>NC_136057.1:1774283031-1774917718 GCF_964261635.1 Lissotriton helveticus
CCAAATGATAGTCATCTTGGAGGTTCTTTTTTCCCAAGGCCTCATAATACTCATTGTTGCCTGTTCCTAGTTCTCTGGTTCCCAAGACAGACACACCAGATAGAGAGGCATACAATCAGACGGGTATTTGCCTATTCAGGAATAGGTCAATGGTGCAAAGCAGAGCTGTGATGCAGGTGGACAGTGCAGGGCAGCTCTGCTGTGGGCAGCGGGGGAGAGGAAGCTCTGCTTTCTGATGTAGACGAGGGATATCTCTGCTTTCTGGAACTGCTTAGGGTTAGCTTTTGCTGGTTGCACTGAGCAAAACCTAAACCCACAGAGCAAGGTGTGATTGTCCAAAGATGAGGAGTAACTTAGCTGCCTTTTGCAAGTCAGGGATAGCTGTCCTGACAAAGAAGGAGTACCTTTGCATGTGACAGGTGAAAAGCTGCTACGCTCTTTGCAATGACTGAGGAATATGGCAGCCGAATGGTGTTCGTGCCATGCAACAGTGTTGGCTAATGCACGTCTCTGAACAAGATGCACTTTATTTCCTTCCCAATACTGGTGTTTTCTTGCAGTGATGCACAGGAGACCTTCGAGAACAAGCTGGTCTAGCTGCCCCTTTCACTAGTCGAGAGATAAGCCTGTAAGCACATGAAAGCCTCAGTACCCCTCTCTAGCTTCTCAGAGGATTTGTCTGGAGGATCCAAACTTACAAGGGAATTACTATTGGCTTAGTTCCCTAAAGAGTTGGGCTTGTGTAAGGAGAATGTGGCCTAATGGCTAGGGCGGTTGACCTCGGAGCTGGAGAACTGGGTTCGAGTCTCGGCAGGGACGCTCAACATTCTGTGATTCTGGGAAAATCACTTAATCTCCCGTGCCTAACAAAATTGAATGTTTCTGTTTGTAACATAACTGGCGCTCATGAAAAGTGCTCTGCTACCTTCGAGTCTAGTTCTCTCTATATAAAACTTAAAAAACAACATGGCTTGAGAAATAGGCCTTCATCTAGCTCTGCAGAGGAAGGACTTGTACCCTTGGCATTCTCTGATTCCAGAACCTAGGCTGCCAGGGCTCGAGCCCAGACCCTAGGCTGCTGGTATGACTCATACATTCAGTCATCCCAACCTGGGTCTGACTAAGGCTGTGCATGCCCTAGAATGTTAGGAATGCAATAGTGGGCGCAAGTCATCAAACTGTCTGCTTCATTTCCAGCAGCAGCTCCTCCGCTATGACTGAGTAGTGTTGCCCCCCTGCCAGCAGTAGCAGCTGCAAAGCTTGAAAAATAAAAGGATAATGACGCATGTTTATTATTGTTTTATTTTTCTCCATAGCTTCGAGTCTAAGAGGAGGGGCCATGGGATGACATGCATGTGGGGGAGTGGTAGGTACACTGTTGTCCGCCCGCATGTTTTATTTATTTATTTCATTTCTAAAGCGCTCTATCACCTGACAGGCATCCCGGCACTGGCAAACTCAAAACACATGGCAGAGAACGTGCAACAGAGAAACAAAGAAGGAGACAACTCAAAACAGTACAGCACCTTAAATCCTCGGAAACAGCAGTGTTTTTTAGCCTTCCTCTAAAAAGAAAGAGATCACTGACTTGCCTCAATTCCAGGGGAAGCCCATTCCACAACCTGACCGAAGCAGCCGTATAGGTTCTGCCACTTGTTCTGACTTTCCTAAACCTTAATATCTTAACTAATCTTGCTGAGGCGGATCGAAGGTTTCTAGCTGGAACATACCACTCTAATTTCTTCTGCATCGAGACAGGACCCAACCCATGCAGGGCTTTAAACACTAGACAGAGGGACTTAAACTGAATTATCTGTCCCACCGGGAGCCAATGCAATTCTGCCAGGGCCCGGGAGGACGAGGACCTTCTAGGCCAGCCCAAAGCAAGTTTGGCTGCGGTCGACTGAATTCTAAGAAGTCGGTCCAAAAGAGACTTTGGAGATTCTAGCAGAAGGGCATTGCAATAATCCAGTCTGCTCAGGACTGTACTCTGTACAACTAATGCCCGTGCCTGAGGGGGTAATAAAGGCAGAATTTTACGTAAGGATCCGATAATCGCAAGGCAGCTACCCGCCGTTCTAGTAACCTGAGCCTCCATGGTCAGCTTGTTATTAAACATGATGCCCAGGTTGCGAACCTTATCCACTGGTCTCCCTGCAGTTGACATATCGCTATGCCAGAAGTTACTGGGCAGCACCGAGGGAACCCTATCCGCAGAGCAGAAGAGCACCTCCGTCTTGCCGGCATTCCATTGTAGTGAGTTGCCCTTCAGCCACTGAGCCGTATCACGCAAGCAGCAATGGAACTCCTCAAGAGAGGTAGACTGCTCTCCCTCCAATGAGAAAATGAGCTGCGTGTCATCGGCGTAATTTGTGATGTTAATCCTGTGCTCTTTAACGACTGCAATCAGAGGTTTCATATATATATTAAAAAGAATCGGACTGATTGCCGAGCCCTGTGGCACCCCATGTGTGATGTTAGTCAAATCAGACCGGTAAGGAGGCAGAGACACTGCCTGCGTTCGACCCGTGAGGAAAGATTGAAACCACTGAAGAGCACAGCCCTTCACCTCCACCTTCAACAGAGTCCCATGATTGACCGTGTCGAACGCGGCAGACAGGTCGAGCAGAATAAGAATAGCTGCCTGACCCCTGTCCGCCTGCGTCCAAAGTTCGTCCATCACGGTCACCAGGGCCGACTCTGTACCGTGAGCAGGCCGAAAGCCATACTGAGCCTCCTCCAACAATTTATACTACTCCAGGTGATTGGAGAGTGTCCTACTGACCACTTTTTCTGTAATTTTGTCCGGAAAGGGCAAGAGAGAGATCGGCCTATAATTCTTAGGACATTCTGGATCCAGAGAGGCCTTTTTGAGCAGGGGGGTCACTAAAGCTTGTTTCCACTGCAATGGCACTACACCACTGTTAAGAGACTGATTACAAATTAACCGCAAAGTAGGAAACAATTTTGTCTCAAAAGTCTTCCAGATTTTATGAGGTACGGGGTCTAAGGGGGAGCCTGATGAAATGCCCTGTGCTACTTTACAAAAATCTTCCAAGGACAAAGGCGCAAACTCGGTTAAGTAGTTATCATTCATGATACCTGGGTAGGAGATAGAGACATCATTAACCTTCTTCCCCGTATCACTAATACCCACAGTGTCAGTGGTTTCAAGCACCACATGCTTATTCTCCTCGCCCCACTCATCAATAATAGTTTTGATTTTAAGATGGAAAAACTTAGCTAAATTATTACACAGTTCCTGGGAGGGGGGTATCTGCTTTTTTGTACACTCGGGGTTAGTTAGACTGTTCAAAATATTACAAATACTTTTTGAAGTATTGGGGGTATTAAGAATCACATTAGAGAAATATTCTGCCTTGACCCTATTTATCTCCTTTTTATAACACACGATCTTAGATCTGGACGTATGTTTGTCCACATCGGAGTAACCCCGTCTCTACATCTTCTCTGCACATTTACAATCCAATTTCATGGTTTTTTAAGTTGTCATTGAACCACGGAGCCGAAGGTCTGCCCCTAGTTCTATGATTTTTAACGGTACAGATGCGGCTAAATCTGCCGTAATCTTCGCGCAAAGGGAGGTATAATTTTCGCCTACCGGCTTAATTACTGAAAAGCAGTCTTCTACCAAAAACAAAGGAGCTAAACCCCGCTTGCGTAAAAGCGCCTTCCAGTCTCTACCAACATATTTTTTCCTAACACCAGTTAAATGTGGGTTTAGTCATCTCAGGACGGCCAAACCCCCTTATGCACACTGAATCTGTCTCCAACCCAAGCTGCGTTGCTGGGTTGGAGACAGCCGGCACAGGCTCTCAGTCTCTCTGAGAGCACAAATCCAGGCCGCTCAGGCCAGTCCTGATGCTGCTCTCATGCACAAGAGCAGTGTTAGGATTGGCCGCAAGGCAGTATCGGAACCAGTGCCTGTAGTGGAGCCAGAAGAGCAGCAATACAGTGGGCATTCAGGTAAAAAATATATTTTCCCCTCTTCCCCCACTCCATCACTTTGCCCCGAGACCAGATGCAACAGTATCATTCTAGTATTTCCCATGAAAGAGACATACTAGTAGCAGTCAACTAGCAGCCATCACTGCTTGGGCCTACGACACACAGGCATTTGGGCATACATGTATCTTCCTTATGCCCAGACTTCTCTTTCAGAGGCCAATACTTTCAAGGGAATTGAAGTCAGGAGGGGTGGTTCCAGGGTATGTTGAGGTAAGGTGGGTTGTCTCCCGTGGGCCCTAAGAACATGCCTGTACATGAAACTGATCCCGAGGCCGGCCCATGAAAGAAGAGACAATGAGCAAATGACCATCTCAGTGTAAGCCCTGCCAAGCACCATGCATCTCGTATTAGACTAATGCATTTTTGGAAGCGTCCCCACATCACCACAATGCCTGAGATTGTCACACCAGCAATTAAACCTATCAGAGCTTGCACAGCTGATCAAATTAAGCTTTTTATGTTTTTTTAAACACATCCTCATTTTTGCTTGATAAAAATGGGCTGCATTTAATTAAAACATGTCTTTATTTAAAAGCAATCACAGACCTGTGATGCTGCGATTTCTGGTGGGTCGCGATTTGTGACCTACCTCATCAATATTTATGAGTTAGGTCAAATTTCGACCCATTAGAAGTTGGTGCTAGTACATAGGTTGGCTCGCAAAATACCACACTGGTTGCATAAATCCTGGGTGCAAATTGCAAACAGTATTTTGTGACCAGTGCTATGTACATATGGCCCTAAGATCCTCTGGAGACTTGTCAGTCCCATCTGTTGGATCTTCTCTGCTCCAAATGGCCAAGCCAGGCTATCATATGTTGCTTGCATGGCCTAACGAGACTCTGCACTGAGTTTGTCTCTTCCCTTACACCACAAGGTAAACTGGCTCCCGGTTAGTGTCACCGGAAAAACTATTTTTTGCATTTCTACTACCTGTATGTACTTTTTAAAAAGGGAAATGGCTCATAGTTTGCAAGCACTGGGCAAACAAACCCCGGGTCGCTTTACACATCTAATAAACAGAAAAGCCAAGCATTCACAAACGCCTAGATTCACATTGAGCGGGATACACTTCTCATAGCACACAGATCTAACCTGCCATCTGAAGCAACAGACACAAAACTCCCTAGTTTGTCAGATAGCCCTGTTTTTATCATTTCCCCCCACCCTAGGGAGTCACAAAAATTGAAGCTGCCTCACCACACCCATACAGATAATTTTCCTCTCTACCCATAAATGGGCTGCAGTGAGCCTGAGTTCTGCTGGCTCAGACTGATCATAGCACTATCATGATTTATACAGTGGCAGCTCCTCCATAATGGAGGAGAAGCGTTGCTCCACTGCAAGTCAGCAAAACTAAAATAATAATAAAAGACTTTTATTATCATTTTATTTTACTGACTGAGCCAATGCCGGTCTAGGGCGGGGCAAAGCTATGGCAGGGAGGAGGAGTGGTGGGCATTGTATGTGCACATGTTGGTTTGGCCGGCCGTCTTAGGGCGGCCAAACCGACATGCGCACTTAGGTTTCTCCAACCCAGATGTATTCCACAGCCGGTTAGAGAAATGGCACAGACTACCTATGCCTGATCGAGCGTCAGACCAGCTTGCTTAGAACAATCCCGCTGCTTCACTCATGCTTGGAACAGCATGACAGCAGCGTTGCGTTGGGGCAGGGGAGTCTGGGAGTCTGTTCTGTGTGCTGTGTGGTTGAGGAGCACTGAGGCAGCCGGCAGAGTCAGGTAAATATTTTGTATTTAATTTTTATTATTCCTACAGCCTCCCACCCCCCACACCCACTTTATATGGCAGCAGCCAACCCTTGATTTATACATCTACTCTCCCCCTCTTAGACTCTTCTCTTTCTTATCTTTCCCTTGTGTATGATGGTAGTGTTTGAAACCAGCTCTCCAGGTCATGTGCATTCTGCATACTGATCAGTCTTTTTGATGGGGAGGTGGAAAGCCTGTCTCCCACTCAGCATGCCTCTTGCCAACCTTCCCTCCCTAGCCTGTGCAGGTGGAAGGCCAACACCTAGGGGCCGATTCCGATTCGGGAAAAACCACTCCTAATAGCCGTACGGAGCGTTTTTCCCATATGAATCGTACCCTGCAGCCCCCACGTACGTACGATGAACTACGATTCGTACCAGGAGCAGGACTCCGTACGAATCGTACAAAGACCGTACAACTCTAATCTCCGTACGATTCTCCCTCGGAACCCGCTGTACCCGACATCCGTACGGTTCGAAGCAGGTTTTCCTGACCCAGCAAGTACAATTCATGTCGGGTACGCACCGTACGTCGCTTTTTTTACTGGAGCCCAAAACATCCGGAGAAGCAGAGTACGCCTCGAAACAGGTACAGAACAGCCCCCCGGGTACGGCGTGTACACCCCATGTCCGCAGGGGTACGGTTTATACCCCTGCGATCATGGAATGTACGCACTGTACCCCCATGATCATGGGGTGTATGCACCGTACCCCATGTTCGCAGGGTGTACGGTGCTTACACCCTGCGATCATGGGGAACAGTGCGTACACCCCATGATCGCAGGGGTACGTACCGTACCCCTGCGATCATGGGGTGTAAGCACCATACGGTGTGTATGTGATTGTGTGGTTGTCCGTACGAATTGCCCTTACCTGACGTGGACCGTACAAATCGCGTCCTCATACCCCGGTCCGGATCGTACTCGTCGGGTCGTACGGCATGTTTATGAATCGTACGGTTCACTGTGAGGGTCCGTGTCATACGGTTTCAGGCTTGCAATTCGTACGGTTCACGACGATTCGGACGGATTGACGAGATACGGATCGTACTACGCGATTCAGACGGACGTGTATGATTCGTACGGAGAGGGCTCCGGTTACGATTCGGACGGACACTTTTTTTTCCCGAATCGGAATCGGCCCCCTAGTCTCATGATCACATCCAAATAGGCAGTGCATCAACAGATCTGCTCTGTCACTGTCAGCATTTTTTAAGGTGACTGGTGTGGGGGCACAAAAGCATAAATAAGCAGCTAACCTATTGCACAGCACCAGATGTGCTACTGCAGTGGTCAGAGCTATCAAATGGCTGTGTCATGTTTGACACCTTTAGCTAGTTCCCAGCATAGCTTTTTTAGCCAACAGCAGTTTGCACATTTAAACGGAAACTTGAAAAGAGACAGATACTACGAGTTCCAAAATGCAACACGATGTTATGTTCAAAAGTGAGAACTAGAATAAGGTATATGGTCGCTCAACATCTAAAAAGTAAAAAACAGAGGGGCTTATTTACAAGCCCCTTGCGCCGCTAGTGTGTCAATTTTTGTGACACACCGGCAGCGCATTTAGCTGCCCCATAAGTAGAAGGACAGGAAAAGCGACCCTGCGTGGCTTTTCCTGTCCTTGTGAATACGGCCCCTTTACAAGCAGCACTTTGCGTGAAAGGGGCGTTCCATGGGTGTTGTTGTGGGTGTTCCCACGCAACACCCATGGAGCCTGACACATTTCCAGATTTATGAGAAATCGTAAACCTGGAAGTGTGTCTGAATGCTACGCTTCCCCAAGCAGGTGCGGCCGGCATCGATCGGAGGTAGGGGGTGGGGAAATGTGAGACAGGGGGAGGATGCGGAAGGGGGTAGGATGCGGGGGGAAGCAGCTCAGAAAAAATGCAATTAGAAACATACCTTTTCGCTGCGTCCTTGCTGTCCCTCCTCCATAGTCCTTCCTCGCTCAGAGTTGGCCACAGGAAGTACACCCAGGCTCCCAGTCAGCCAATCACAACACTGCCTTAGCAGCGTTGTGATTGGTCTGAGCGTCGTTTTTCAGCGCTCAGATGCTGACTGGAGGCCTGGGCATGTTCTCCACATAGGCTGCGATGCAGCCTGCATGGAAAACATATGAAGTGTGCATGACTGTTGTGGGCGGCCTGAGAGGGCCGTCCACAACAGTCATTGAGCACTTTAGGAGGGTGCAACCACCCCCCCCACCCCACCCCCATTGGAAAGCAGTGGGTGGAAGTAGGAAAAAATACAATTATAAAATGATTACCATTTTATTTTCTCTGTCTTTCCCTGCAAAAAGGCAGTGGGGCTAAGCTCCTCTGCCTTAGCCGTGGAGCTGCCACTGTCCCCAGGGAAGGCGTAGGGATGCGCAACAAAGACATTTACCCATTTCTCCTCGTTTTTTTCCTCTTTCTATGTGTGCTGCCTTCTACAGCACACAGAGAATGAGGAAATCACCTCTTATGGTTGATTATGTGCAGGAAGGTGTCCCTACCTGCACATAAACAACAGTTGAGACGAAGGAAGAAGTAATAGGCAGTGGAACCGTGAAAAATCCAGGAGAAGATGGAGATTAGAGAAAGGATAGAAAGTTGAGGGAATGGGGATAAAAAATTATTGTGAAAGAGTAGGAGGAAGTCATGGAAGGAGGGCAATGGCACAGAACAAGAAAAGAAGGGCAGGAAGCAAAAGTGGAGAGCAGGGAAATGATAAAAGGAGAGAGTAATAATTAATATCCAAAGCAAAGAATGGAGAGAGGAGTGAAGTGAAAAAGTGCTAGGAGATTTCTGGTCTGTAAAAATGAAAGGACGGAGGGTGCCTCCCAAGCTCTCTTAGCTCACTTGCAGTAGTCTTGCAGTCTCCTGCATGGTTTAGAGGTGTGTGCTAATGCAGAATTCCACAATTCTTGAAGGAAGTGCTAAATCTGAAAGAGAATCCCCCAGGTAAGATTTCCCTTAGCACATGTGATATCCGTGGGCTCTAGGCCCACATGCTGAAGAAATGAACAGACACCAACACCGTGAACGTAGTTACTGGTAATGGCCACGCGTACGTGCACTCGGGCTCCTTTATTAGCAGGGCTCCTAATTTGTAGCACCTGTGTTGGATGGGTGTAGGTGAGTGTGTGGGCCTGCCCTTTAGGGAGTGGCTAGCAAAGCATTCAACTGTGTCCAACAGGACACAACATTCCTCCCAAATCATATGAAAAACAAAAACAACAAACAAAAGTACAACCTATGGGAAGGAATGGAAAAACAAGTAAAAACAACTAAATGTCTCGCAGGACAGCAGTGGAATGGTGCAGCTGGAAGCACCCGGGCATCTTGGCACGTGTCCATCTTTTAATCAGGTATATCTGGACACAGACACAGTGCTGATGAAGTCCGGCCCTCCAGCTTTGCATCAATTAACTGACAGTTCCCCAACATTAAGTTAGTCAGTCCAGCGTACTCTTGCTGTGAGACAATTGATGTTGTCCAGTTCATACATGGGTGCATCGGGATGCGGAGTGAAACCTATTGGAAGCACATTAATCCATTGACGACAACCTTGGAAATCCACCGGTGGGGCAAAGTAAAATCCATCACTCACGCTCGGGGAGGCCCTTTAAATGAGTTGCCACGGTACCGCCTCTGGGCTGCACTGGGTCTGCTCGTGTCCACATCTAGGCAGCCGCAAAACCACCTCGGAGCCTCCGCCTAGTCACTCGCGCAACATCAAGGGTAGATGTAACCTGGACAAACAAGCACACACCACCAGGACAGGATGTATGCCAACTGGATCGGTACATGGTGCAGGATTCCACTCATGTCATTTAACGCCCCCTAGATGGTACTGATGCACATGGCTAATGATGGAATGGCAGCCATGAAATAATTGGTAAAAAGTGGCGACAGACCACGCAATGCATGCCCTTTATATACATGCCCTAAATTGTGGCGACAGGCCACGGAAACTCACAGGGGACTCATGCTCACTCCGTCACATCCTTAGGACTCCGCATCTTCTCCCGTCACAGACCACTCCCCGGTCTGGTCCTGTCAATAGGACTGGGAAGCTTCCCAGATGCGCCAGCCAGCTCAAAGACGACAGTGCAAATAGGATCCGTTCTGTAGTGCCTTCCATACCCATCATCCCATCGATAAAGTATTCCGGCAACTTGGGATCAGGACTCCCTTCTCATTTACAGATATGGCAACCCACCACTAAGATCATGGGAATCTCCATGGCTCTCGCTTTCAGCGGTGGCCACGTGCCACCAGAGGCATACAACCCCATCATCAACAAAGTCAACAGTGCGACAATGTAAGAAAGTAAATGAAATGATTCCATATGCACCAATCCAGGCCCTAGTGTAACTGTGACCTGTTACGGAAGTAGAAAAACCAGTTCAACAGTCAATGTAGCAGTGTACCAATAGGTACATAGAGGGTGTGGCTCACACTGGGTGTAGAAGTGGATCGACCTTCTCTGCAGGCAGCCAGCATGCCTTTCGCTGTCTTGGTCATTGCCCTTGTGCTAGTGACGATAAAACCTACAGGTACTGCACTTGTTGTCTCATCAAACACTACTCATGCACAAATCCATAGGAGCAAGATTCAAGCCAGTCCCTTCAGCCTGTTCCCTAAACACTACTGCCACCACAGATATGCAAAGCTTCTGGGACCAAGTATGTATATCTCACAGAAAGACACAGATTATCTTGAAGCAAATAGCATGGTACCGTCACCTCCAGCTGACATAATGGCATTGTTCTACGAGCTGCACATCACTGCCCCCACTCCGTGAACTGTAAACAACATGCCGCACCCTGTTCTATCCTGGCCATTCATGCAAAACATTTCCAGGATACAGTGCCAGAGCTGGCCTTGTTGGTAGTGCAGGCTCTTCTAAGAGCGGTTCTTCATCGAAGCATGGCACAGAGACCGGCTTTGGTGCAGGGTAGTATGGTATCAGGTCGGTCAATAAAGTTCACAAAGATGTTCAGTCCTCCGACATGTCTTCTGAATAAAACAGACTCTAAAAGAGCGGAACCTTCTCCCCCAAGCGCAAAGAGTTCGAAGAAATGAGGGTGCCACCAGAAAGAGAAACAGCCGCCTGCTCCGTGGCACATGCCTCAGAGCTCTCGTCCAAGGCCTCTGTCAGGAACATGGAGAAATAAAGCCAATGCCAACCAAAATCACTTTGTTTCCTTTTGTTTTCCTTTTTGTTTTTAATTCACCGGCAGGCATAAATAGGTACTAAATATCCCCTCCAGCGCCAAACGAAACATTGCATTATTCGGAGTCAGACCATTACTTGGTATTGAGATACTGGAAAACAGTTGATCTCGCTCCCCTGAACTACTGAAGCAAGCAGAAACAAGTTCCAAGATTTGAATAGTACATAATGGTGCCAAGGTACCTTCAGCCTCGGACACGTTTGCGGCCAGCCAGGCACAGGAAATACATGAGCCCAGCGAAGTAGGAGCCCACACAGAGGACTCAACCAGATTCAGCACTGCGCGGCTAACAAAGTCACACCTCCATGTTCAAACTAAAAGTCTTCATGAGCACGTACAGGGAGTACAGACCATATACCGATGTTGGGACAATTGGTGGTAGCTCAGTCGGGGTGCTTCAGTAGCAAGTTACTTCCCTGAGGTGGCAAGGCGGCCGCTAGGTGGCCCCTCAAGCACCTTTTCATTTCAGACCACAGTAGCCCTACTGTTAGCGACCAACTCCTAGCATTCCTCTGTGCAGGCTGTATGCAGGACGCCAAAAGACAGGTATAAAGGAATTAGCAATGGGTCACGGGGAAAATACAGGCAGCGACGGCAGGAGGGCCACAACACTACAGCGTCGCTGGGGAAATTCACCACTGACTGCAGCCGGAGAACGCCCCCTTCACTGCACCAACGGCAGGCAGGTATTGAGCATTCAGTGCAGGGGCGGCCTCTGTAACATCGCCTATCTACCTGCACCTCAGACTTCATAACAGGTTGAGGAACATCACCCCTGCACCGCAACCATCGGAGTCAAGGCTGCGGAGGCGCAACAAGCCGTCACGCGTCGGAGCCAGCCAGCTCTTACAGGTAACACAGCAGCTCGACTGCCCACAGGGCCTGCGCGTCTCTCCCCCACAGGAAGGGCCGCAGAGGCAGCGCAGAGCCCACGATCACCTCCGGCCTCGCTGAGCCGTCTCTCCTCTCCCGTCGGCAGGGACGTCAACAGCTGCAGGCACTCACAGGCACCCTCCAATCACAGCAAACCGCCGCAGGCAGCACAGTGCGGTGGAAGCACGGTCACAGACTGACCAACAGAAACAACGCAGGCCCCCGCAGCAGGCACACGGGAACAGACCCGCTTCGTCGCCAAGGTGATATCCATGGGCTCTAGGCCCACATGCTGAGGAAATAAACAGACACCAACACCGTGATCGTAGTTACTGGTAATGGCCATGCGTACGTGCACTCGGGCTCCTTTATTAGCAGGGCTCCTAATTGGTAGCACCTGTGTTGGATGGGTGTAGGTGAGTGTGTGGGCCAGCCCTTGAGGGAGTGACTAGAAAGCATTCAACTGTGTCCAACAGGATACAACAGCACAGAATTAATACCACCCGGGAAACTTTCAGTATCAGGGTTAATCATTGAGGGCCATGTGTGCCAGGCCCTTTAAGAGCAATTAAACACTCTTTTGCTGAGGGTATGAGAGCGGTATCCAGCTGGATGGCCTCCAATTGCCTACAATGCAATGTGGGCAAGACCGAGGTCATGCTCTTTGGAGAGGCCCCCCTCCTGTGGTCACCGGACTGGTGGCCTTTGGACCTGGGACCTGTTCCCATCCCCAAACAGACAGTCAAGAACCTGGGCGTACGAATGGATCAGGGACTGCTACTGAAGGAACATGCGAACCAGGTGACTGGTTCTTGCTTTCGGACAATCGGACTTCTGAGACGTGTGTTTCCATTCCTGTCAGACGGCCATAGAAAAACCCTTGTCCAGGCCCTTGTAGTCAGTAGGCTGGATTACTGTAACGGCCTTCTGATATCTGCTAATGAAGACGTGCTTAGCAGACTGCAAGTGGCTCAGAATACCGCAGCAAGACTGGTCCTAAATGTCCCGCCCAGAACACCCTCCCGTCCGCTCCTAGAGAAACTTCACTGGCTGCCTATCCGTCAGCGGACAAGGTTCAAGACTTGTTGCACCATACACAAATGCCTTTATGGCTCAGGGCCACAATATCTGACTGAAAAATTCAAGTTCTACAAACCTGCGCGCTCCCTGCGCTCTAGCAACCAATCTTTGTTAAAAATTCCATCCATTAAAAGAGCAAGGCAAGGTGGCCGAGCACTTTCGTACATAGGCCCCACCTTATGGAACAAACTTCCCCTCAATTTGAGACAAAACCCGAATCACTTAATCTTCAGGAAGACATTAAAAACGTATCTGTTCCTGACAGCATAAACCTTTCACACCTCTAAAAAGCTATGTTCTAGACACATATGATGAACCAAGCGCGGAGATACCCCTACGGGGATCGAGTCTTGCGCTATACAAGCATATAAATAAATATAAATAAATAAATAAATAAGGAGCCAAGAAGTCAGGCCCTGCTGTTCTAAGCGGCAGGAAAATCTCCCAGTTATCGCTTATTAATACAGCCAGGAACAGGTCCGCGACGCTACTACCTACATCTCCCGAGTCTAATGGTTTCAGGCAGTTGCAGATCCCTTAAAGTCCCTTTAAGACCATTACATGTGAAAAAGGGAGTCGTTTCTAAAAAATTATCTCTTGACTTGGATGCACCTACCTTATTTCACTCTCAATCAAGCGTCACTTAAAGTGTCACACAGAAGGCCTTGAAACGTCACACATAAACGCACTGCGCACACGAGAATGTCACACATAAGCAGTCATTAACATCACTTTCAGCTTCAGATTGGGCCTCTCGGGGCAGACAAAGCTCTCAGTCTAAGTGTAAGGGTTAAATACCCCCTCCCCCAATGAATCCTCACAGAGCGCCACCTCCACAGAAAAGTTCCCCATTATTTCCTCCTCAGAGTGGATGCGGCGACGTGAAGACGTGAGGACGTCGGGCCTCGTGCCGTCCCCTCTGGAGCGGGTTGCCTGGTGTCAGCCGCTCCGGGTGCCATTGATTGCACCCATACACGCTCTTTTGTTTATTTTTTTGCAGACAATGCATGCCATCTTGCCAAAATGATAGCTTCAGACAGCAATTCAAGAATTAATTATGCCTCTATTTCCTATTGAGCGCAGACTGGGTTGGGTGAAGGGGGAGGGGGAGCGCCAACACATCTGTGACATCACCCTGCCATTATCAGCAGAAGGTCCATACTGGGGGTGGCAGTTATTGGCACCCCCTTCCTCCTTTCCTGGTATCTGTCACTCCACGCGTTTTCTGCCCCGGTAGTCCGCTGCGTCCCTCCTGCCCCCGCACTCCCCATTTCCTTCACCCCCACACACCCCAGTAGTCCACCAGTGGAGAGAAAGCGTGTTCCGGGACCGGAGGACGGGCGCTTCCTTCTCTTTCACAAAGGAGGGAACATTGGCAGCAAAATAACAGCAGGGCCTGTGTACAAGGCTGCAAACCTGTAATTTATGCCCCAAAAATAGGCGGTTATTAACCAAGCTCTCTCTCTCTCTTTCCAGGCATCAGCAAATCTGAAGGGAGGAAGGGGGAGCGCGAGAGGAGGGGAAGGAAGGGGGAAGAGGAAAGGGAAAGAAGGAGATTGAGAGAGAAACACAGCTGGGGGAGGGGGGTGGATGGATGGAGAGCGAGGATGGAAGGGTGAAGGGGAGCTACAAGGATGAAAAGAAGAAGGAAGGAGTTAAAGGGAGGGCTAGAGAGTCAGGCGGGGAGGAAGTGAGCAAGATATGGAGTAGAAAAGTAAGAGAGAGAGAGAGAGTGGGAAAAAAGAGAGATGGAGGGATTGAACGGCAAGGGTGTAAGAAGGAAGAGTGAAAGGTTTAGGGGTGGGAAGATGTGGTGCTAGAGGGAGGCAGTGGAGGAGGGAGTGACAGGTGGAGGAATGGAAACTGGAAGGGGGAGAGTGAGAGAAAAGTTGGAAAGAGGGATGAAAGAGGGATGGAGAGGGAAAAACATATCAAAGATAAGTGCATGGAAAGAGAAAGGATGGAGAAGAATGGACCGAGAATAAAAGGGTGGGAGGAAAGGACCGAGGAAGAGGATGTGAGAGGAATAGAGAAGAAAGGACTGAGAAAGAGAGGGTGAGAGCAATAACGTGATGTGCCCAGAATCACAGGATGTTGAGCCGACGCCGAGACTCGAATCTGGCTCTCTATTTCCAAAGTCGGCACATTGGTCTGTTATGCCACATCAAAAAAAAAAGGTTCAAGAAGCTCCCAGAAGCCAACATCTCACTGGGGCCAGCTCTAGGAAGGTGCGATCGGTGCCACCGCACCAGACGTTGACTTGGGGTGGGTCGTCATTTTTGAAAATGAATATTTTTTTTTTAGAAGCACCTGCTGCTGAATTACTGGACACCAGCAATTTTCTGACATCAATTAAAATGTCAAGCTAACTGGTGATTAAGCCTCTTTCTGGATAGAGACCGGAGCTTTGTCTTGGGGAAGTTTTGACTCATACTAAGGTAGCGCAGAAGGTTAAAATGCCTGCTGCTAAGAACGTGCATTATTCAGATAACAAAGCGCATATAATGTATGCGCTTTGTTATCTGCATAATGCATACATTTATGTAATGTAAATAGATTAGTGTGTTACTGCTTCTGTAATAGAACCCCTTTTGTAACTTGTCGTTTATAAGTCAAAATCCTAATATAGGACATTGAGTTATTAACTGTTATCCAAGAGCTGCATGCAAACTGCAAGGTATATATTAGAGATACCTTGTTTTGCCCAGTCTTTTATCATCCTAACCTTGTGAAAAGGGTTCATTTGGGTTGAAAACAATTCTTATTATGAAAGAGAACCCCTAACAGTGATGTTACGTTTTACATTCTGAATTAGTGCTTATCCAGAATAAGGACTCAAACTATAATGCCTACCAGTATAGATAACATGTCACTCCTACACTACATCTTGTAGTCCTGTCTGATGTAACATTTCTTATACACTGATTTACACATGTATAATTGTCTGTGCAATGTGTGTGTAAAGTAAAGTGCTGCCACACCTTACACTAGTATGAGTGGCGCTATAAAACTAAATGAATCTGAGAGACGGGTGTTATGGAGACTTGAGAGGCACTGTTAAAGGGTGCTAGTGAGGGAATCCATGGCAGAGGTGGTCATGGGGGGGTGGGGACGCCAACAGACATTATCGCACAGGGCGCCACCAGCTCTAAAGCCAGCCCTGCATCTCACACCCCTAGTGCTAAGGTTTTGTGTTCAGATTCCACCTTTAGGTAATGTTGTTTTTGTAAACTGTAACTATTTGAACTATTTTTGGGGGCAAAACATAATTTTTTTTAACCATATATTGAGTGCACCACAGGTGGTTTCTGTTGGCTTATTATTTTTCAAACCAACAATTTTTTAGTGTTTTTTTATAAATCCTCATCAAATCTATTAGCTCGGTACCCGTATAGACTCACTGTGCCAGGTTTCGTTGGGCATTTCTTATTCACCATGGTGTGGATTCAGTGACTGGAGTAAAGAGCAGTCAGCTGTACAGAAAGAAAATGGCTGCTTCTTCAACATCGTGAACAGAACATGCACCTGGCGTAATCATTGGAACAGGTGTGAGGTGAACCAACTCGATCATTCTATCCACTGGGACCAGAACCGTGCTTCTTATGTGCGGACTATCAATCTTAACTTGAGCCAGTGGTTGCTGGTGGGGACCACGTACACCCATTTTTGAAGACCAGCACTTAGTTTTCGAAATTAGACATTTACCAAGTGCAAAAGAGGGAAAAACAAGCAAAGCAGAAATAATTGAGGGAGAGAAAGACAGAGAAATCGCCATGAAGGGAGAAATCAGGAAATTGCAAGAGTGAGATAAAGGGTCAGGGAGTTTCTGGTAGTGTATTAAAGAGACGAGGTAGATTCACGACTAGTTGCCTTTGTATTGGCAGTGGCAGCTCCTCTACTATGGCAGAGGAGCATCGCCCTACTGCTATGCGAGCAGTAGTTGAAGGAAAACTAAAATGATAATAACCAGCGTTATCATTTTAGTTTTCCATTTCCAGGTTCTTGGTGGGGCTGGACTGCCAGAGCAGGGGCCAGGAGGAGAAGTGGTTGCTCCACTGTAAAGTGTGCAAAATTGTTTGGCCGGCCCTCGTAGGCAAGCAAAACAGTAATTCACACTTTGCATGTTCTGCATCCAGGCTGAATTACAGCCTGAGTGGAGAACATTACCTGGCCGCCATTCCCCGTCTGAGTGCCGAACCACGGCACTCAGACAATCACAACGCTGCATTGAAAAATTGTGATTGGCTAGGGGAGTCAGGAGCCTGCGTGCTTCCTGGTCCCTGCTTCTGAGGAGCGAGAGGTGGCAGCGAGTGGACCAAGAGGCGGCAGCCAGCCGAGTGGCCTGCCTGGAGGTAATTTGTTTTTTGTTATTATTTTTTTCATTTACAACCCCTCTTCCTCCCCTGACCTTCCACCCGGGTGAATAGCAGCCGCCATTGGGTATTGGAACATCGCATTTAATTGGTCCGTCTGCAGAATTCTGAGCAAAGGATGAGGGCCACGGTGGGTGCAATCCAATTTATTCATCCTGCCTATACTGGTCCAGGGTTCAGGGAGTGGTTTCTGCCCCCTGAAAGTTAAATGTTACCTACTACATATATTGATGGATGATGTCTTTTATCTTGTAATCGAATTATGTTTATTCGACCTGTTTTTTATATGTGGTGTTGTCCATAGGAGGAAAGTTGTGGAGCTGCTGACCGAAATGCGTTATCTAGATGTGGTTTTTGGAAATGCTCGGTTTTTATGGTCTGTTAAACAGAGTTTTAATGATGAACTGTAGTGGATCGCGGGTGTTGGGTAGTTAGGATGGGTCGTTTTTATGATCTTAATTTTCATTTGTGTTTTAGAATGTTTTATGGACAACTGTCTAAATAAATAAACTTATTTACTTACTTAAAACAGCATGTGAGCTTTTGCCCATCTTTAATACCATGATGATCCATCTGCCTTTCTCGGCCACCTCTAAGCTTATTACCTGGTTTCCAGAGTTACATCTGACCAATATAGCTCGACCTTTAATATTGTTTGACTGCGATGTGCTGGTTGTTGACTGAATCCAACTCTCTTTTTTTTAACAAAGATCTACAATTTGTCTCAGTAAAATGCGTCGCTTGGAGTATTATCATGTGGGTTCTAGTATCTGTAAATACACCAGGATGGACCTCTGTCTTTTCCATGATCTTAATCCATTCATGTTACAGGATATGCAGCCATTCAGGCTATTATCCATTTTCATTTGCCCAACTTATCCTACTCTCTGCTCTGGACCTACCACAGTTTATAGGAAGGCAACGAGGACTATATTTTGTCCCTTTTCTTCCTAATGCCCCCACTTTGTGACAAAAAAACCCAAGGAAGCCATCCAGACTTCTTTTTGTTAAATAAAGCCATTTGATCGCTTCTCCCTCTTCTCACTCCCGATCCCATCTTTCTTGTCTCATCAAGTCTAATCTATGCAAACGATAAGTCTCTCAATTTTTTGTAGGCTCCTGTTTAACACAGAATGTGTGAGATAATATGTTTTTCTTTGAACTGATTCATTGGATTAATTCCCCTGCATCTTCTACCCTTTTCAGAAAACACATTTTGTTATTCCACATCACCTTTAAAGTAGCTGGCAATTTTAACTGGGCTTTTGTCCCCAGACTCTAAAACTAGACCATCTTCTTCCCAAGAGCGTACTGCCTTTCCTCTGTGGTGTGGCATATATCTGACCTTATTGAGTAAGAGAATTCCTTAAAAGTAATGGATTCAAATTTTAAAGCGTTGGGTAGTATATCATCTTTGAATGTAACCGGACTTTTCCTAGGTTTTTTCCTGTTTGGATTTAGTCTGAACTGATCCCTATGGATCCTTTACATATCGTCCTTCAAGTCTCCTTGTAGTACCCACTCTTGCATCAGCCTTATGCAAAATGTTTGATGATGAGACCTTCTGCTGCCTCCTGTACTTTTATTATCTGGATGAAATATCTCCTTGACTGATTTTTATTTTTCTCTAATGTTTCTCATGTAGTCTTGGTCTTAGTTTTTAAGAGGGCCAGCTCCTGAGAGTTCTTTTAAACCTCTAACGATGTTGTAGCCAATGCCTCCTCCAGTACTGTAGTTCTGCTATCTAAACTCATCTATTTTCCCACCTAAGATTAAACAAGTATCACATGGGTATTTCTGGTTAGCTTCAGAGATAGCAAACCTGCTTTTAATTTCATTAGATATTTCTCTTGGCATTAGCTCTAAACTCCCTTTCCACGGTTCCTGTGTTGATTGGGACAGTTGCTGGGCTTTCCCCTGTAGTGTAATGAGGTGTTGATCGGTAAGCACCAAGGGTAGTATACTGAACAACTTTAAGGTTGAGTCTCTCTATTGAAGCACGCTGAACAGCTTTCATGAGAGTACTCATGAAACGTTTGACAAGGCCATTGGCTTTAGGCCACAGAGTAGAGATTTTCTGATGCTCCATATTGAGATGGTTAAGAAATTGTCTGAACGCTCAACTATTGAAAGGCAGACCATTTTCAGATTTAAAGATCACAGGGACACCCCATGTCACAAAAATACCAATTATTCTTTAAATAACATTTTCATGCGTGATAGATGGAAGATCTTCAACCAAGGGAAAACGGGAGTATTCATCAATAACTACCATTAACTGATGTCCATTATCAAGAGGCCAGAAGAAATCAACAGCATTTTTTCCCCAAGCATGGTTTGGCAGTTCTGAAATGTCTAAATGGTATTGAGTGACTTTGTACGAGAGACAGTTGCATAAATGACAGGCCTTCAACTCTAATTCAACCATTTCATCAAGATGAGGAAACAGACTCCATCTCGGAGAGAGCATTAGGTGGCAAGGATTTCCCGATGTCCCTCATGGGCCACCTCAATTAACTGTTGTCTTAGATTATCTGGAATAACAATCTCTCAGGATTAGACCTTCTTGAGTTGCAGACAGTTAATCTCTGATATTCGCCAATTGCAATTATTCACTGTCACTAGTCAGGGGTCAAGAGTGCTGGTTCCAGGATTTGTGAGTAATAATATCTTTCAATTTTAGCATGTCACGATCGTGGCTCGTGGCAGCAACAATTTGTTCCAGTGACATTGCATCTGGTGTGCTTGATTTCACAATGAAGTTTATGAAGCTGTCTTAGATGAGTTACCAGGGTTGTGTAATGATACTCGAGACATAGTCTGCAGGATTTGGATCTTTCCCTGCATGTTGTACAATCTTATAGTTGTATTCTTGTCATCTCAAACCCCAACAATCAATACAAGAAGGCATCTTGGCTTTTGGCTTTCCAACTATTGTCAACAAAGACTGATGAGCAGTCACTAATGTGAAAGGTTTTCCATACAAAAGCATGTGGAAGTATTCAGAAGCCCACACCACTGCCAAGCTCTCTATCTCAGGCTGTGAATAAGCGTGCTCAGTTTGGGACAACCTTTAGATGGCATAAGCTACGATACATCTTTGGGCATTTGGTACCGAAGGCAACAAGACTAGTATCCACCAGTACCTCTGTATGCAGCTTGGGATCAAAGTATGCCATTTCAGTGGCATTCTTAATGGCTTGTTTGATTCTCTGGAAACTCTGTTCACATTCAGGTGGCCAATGAAATGACACATTTTTTTCATTAGTCCTGTCAGCGGAGCACTGATTGTGGCAAAGTCTTATATATATCGAGGACAGAAAATGGCCATGCCAAGGAATGAAAGTAACATGGAAAGGTCCTGTAGGGCACTGGAAGTAGGCATAGCTTGCACTGTAGTTGGATCAGGTGTCATGCCCCCATTAGAAACAATATGGCCAAAGAATTTCAACTTTGTTTTATGGAATTTACACTTTTCAGCATTTGGAGTTAAGTCAGCATTGGTTAGCAATTGGCAGACATGCATGAGAGCCTTTCCATGCTCTTTTGAGAAGCTCCAAAAACTAAGATGTCATTGCTATAATTGAAAGTATTCACGATAGGCTGTATGATAATTCCGAATTATGTCTTGAAAACGCTCAGCAGCAGATGACACACAATAGCTCAGTCACTTGTAACAGAATAGACCAACGTGTGTAGGAAAATTGTAATGTATCTACAATCTTCTTCTAGTTCCAACTGGGGATAGCCTTTGTGTAAGTCTAGACGAGAGAAAACGTTTGCACCATTCAATTGGGTTATCATGTCAGCAAT
Organism: Lissotriton helveticus; assembly: GCF_964261635.1. Lineage (NCBI taxonomy): Eukaryota > Metazoa > Chordata > Amphibia > Caudata > Salamandridae > Lissotriton > Lissotriton helveticus. Next base: position 1,774,304,193 of record NC_136057.1, read on the forward strand.
GTGTGGACCAGAATGTCTCTCTCTCTCAAATGCCTTATTAGCTTGACATATGTCAACGCACATGCGCACAGCTCCTTCACTGTCCCATTTAGGCACTACCACTATGGGAGAGACCCAAGGCGTTGGCCCAGTGGAGCGTTCAATGTTGTCATGTTCGAATTAGGAATCAAGTTCTTTTCCAAATGCGTCTTGCAAGGGAAAAACAACTTTTCTATGCCTTTGAGCAACAGAATGAACATCTTCATTTATGCGTAGCTGTACTTTTATAGACTTGAGTTTGCTTAACCCATGAAATAACAAAGAAACTAACTTACTATTGCATGATGTGCATTCATGTTTTAGTTCACTGAAATCAGTCCCATTTCAGCAGCGGTGTTAAAATTGAGCATGCAGGCACTTGAATTGGGACCTTGGAGTACATGAATGGGCGCTTATACCTTTGTTTTCTTGTGCTTTTCATTTCAGCCACAAATGAAGCTTGACTTTTTAGTGGTGTTGATGCGGCCTACGTCTAGTTTTAGTTGTTGATTGTGTAAGATGTGGCAAAGGAAGAAGCTCATGATATTTCTCCTCAGGAATCATGTTTATAGAAGCACCAGTATCAATGATGAAAGGTATTGAACATCCATTTATTTTATTGTGATCTTTGGACAATTTTTATGTCTTTGGTGCTTATTCATGTCTTTTTTTCTGTATCTTGTGTTTATCCTCACAGGTGATCAGTCCTTCATGGGCACATCTTTCTGATGTAAACACGGACATCGCACAACTGTTTACCTGCAAAATAAAAAATATATTTGAAAAAAACAATTTGCAAGAAATACTAAATGACAATTAGATACTTCTAAAATGTTAGCAACTGTTCTAATAATTGACATCTGTATTATGGTAAAAGAGCAAATAATATGATGAGAATATCTAGCACCCATGCCCAAAATCAGATATGTTAAAACTCACCAAATGTGAATAGGGTGTTAAATTGTCAAAACACACATTTATAAACACTAGCATATTCTCCACATCAACTATGAAACTTATATGTGTCACCAAAGGAAATATGTAAAATGTTATAACACATTCAAAATCTAATTTAATGAGGATTGGCATGTACTGTCCAAACTATTTCAAAGTAAACACTTGATGAAATCCATCTGGAGCTGGACTGGAGGGCCGTTCAACACAGGAAATGTGAAATTCCTTAAAAGGCTAGCTGAAGCTGACTTTGAATTATTTGTTTAAATTTGTTTACAAGAAACATGAAAAAACTGGACATCCTACCTGCAAGTTTTCAAGCCTTTTGTACAAAGGCTGTGCTAAAGAAGGTGTGGCAATATATATTTTTTTCATTTATTTGGGGATTTTTCTGTAGTGTCTCATCACCAGGTGGTATGAGAGGATTTCCCACAAACTTTAACTACATATGCAGAACATGTTTACATACAAATCAGAAAACAATTGATTGAAGGTTAAATTTCCGGATGTGCAGGATATAGGGAAGGGGAGAGGTAAGGCGGAGGGTAGAAGGAGGCATTGCAAAGGATACAACTGAACGTTATATGGAGTGTGAGTGAGAGTCTTAAATGGTGTTAACCATTGAAGGGAGTTGAATGATCCATGGTATCCATCGGTACGATACCTTATGAAAAGGAATGTTTTAAGCCTTTTTCTGAAGGGCACTCTTTTGGTCCACAGCTGTAGACCAATGAATGATGTAACTACTCAAATTAATGTGGATACTGCATGAAACATACTTTCCACATTTTTGTACAGACCACAAGACTGTCAAGCCATGTCCCAAGGTGCTAATAAAGCATCAAGCACCTAAGAAAATATATACACCACGAAGTTCTTAGTGCCTTTGTTTGGCTTTCTACCAGTATTGTTGTTTAGTGTGCAAAATAAGTATGAATTTATAGTCGCTAATGACAAATGCCATATCACTGTGCCCACTGTCACTGGGCATCCCCTCTTAACACAGGCTCCCCAGCCCCGCACTAAACAGACTGTTGACATAAGGAACAGTGGTGGTGCTGTCCAACTGAATCTGAATGGTGTTTTCTGAGATGAACGGGAGAAAAGTCTTCATGGGAAAACAGACACATATATGTGCAGATGCTGATCTAAAACAGACCATAGACCTTGCGTAATCATGTCACCCTGATGAACACCTAAGCCCATTGAAGAGATGGTTTTGATCATAGTAGCTTGCCCTATGGGTAGGTTGAAAGGATGACCCATAAAAAGTGTTGGTCCATCCATAAATGAAGATCCAGGTGAATTGACTGTAAGAAATGCATCTGAGCCAGGAACTCCCTTGACCAGAGCCCTGCTTCCTCAGGCTCCACTGAAAGGCTCTCAACTACCATCTGATGTGTGACACCAGGATGCATGAGGTCATGAGACCAAGCAGATGTAAGGCATGCAAAACTAGTTTCTGTGTCAGTAAAAAAATCCTTTGTACAATCAACCAAATCTTCTGAAGAAGAGGAAATATCTTCATGCAGGTCATGTCCAGGACCACCCCAGTAAAGGTTAGTTTCTGCATTGGAGTGAAAGTACACTTCTGGGAGTTGATGGTAAAGCCAAATTGAGGAGAGAGTAATTGTCTGCTGACAGTGTTCTTTGACCAGAGCCAGAGACTCTGTTTCACCAGCCAAACATTGGAAATATGTGGATTCTTGACCTTCACAGTGAAGCTAACACAACTGCCGGCATATTCTGTAAAAACATAATGTGAGGTCATCAGTCCAAACTCCAAGACTGAGGGCTGATAGTGCTGGGACTCACTTTGAACCTCAGGTAATGCCTGTGGGCAGGAAGGATCAGGATGCGGAAAGAGGCATGCTGGAGGTTCAGGTACACCAACCAATCTCCCACATTCAGTGCCGGCAAGACTATAGTTAGGGACAGCATCTTTAACTTGTTCTGCTGAATGAACACGTTTAGAAGGTGGAGATCCAGAATGGGTCTCAGCCCTTCCTCCTACTACGGAACCAAAAACTAAAGGACTTTGAATACTGTGCCCTTTTCTTCCAGAGGCACAACCACTATGGCTACCTTGTTAAGCAGGGCAAGGACTTTCACTTCCAAAATCAAAGTATGTGGCACAGAGCTTCTCTAGGAAGATGGAGGGCAGTCTGAAGTGGAGGGACAGAAAGGGTCTGTCTTGCAACTTAGATTGATGACCCAGTGAGTCATTGTGATCATCTCCTAATAGGAGGACAAGTGAGAAATGGTGGTGTAATGGGGAAATCAGAGAGATTTTAAGGCAAGAGATCCAGCAAAGGATGACAGAGACTAAATTTGCTTATGCTGCTGGTGATGGAGCTATCTGGACCGCCCCCCCCCAAAAGGAGCAGAACATTTGATAGAGCATCTGGATCAGTTAAGAAGCTTGTTTCTGCTGGGACTGTTGTATGTTGGAATAGGATGCTGCTGATGGCTCTGTCTCACTGTGGAGGATAGGCCCAGCAAGTAAGCTGTATTTCTGCTATTCCTAAAGGATTCCTGGACTGAGTCAGCCTTCACCCCAAACAGCTTCTTATCATCAAAGATCATGTCCTTGAGAGTTGCCTGGACATGTGAAAAGCCAGTGGAATTCATTATAGTGTAATAGCGCAGTGTGACAGTGGTGCCCATGGATTTAACCTGGGTGTTTACAGAGTCCAGACTGCATTTCAGGATTGATTTAGAAGCATTAAAACTGTTGTTGGCCAGATCAGCAAATTGCTATTTCATGGTGACTAGTGGGTTGATCATTGCAAGTGTTGCCAGTTCCCACAGGGAGAAGACATTTTACTCCAGTAGACAAGTGGCATTCTCTGTTTGTTGTTAGGCAGCCAAAGGCAAACACATTGCAGGCCAAAGAGCACAGTGTTTTTGATACTCTATCTCGGAGTGCTGTGGGAAAGGCAGTTGGGGTCTGTCTTGAGGAACAAGCTTAGACTCCCATACTTTTTGGTGAAGAGTGAGACAGCAGTTAAAGTGGATCACCCTGTGGTGGTCTATGTCATTTGGCTATTTTCCTGCTAGGCCTAAAAAAGTGTGTGCCGTGAATTTATGATATGTTCTAGAAGAGCTTGATTTAATGGGAGTAAGGGCTCTACCACAGAAGAATAAGGTTTCAAGGGCTTCATCAAAATGTTATACTTTGCCTCCACCAAAGACAGTGTACATTCTTAATATCAAATTCAGAAAATCGATGGTACTAAATGTCAAAACCAGAATGTTATGATTATAATTATATCACAGTAAGTATTATTTTTGGTAAGTATATCAGTTTTGTATCTTAAGCAATAATATCGAAGCTTTAAATATCTAAAACGTGTCTATAGTTATATAATAATATGTTTTAAAGTTATTTTAATGTATTATTTATATGTAAGTTTTAACATGTTATATGTGTTTAAATATGCTTGTTAATTTAAAATACATATATATATTTATATCGAACACCAGTCCAACCTTTTGCTTCAGAAAGAAGGCGCTGACTCCGTGGATACTCAAAGTAAGAAAAGGTTTATTCACCAATTATTTGCTCAGATGCATTTTGGTGGACAGAACCACCTTGCTCACTACATCAGAACTCAAAATAGTGACATTTAAGTAGATCAAGACTGACATGCTAGAACTGGTTTTGGTTGTCATGGCAACCCTGTAACACCACTCTAAAGGAAAATTAAAAATTATATATAAACACTAGAAAGTGAAAAAAGAAAAGGTAACGGCATGTACTTGCACACGGTGAACTATATATACAGTGATCATTTTTGCACACGTTACAGCCAACCTCACAGATTCTGTCCCTGATGCGAGCGACTTGTATGGTTGAAACGTGCGTGTTATTATGTACATATGTGGTTTAGTGGGCACTTTCGGTCGGCATCCCCAGCTAATTTGTGTCAGGATTCCGCGGCGAGAAACTCCCCTGTGTTACCTCCTAAGAAAGTGGTGGAGTTTAGTGTCACCGCGAAGTCAGGTGTCAGTGTGGTCACAACTTTACTCATCAGTCAGCTGTGAGTCCCAAACTCAGTTAATTAACCACGCTAATGCCAACCCCTCTCGTACTAGAGTGTACCAATGCCATGTGTTTGTAAATGGTAAACCTGACTGGCCCGTGCGACCCAAGTGGGTAGGGGCATCACTATTCGATAAGAAATTCTGTTGGATGCCTGACTTTCCAAACCTCCTTTATCTCCTGCAATCTCTGTATGCCAGTTTATGTGCCCTTCCACAGGTGCTCACACTGTGCAAAGCTAAAAAGTGCAAAGGAAACTTACGTGATCCTAGTGTCAAAACTTGTTTTAAAAAACAAAAACTTAATGATCATAAGTGAGCTCTGGATGTTTTCAACAGGGGGGTTAGACTAGGCGGGCCAAGCGGCAGAAGGCTAGAGGTGCAGATTCAGCGCCTCATCCGCATTTAACCCATCAGGGATTTTGGAGTCGAGAAGAATGATATATCTCGACTCCAGTCTTCTGAGTGCCAACAGATGGTTCCCACCCCTGATGTTCTTAGGGATGCTGTCTATTACAAAGAAAGTAAGGTCTTTGCCGTTTACTGCGTGCTGTGAATTTATGTGTCTTGCCACAGGATATGTCTGATCATTGTTGGCAATTGCGCTGAGGTGTTGTAGTATCCTTACGTGAGCCTTTTGTATCGTACTGCCCACATATCTGCTCCCACACGTGCATTCAAGTACATATACAGCGTACCCCGTTTTGCACGAGTAGCTGCCCCTGATGTTATAAGGTGTGTGCCTGAATGGAAGTCTGACTGATTGTGTGTTGACGCCATGCCTACAGGCTTTGCACTTGGAGCATCTGTAGAAGCCCTTCTGTGCTTGTAACCAAGTGGTGCTTTTTAGGGGTGTGGGTGCATTGCACACTAACTCCCTTCTCATAGACTTAGCCTTCCTAAACGTGAGTGAAGGACTTTTTTCACACAGAGGACCTACAACTGGGTCATTTCGAACCAGAGGCCAATGTCTGTTCAAGATTTTACGTAAATTGGCATGGTAGCTGTTATAACCAGTGATTAGCCTAGGTGTGTGGGCTGAGATTGCTTTGGCTTGATGTGTTCAGATTGTCTTTTTGTTCAGGGAACAAAAGGTCTTTCCTGTTCTTGGATGCACATTTTTTCTCAGCATTAGTCAGTGTGGCTTGGTTGTACCCCCTATTCTTGAGTCTTGTGAACAATTCCTCTTTTGACTCCTGCAGATCCATTTCCCTGTTACAGTTTCGGGTCATTCTCAGACATTCAGCAAAAGGGATTGATTGTTTAAGTTTAGTCGGGTGGAAGCTCTGGGTGTGTAATATTGCATTGCCTGCTGTGGGTTTCCTGTAAATGCGCAAGTGTATTTTGTTATTTTCCACAAACAGTTCCAGGTCTAGAAATTGGATGGACGTTGGACTAATGGTACTGGTAAAAGTAAAATTTAGACTATTGTTATTTATTTCAGTTGCACATCTCAGAGCGCTCTCATTAGTCCCCTTCCACAAAATGTATATGTCGTCTATGTATCTATTGTAAATGATTACATTGTCTGTCAGTTCTTCATGTTGCGTGACCCTAAGTACTTGCTCCTCCCACCAGCCCATATGCAGGTTCGCATAGCTGGGGGAGAAGCAAGTACCCATGGCTGAACCCTGCAATTGTTTGTAGTGCAGCCTATTGAAAATGAATGTGTTATCAGTGAGGCACCATTCTGTCCTTTCCAACAGCATGCAGGTATGTTGATGTAATGTGATCAGCCTTTGCCCTAGGTAATGTTGTAAAGCTCGTAGCCCATCAGTTTGTCTAATGCTAGTGTATAACGATTATACTTATATATACATCCAATAATTTTTATTTTAAGTCGATTTGTGGTTTTTTTTAATATAAGTTATTGCTATCATTTTTAAATAGTGTATTCTTTGTTTGAAGATGTTGGGCATTGGAGTGGATTAAGGAGGATAGTGTATTAAATTGTATTACATTTTTAAAAAAAAATAACGCTAGAATGATTTTTTGTTGTTTTAATTATTAAATATTTATTAGTGTTATTTATTAATTGGGTTGGTGGTTGTTTAGGGTTTGGGTGGCCAGTTTTTAAAATTAATTATTTTTATTTATTTTTATAATTTTCTGATTATTTTTTAATATAAAAATGAAAACAAGTTATTTATTGTTCAGATTTTTGGGTTTTTGAGTGCATAGTGTATTAAGTTGTATTGATTTTTATACTTTAAGAAAGATGACATTTTTGCAGTGCACTACAATTTTGGATAATTCATTAGCTTTATTTATTTTTGGAGTTGGTTATTTTAGGGGTTTTGGTTGGGCAATTATTTAAATTCTTATTTTATAATTTTTTTAATTTAATATTTAAAAAAAAATAAATGCAGTTATGCTATTTATAGGGCAGGCTTTTGGGTTCATAGGAGTTTAGGTGGGTAGTGTATTTTTTTATTTAACTACACTTTTAAAATGTTCTTTTTAATTTTAAATTATTGCATGTTATAATAATTTTTTCATATTATTTATCCTATCTATTCTTTGAGTTGCATTTTTGGTAACTATTATTTCATACGTATTTAAATTAATGTACTTTTTTAAATATTCAATGATTGTTTCTCTTTAGATAGGGGTTTTATTTATTTGGGTTATTTGATATTTTTGAGTTTTGAGTAGGCAGTTTATTAAATTGTGGTAATTTAACTTTAATATTGATTTCGGAGATTTCATTTGCTTATTTTTATACTGTTCTATCTTGCTTTGTTTGAGGGGTTTTATAATGAGTGTATGTGTAATTTACTATAGTGCATCATTTAAAAATAATTAAAAAATGTATTGTGAATATGTTACTTATTGCACTATTTTTAAGTTTCATACGGGTTGAGGAATGGGTGTTGCACAGCTTCAATAATAATTTTTTAGGGTGCAGGAATGGGTATTTTTACTGTGTTTCTAGTTCGTTTTTAGGGTGCAGGGATCAGTATTGCAACAGGTTACTAATTAGTTCTCAGGTCGCTGAGTTTGGTGTTGCATGGGACGACTAATTCATTTTTAGCGCTCAGGGAAGGGTATTGTACTGGGTTACTAATTAGTTTTCAGGGTGCAAGGGTGAGTATTGCACTGTGTTGCTCATTCGTTTTAAGGTGCAGGGACTGGTGTTGCACTAGGTTACTAAGTTATTTTTAGGGCGCAGGGATGGGTGTTGCACCAGGTTACTAATTAGTTTTTATGGTGTATGGATGGGTGTTGCTCCAGGTTACTAATACATTTTTAGGGTGCAGAGATATCTATTGCACTGGGTTAGGCAATTCGGTTTTAGGGCGCAGGTATGGGTGTTACACCTTGTTACGAATTCGTTTTTTGATTGCTGGGATGAGCATTGCATCAGGTTGCTAATTCATTTTTAGGGCGTAGGGATGGATATTGTACTTTGTTACCAATTTGTTTTTAGGTTGCTGGGATGAGTATTGCATCAGGTTGCTAATTAGGTTTTAGGGCACAGGGATGGGCGTTGCACCAGGTTACTAATACATTTTTAGGATGCAGGGGTGAATATTGCACTGGCTTACTAATTCGTTTTTGGGGTGCAGAGATGGGTGTTGCATCAGGTAGTCTTTTGTTTATAGAGCACAGGGATGGATGTTGCACCGCTTTAATAATAATTTTAAGGGCGAATGGAGGACATAATTCAACAAAGCGCAGCAGGCATTATGCCGGTGCTCACTACCTGCGGGTGGCCATCCCACAGCAGCCTGCCCACCATGGTCAGCATGCTGACCCAGCCCCGCCCTCCTGCCTGCCCTTTATTCTCTCCCTGCGTGTCCAATCACCTCCATCCTACTCTCCAGGTCAGCTTGCTGTCTCAGCTTCCTCCCTCCTGCCATCCAGTGGCAGAGAAAGGGAGGCGGTGGGGGGGCAGTCTGCCCTGAGCGGCATGAGTTTTGGGGGCAGGGGCCTACCCCCCCATACCTGGGACCATGCCGGGTGGAAGTCACGGATCTTACCAGCTCCCCCCCCCACTCTTCATCTCTTCATGCTGACGCCGGGTAGCAAACCCAGAGAGCGACATGGATGGCACAGCAGCTAGCTATGCCACTGATGCCATCCTTTTTCAGCTTGTTTCCCATGCCAGACTGCCCTGAATGGTCAGTTTGCAGGCTCTGCCCCCCCTCCTTCTTACCCTTTATTCTCTGCCTGTGTGCCCCGATCACCTCCTTCCTGCTCTCCATGGTCACCTTGCTGTCTCTGCTGCTTCCCTCCTGCCATCCTTTTTAAGCTTGCTGCCCATTCTAGCCTGCCCTGAAAGGTCAGCTTGCTGCCTCTAACGCCGCCTTCCTGCATTCCATGGTCAGCTTGCAGGTCCTGCCCATGCCAGCCTGCCCTGAGTAGTCAGCTTACTTCTCCTGCCCCTGCCCCAGGACCCATATGACTGCCTTCCATTCTCTGTCCGTGTGCCTCTGCCCCTTCCCACCTGCTCTCCATGGTCAGCATGCTGCCCCTTCCCATGCTGACCTCTCCTCCATGGTCAGCTTCCTGCCCCTGCAATCCTCTGTTCTCTATATGAGCGCCCCTGCCACCTTCCACCCTCCCTCCGTATACCGCTGCGCTGTGTCTGCCCATGCTGGCATGCCCTGAAAGATCCGCATAAGCAATTAGGGTGCTGTTTGACTGGGGTGTAAACCCTGCTCAAGCAGCAACCACAATCCTTGTCAGGGTAAGGCACAAGTAAACCCCAAATTAACCTCAGCTCACACCCTTGGTAGCTTGGCACAGAGCAGTCAGGCTTAACTCAGAGGCAATGTGTAAAGTATTTGTGCAACACTTCAAACAGTTAAACAATGAAAACATGCCACAAAAGGAGCCCACAACAGATTTACAAAAATAGAGTAATGTTTAATAAAAAAATATATAATTAGTAGAACTAGAGATATTGAATTTTAAAGTTTGTAGCAAAAATAGCACCAAGATGCACAAAGAGCCAATTGGGTAGATCTGGTTATGCTGGGACCAGGACAAACTCACATGTTCAGATCGACTGCAAAGGAGTGCGGGCCGGCTACAGGACCTAGTTAGGCCTGCTGACCAGAGTCACTCTGGGTTCAAGAGATGCAGGTCCAGTCCGTTTTACCCATGCAGGAGGGCAGCAGACTGCAGGTCAGCACAGCAAAATAATCCAACAGAGCTGCAGTCCTTCAGCAGCGCAGCAGTCCTTCCTGGCAGAGTATCCACATGTCCAGAAGTGTACAGAAGTGGTGGTGTCTGAGGTCTTTCTTGTATACACAGTTGTGCCTTTGAAGTGGGAAGAAGCTTCTAGAGACATGCCTTGAAGTGCACAGATGACCTGCCTTTCTTGCCCTGGCTCCAGACTAACTAGAGAGGGTATGCAGCCCTTTGAGTGGGGATGGGACACAGCTTATTCAGGTGTAAGTGAGGCTGGGCCAGCTCTTCCCTCCCATCCTGCCAGTGATGGCCAGCCCCATTACCCTGAAGCTCCCATTGTGTGTGGCTGTCTAGGAGGAATACACAAAGCCCCACTGCCAACTACAAACATTCATGTGACAAGACAAAGACTGCAGACACCAAATGGCTAAGGCAATAAAATGTGAACTATCTAAAAGTGGCATTTTCAGAATTGTACATTAAAATCCGACTTCACCATAAGGTAAGATTTTATATTAGGATTCCAAAGACACCAAACTTGAACCCGGTATATCTTCCCACTTGGAAAATACGCTTACGGTAAGGGTCCCGATTCTGAATGCTTTCCGACTGAATCAGATCAGGAGAGTCCAACCGACCGAGTACGATGCATCTGGATGCTTCCAGATACGATTTGGTTGGACTCCCATTGACTTCAATGTGAGCCTTTGTTCCGACCGAATGCATAGGCTCCCATTGAAGAAAAGGTGGCTTGGAAAAATCGGGCACTGCCACACTGTGCATGGCTGGTAAGGGGGGACCCATGGGTACCCCCACTGGCCCTATTGGGAAGGCTCTGGGTGCAGGGGGGCCCACAACAGGCCCCCAAAGTCTGATTCTGACTGCCGATTTGAGTCCGACAGCACGATTCGGAAAGGCTGTCCAAATCCAGCATCATACTCCGTTGTTTGGAAATGCGGCCCGTAGAGATGTACAATTCTGCTCCATATGGCTCAGTCATTCCAAATGCCGTCGGGTTCAGATTGGGATATTCCTAATGCCTAACTTGCATCGTACTCGGTCAGTCAGAAACCTTTCCGAGTTAGTTGGAAAGACACGTTCCCGATCCGATTTAGATGGAGCAAATGCTGTTAGGAGGCCTTCCTAACCACATCGGATTCAGGCCCCAGGATATTATCCCAATGATATCCTAGGGACAATATAGGCCTTGCATTAGTGACAAAAGGCGTTAACAAGTTTTTATTAACAGGACTTGTGAAATATAAATGTATATGTCCTGCTTTTTAAATACTAATACTTTGCATCGTGCCCTCTTGGCTGTCCAGGGCCTACACTATGTCTTGAAAAGGAAGGTTTGGGCCTGGCAAAATGTTTATTTTGCCAGGTTGAAATGGCAGTTTAAATTGCACACACATGCTCTGCAATGGCAGGCCTGGGACATGTTTAAAGGGTTCCTAGTACCACTTTATTAGGGACTTATAAGTTATTTAAATATTCCAATTGGGTGTGAGCCAATATTACTATGTTGGGAGGACAGAGCACATGCACTTTAGCACTGGTTGGCCTTGGTAGAGTGCTCAGAGTCCTAAGGCCAGCAAAAACAATGTCGGAAAAAATGGAGTAGGAAGGAACTTAGTTGGAGGGAAGACCACCCTAAGGCTGATAGGTCTAACAGTCAGCGTGCTGCCCCTGCTGCCTCCTTCTGTCTTCCATGGTCAGCTTTCTGCCCCTGCCAGCATGCCCTGAATAGTCAGCTTACTTCTCCTGCTCCTACCTCTACCCTACCCGCTGCCCCCTACTCTCTGTTTGTGTGTCGCTGACCACTCCTACCTGCTCTCCATGGTCAGCTAGCTGCCCGTTCTAATGCTGAACTCCCCTCTGTGGTCAGCTTGCGGCCCCTACCACCCTCTGTTCTTCATGTGAGTGCCCCTGGCATCAATGGACCATTGTGCTGTGCCTGCCCATGCCAGCATGCGCTGAATGTTCAGCTTGCTGCGACTGCCACTGCCACCTCCCTCATGCCTTCCATGGTCAACTTGGTGCCTTCTTGTCCTACTTTTAGCTTTCTAAAGCATTAAAAATAACTTCTATTACCAAAAGAACACCCTCATTTTATTCATATCTAAAAGAAATGCTTTAGGTTTTACAGCTTTGATTCCATTAAGATGGCTTACACTGTGTGACACTTTTGTCATAAATACAGAAGTTAGTGCTCTAGTTGTTTATTAGAGCAGGGTGAGAAGCTGCAGTAGCACACTGGGGAGTTAACTGACAGACTGCTAGTACATATTTTAATCTGTATGTCAGACTTTAGTTTCACGAGCTGAGGAAGATGGTGTGAATTTATAGCAAATGTTCTCTCATTTTAGCTTCTGGAACAACTTCCATAACCTCTGTAAGAAAATCATGAGAGAAGACAGTTTTCTCTTAAGGAACAAGTTACTTACCTTTGGTAACACTTTTCCTGGAAGAGACTCTATCTAGCCGCAGATTCCTCACCTTTTGAAAATGTCTCATGCCACACTCTGGATCCATAAACTTTGTTATAGTAACGTTGTGCATAGGTGGCACGGCTTTTAACTGATGCCTGTCTGCTCTGGAAATGCTGTGCATTGCCTATATAGGCACGAATCCAACACGCTGGCGTCAGTTGTTTTCGAGAATGTCCTTGCCCTCAGACACAGAGCCGCAAAAGCAAAATGGTGTGACCAGTGTGCAGGTTCTTAGACTAGGGATCTTCTGCATGGATAGAGTCCAATCACAGAGCAGTCAGGCATCTGCGGCTAGCTAGAATCTCTACCATAAAGAGAGTTACCAAAGGTAGTGACTTATTCTTCTGATAGAGACTTCCTGCCATAGATTCCTCACCTTTTGAGTAGATACAAAAGCAATACCTATTTGGAGGTGGGTCTGTGGATGAATTCAAACCAGAAAGTCCTGCAAGACCGAGAGGGTGAAATCCCATTGCTGCGAACTTGGCTGTCCAGAGAATAGTGCTTCATGAACGAATGAGGGATACCCCAATAGTTGCCTGGTAAATGTCCAAAACAGGGACTCCACATGCTAAACTTGGTGGTAGCAGCTTTAGCACTGGTAGGACCACACAATCCATCTCAAGGCTGCTTGTGAGCCGATCTATGTTAAAGCTCAGTGATGCCTTGAGGTCTATGCGATGGAGTCTCTCCTCCTGTTCTGGCAACCACAAAAATGAGGAAAAGGGCAAAAGTACACTTTAACTGTGCCCAGAGAAAAGCCATGCCAGGCTAGGGGAAAAAACAAATAGCAAAACACCAGATAACTTAGCTTGGAGGGGGTCTATTTACCAAGTACCGAATGGTGCCACAAGTCTGTCCCAAAGATAGCCATAAACAGTTTCTGGTGAGGGGCACTTGGCTGCCAAGATAATACACCCACCTCTGGACTAAAATGTTTAGCTGTTGCTGCTCCATCTCCAAGCACAAAGATACAGATTGCAAATGCCCTGGTGCAGAACTTTGCCCTGCTGCGGAGACAGCTGACCCTCCCAGAGGGGCAGCCTGAATGGAGAACAGATGCTTAAGCTCAGGAGTTCTGGACATCATACTTTCCATGCCCAACTGTCCTTCATGGACATCAGAAAGTAATAGGAATAACAATTACATCCTATCACATCCTACTTCTGGCATGGGCACCTTCTCAATTGCCTCTTTCGGCCAATAGCTTGCATTTCATGCTACAAAATGTACAGATGGTCAATGGGGGAAGTGGCGGAAGGTGCGGCAGTGAGAGGATTAAAGGTAATGCATATCCCTGCTGAACAATTTGCAGGACCCACCTTTCTGCTGTTATAGCTTACCAACTCAGCAAAAATTGTTGGATTCTGCCTCACCTCTGGTATCTTTACTCCACTAAGGGCATGCTAAAGGGGTTCGGCAGGTGTTGATCGAAGAGCCCAGAGAGCGTGCCGTTGCCCTGCTCTCCTTGAACTACTGAGAGCGGAGTCTGCCTTGTGCCCAAACAGCTGAGTCCCATCAAACGGCATGTCCATGATGGATGACTGGACACTGCCTGAAAAACTGGTAGACCTCAGCATGTGTGGTGGCACGTGGTGACACTAGTGCCAATGGCCACCCCAATGGAATTAGTGGTGTCCAAGCCACAATGAATTGTTAACTTGGCCTCACCACAACAGTCCTTTATGGCCTTGGCAAGGATAGGTCAGAGATCTTCAGGAACAGCTGGGAGGACCTGAAACAGCGAATCCTAAAGGGTGTAAAAATAGTGCCCCAGCACACAGCTGGCATTCACTGATATTACTGGCAAGCTGGTAGACGAGAAGAAGCTTTTTCTGAATTTCTCCACCCATTTTGAGTTTCTTTCAGGGGCAGTAGTTGAAATGTGTTAGGGTTAGGTTTGATAGCAGGTGCCTGCATCACCAAGCATTCCAGTGAGGGGCATTGAGATAAAATTGCCGGGTTGTACGGGGCATAGGGGTGGCATCAATCTATCCAGTGCATGACCTTACGGCCAGAGCAAAGTTTGGCCAATTCCCCCAGCAAAGTGTCTGTAAGGGCCTCATTTAAAGGTAAGAGAGGTCAGTGGATGTTTGCCCTGGCTGAAGATCTTACCGTAGAACATTTGACTTGACCTCTAAAGGACTCAAGGAATGTGTCAAGGCCACCAGCCTCTAGTAATTCGTCATACCAATTCTCTTCATGGTATGACTGGCCAATCTCATCACCCACATTGTAATTGTTATCCAAATCTGTGCAAAACAGGGAGTTCAGAGTATGTGTTTTCCCTTGTGACTGGTCGGGTGGTGGAAGTAGCAACTTGATAGGAGTCAGGCATGGCATTGGTTGAGGTCGAACCAGCTGTGACTTGTAGTCAGAGGTGCAATAGGCACCTCATCTTTTGATATTGATGGAGTTAGCATCAGCGTCGAAGTGTAGCTCCTTGATGAGCTTGGAGGGTCCAACAGACGGCAAATATGCCAGAGGCATTCCTGATGGATGGCCTCTCAGCTCCATTGGTCATGAAAGTGCACCAGAGGGAGTTGGAAAGAATCCAGAGAGTTAGAGCCTGGCCTTGCAGAACTCTTTGATCTGTTTTGGTGTGGCGGAAGGCCCTGGAATCTCAGTTTGTGCCAGAACAAGCTGCAGGAATTTCTAAAATAGGACAAAGGCCTCCGTCCTTCTTTAGCAAGTAGCTGGAGTAACACCCATTTCCTACTTCTGAGGCCAGAAACCTCTCTATGGCCCCTTTGGTTAAAAGGGCCTTCACTTCTGCTGTATGAGGGACTGATGGTCCTCTGGTCAGCCACTGTGAAGATGGTGGGAGATGCGGTGAGGTGAACAGACAGGGACGGCCATAACCGTGCTGGACAACTTGCAGGATCCTCTTGCACAAAGTGATGGCTTGCCACTCTGGAAGAAAATGTTGAATCTTGTCTTCCGACAGGGTGGGTGTGTGCCTCAAAGGGCTCACTAAAGAGGTTTTGTGGGTGCGGAAGTGGGGGATTTGGGGATTGGGCTGTTCACAGCGCCTGTTTTCCATGTGGTCTATGGGTACTGTGGCCTCGGCTTTGAAAATTGGTTGGGTCTACTGGGTTGGCTGTATGGGCTGGGAGTACTGAAAGCATCTTCCATAACCCTGGAGCAGGTGAAACTGCTTGCAAAACTGACACATTGGCATAGACACATCCAAATGCTGAACGTAAAGTTGGCCATCTCGCCAAAGAAGAGAGATTCATTGAAAGGCATGCCCATTAGGGAAGATTAGGCGTGCCTGGAGAAGCATGTTGACCTCATCAAGGCATGTCTCCTAAATGTCACGTTGGTGCCAATTGCCCAATCAATGCAATCACAAACTTTGCCACATCACAGCTATCTTGAATGGCTTGGGTAAGCGTGGAGCCCAAGTCCTCCGGTATAGCAGGAAGTATTTGAAAAACAGAATCTCAAAGGGCATGAGTATAGTGGGCAGCCACGGCCCGTGGAGGGAGTTACGGTGGGGCAGGGAGGCGGGGAGGGGGAGGGGCAGGGTGGAGGGTGCTAAAAACCGGCATATGGATAATTGCAGGTAAGTAAACAATTTAATTGATAAAACGAATTTCGTAGCGCGCCCTGCATCGCAAAATGCAATGCAGTGCGCGCTACGAAATCCGTTTTATTAATTAGATTGTTTACTTACCTGCAATTATCCATATGCCGGTTTTTGGCACCCTCCAGTGTGGTGCATAGAGGGTAGATTGTAAGTGTACGCACCACCTTCCTTCAGTCCGTTGGTCCAAAAGTAGCAACAATATGTGAAGCAATATATATATATAAATTATAAATTATAAAACACTATAAAAAGTACTTTATTTTTTATATTTAAAAAGCTTTATACAATGTTTTCTAATTTATTATTAATTATGTTTAATTTTTAGAATTTTGTAACATTAAATACAATGTAATTATAATTTAAACATTTTAAGTGATTTAATTAATTTTAATATTAGTTCCCATGGTGGTTTTATTTTCAGTCCTCACCTCTATTGTTTTCAATGGCGGGGATGCAGTACTTTCGAGGAGCCTTAGGTGTGCTGGACTTCCTCCAGGTCTGAGCTGGAGTACCTTTACGACTCTTTTGGGTCACTGTTAGGTCGAAGCCTACCAGACAGCCCAGCTGTCTGGTTTTCTAAAGACATCTTGGGGACATTCAGAAAGCTGACCAGGGAGTGCATTCTGTCCATTGCTGACCATTGGCTTTGTGGTTTGTAACTCACATTTTCTAGCTTTCTCTTTGCAGGCTTTATTTGTTTTAAGCTGTCCAGCTTGAGTTTGTCACTCCTGTTGCCCAAACCTTGTTTACTGTATTCTTCCTCAAACTTGCTTTCTGTAAATAGACCTTTAAATCTCGCTCTTATTGTGTCACAATTGCTATACATACAAAGACGGAGGTCAAATATCTCGCTGAATTCTGAAGGACCTTGGTGTTTACTTTTCTTTTGCTGACTTAAAATTGAGAGAATTTATGTGACAATCCTGCTGAGTATGAGGAAAGGAAGTAGCATTTTTTTTCTAGCACACAACTAATAAAGTACTGTGCTTATGTTTAAAAATATATCAGAATTAGTACAAATAAAGCAATTGTGTTTGGAGTTCTGAAGAGTGGTGGAAACAAATATTTGAATTCAATCAAAACACATCAATACACTAGATGATGACATTTGCACAGATTAGTGTTTGTGTGGTAAAAACGTATTTCAGTGCAAATGTAATGGTCATTTTGATTGAAAATGTGTTGTCTATAATGGAAGTGCGCTACCACATCATGCATACTCCACACTATGCAACGCCACTCCACGACCTTCCACTCTTTGCTACGCCACTCAATTCTACGACACTCCACTACACTCTATACATGCCATTCCATTTTACGACATGCCACTCCACTCTGCGCCCCTCCACTCTAAGGCAATCCACGCAATGCCAAACGATTCCATGTCACTTCAATCTATGCCACTCACTCCGCAACACAACATGCCACTTCACTCTATGCCCCTCCACTCCATACCACGTACCCTGCTTCATTCTACCCTGCTCCACTCCAAGTTACCTCAATCTACCCCACTCCACTTCTCTAAAATCTATCCAAATATACTCTTCTCCAATCTACCCCACTCCACTCCGCCCAATCTACTCCACTGCACTACACTCTACCCCAGTCTACTCCAATGTACCGCCTCTCCACTGCAATCTACCCCGCTCCAATCTGCTCCACCCCAATTTCACCCACCCCACTCCAATCTCCCTTCCTTCAGTTTATCCCACTCTACGCCACTCGACTGCAATCTACCCCAATCCAATTCACTTAGATCCAATCGACCCTACTCTACTACAATTTACCCCGCACCAATCTACACCACTCCACTCTACCACAATCGACCCCATTCCATTCTACCCCACTCCAATCTATCCCACTTAACTACAAACCAATGTACCTACACTCAATCTAACCCAATCAACCCCACCCGACTCCAATCTACTGCACTCCATCCCAATCTACGGCACTCCACTCAAATATGTCCAAGTCTGCTCCAATATACCCAGTCTAACCCACTCCACTACAATCCACACCAGTCAACCCCACTCCAAGCGTCCCTAATCCACCCCACTCAAATATACACTGATACAACCCATTCCACTCTAATCTAGCTCACTCCACTCCAATCTACCCCACTCGACACTACTCCACTCCAATCTACCCCAGTCCAATTTACCCTAACCACTCCAATTTACCCCATTTCACTCCAAATTCCAATGCAAACTATCAAACTCCTGTTCACTCTAATCTACCTCACTCCACCACAATCTACCCCATTCCACTCCAATCTACCACACTCCAATCCAATTGACCCCACTCCACTCTACCACACCCCACTCCAATCTGCCACTCTCCTCAAATTTACCCCACTCCATTCCAATCTAACCCACTCCACTTTACCCCACTCCAATCCAGCCTGCCCACTTCACCCAAGTATACCCAAATCTACCCTACTGCAATCTACCCCTCCCCAATCTACCCCACTCCAATCTACCCCACTCCAATCTACCCATTTACTACACTCCAATGTTACCAACTCTAACCCACTCCATCCCAGCCCACTGCAATCTCCCCCACCCCACTCTGCCCCACTCCAATCCATCCCACTCCACTACAATTTACCCCACTCCAACCATTCCAATCTACAGCACTCCACTCTACCCCACTCCAATCTATCCATCTCCCTTCCAAACTACCCTACTCTAATCCACCCAATCTACCCCACTCCACTTCAATCTACCCCACTCCACTCCAATCTTCCCAAGTCTACTCACTCCAGTCCCAGTTTTACCCCACTCCACTCTACCCCAATCTACCCCACTCCAAGTTCCCCACTCAAAGCCACCTAGTCTACCACACATCACACTACCCCAATCAACCACACTCCATTCCACTCTACCCAATCTACCCCACTCCACTTCACTCTAATCTAACACATACAACTCAAATCTACCCCACTCCAGTTCAATCTAACCCACTCCACCCAATCCACCACACTTCACCCCACTCCAATCTACCCCACTCCACCCTACCCCAATCTACCCCACTCCAAACTACCCTAATGACCCCCAACCAATCCATTCTACCCTACTATAATCTACCCAGTCTACCCCAATCCAATCTTCCCCACTCCAATCCAATGTACTCCACTTCAGTCAACTCCAACCTACCCTAGTCCACCCCACACCACTATTCCCCAATCTATGCCACTCCACTAAATTTACCCCAAAATATTCCACTCCTCTCGACCCCAATAGACCCCACTCTACTCTATCCTAATCTACCCCACTCTATTCTACCCCAATCTACTCCAATCCAGTCTACCCCACTCCATCCCAATTTACCCCAGTCCACCCGAACTACCACAATTCAACCTCCCCACTCTAATCTAACCCACTCTAATCTACCCCAGTCCAAATTACCTCACTCCAATCTACCTCACCCCAATCTACCTTACTCCAATCTACCTCACTCCAATATACCACAATGTACCCAACTCCGCCCCACTCTAATCTACTCCACTCAATTCTACCCCTCTCTACGCCCGCATTTACGAAAGAAAAGAATACTTACATGTGTGGGACCCATGCAATCGAGCGAGAGACCTCTGCACAGAAAACACTAGGAGGAGGAGGCACAGACCTCCACAGAGAAGCATGGGAGTAGAATCAAATTATGGGACCCCCTGCAGAATGTGAAGACGGGCCCTGGAGTCTCTCATATCTCACAAATATTCATTTGACTTCGTCCGAAAGACCCCATAACACCACCCCCCCACCCCCCATTCCACCCCCAATGGTTGCCTTCAGCGCTGTAGTGGCTTCAGGACCTACTGTGTTAGGCCTCTAAGTGGACTCAAGTTTGTCAGTGAGAGCCTATACGCGTTTTTATTTCTTGACCAAGGACATAGCAAGAGGCTACGATTTCTTTATTTTGTAATTTAAACAATGCCTCATTCTGTCATGGAGAGGCAGAAGACCCGTCTCACACGGTGCGATTGAAAGAAATGCTTTTGGAGGGCAGAAATCAACTTTTGAGGCATGGTGTTGTGCCTAGTGCTTTAAGCCTTGCCTGGTGGTAAGGGGCGACGAAGCGCTATTTAAATACCAGAGCATTGTATCATATTGCTGACGGGGGTTGCGGACCACTTTTTTAGAGTGTGAGAGTTGTATAAGGATACCTCTCTACGTGGACTGCACGTGCTTGGACTGCACGTGCTTGCCTGAATGCAGCACAGCTGTGACTTTACCTGGAAAATCAATCCAGTTTTGGAATGCATGAAATTCTCCAGCGGTGCATACTTATAAAGTACAAACAAGGCTCGCTCTACCGTGCTCGTTATAATTGAAAATGGATTGGTGACTTACGGTAGCAAATTTTTTTTTGCGTTTTTTTTTTACTTGTCACTGAATTTTATTGTAAAGTGTCACAAAGCAACATGTGATTTCCTGGAAGGGAAAGTGCCACTTTTGTACAACATAATGTCACACATGAATGTTTTAATAAATGGTTTGATAAACACACATTAGCCAACAGCTGAACAATAAAACGATATTTCAATGTCATTTTATTTTTAAGCAGCTGACTGAGCCAGCGTCTGCAGGGAGGGGCTGCGGCATGAGAGAGGAGAGGAGGAGTATGTGCACTCTCTAAGTGAGCATGGTTGTTTGGATGGTAGTCTCAGGCCGGCCTAACACACATGCTCACTTGCACTTAGGTTTCTCTAACCCGACTATAAGGTACAGCCGGGCTGGAGAAACCCCCACAGACTCCCTGTCCTGAGCAGTGTCTTTTCAACCCACTCAGGCCAATCCTTGCCCTACTCTCATAGCAGGAGAGCCGTGCGGGGGTTGGACAGGGAGTCCGTGACATAGTCACAGTGTCTGCTTGGACAAGGAATAATCAACACCGAGGCGCACCGCCGCGGGAGGTGGCCGGCAGCAGGTACGTTTAACTTTTTAAAACTTTTTAATATTACTAAACTTCCTTCTGCCCCCCCCCCTCACCCCGCCCCACCCCACCACCTTTTTTATGTGGTGGCTGTCGCTGATGACACATACTGCCTTCCAGCTGGTTGCTGGTAGAGGGTGTCAGCTCCTATTTTCCAGGGTCTGTAATTATATTTGCACATAGAAATGTTACCTGAGGGCATGAAGGTGGGGGAGGACCCAGGTCGAAAACACGACGGAAGAAATAGATAGCGAAACCATCACAAACAGAAAGCATGAACAAGCATTTACAATGCAACGGTCTCGCCTTTTCAAAAGTTAGAGCTATTGGCATTGTAAATGACAACATGTTTATTTATGTGTTGGTTTTGAAAACAGGTAAATAAATGGCATTGTCATTTATAATGCCAATAGCTTAATCTCTCGCAAATGCTACACACAAACACACAGACCCACACACACACACATAGCCCCACACACATGCACACACACACACAGAGCCCCCGCCACACACACAGAGGCCAACACACACAGAGAGCCACACACACAGAGAGCCACACACACAGAGAGCCACACACACACAGAGCCACACACACACAGAGCCACACACACAGAGCCACACACACTGCGAGCCACACAACCTGTGAGCCACACACACAAAGAGCCACACACACTGCGAGCCACACACACACACAGAACCACACACAGAGCCACACACACCCAATCTCTGACACTCCAAACCCACTCAAATAATGAGCATTGACAATCACCTCCAGCGTTGTGACTGGGCTACAACAATCCCAAAATGAGACTTGCATACTAGAAAACAATAACCATAGTTCAGTGGGGGAAAGGCAGACGAGCATGCATTTTATTTGGCAAGAATTACACTTTCACTAGCACTCATGCCTACCCAAACAACCTTGGTTTAATTGAAAATATATCAGTGACATTAAGGTGACAGGTCGCATCTTACCACGTGGACTTAAAGGGAATTGTCAAAAAATAATTACATCCTACAGCCCATTATAAAGAATATAACACGTGAAAGTTCAAAGCAGGGAGAGCTGGGACACGTGGGCACACTTACATGTAGTAAACACAATACATGCATTCTTAAGCACTAGATGGCCTAGAACAAACTCACACAAACAAACAGTACCAAGTGTGAGTAAAGATACTCCAGCAATGCTCTGTTTCAGGCATTTTCTGATAATAGTATACTTGAAGTATGCAGTAACACAAAAGCGCTGTTTTAAAATGCAGACTGAAAAAAAGAGTGACTGAACAGGGTTGGGGGGGGAGAAGCAAATGAGTGAGAGAGCAGGGGGAAGGCATATGAGGGAGACAGCTGGAAAACAGATGCCCTCTCCTGTAATGCTTAAACAAAAACAAAATAATAGTTCCCTAAAAGTGAACAGAGAAAGTATGGTAACCATCACTCAAAGCAATAGTAAAGACGCTATTATCCACGGGAGAAAAAACAATACCAGGAGGGATAAACAACAAAAGCTGCCCAATATAAAGCAAACAAACAAGTCTGACAGCAAAGCTAACCAATGGGTGGGTAGCAAGCCCTAGTATGTTGTTGATAAACCCACAATATGTCTTTTACAACCAAACAGCTTGCATTGTCTGGTAGATTCCAAGTAAAAACAGTCTGAAGTTTACAACCACCCTGCCGGTTCGTGGTCCCTCATTCTTTTGAGAGAGACAGATAAACTGTAACATTTTGTGAAATACAATTACTCTTGTAACCCTTCCAAAACACCCAGTTATTTAAAGCGAGCCTTGACCAGCCTCCACAGGCCAAGGGACCCTTCTAACAAATGTCAGTGCATTCAAATTTGTTATTAAAAACAAAATGCCTCAAGCGCAAGACCCAATCTGCCCTTTACAAGCAAACGATCCATACAAAACACGCTGCTTATTCAGAGAATTTGAGCAGTAACAAGCGGGAGTCAACGTCCAGTGACAGCGGCGCGAAGGGCAGGAATTCCCCTTAACTAAAGCCATATGCCAGAGCAGAGAGGCAGAGCACGGCGGACCACCACCAATCACGCATACCTCCCAGCACCGAAACAAAACACGCACATGCACACTGGTCACTGCGGGAAATGAAGACATACAGGCTGTGGCTCCCTCGAAAGGTAATTGGCGAAGAAAGGGGTTGTGGGAAAAACCGACAGAAATAAATACGCATAAACGGATTAGAATGGGTGCTTAGAGGGTAGGTACTCAGTGTGTTTTCCGTAGCTCGGAAATCCTTTGGCTTTGTCGAAGTTTGTAGGCGAATGGGCGAATTAGGGAAATTACATTTAGGCTGTCAATTCCTCAAAACAGAAACCGATACAATAAAAACGACATAATTAATACATGTCATGCTATAAGAGCTTCTATACACCTATGGTAAGGTTTACAAATATTCAAAATCAGAACCGATGGCTGCATGCCAAATCACTTGCTGGTCATTTTTGGAGTCGCCTAGGTGACCACGAACAAGTGGCCTCTGCAGACATCCGTCTGCTTTCACTTTCGTAGGTACAGTCTCCAGACTGCTCTGGTCACTGACGCCCCCATGGCAGGCGAAGGGGGGACCCCCACCGGTGGATCAAAGGGATTAGATACTGCTCCCCCATCCTGCTGTAGCACGGTGCGGTGGCCACCCAGAAGTCAACTTACCCCAAGTTTGCAATGCGCCCAACCAGCCACTCCTCACCCAGAGACGGGCTCAGCTGCCGCGCTACTCCATCAGAGCCGGGCAGCCTCCGGCCATCGTCCACCGCCCGTGGCCCCGGGCGCACAGCAAGAGGAGGGGAAGTCCGTTCCCGCAGCGGTAACTGCACTCCCCGGGGTGCGCCTTCACGGAAGAACACACGGGAGAACGGGCTGGGAGAGACGCACCTGTGGGCGATGCACACATCTTCTCCGGAGCAGGAAGCAGCCAGAACAGGGATAAGAGGGAGCGTATCCCGCCCCCTCCCCCAGGCCAGGCTCAGCCAGTGGAAGGGCAGGGACGGCAGGGAGGATGGCGCAGGCAGAGCCGAAACTTTCTCCACGGTCCGCTTCCACTCAGGCCTGGGAGCAGGGCCGCCAGAGGTGTCCGCGTTGCCGCTTCGCTTCTGCTGCCGGGACAGGCGTCCGTGCCCACCTGTCTTCCTTTGCCCAGGACTCAGGAGGCACTGTTCTCTCTCTCTCAGGTTGCGGACTCCAGCTACAGAGATCAGATCTTGAAGCACTAGAAAGCAAGGTTGAAGAAATTTGTCTTTTAGCCCCGTCCCTTTCAGACTGGGCTCCCGGACTTCCTGCTGACTTAAAAGGTTTCTTGTCTTCTTAATGGGGCCATCTGGACCCATAAAGAAGATAAGAACCTTTTACGCCAGCAGTAAGTCAAGGTGCCCAGTCTGAAAAGGACGGGGCTAAAATAGAAATAAGAACGTCACTGGGACCTCTTCTCCGATGGCTAGTCACCATTTAGGAGGCCAGCCAATGGAGAAGAGGGGCGGGGCTTAACCCTCGCTAGTGAAGTACACTCTAAAACATAAAATCCCGCGAGCTCGACTGCGCATGTGCGCAGTACGCCACACGAGACCTAAAAAGGGGCAGGGGATGTCTAGTACCGGATTAAGGAGACATGAGGTGGAGTCAGGAAAAGCAGTTATGGGTATTAGGCGCGCCAAGGTTTCATTTCCCCGGCCACCTGCTTCTGAGCAGAGCTTCGGCACTGACACTCTTTCTTTCACACAATAAGCACCGCCTTTAATTATGGACTGTAGTATATCTAAATATTTGATCACGTCTGTTCAATTCAGGATTCTAGGAAGGCCTGCTTATAGGGCTGGTCTTAGAAAGTGCAAGCTGGGCCCAGGCCTAGGGCAGCAATATTCTGAGGGGTACACGGAGTTGTGTACGTTAAGGTAAGGGCAACAGGAGCTCCCTTCTCACCTTGTTCCAGCCTTGTCATTGTCCCTGCCTGTTCGTGTCTGTCTGATTTGTCAGTAAGTGGTTTCAATCCTCCATCATACCATGGACAATGTTTTTAACACCTCATTGTCCCTTGAATTCCCCTCACCCTCTGACCCCTGCTTAAACACACAAACAAAACCATCATCGGCGTGAGGCAGTTAAGCTAACTGTGATTTAGGTGAGCTGGGAGAGTGCTTAATTTGAGCCAGTGGTTTCTGGTGCTCGGCACTGGCACTTAAGTTTCAGCACTGGCACTTATGACAGTCTGCACATGGTGGCACTGCCAGTCGAATTTAGAGATAAGGACCACAGCTGTTTAGTAATTCAATACACAATAATAAATTACTAAAACCTACCATCCAGGCCTTTTTTTAAACCTTTGGGGGCCTGGAATTGTCGCACTTTTAAGAGTGTGATGGCTAGTAGTTGTGTTGGTGCTGTCATTGGCAGCTCTGGCAGAGGCAATGGGTGGTGCAAGCTGCAGTGGCCTCGTGATGAGGGCCCTCGCACTTTTTTTGTTTTTTTTTACAAACTAAGCACTGGTACGGGGACCTTTGTGATCAGAGACCAGTTACTGCTCAGCCAGGGACTGACCAGTGAAGTTGAGCCCCCCCTGCTGCCTCATTTAAGTCACTACCATCAGCAAGGGTGCCAAGTGTCTCTCCGCCCACGCCCATGGCACTATCTTAGCAAAGGCCGGCTCAGCCTGCTTATTAAGCGAGGTAGGGATGCTCAAAATGCACATAAAGGGTCAGGAGCCTGGGCGTAGAGATCCGCACATGGCTACGTCATGAGTTTTTTAACGTATATTTACAACGTTGCCAAAAGCAGGATTTAACCACAATGATTATTACTCACTTCTGCCAGCGTTGTCCCAAACTCTTCCTGACCATGCTCAGTCTGTTATTTACCATCTCCTGTGTTCTAGCCATGAATACATGTTGTCTTGATTTAGTGGTGCTGAACTTGTGTTAATGGTCTTGTGTTCTTCATATGGGCGTGGGTATTGTGTTGTCATGGGAATGTTACGTAGATTGTCGGTTTTGCTAATATTCCTTGACTCATATTTACTTTGTGCTGTTCTTTGGCTATACTATCAAAGAATAAATTATGTTCAATTGGGATATTTGGTGACTACGCCCAGTGGTTAATTTGTAAAAAATAAAATAAGTGCTGGGCCTCTCGTCAGGAGGCAGCTTGCACCGGCCCATTCCTCCTGTTAAAACAGAACCAACTTTTAACTATAAAACTGGTGAGGGGATGTGACATAATGGCCAGAGTCACCGACTATGGAGCTGGGGGACCAGACTCGAGTCTTAGCGTCTGCTCAACATCCTGTGATTCTGGGTAAATCATTTCATCTCCCCGTAGCGCCGGTGTTGATAATTAAGTGCCAGTGCTAAGCACCGGAAACCACCAGCTCAAATTACGCACTGGTTACGCCCGCTGTTTTGTGATGCTTGTGCTCAATACCATGTGCTATTATGACTTTGTTGTTTGTATGTTGATTTCTTTCTTTTGTCTCCCAAGCTCTCATTGTATATTAAGTCTGTGATGTAAATTATGTTGATGAGTTCAGGCCTCAGCAAGGCCCAAAGGTACCGAAAGGGTTCGCCCTTCTGTGTACAAAGTCCTTAGACTTACAAATGAAGTTGGCAAGGAAACTGGAAATACAAAAACATAGTTTAATAAACCTTTAAAGGTGGTGATACAACCTCCACAACACTTCTACAGTATTGTACAGAGTAGCACACTGAATACAAGCACATGGCCCCTTTTATACACAGTGGAAGGGGTTCAGCTTACAGCTTAGACAGAGGTTACAACCACGTAAGGACATTTCCAAATATATCAGTGGGTGGAGCTAACAGTATTTCTAGAACATGGGAGGGCTATGCTAATAAGGAACAACTGTTACTTCTGCTGAGCATGCGCTACACTCTCAAGAAGGACTAATAATAACTGTTGCTAGGTAGAATCCACAGTGTAACTGGCAGAGAGGTAGGACAATCAGAACATTGAGCACATGGCAATGTAGGGCATGAAAATGGTGGACTCGAAATACAAAATGAAATCCCTATACTAGATATTTGGACTGATGCATTATGGCTTCAGCTAATGCTTAATAATACCGCTGTTTTATTTACAACAGACGACCCTTTCAGCGTTAGCTGAAGCCATTCCATTTCATAGGGTAGTCATCAAACTCATCTTGAATGTCAATGCTCATAATGTTAGAAATCTCTTTAGTTAGACTCTTTTGATAAGCAGCTTCGGAAACAGCTTTCTTATTGGGTATACAAGAGGTAATGCAAAGAGAACATATCATAGGACCACATTGAATACACATACAGCAAGTAAAAAGAATTACTACTATTATACAAAGGCCAGTGAGGATCTTCCAACCCCATGTAGTAAATAAGGTCCAAAACCAA
The DNA here is from genome assembly GCF_964261635.1 of Lissotriton helveticus. NCBI lineage: Eukaryota > Metazoa > Chordata > Amphibia > Caudata > Salamandridae > Lissotriton > Lissotriton helveticus. The sequence continues at coordinate 1,774,331,767 of NC_136057.1, forward strand.
CTAGAGAAGGTCCATGTACCATTATCTACATGTATGTCAGCAGCTATTTTATGCAGTTTATTTATGGCATTATAAACAGAAGGCGAGTTGTCTGGGATGAAGACACAACAGCTACTTCCAATAAGTCTACAAGCTCCTCCTTTTTCTGCTAATATGACATCTAACACCATTCTGTTTTGCAGGGCAACAATTCTAGTAATTTGCAACTCTTCAGTTACGTTTCCTAGTGCTGCAGCAGTTTGGTTGGTCACTGCCTCTACAACTCTAGTTAATCTTCTTATCTTTCTACTGTTTAGGGCAGCTCCAACAAAAAAGAATAACCCTAGGTTAAAATCTACATATTGCTGCAAACTAGTGTCGGTCTGGTCCACATCATCGATAGATAAAGTACGTTTGTATCTATTCACAGTGGCATTATTCAACAATTTCAAGTCTTTATGATAAGTGGCAGGTGCTAAAAACACTGGTGGTAATAAAAACGATACATAGCATACTCCTGACCAGCCAGCTGGTAATCGATAATATCCTCTATTACCGCATACAAAATATGTATTATGGGATGCTAAAAATGTGCTATTATTCAGACCATCTATATTTAAGACTTTAATACAATCACTAACACCTACAGGGATGTACCCAACACTTTGTACGCATAAGTCCGCTTGTGCTTGTGCAACTAAGATCACAAATTTTTCACTTTCGACAGTGTCTCTAGTGTTCGTAAAAATGTAGGGAGTAGACTCATTGTCCGGTCGATATTCTTCCCACTCCCATATTGTTCCATTGGCTTGTGGATAGCCTTCTTTATTCTGGTGACATTCTTTGTTTAGTATAAAAAGTAATCTTCCAACAGCAGGCTTTCTTGTGGCAAATAGAAGAGTATACCAGGCACGACAAGAACCATTATGAGAGAAAGGGAGAGGTATAAACGGTGTTCCCCCCTTCTTCTGGTGCGCTGGCATCATACCACATATCCAGCAATTTGTTTCATTTGTAGCAGTGTGGGTATGATGTAGCATCTGAATGAAGGTGTTATTTACAAAGGACAAGCGGTGTTTTGATTCCTGATAGGGGAGCGTATAAAAGAAATGCTCCTCTGGCACCGGTGTAGAAACCACATATAGATCACGGGCAGGAATTACATCCTCAACAAACCACGTGATAATGGCAACAACTGCCACACTAGCAATAAATCCGAAGGCGCAGATCACTTTCTTTCTCTCCATGTTGAACAAATGTCTCACAAATCTTCCTGAAACTAAAAAAAAAGGCTGTCAGAACTCTTCCCCCAAGGCGGCTGTTGTTTTCTTCACCAACGGGCCAAGACGGGTGTCACTACTCTAATGCAAGGCTGATCCCCCCCCTTGCCTCATCAGCTCTCCGTTGCACCAACCAAGAGGCCGTTCTGACAGCAGTCTAAACAGCAGAAAACTTCTTCCTGGGTCGAAGGTTGTATTTTCTTACTCCAGAAGTCGTCGGGTCCGGGAAGAACTCCTCTTGCTCATCAGGTACCACAGCAGGGCCTTTCGCTGTAGTCAGGATTTCTCGATGGTCAGTCAACACGGCAGGCTCCACCAATCCGGGTTGCACTCTGCGACAATGAAGGGAGCGAATCCAGTTCTTCCGGTTGGTCACTCGGACGGCCGTTCTTGTTGCGAGCAGAACCTGCTCGGGACCGCACCATCGGGGCTCCAGGCCACTCGTCCTCTCGAACGCCTTGATGAGGACGAAGTCACCGAGTCGGAGACTATGACCCTCACCTGTGGACCGGTCAGGGAGTGCTTCTCGAACCTGTTGATGAATAGAAACCAAGTTATCAGTTAATTGTGCCAGATAGTCATTCATCAATACACAAGGTACATCATATACGGAACTTGGTTTGGGCACTCCCCAAATATTCATGGGACGACCAAACACCACTTCATACGGTGTAAGGCCGGTTCGGGAGTGTGGTACTGATCTTATTGACAACAATGCCAAAGGCAAAGCGTTGGGCCAAGTCAGAGAAGTGGAAGCCTGGATCTTTGCTAGTTTAAGCTTCAGTGTTCCATTGTAGCGTTCCACCAAGCCAGCCGACTGTGGATTGAACACTGCATGAAACTTCTGTTTTATCCCCAGACCTCTCAGAACGTACTTGATAACGTCTGCTATAAAATGAGGCCCGTTATCACTCCATAATAGTCTACAAACACCATACCTAGGGAAGAACTCCTTCAGTAGCACCTTTGCTGTAGTCATTGCAGTATTGTCCTTAGTAGGGTAGGCTTCAATCCATTTACTGAAAGCACACACCACCACCAAGACGTACTTTAGATTATTACAGCGTTCAAGTTGGATATAGTCCATTTGCAGGACTTCAAAAGGTGCAGTAGGTATTTCAAATCCTCCTGCTGGAGTCCGTGTTCCTTTCCCTGGGTTGTATTTAAGACAGATCATACAGGTCTGTACCACTCTCTTGGCCGTGCTAGCAATCTCTGGATGCTCCCAAACTTGCGCAAGCAATTTCACAATCGCTGAAGCTCCAACATGTGCTAGCCCATGTGCCATTTGAACCTTAGGTTGGACAAAAGCTGTGGGCAACTTCCACCTATACATTTGTTTGTTGCGCCAACAACCTTCATCATCCAGTTCTCCATTTTCAGACCATTGCTCTCGTTCTTTATCAGAAGCAACTCTCTGTATTTCCCTCACTTCTTTCCTAGCATCATGCCATCGTTCTGCTTGTGACTTCACAACATACATTGAAGTGGAGTCAGGTCTCATTGCAGTTTCTCGTGCTACTTGGTCAGCGAAAGCATTTCCTTGCCCTACTTTGTCAATAACTTTCTTATGTGCACTGCATTTCACTATAGCTATCTTCTTAGGAAATGTCAGGGCAGTCAAAAGATTGTGCACCAGTTCTCCATACATAATTTGTGTTCCGTGTGATGTCAGAAAACCTCTTTCCTTCCAGAGCAGGCCAAAGTCGTGCGCTACTCCGAAAGCATAGCGGCTATCTGTATAAATATTCACACACAACTCTGCATTAAGCTCACATGCTCGTGTCAATGCTATCAGCTCCGCTGCCTGGGCTGATTTCTGTGGTATGCGTGCTGTTTCCACGATAGTATACAAAGTAGTGATGGCATATGCTGCCGAAGTCGTACCATCCGGTAGCTTCAGGCAGGAGCCATCCACCCATAATTCTCCATCTACATCTAAGAAAGGCGTATCCTGGAGATCGATACGACCCTTTGTCTGTTCCTCAGTCACAAAAATACAATCATGTGCTTCTTGTGCCTCAGGCTGAGTCGTCAGGAATGGTAACAATGTTGCTGGATTTAACGTAGCACATCTCCTCAATGTGATATGGGGAGCCAGCAACGTTAGTTCATATCCGGTCAGACGGGCACTTGTTAAATGCTGCGTCTTTGTTTGATTCAAAAGGGCGTCAACAGCATGGGGAACCAACACTAACAGCTTGTGAGATAACACTATTCCCTCACTCTGACGTATTGACACAGCTGTCGCTGCGACCGAACGAAAACACCCCGGCAATGCCCGAGCGACAGGATCGAGCAATGCCGAGAAATATGCACACGGACGCTGCCTGTCCCCGTGCATCTGTACTAACACAGATGACGCACATCCATCTCTCTCATGTACATATAATGTGAAAAGTTTCGTGTAATCAGGAGTGCCTAACACTGGTGCTGAACAAAGGGCCTGACGTAACTGTTGGAAAGCGTTTTCACATTCATCTGTCCAAGGAAGGGGAATTGGAGTGTCTTTTGTCAATAGCGCTAACAGTGGTTTGACTATATGTGAAAACCCCAGTATCCACTGCCTACAAAAGGACGTAAGACCCAAAAATGCTCGAACATCTTTCTGTGTAGAAGGTGTTGGTGTGTCCAGGATGGCTTGGATACGATCTGATGTAAGTGCACGCCCCTCCTTAGACAAAAGGTGGCCTAGGTAGGTCACCTTAGGTCTACAGAATTGCAATTTCTTCTTAGATACCTTATGATTGTGAGAAGCCAAAAAGGAAAGCAAAGACAACGTACAAGTCTCACATTGCTCAGGGGTGTCAGCAGCCAACAAAATATCGTCGACATATTGAATAAGCACTACCCCCTCAAGCAAGACAAAGGAATCCAACTGTCTTTTCAATGCCTGACTGTAGATACTAGGGCTCTCAGTATAGCCCTGTGGAATTCTACAAAATCTATACGATCGATTATTCAAAGTGAAGCCGAAAAGGTAACGGCTATCAGGGTGAATAGGGATCGAAAAGAAGGCGTTCTTCAGGTCGACAACCGAGAATGTTGTCGCTGTTGGTGGGACCAAGGTAAGGAGTGTCGTGATGTCAGAAACAACAGGGTATTGGGGCACCACTATCTTGTTCACCTCCCTCAAATCAATAATAAATCGATATACCCTAGTATCAGTGTCTTTCTTCAAGATTGGTAAAATAGGACTGTTACAAACATTGTATGAGACTTCTTCCACCACCCCCACTCGAATGAGATCCTGCACAATCTGTATGAGCGCCTCCTCACCCTCCTGTGAAATCCTATATTGAGGCAGGCGTGGCAACACAGCTCCCTCCTTTACACTAATGCGAACCGGGGGAATGACCATCTGTCCCACATCAGTGTCTGAAGTAGCCCACAACGTGTGAGGTAAAGAGGCTAATGCAGCACTTTCAGCGACCATACACACTCTCTCTTTTGCAGGGTAATTGTCATTTAAAATCACGCGTACTCCTTCAGGGGAGCAGCGGATTGTGGCTCTAAAATGTTTCAGCATGTCTAGACCCACAATGCTGTCAGGCGTGTTTGAGGAAAGCAAGAATGGACATGGTGCTGTAAATTTGTCGACATGAAATGCAAGGGGTTGGGATAATGGGCTAAGAGAAGGTGTTCCATCGAACCCTACAGATGTGATCGTTAAGCCAGACAGGGGAGCCCTCGGAACCAATTGTTTAGACAAAGCGCTACGAGTAGCCCCTGTATCAACCAGAAACTGATCAGTAGAACCCAAAACATGTGCTGTAACATAAGGACCCCTCTGATCTACTGGTACTTCAACTGATTCCTCCCCCCATCCTACGCAATCCTATGCATATTGGGAATCATGACTTTCGGGGTGCACATAGTCAGACATCTGATACTGATTTCGTCTATCAAAGGTATTAGACCCTCCTTGTTGTTGCTCCCTAGATTCGAATCTAGCCCTGTCATTTAGGTTACCTCGTGGTCCAGAAAACCCCCCACGATTTCTCCCAAAACCTCTACCCCGTCCCATAGCCCTGTGTTCTCGCGCTAAAGGACACTCATTGGCCCAGTGGCCTCGTTGCTTACAATATGCACATTGATCTTTAGCCAAGTCTGTGCGGTTATATGTAGAATCATAAAAACCCCGACCACCTCTATTATTTCCTCTCTGGGGTGGTCCATACACTTGTGCTAACATAACTTTTGTTTTCAAATCCTTAGATTTCTTATCTTCATTACTTTTTGCTTCTAGTTCCTGACGCTCGTAATACTGAGCCATTGTCAGGAGGGATGCCGGAGTCGAAGTCGTCCAGGAGCTTTCACTCGCTTTCAACCGAGCTGCTACTCCCGGTAATAAATTCGAAACATATTTGTCTACAAACAGATGTCGACCGTGTCATCCGTCAGAGACTGACCACTGAAATCGTGAAAAGTTTCTTCAAATCGCGTAAAGAAGTCAGAAACTGATTCATCTATCTTTTGCTTGCAAGATGCTAACATAGTCCAGTCAATCTTTTTAGGGGGAATAATCGTCTTTAATTTAATCAAAATAGCAGCAGGGAGGTCTAGAATGAGCTGGGGTGGTTTCTGCGCAGGTTTCCTAGCTCTGTCCTCCTCCTCAATGTCTTCCCATTTAGCTTTAAACGTCACTAAATCATCAATTTTCCGTACTGATCTCCACATGTCAGGGGGTAATATAAGACCAAAGAATAAATCAATGTCAGCTAATGTCATAGTACAAGAATTCAAAGCCCCCTCAACTTCCTCATAAAAGGCAGCAGGATTTTTCCGTGGGTCAGGTAACGCTTTCTTTAGGGCCATAACATCCGCTCTATTCCAAGGAGTATATACCCAATTATAGATAAAATACCCTCGGGCATCAGCTGAATCTTTATCTGAACTAGTACCCGCTCCTTTAGGAGGAACATACAAAGGCGCTGCCTCTCGCATAGGTTTAACATGCACAATATCGACCTTATCTGAAGAAAAGATAGGTGATTGTTTCCCGTCGCCACTCAAACCCGTCTCTTTGTCGTCCACCGTCTTTTGTCGCTTTTCTTCTCGTAACCGAGACGCCTCATCCCGCAATACGAATAACCGTCGAACTGCATCAGCTGCCTGGGAAGGAGAAAAGAGACCTTTACGCAATTCTTTCTTATCTTGTATTATGTCATCAGGTTCAAGAACAGGAGAATATTTTCGAAAAGCCCCGACTACTTCATCAGAAAGGGTTTCAAGAAAATAATTTTTTTCCCTGTCCGGCCATTTTTCAAGAGACAACAATATTTCAGCAAGAGGAATTGTACCCTTAAGAATACGATAAGAAATTTGTCGGAGCTCCGCCATACGATCAGATGTTAGCTTAGACCGCGTGTCTACCTTATCTTTAAATGATCCAGAATCCTCATCTTCCCCTTTCGGAGCAGACGGGCCAGCATACGGAGGCGGAGAACGATCTAGTAATGAAAAATCATCATCAGCATTATTAAGGACAGGATAAAGAGGCCGACGAATGGGATATTGGCCAGATATCTGCAATCTACGTTCCTTTTCCCGTTTTTCTTCCGCATCTTTTTGTTCACGTTGTCTCATTTCTTGCGCCTTCTCACGCACATTCTTCCTCTGCTCTTTCTCAATCAGCGCATGTTCACGTTTCTCACGCTCACGTACTTCTTTCACCCACATTCGCACACTCTCAAGCATATCTTGTCTCGCTCGGCGCTTACACAGGCACTGTTCCACATACTCAATTTTGCGCACATCAAACGAACCATACAAAGGCCATCTCAACTCAGGATCCTTCTTGGTATACTTCCTCCACAATGTGCTGTACATTATAGGGGAAAGACCAAACTTAATATACATGTCCCTATTCGGCGTCCCTTCTGGGGGAGCCGGCTGCGATTCTTCAAGACTTAACCGGTTTCCACAGCAGCACCACTTACGTAGTGCGCTAAAAGCAGGCATGCTAGAAATAGTGCGAAATACACAATATTATACAGAAAAATGGCACTTAATCGTTGCGCCGCTCACAACCATATGTTGGAGAAAAATCTCCACATTGCCTACCTATATGTGTTGCAACGCATATATACCCATACTCATAATCATAATATGATCGATCATCCAAACATCTCCATATCCATATCCATAAGCCACAGCAAGCGTATCCTAAAACTGCCTTGCTAATCACTGGCTACCATAAACACTCACAGTAATTACCATACATTGGTCCTTACCAAGCACGAGCGTCCAGATTCTACTTGCCAAGTTCCACAATTTGCTCAAACAGCTTATCCACAGCAAACCGACAGAAGAGGTCTCAGTCGAAGACCGGCGCCACCCAGATGGTCAGATCGGAAGGAAGGAAGAAATACCTCAGGATGCCAGGACTAAAGACGCCGCTGGCAGTGATCACTTCCCCGGCAGAGTTCCACTCCTTCGTCACGACCAGTCCTTCGAGCCTCCGAGTCGCCGATGAGCCCCACTTGACGGGCGCCAATTGATGAGTTCAGGCCTCAGCAAGGCCCAAAGGTACCGAAAGGGTTCGCCCTTCTGTGTACAAAGTCCTTAGACTTACAAATGAAGTTGGCAAGGAAACTGGAAATACAAAAACATAGTTTAATAAACCTTTAAAGGTGGTGATACAACCTCCACAACACTTCTACAGTATTGTACAGAGTAGCACACTGAATACAAGCACATGGCCCCTTTTATACACAGTGGAAGGGGTTCAGCTTACAGCTTAGACAGAGGTTACAACCACGTAAGGACATTTCCAAATATATCAGTGGGTGGAGCTAACAGTATTTCTAGAACATGGGAGGGCTATGCTAATAAGGAACAACTGTTACTTCTGCTGAGCATGCGCTACACTCTCAAGAAGGACTAATAATAACTGTTGCTAGGTAGAATCCACAGTGTAACTGGCAGAGAGGTAGGACAATCAGAACATTGAGCACATGGCAATGTAGGGCATGAAAATGGTGGACTCGAAATACAAAATGAAATCCCTATACTAGATATTTGGACTGATGCATTATGGCTTCAGCTAATGCTTAATAATACCGCTGTTTTATTTACAACAATGTGAGGCTCAAATGTAGATAGCCTTGCACATCTTGCCATGCAAAAATGTGGCCAACATAGTAATTGAGTCTTATGTCTTATGTTATTGTAACACTAATTCATAATTACTATGTCTTATGTCTGAGTCTTAAAGTTAGGATTTTTCTCAGTTTAGGAGTCCTAAAGTTATGAGTCTTAACTTTACAACGTCTAAACTGAGAAAAATCCTAACTTTAAGCTTTTCGGTATTCACAGAAGGCATTTAGGAGTCCTAAAGTTAGGAGTCCTGACTTTACTACTCCTAAACTGAGAAAAATCCTAACTTTAAGACCTTTGGTATTCACAGAAGGCATCTAGGAGTCCTAAAGTTAGGAGTCCTAACTTTACTACTCATAAACTGAGAAAAATCCTAACTTTAAGACTTTCGGTATTCACAGAAGGCATTTAGGAGTCCTAAAGTTAGGAGTCCTAACTTTACTACTCCTAAAATGAGAAAAATCCTAACTTTAAGTCTTTCAGTATTCACAGAAGGCATTTAGGAGTCCTAAAATTAGGACTCCTAACTTCTGGGAATACCGAAATAAGTAAGTGCCTTCTGTGAATACCAAAATGAGTAAGTGCCTTCTGTGAATACCAAAATGGTAGTAAGTTTAGGATTTTGTCTTAAGTTAGTTCTGTGAATTGGGCCCATAGTGTTCCCAGAGCCTGGAAGTTAAATAACACTAATGGTCTCCAGCACCTATTGTGTTATTTACTATAATGACAAGGCAAACATGGCTTTAGACTACTATGAAAGCCTGACTGAGACTTTTTTTTTGAGAGGTCAAAACCTTTCTTTTAAATATGAATAGGTCACCCCTGTGTTGGCCTTATAGCGTAAAAGACAGGGTGCATGGTATTTAAAAGTAGGACATGTGGACATTTAATCTTAATATGTCCATACAGTGACTAGCACCCAAAAGCTGTTTTCACTGTGGCAGGCCTTACTGTCCTATGGAGAAAACCAGAGTAAAGATTACAATAATATTACTGTATCTCGGAAAGGGAACCAGCAAGAAAAATGTTTACATAAATATTTGTGATAGTTATTAGAACATTGGAATGTTGAGTGCTCCATTGAAGACAATAGAGCGCTCTGGGCTTCTAATGGCTGGTAGAAGCCCGGAGCATCAATATTCCAATGTATGTTGCTGTGAACAAAGGCCTCACGGAGCACAAGGGGATTTCAACCCCCTCAGGCTCCTTGAGGCCTTTGGTTTACAGATTAGAACATTCTGCCCTCTAGGGGCGGAATGTTCTAATAGCCTTAGAGCCTCCATAGCGGGCTCTCCCGGCAATTAAAGGCCCGCCTCCTTGTTAAAGGCCCTCACCAGGTCTCAGCCCTTTAACACTGGAGAGGGCCTTTAATGGCTGGTAAAGTTTGCTACGGTGAGCTATAAGGCTATATTTAAAATCTAATTCAATGGTGAAGTGGGATTTTTAGTAAAGATTAAGGACAATTAACTTTGAGAAAGTTACCTTTTACCTGTCTGAAATTCCTGGAGGCTGATTTACATTTGGCTCACCAGCTTCTCCCAGCCAGTAATTAGCCTTGACTAGGTGTGCGTCCCAGGAATAAACTATAGGTTGACTAAAGTGAGCAGATGTGAGCAGATATGACTCCCTTAGAATCCTAACAATATGCAGTGTGGAAGCTGTGGGATCCTTTTTGGTAATGCAGAGTCAAATACTGCTTGAATATCAAGTCCTGCTTGACAGCTCTGCTGGGGTCACGTATAACACTTACGGCATGCTTAAACAGGAAGAAAATAGGATGCCAAGACAATTCCAATGTCTGATTGCTGAACAACTCTGATTTTGTCCTATCAGACACCTGTTTCTGAGTTTACCGTAGGTACAGTGGCTATCTCAAACAGGATTTTAGTGTTAAATGTGGGAGGACACTCGGATTACCATAGGGCACTCCCCATACACACACACACCCCAGCCCTCAGAGCTAAAGTTTAGTGTGAATGAAGAATTTTGCTATCTTGAAAATGCCCAAAGTGGGTAAGGTTGGCCCCTCAAACGTTTATCCCACTGGTTAGGACATTTCCAGGAGTCATTTACACCCACTAGCTAGTACCTAGCATAAATATGGCCTCTTCAGACACCCACTTCAGAAAAATTGCTGGACCTGTGGAAGATTAGAAGAGGACTGGATTTGCTATCTGTGGCCTGAGAGGAGACCGTAAAGGACTGGACCTGCTTCCTTCTGTACCCAGGATAGAGAAGTCGACTCCAAGAGTCAAAAGGTTGACTTTCTGTTCAAGCTACAGGAATACAAAAAGATACAAGAGTCTTTTTCCTGGAAGTACACAGCTGACCAGAGGCAACTGGATGTGGATTGGATCCTGCTGTTGGTCTATGCCTGACACCCTGCTATGTCTCTAAATACCTCCCCTAAGTACTAAGGGGTCCTTTACAAGTGTACTCCTGTGGTGGATTGGGACTTAACCCCTTCGGTGCGGTGCACGTTCAGCGGACGTCACGTGTACTACCTCGGTAGTGCTGCGCACGTCTGCTGAACTTTCCGGCCCCGCCCGCGCAATAGAACGTTCCGCACCAGTGCGGACCGTTTGGCGCAGCGGAGGGGTTAAAGGACTAAGTCAGAAGATAAAACCTTTGACAAGTGCAAACTTCATTGATATAATCAACCAGCACTCAATCGCTCTAAGCCTTAAATTGTGCCAAGGTCTCGTTCAACTACAACAATTAACTATCATTGACGCTTTGTACTTTTTCCTTAAATCTTTAAAAACTCATATCTTCAGTTTCCCTTATTGGATGTTTGTTATTTTTGTGTCATTGTGTTCTATTTTTCTAATTCGGGTTGGGATTATTACTGTTTTGCATTTTGACTTTATTACTGTTTTGGTACTACATAAATACTTTACACATTGCCCTAAGTTAAGTCTCTCTGCTCTGTGCCATAGCTTCCAGGTAGTTGATCTCAGGTTCATTTTGTTACTTTGAAGGGTCACCCTGACAAGGGTTGTGATTATTGCTTGAGGTGAGGAGTCACCCACCCAAAATAATAATCCAATTTCTTACAGTTTTGTTAACTGTGTTTTTCTTCTTTGCATATATAACAGTAAGATTTCTATTTAAGACTGATTATGCTTTGTAAGGTAATCCCCCATCTTGTCTCTTGTTTTCTCTTTTCTGCTGGGTGCTGTTACAGGTGAGTAAGGAAAAGAAAAGAGATTTTGTTCTTTACCTTAAGTAACGCTCTTTGTTGTGGATTGTCTCTCTAACCTCAGATTCCTCACCTTTAGAATATCCCCAGGTGCAGACTGGATTCAAAAGATTTTTCTGTATAGCCCCTGTGTGCCAATAGACGGTGTCATGTGGCTCCACATTGACACTACTCAACCCAGAAGTGACGGTTGAAACCACATATAGGCACCACCCAAGTGTGCTGATGTCAGTTTCTTTCTGGACACCATCCAAGCCATCGGACATGGAGGCCAAAGGTCAATTGTTCATACCAGTGTGCAGAGCTCTATCTAAACGAGGAACTTTTTAGATCAAAAAGAGTCCATTCTACAGAACAGGAAAGTGGGAGAGTGATGAGAATTTGTGGTTATATAGGGCATCCACCGAAAAGAGCATCACAAATGACAAGTAACTAATCTTCTGATGGATACTTCTAACCGCAGATTCCTCACCCTTAGAATTGATACCAAAGCAGTACTTCCCCCAGTGGTAGGTCTTTGGAATGACTTAGACCAAAAAGCTCTGCAGGACCAAATGGCCAAAACAGCCTTCCTAGTGGACCTGACTGTCAATCTAGTAGTGCTTTGTGACCATGTGCACTGAAGCCCACGTAGCAGCTTCACAAATGTCCATGGCAGGCACTCCGTGTGCCAGCTCAGTAGTATCAGCCTTGGCTCTGGCGTAGGGAGCCGTTAATCCTTCAGGGAGCTGCTTCTTGACAAAGCAGTTCTTGATGCAGAGGACTATCCACCTGGAGACGGTCCTCTTTTGCACTGCCTTGCCTTTCCCCAGAAAGAGCTGTTTGTCTACCCAATGGACTTTGGTGTGATCAATGTAAAAGCTCAGTGTTCTTTTGGCTCCAAAAAATGGAGTCTCTCGTCCTCTTTTGAGGAATGAGGTGGAGCAAAGAATGTCAGTAGTGTGATAGTCTGGCCAGCATGAAAGGGAATCAAAACCTTTGGTAGAAGGCCGTTCTATCCTGTTGCACCAATTTGTTCTGAAAGAAGGTGGTGTATGGCAGCTGTACTGAAAGTTCTTGAAGCTGATTGATGCAATGAGCTTGAGTGATTGTGATAAGGAAAACTGTCCTCAGGGTCAGGAGATGAAAGACACTGCTGTGTAATGGTTCAAACAGGGTACATATAAGGATAGTAAAGACCAGAATAAGGTCTTACTGAGGCATCACAAAAGACTTTGGTTGAAAACATGAAGACAAAATCTTTGAGAAAACACATCAAAACAGGTGATTTGAACAAGAACAGCTGGTCCATAACTGCCAAACGGCCGAAAGGGCCAGCAGGTAACCTTTAATAGTGACCACTGCAAGCCATTGCTGAGCCAGAGACAAAACCAGCAGTAACACATCTGAGAATTGGCCTGCAATGTTTCTGTGTTACAGGTGTCACAGCAAGTCACAAACTCATCCCATCATCTGGTGTTAACAGGTCATGCAAACCAAATCTAGCGTTAAGAACATGGCCAGCTTTAAGATAGGGGAGATTGATATAGCTCCTCATGACAAGCTTAAAATGCTCTGGAATTTTTGATGGCAAAACATCGCTAAATTCACAGTTAATGCAGTGGTATCACCTACCAGGTATTAGCAGAAATGAATGTAGCACATAAAAACCCTATTTGAGTAAAAACACAGAGGCACATTAGCCAGAGCGTCTGTAGGTACTAGATTAGACTACTTTAAAGCAATGCTTAATTAAAATAAATTGAAGCGCCAGGCCCAAGCATATTTTACACTGGTCCATTGCAGCAGGCAGTACCCATATGTCACCTCAAACTGTAGAATCAAATACTAGTTTTATAGTTCTAACCAGTTTTTAAGATATGTTAAGTAGTTGAATGGTCGACTAATGAACTCTGCAAAACACAGCACCACCATGCCGTAAATTTTCATAAATACTGAATTTGAAATGGCCCTATACCAAAGATGACTACAACAGGGCCATTTATTTATTTATAAAGTTTTATATAGCACAAACTTGATCCCAAGGATATCAGAGCGCTTTACAATTTGAGGGAAATGAAGGTAACAGATCAGTACATGAGTCAAATAGGGAATATACATAGGCATTGAATCAAATAGTGCACACATAAAAGATCAATTATAAACCTGGGGTAGGCAAAGAATGAGCTAGTCGCTGAAACATAATGACAAAGGGGAGCAAATACAATAGTAAAATATAAGATTGACAACCAATATTGTAGTATGTCTGATGCGGTTAGAGCTGACAATCGGTCCTCTTGTTAAGGTAAGAACTTGTTCATAAGGAATCTTTTTGCTTCCAGTTTGAAAGCAACCTTGGAAGAGATGTTATGGATTTCCGATGGAAGAGAGTTCAAAATTTTTGGTGCAAAGCCCGAGAATGCTCGTTGGCATGTTCTCTTTTTGCGGAAGATCTGGGGTTTCAAGAGGAGGGAATTTGCACTCCTAAACAGTCTACCCCCTCCAGATAGTTCTAGGTTTTGAGCCAGGTAGTTGGGGGTTTTGAAGTGGAGGGCTTTGTGCGATAAGCAGGCAATCTTTAGTTGAATTCTAGCTTCGTAGAGCAGCCAGTTTGGAGATTTTAGGACCGGGGAGATGTGGGCATTTCACTTGGTGCCCGTTATCAATTTGGCCGCAGTGTACAATGATGCCTTTAGAGGGGCCAAAGTGTATTTGGGGAGGCCACATAGCATGGCACTGCCATAGTCAAGCCTCGGTAAAACAATCGCTTGGACCACTTGCTTGAAATCTGCTTGAGGTAGGAAAGGTTTGAGATTCCTGAGTGTTCTCAGAAGGTAATTAGCTCCCTTGCACACATTGCTAATATGATACTTCATATTCAGATGTTTGTCCAGGGTGATTCCTAGAGATTTAGCTGACTCAATAATGCGGGGGAGCAGTTGATGGCGGTGAGTTGGTTCATCCAGAGGTCAATATTAGGAGTGTGTTTCAGGGGAGAAATGAGGAGGAATTCTGTTTTGGAGGTATTTAGCAGGAGGTGGTTCTCAGTTAGCCAATTTTGAGTAGTCAGTATGGTGGAGTTGAGTGAAGTGATGTTATCCGGGGAGGAGATTTTCAGGTAGAGTTGGGTGTCGTCTGCATACATAAGGAGGCGAATGTCCATGGATTTTAGTACATTAGCTAATGGTTCCAGGAACAAATTGAAGAGAATGGGAGATAAGGAGGACCCTTGAGGAACCCCCATGGTGACTGGGGATGGCTGGGAGAGAGAGTGGTTCGCCTTAACTCTTTGGGACCTGTGTTGGAGGAAGGACGAGAACCATTGCAGCACCTGACCAGAGAGGCCCATCCGTTGCTCCAGAATATCTAGGAGGTTGTCGTGATTGACAGTGTCAAAAGCAGAGGAAAGGTCGAGTAGGATAAGGAGGCAGGATTCATTTAGATCAAGCATTATTAGGATGTCATCCATCACGTGAGTAAGAACCGATTCATTGTTGTGCCCACTACGGACGCCAGATTGGTGTTGGTCCAGGAGATCGAAATTTTCGATGTGCGCATATAGTTGTGACTGGACACATTTTTCCAGGAGTTTGGCTAGTGTGGGGATGCTGGAGATAGGGCGGAAGTTGTTAAGATCTGTACTGTCTGCTGTAGGTTTTTTTAATATAGGTGTTACCTGGGCCTCTTTTAGACATTCTGGGATCGGTCCTTGTGACGGAGATGCATTGATGATCTTTGTCCAGATGGGGGAGATTGTATCCTTAATTGCTTAGAAGATGTTTATGGGCATTAACGCAGCAATCAATGTTATGTTATGTTATGTTATGTTATTTGGGTTCTTCTATAGCGCAACGGCTACTCCAGTAGGAGTGTCCCGGCGCTTTGGCGAAGAAATCCTTTAGGTAAAGGAACATAACTGCAGAATAAAAGGAACAGCGAAGTTAACTGGTAAAAAGCCAGGTTTTTAATGCCTTTCTGAAAGACATCAGACTAGGGGCCTGTCTGAGAGAAATGGGAAGCTCATTCCAAGCGCGCGGGGCCAGGTAATGAAAAGAGCGCCCCCCTTGTCTGGTTCGCTTGATGGACGGAACGACCATTTTTGACAAGGAGGCAGATCGCAAAGCTCTGCTCGGCTTGTAAAGAGCAAGACGCTTCCTAATGTACCTAGGGCCTGAGTCGTGAAGGGCCTTGTAGGTCAGTGTCAGGCTTTTGAAAAGAGCCCTCTTGGCTATAGGAAGCCAGTGCAATTCCTTCAACAAGTCAGAAGCACTAGCTCGTCTAGGGAGTCCATAAATAGCCCTGGCAGCTGAATTTTGGACTACTTGAAGTCTCCTCACGAGATATTTAGGGAGTCCTAGATAGAGGACATTTACATAGTCTAATCGCGACCCGACAAGTGCTTGAACAATGATCCTTCGATGGTTCATAGAAATCAGGGGGCGGAATTTCCTGAGCATCCGCAGGATCCCAAAACATTTCCCGGAGAGACAGGATATTTGAGGCCCAAAGGTTAACTCATTGTCAACAATGATACCTAGGTTTTTAGCCTTGGTACTTGCATTTGCAGGTGGAAACAGGTCTTGTGGCCACCAACTTTTCCAGTTTGGTTCCGAGACACATCCAAAAAAGAGCAGCTCCGATTTATCGGAGTTGCATTTTAAGCCGTGTCTTTTGAACCAATCAAAGACTGCTTCTAGGCAGCCTCTGATACGGATCCCATCGAACACCTCATTCTTGTCGTATGTGAACAAGAGCTGGGTGTCGTCAGCGTACGACACGATCTGAGCGCCAAACGACTCCGCAACCTCTGCAAGGGGGGCCAGAAAGATGTTAAAGAGCAGGGGGCTAAGAATAGACCCCTGAGGGACCCCCACTTCCAGAGCTGCCATAGCTGCGGAGTGAGGTGGCGCCCAGATCGTTTGTCGACGGCTAGCTAGAAATGATTTGAGCCAGTTCCACACTGTCCCCCGGAGACCACAATCCCAGAGTCGAGTTCGGAGGGTATCATGGGGAACGGTGTCGAACGCCGCCGACAGGTCCAACATGACCAACATGGCCTTTCCTCCAGTATCCAAGACCTCTCTAATGGCGGTGGTGACTTCAAGTAGCGCGGTCTCTGTGCTGTAATTCGCACGAAACCCAGATTGAGTAGTGTGCAACAGATTGTTATTCTCGATGAAATCAGAGATAGATCTGTGCACATGTCTTTCCGCCACCTTCGCTAGAGCGGGGAGGAGAGAAATAGGCCTGTAGTTGGCATGTATGATGGGATCCAAAGCTGTTTTTTTTTATGAGTGGAAGGATGAGAGCACTCTTCCAAGCCTGGGGGACAACGCCAGAAGACAGTGAGGAATTAAGAATGGAATTGATGGGGCCATTTAGCACAAGGGCTATTTTGTTGAGGCAAGAGACCGGGCAGGGATCTAGAGGAGAGCCCGACTTCAAGCCTGTCAGATGGTCTAATGAAGCAGCAAGGCTCAGCTGTAACACGTACCTCAGGAGGAGTAGTCAGAAAAAATCTCTTAAAAGATATAGAATTGCTGGGATTGAGAGTTCTAAATGGGAGTTTCTCTTAAGATACACTGCCAGCAAGGACATCCCGCTCATGGCAACAAATCAAGACTCAATTACACAATAATATCTTTGAATCTATTCCAGAAGATATCAACCTTCAAGATTGAGAACCAAGTGGTAGTGATCATGGCCAACAAATATTGGACACTAAGCTCCAATGTACAAGTAAAAAATTTACAACCCTACCTGGAGCGACAGGCACAGTTAACTATTGGAGATTATACTGGAAAGAAAAGTCTAAAGTATCTACCTGCATACTGGCACTCAAACTGGTTAAGGAAAGCTTTGAAGAACAATATCTTACTGTAATTGAAAGCTGGGCACTTTTTTTAATAAAAAACAACTAGTTGCAACCTATGCTTCCAAATCACATTACAAACAACAATCTAGGAACGAAGTTTGAGCGAGATATAAAATCAAGTTATCATATGAAACTCGTATCCTAAAATGAAACCACAACAGGTTATTGAGGCAGATTAAAAAATGTCCTGATGATAAAGTTATACAAACCAAATTAAAAAGTATTAATTATGACCTGAGAATGCTAATTTGGGAAGAAAAATATCAAATAAAACAAACACGGCTAAAGCACTGTACATAAGTAAAAAGAACAACTGAAGAGATTTTTTGAAATTGATAAAGTGTCTATCACGACTTAACAAATCTCCAGTATTATCTACATTAATTGAAGCTGTCTGGATAGGATTCTTAACAACACACCTCAATAGTAAGCTAGAAATTACACAAAAGGGTAACATGATTAATGAGATAGGAATGGAATCAAAGTATTTAGAAAACGAACTAGCGATAAAAGAAAATTAGGTTTTTAAACAAATTCTAAAACAAAAAGATGGTTCCCCGGGACCTAATGGGATTCCATTTGCTTTATGCAAAGAAAATCCCTGCCTTTGGGCTGGGTATCTTACGAAAGTATTCAAGAAAGCCGTCTAATCATCTTAAATACCAGAAACATGGAAGGGTTCATTAATATCACCTATAGATAAAAAGGCAGACTGGACACAACCTGGTAATTATCGATTAATTACCCTACGAGACACAGATGCCAAACCTTTTGCAGGAGTCCTACTATCAATGCTTTCGATATGGGCAACAGAGAAGCAGATAGTCCCACCTAATCAAAAAGGTTTTATGCAAGGATTGGGGACAGCTACAAAAATAATGGTCCTGTCACTACTAATAGATAAATATATAGGAAAGAAGCAACCATTATATCTGTGTTTTCTCGACTTCAAAACTGCCTTTGATTGTGTGCACAGGCAGTTACCTCAGCAAAAGTTGAAGAAACAAGGAATACCATCTTCCCTTCTGAAACCGATTCAACTACTATATTCGAATACTTAGGTTACAGTATGATTAAGTGATGGTTCATGTTTTAAAAACAATTGCATCTTCCATGGGATTAAAGCAAGGATGCGAACTTTCCCGTGCCTTTTTAATCTGTTTTTATCAGACCTAGCACATGCTGTAGACAAGGTGAAATCTTATTCTCCAAAATTAACAGGTATCCACATATCAAACCTATTATATGCAGACGATGTTATCCTATTAAGCCAAACCAAGGTAGGGTTACAACGTCTGATAAATAGGATATCAAGTTACTCTCTAGCAAATGGCATGGTTATAAATTAAACCAAGACAAAAATAATGGAAATCAACAAAAACTCAATGACAAAATATAAGCAATTAGAGCAAGTAAAAACATATCAATACTTTGGAGTACTTTTAGAAGATAAAGGATCATTTAAACCACACAAGGTTGACATGCAAATAAGAACAAACACCTTGTTGGCAGCATTTCGAACTTTGCAGAACTTACTAAGGGGAATGAGTTATCTCCCGTTTCTAAAAGTGATATCTGCAAAATTATTACCAGGTCTAACATACAGTAGTGAAGCAATGTGCGGGAAAGAAGATACAACCATTAACAAACGCTGTGATTACAACTTTTAAATCACTTTTCCACCTACCACATAATGCATCATCTGCCCAAATTAGATAAGACTTTGGGCTAACTAACCAGCTAATTGTAAGGAAAGGTCAATTCTTAAAAGTGTGGAAAAGAATTAAAACCGATAGCTCTAATCGAATGTGCCATTTGTTATGACAGGAAATACAAACAAATCAGAAATGTCAATTTTGGAAATATTTACAAGTTGCCTTATATGAATACTCTGCCCATTCGACTTGGGATGTGCCTATAACCACAGAATCAGTTTTAAAAACTATTAATATTAAGAAACCCCCATGTCTTTAAAACTAAAAAATATTTTTTTTAAAGCACGATATGACCTTTTCCCAAGATCAAGTCACGCAATGCCATGGCTCCATACTACAGAATTGATATCTTGCCAATTATGTAAGAACGGAGAAGAGAACATTAGCCATTTGCTTTGTACATGCCCGAAACTAAAGGAAGAAAGAATACTTAAGTGGCACTTTAACACCTGTGGAATATGGAGTTGT
Source organism: Lissotriton helveticus (assembly GCF_964261635.1). NCBI lineage: Eukaryota > Metazoa > Chordata > Amphibia > Caudata > Salamandridae > Lissotriton > Lissotriton helveticus. The sequence continues at coordinate 1,774,351,366 of NC_136057.1, forward strand.
AGACAAGCACTTATAAGATGTTTAAAATCAAATGACATAGTCTTGAACTCTGCATTTGTAAAAATTCATAATAATGATAAGAAAAAAAGAGACCCTGATAAGTTTGACCGCAGAAAACATAGGACATATTTAATAGTTATGCTGTACAATAAGATTAGCACTATTCCGAGTTGCTATATTTTAAACATGACACACCTTGATTAATATAATAATGTATGTTTTTATCTTATAAGTAATTTTTATATATTTGTTATAATATGTATTCTGCTTTTTATTTAATGTAGGATTTTAAATTATCAAACAATAAAATGAACTTTTTCCATGCTCATGACGGCTAGTTATGTGATTTTACGATACTGTCACTAAAATCATATTCTCATTTCCCTATGAGATATGATTACTAACTGAATTATATAATTCGTGTCTCCTAGTTAACAGGCTTACTAGCCGAATGTTGCTTTTGTAGTTTCATATGTTTCCAGACTAATATAGCTTGGGCGCACTAGCCGAGTGTCCTTGCTGTCACATAGGACACTAGACGGATAAAGTTTCACTTATTGACTAGTAACGAGGTCAGCAGTCTAGTGTTACTCTCCCCGCGAACCGGAAGTGAGTATCTGGTGTAGAAACACTGATCTCGCATGTCGCGAGTTTGTTTTGAGAATGCTAATCGGGGGTTGTTATCTCCGTCTGTATCGCTAATGCCTACCCTTAATGTTAAATATACTGGTTATCTGCTGTGCTGTAATGTGCTCAGACCTTCGGCAACTCCGATCACGTGACCCGGCTGGCACACATGACCCGGCTCTATGCACGGGTAAGATCCGGACTGCAGTAACCAGAGAGCTAGGTTATTGGCGGCGAGTCGCTGTGCCTAAAGTAAGTGCGCCATGTAGTGGAAAGGGTTTTTAAGATGGTTGGGAAGTAGACTTATACTTATGCCGGCCTTCGACTTTGCTCTCTCTTTACCAGTAGAAGCACAACGTGAAGAACCCGCCGTACTGACAGTCCATGCGGCACGCCTAGACTTCGGGTGATGTAAGTGTATTTTTGATCGAGGTCCATGAGATATCTATGACCACGGGTCCTTTGGGTCTTACATTAGGGCACTGGTTCCGTTTTGATTATCACGGGGTTTATATTGATTTTACTTGTTAATACGATTCCTTGACGGTTATAGGGGCAAATTGCTACCATTAATCAAGGATATCGGTTGGTAATATACAAGAATCCTTTCTTTATATAAAAAGGTTCAACTGGAGACATCGACCTAAAGATAGTCTGTGTCATTTTGCATCTGGGATGATTACTTCCCTATATTATAAGGTTCTGACCCCTTGGGTGGTTAAGGCTGTTCCTTAAATATATAATGTTTATGTGTATTGATTTACAGGTAATCTCCAGGCGAATCCCAGGAGCATTAACTACGGGCAAAACCGTGAGTTGGATAAGGAAACAGTTTTCTCCTTGTTTTTCACATTTGTCTCCACGGAGTGGACACGCCTTAGCGTGCGTGGACCCCCGGGGGATTTTTTTCTTTTCACTGGTCCTGAAGAAAGCTGAGCTAAACATGCTTTAAACAGCAGAAACATGTTGACCTACCGACACTAGGACACTGTGGTTCTAATAATAAACCATCATGTGGCCTCACTGTTTTTAATGTGAGCAACTGGTCCACTATTAAAGTTTTTTTGGGTCCAGCTGTGATCTTTTAACATTCACTCACAATACTAAATACCTCTTTCACATAAATACTGTTTCACAAATAACCTGCTGCACTGCAATTGCAGGCGTCGCAGCACACAGGGGGGGCATTCGGTCCCTCCTGTGGGAACCCCATGATGAAGCATGTCACCACTAGGGTGAGTGAGGGTTCTTTTAAGAAATTAATTCTTTTCTTTTCTCTGTTTCTTTCCAGTCTTTGGACCTTATTTAGTAGCGCTTATTTTTCCATATAATGGTTCTTTTACAAGTAGGGATACTGTCACTCGCGTATTTTTAGTCTATCCCAATAGGCACTCTCGTGTTGTTGTAATATGCACATACAATCACAGTTGCTTTACTGGAATCAGAATAAAACACAGTTTTGTTGCTGCTGGTAAATTCATATTTGGGGAATTGGAACTGACTAATGCCCGGTTACTCACCGGTAATACCCATTACTCCGAGTCCAGGTCTCCCCGTCCCATTCCTGATGAAGTGAGCAGCTAGTCTGCTCTACAGAACCCCTACCTAGATGAGCTGTTGGCACTTCCCCCTAGGATGATGTCACCATCACGTCACTACAAAGGGGGAAGTGCCGGAAGAATCATCCTGAAATACCAAAGACAACAGAACGAAACACATACAATCACCCACAGACACCCCAAACCAGGGAGGGAGGGAAGGGCTCAGGAATGGGACGGGGAGACCAGGACTCGGAGTAATGGGTATTACCGGTGAGTAACCGGGCATTACCTCCTCGTCCTGTCTCCCCGTCCCATTCCTGATGAAGTGAGCCCATACCCAAGCACACGGTGATTGGAAGAAAAAAACAGACCAGAATAATGCAAGAAACAGGTCCATTTTAATCCACGAAAATAAGTACAGATCACAAATCATGTACAGCAGACAGGACAGAAGCCCCAAAAGCAGCAAAGGCCGCCATTCCCAACTCCAGACGATAATGGGCAACACAAGTGTGGGGAGAAGCCCATGTGGCAGCATTGCAAATGTCCCTCAACAAGGCCCCTTTGAACATGGCCCAGGAGGAAGAAACACTCCGAGTCGACCGACCTTGAACAGAAGAAGGCAGGGGACAGTGGGCAGAATCGTAAGCAGAAACCACAGCGCCCTTGACCCAACGAGACAAGGTGGACAGAGAAGGGCGAAGCCCCATACCCGACAGGCCATAGGTGACGAACAGGGAATCCACTTTACGAAAACCAGCCGTACGCTCCAAGTAGATGCTGAGAGCCCTCAGCACATCCAACGAATGGAGAAGCACCTCTTCAGGAGAAGAAGGAACCGGAAAAAACACCGGGAGAACAATATCCTCCTGACAGTGAAAGGAAGAAACCACCTTAGGAAGAAAGAACTGACTGGGACGGAGAATGACATTGTCAGCGCAGAAGCGCAAGAAGGGGGGAGAAGCCATCAGCGCACCTATCTCACCAACCCTCCGCCCAGAAGTAATGGCCACCAGGAAAATAACCTTTGCAGAAAGGAACCTCAGGGCCACTGAGTCCAAAGGCTCGAAAGGAGGACCCGTCAAAGCCCGCAGAACCAAGGGAAGATCCCAAGGAGGCACAGGCGAATGGGAAACAGGACGCTGAAGCAAGAAACTCCGCAGAAGGTGAGCCACCAACGGGGAGACAGAGGAAACCGAGGAACCCCGAAAGGCAAGAATGGCAGCCCACTGCGCCTGCAGGGAAGAAACCGCAAGCCCCAGGACGAAACCATCCCGTAAGAAGTCCAGCACCTTTACGGCCACACAGGAGACAGGAGAGAGACCCTTCCCCAGACACCAAGAGGAAAAACTCTTCCAGTAACGGGCATAGGAACGCAAGGTGGAAGGACGCCTGGAAAGCTGAAGACACTGGGCAACCTCCAACGAGCAACCCAAATCCAGCAAACTCAACCTCTCAAGTGCCAAACCCCCAGTTGGAGGCGACGCAGGGAGGCAAGGCCGAGAAGAGGAACCCTCAGAGGGGAGGGACACAGGGGAAACCGCCAATGAGGGCGAACAGAAAAGGTCAGCAGAAGGGGGTACCAAGACCGCCGAGACCACTCCGGAACAACCAGGAGAACCTCCGCCCGATCCCAACGAATCTTCCGGAGGACCCTCGGAATTAAGGCAAACGGAGGGAAAGCAAACCGCAGACCCCTCGACCAAGGAATCGAGAAAGCATTGGTGGCCCACGCCAGCGGAGAGGGGACGATGCTGCAAAACCGAGGAAGAAGGGCGGATTCCTCCGAGGCAAAAAGATCCAGCCAAGGAAGGCCGAACCGGAGGACAATCAGATCGAACAGATCCGGGGACAGACAGATGGACACCGAGGAAGGGAACACCCGGCTCAAAGAGTCCGCAGGCCCATTCTCCTTCCCCGGAAGATAGACCGCCGTCAGAGACAAGAGATTCGACTCGGCCCACGGGCCGATCTTCCGGGAAAGGAGAAACAGGGCACGACACATGCCCCCTTGGTGATTCACATAAGCACGAACCACCTGATTGTTGGTCTGCACAGAGACCGCCTGACCCCGAAGGAGAGGAGCGAACCAAAGAAGAGCCAACCAAACCGCCCTCAACTCCTTCCAGTTCGACGACTGGAGGGACTCGAAGCTGGACCTTGGAGGCACCCAGAACGGCACCCCACCCCAGAGCACTGGCATCCGTGGACAAAACGACCACAGACAGAGGAGGAAGGAGATCGAACCCCCGGCAAAGAGAGAGAGGGGACAACCACCACTGGAGAACCGCCCGAATACCCGGAGTGACAGGGATGAGAGTCTCGTAGTCCAAGGAGGCAGGATCCCAGTGCGACAGGACATGATGCAACAGGGGGTACAGATGGGGCCTGGACCAAGGATGGAGATGCAGAGTGGAAGCCATCTCCCCCTGACTCCGCAGCCAGAGACGGGCAGACACCCGGGACTGGGACAGAAGCCAGGAAAGGTGACGAAACAAAGTCAGCTGGCGCTCCTGCGAGAGAAAAACCATGTCCAAGTCCAAGCGGAAGAGAGCCCCCAGAAACTTCAGGGACTGGGAGGGCACCAGGGAGGACTTCCTGTGGTTGATAAGCAACCCAAAGGACCCCAGCAGAAGACACACCTGGTCCACATCCGACAGAGCCTGTGAAAAAGAAGGAGAGACAATCAACCAGTCATCCAGGTATGGAAAAACCAGAAGACCCCTGGAATGAAGGATACCCACCAGAGGGGCCAAGAGCTTGGTGAACACCCTGGGCGCCGAGGAAAGGCCGAAAGGGAGCACCCGGAACTGAAAGTGAAGGGACCCCACAGCAAATCGGAGAAAACGCTGGTCTTCCGGATGTACAGGAACGTGCAGATAGGCATCCATGAGATCCAGGGACGCCAGGAAACCCCCCGGCAGGACCAGAGGCAGGATGGACTGGAGCGTCACCATCTTGAACGGACGATGGACAACGAAACGATTGACCCGCTTCAGATCCAAAACAGGACGAAGATCCGAAGTGTCCTTCTTCGAAACCAGAAAGAGGATAGAATAGCAACCCCTGCCCCTCTCCAGAGGAGGGACCTCCACAATAGCCCTCTTCTCCAACAGGAGTCGCACGCCTGCCAACAAAGCATCCCTGCGCAGAGGAAGACGCGGCAGGGGAGTCTGAACAAAACCCAGAGGAGGAGGAGAGGAAAACTCGATCCGGCAACCTTCCGAAACAGTCCGAACTGCCCAGGCATCCGGAACCGACAACCACTGGGCGCGGAAGGACTGGAGGCGACCACCAACTGGCAAGGGCAGACAGTCATTGAGAAGAGGAGGAAGCAGGGGCGGCAACACCGGCAGCGGCCCGGGGCTTGGCACTTCCAGGGGCCCCCCGGCCATGACCCCTGCCACGAAAGGGCTGAGAAGCGCCACGAGCAGGAGGCCCAAAAGCGCGACGGTAACCAAATCCACGACCCCGAGAAGGAGGGCGGACCGGAGCCACCAACTTGCGGTTCTCCGCCGACTGCTTGACCAGCCCTCCAGTTGAGGACCGAACACCTTCGAACCCTCAAAAGGCAACTTAAGGAGAACCGACTTCTGGGAAGAGTCCGCCTTCCAGGAATGCATCCAAAGATGAAGACGGGCAGCAAGCAGCGGCCGCCGTCCCCAGATTGTCGAAGGAAATGTCCAACAGGTAACGCACCTGCAACTCCATCAAAGACAGAAGAGGCGTGGCATCCTCGCCGTCATTCAGCAGAACAGACAGAGACTGGAAGTCCTTAAGGAGCGACTGAACCATATAGTTGGAATACGCAGTCGCCCGGACAGAGAAATTAGAAGCAGCATAGGAACGCTTCACCGCCCCTTCAACACGCTTATCCACAGCTTCCGCAGGAAGGGCGTCCTCAGAGACAACCAAACCCTGAGAGGAAAGGCCAGCCATTAAATTGTCCACTTTCACAGCCTGAGGGAACTCATCAGCAAAACCTTCAAGAGGGTAACGTCTGGACAGGAAACGAAGAAAAGAAGACTTGTCCACCTCCTTCCACTCGTGAGACAGCACATTGCGCACTGCACTATGCAAAGGCAAAGAATCCAGAGCAGGCTGGACATACTGCATAAAAAAGTCATCCTCAACAACAGCATCCGCAGGAGGAGAAAAACCCAAGTTGGACCTCACATGGGCAAACAGTTCAGCGAGCTCAGCACCCTGAACAAAACGACCACGGACACCCTCATCCTCATCAGGACCAAAGTCTTCCACAGGATCAGCCTGCGCATCCAAAGAAACACGAGGCACCTTGGGAGGAGGCCCAGCCGCGTCCCTAGCCAGGAAAGCAGCAGCCACAGCCTCATTAATAAGGAGGCGCAGGGCATCCAGAGGGGCCGCAGAAGAAGAAGCATCCAAATCCATTGCGGAAGCAAAAAAGTCCAAACAACACTCCCAACAGGCATAAACAAGGACAAAAAACATCCCCACAAGGACCCCAGAAATAGCCGAGGACCCGAACACCTGTGGGAGGAGAAAAAACCAGGGCCGGCATAAGAAGCCCAGTCAGCCGCCAAAATCGCCCCCTGAAAAGATGCAGGACACCAAACTCCAAAGAAAAGCCCCTGCCCGCTAGAGCAGGTCGAAAAACGGACCGGAGAACGCCCAGGAACGGCCGCTGGAGCAAGCCAACCCAAGCCAGGTGAGCAAGCAAGCACAATCAACAGAAACGCCCGCTAACGCGAGCCGCGTGTAAAACAGTGCCCCCAAACAGAGACGGCCGCTAACGCGAGCCGCGTGAAAGAAAGAAGCCCCAAAACGGAGCCTGACGCGGGGGAAACGGCAGAGTAGAAAACACAGGCGGCCGCTAGAGCAGGCCGCCGTAAACAAAAAAGAAAACAACACGGAGACTCACCAGAACAGGAAGCCTCCAACAGTACAGCCAGGAACGCGGTCGTAGACTGCAGAAAGAAAAAAACAGGATGATTCTTCCGGCACTTCCCCCTTTGTAGTCACGTGATGGTGACATCATCCTAGGGGGAAGTGCCAACAGCTCAGCTAGGTAGGGGTTCTGTAGAGCAGACTAGCTGCTCACTTCATCAGGAATGGGACGGGGAGACAGGACGAGGAGGTAATGATCGATTTTGCGGAAATAAGGTCAGACTAATGTGGAAGCAAACTACTTTTTCAAAGCCGTACTTTTAACAAAGAAAAAAAAAGCAATTGACATAGCTCCTGCTGAGGTCTGGATTGTTCATATGTGTTTGGAAGCTCAGGGCATTCGTTTATTTGAAGCCGGTACCATCTAGTGGCCAAATAGTAGATAGCATGTCGATCTATCAAAGCCTAGCTTGCTATCCGCTCAGCATTATTCACTTATAAACGGCAAGATGGCTTAGCTTCTTATTTATTCAGGTATGCACTTTATGTAAGGTGACCAGAATTTCAAACCAAAAACCGGGATATTTCCCAAAAATAGAAGAAGGCCTAAAATGTTATTTCAACCCAGCGCACAGAATGGCAGTGCTCCTTAGCAGAGAATTACAGAGGAGGCACTAAGAACGTAAATAACATGCACTTTTTGAAGCCAGAAGCATGCTTGTGAACTAAATTTCTTTCTTATAACAGCAGCTAACTATCCCTGCTTTGCAAAACATAAAAAGATACCTCCCACCGTTTTCAGCCGGCCCTCTCTAAAAACCGGAACATTAGCTTAATTTCTTGGTATCTTCCGGGACAGCTGGCGAAAAACCGGAACTGTCCAGGCAAATCCGGGATGCCTGATCACCCTAACTTTGTGTGACGTTGCTGCTGCTGAGGAATGTACTCAGGCACCTTACAAAAACACCCGCTCAGCTGCTAACCTACTTGGGAGATGCTGTGGCGTAACGGCCACAGCTGTCAAATTAGGAGCTGGAGAAAGGGGCTCGAGTCTCAGCGTCTACTCAACATCCTGTGAACTCGGTAAATCACTTAATCTCCTCGTGCCTACAAAAAACAAGCATTCGCAATGCAACAGGTCTCACATTTGCGAGAGTTTAAGCTAGTGCCATTGTAAATGACAATGTTTTTTATTTATCTGCTTCGCTAATTAACACATAAATAAAAGCATTGTCATTTACAATGGCAAAAGCTCAAACTCTTGTAAATGCGAGACCTATTCAAAGAAGCGGCCGCCATTGTCCTGGGCTGCTTGGAAAGTTAAAGCATGCATGGCACGCTGAATGTTGCAGGAAAGCATGTCGTGCCTGCAGTGGGAGAAGCTCATTAAAGAAAATAGTGCCTACAGACTAAAAAAGACGTAACGTGTAACAACCGAAGTAAACGGGCAAGTCCTCATGGGAGGGTACAAATGAAGACACAGCAGTACTAAGGAGGGACTAACAAGCCTATTAACGAATCAGAAGTCACTATTTATGAAGGACAATGACATAAGCCAATTACAAATATGGGTGGAGGGTGAGCGGGTTTCAATTCCATACTCCAATACAGCATGCCTCGCAGAGCAGCGAATGTGCTGACCAGGCTCCACGTAATGAATGTGCTCTTTTGTAATGTAGGTGCTCAAGTAAAGCGCACCAGTACCTTCAGCTCGATTTCGCACCATATAAAACTGCAAAAAAGTATTACCCACTTGCATAATTATTGATGCAGCGCAAGTAAATTATTGTTCTACCACTCAACACTGAAGAAAGTCATTGCCATAATATGACACTGAAAAATCTTTCATTCTGGTTTCCTGCATAATAGGTAATAGCCCCACTTTTGGTGCGTCTTATAAACTGCATGATGCATGATACCTTAACGCCATGAAACAGAAGAAACACAATACAGCATTCTCTCCTACAGAGGCCTCTCAATCTCTGGTTGAAGTCCATGCTTTATGCACAGACTGATTGGGTGGCTTGCTTTGTCATATTTTGTGGTCAACCACCGAGATGGGCCTCTTAGTAAAAGGAAACATATTCCTCTTCCGTTTTACCTTTAAAGTACTCGATTTCGAGTCTCCCAGAAGATGCAGCAATAATTATCACAGCCTTTAAATAGTGATACCCAAGAGTTCGGAGTTTACACAATGCTGTAGATTAGAGAAAATTAAATTTTTGTCCGAAAAATGAGGCACTATGCCTGCATTCCTATGCAACATGCATCTTTTCATGTTTTCCTTTCACGTTTCTTTCCTTTGTAAACATAGGCGCTGGAAGTAGGGGTGCTGGGGGTGCTGCAGCGCTTCTAAAAATAACCATGCAGCAGTAGTTCAGAATGTGAAGGAGCAGTAAAGATGCATTTAAATTTTGAGTTTATCTTCCCACATTTGCTGTGTGTTCAAAGACAAAGGTCAAAGGTCAGGATATATCTTTTAACAAAGTGCTGCCTATTGGGAAACTGGTATTGACTTTTATTTCTCCATGTGCAAAATGAGAGGATTTTGTAAAAGTGGCTAAGGTGACAATCTTGCTGGGGTACAGGAAGTGAAAGGAAAGGGTATATGATGTCAGTTTTTTTCTAACACACAACATTTAATTACCTGTAATTTAATTGTACACATATTTCAAAATATAACAGCAATTCGGAAAGCACATTTTTTGTAATTATGAAGTGTGATGGGAACAAACATGTTAATAGGATCAAAACAAATCAAAACACTTTAATTGGTGCTGAGCAAATTATAAATATTTACTGGAGCTTGATTTTCACACCTTATCATTTGTGCGCTGTATAGTTTACTAGTAAAACTGCATGTCTGTTCAAATTTAGTGGCCACTCAAAGGGAAAATGCATTGTCTGTAAATGACAGTGCACTACCACACCAATGCTGCAAAAATGCCACTGTCTACCTACCACACACTTATCTCTCTCCTGCTGAATGGACGTGATACATTTGCCACGCTGGCTTTTTATGCTGTACGATGGTTAGATTTTTCATAATTTCTATGACTTCAGTGATACAAAATTAATAGCAGCACCCCCACTCTGAAAATTGTTCCAGCACCACTGTTTTTAAAATGCCAACAGACCTGACCACCGACAGAGTTCTTAGGCACAGTGAATGTGTTTATAGACCTGCCACACCTATGTGACCGTAATAACCGCACCCCGCCTTGGCATTATGCCTGATACTTGAGAATCTACAAACCACTATAGTTACCGACGACACTGATAGAATCTACCTAACTGACACTCGCCCTGAGGAAGCCCCAGGCCGGATGGCCATGTAAGGGGGCGAAACACGTGTTGGCTGTTTCTCTTTCACCTACTCCTATGAATTGAGTACAAATAAATCTACTACCACCTCATAAAAAAACAGTGCGGATTTGGAATTCTTTCCAGAATTTTTCAAGTAAAAATAAGTCTTGCCCAGACAAACCTGCAAGAATCGTGTTTATAGACCTGTGCCTCCTTTCACAGTCCCCTTCAAGAGGGTCAAACTCTTTTAGGCCCAGCTTCCTCTGTCTCTCTTCTGAAGTGGGGAAGCCACTTGCGAATGCTGCACTTTTTCTTGTTAATGCTTTTGTAACACTACTTATCCTCCAAACCTGATATATGCTGAAGGGGTGATGTTGCTACTTCCAAATGCACTGTAATCCAGTCTCACTTTGTGGCAATGAGCTTTAACTCATTTACTTTGTCAGGACCTCTCGGGAGAGCCCAAGTTCTACTACGTGGTCCTGTAAATCTTCTATCTCCATGAGGCTAGAGGCCCTTGTAAGAATCAATTCAAAATATAATTTTCCTGTAGTTTATTGAAGATACAGCACAGCAAAGATCCTGTCAAGGATGAAGCAGGATACAACTGCCTTCCAAATACAGAATGCTACATTAGCACAGTTCTGTTTAGAATGAAGAACCAATACAGAAACATAACATGTCTCATGCCTTAAAGTCATACATCAATATATACAAATGGTGTATTAATATGAAATACAGAATGTAACAGCCCTTTATTGAATCCTACTGCTGCCCTGCCCTATATTGGACCCGGGGTACCAAAGATTCTACCAAATGTGCTCATTTGTCATTCATCCATTCTGCTTGTAACCAGTTACCAAGAGACAATGGCACTTATTAGGGTCCTCGCAGCACTTTCACATCACTATGCGTCTGAAGTCTATCTCTCAACAGTATTAATTCACTATGCAAAGGGGAGGCACAACAGGGCCAGGCAAGAGACCAAAATCACCACCCTGGAAGCCTTCACTTTAGCTCTCAAGTGATTGGATTATGCTGTAAGGCAATCATTACCCTGGGCTTTGTTCTGGAAAATGTCCTCTTTCTAAGAGCTCCAACAGGACAGGGCACACTGTCATCCTCAACGGTCTACCTCGATGTCAAATCCCCATGGCGCACCTGTCAGGTAAAACACACAAAAGTTCATGGAAGGATGCTAGCAAGAAGTCTAACCAAAGGCAATCGCTCGGGGAAGCATTCCAACCCATATTTCTTTTACCCACCATGCCACCTCAGATTAGATCCAACTACATGCAAATCAGCCTTGAGCACTGAAATCAAGCTACTTTTGACAATTCTGAACTGTGCACAAGGCTCAAGGACCACCGTGGTAACCAGTAATTACTCATACGGCTGCTTCCTAGTAATCATACTGTGTGAAGATCTGGAAGAAAGGCTTGCCAAGGATCATGTTAAGGATCATGCAACAGTGTGAATCAAGGTTCCACATTTTCAAGAGATGCAAATATAGCCTATGTTAAAATCTAGGGAACAGAGTTATCAAAATATAACGCAAGGCAGAGCAGCAAGACACCTTGCCATGCAACATTGTGTGACAGGGATAGGACAGGAATGCTCTATATTTAATATTACATGGTGCATTCCTGCCCTCTCCTTGCGCTGGCGCACTATGTTCTGGATAGCGCCAACGTAGGCACCTTTGCACCATGGTGCAAGGGCACCTGCGTTGCAAGCAGGATTATTTTTGTCAGGAAGGAACAGTTTCCTGTACAAAAACATTCCTATGAAGCTTTCGTCCCTTTTTACATGTGCTACGGAATGCAGCACATGTAAAAAGAGGGAAACATGACGAAATAAAGATATTTCTCCTCATAACGCCTCCTTTGGGAAGGCAGAGCATTTTGATGCATTCTGAGGTCTACCACTCTTGATAAATCTAGTAATACGCCAATATCCATGAGTGGATGCATGGAAACACCGATACTCCACCCTTGGAATGCGTTCAAGGGGTACACTAATGCAAGGCAACTACTGGCACTTCCTTGCATTACTCCAGATTTACCAAGCCATGCAAGGTTATGCAAGGTGGCCTTGCGCGGCTTGGTGACCCACCTTCTAGGTTTTGAGTCGCCCTGCAAAGGTGCAATGACAATGCAAAACCTTTGATAAATATGCCCCTAGGTACAGAGTAGGAAACTCATATGAACTTCAGGAATCTGCAGCCAGGGCTCGGGCCTTGTGTATTGTTAGGGGGCTTAGGAAGAGGTAATAAAGCAAGCATGCTTGGTCAAGCAGTTCCCAAGCTGACCGTAGGCCATATTCTTTAGGCGGACGGTAAGCAGGCCACCTGTGGTAAGTCTCATCATCACTTGGGTCGCCTGGATTGTCAAGAAGCATGTGGAGCATGTTGAGCATCTTATGTCAGTCACGTTCCCTGAAACTCTATGTACATATGTGACATTGTTGTGAATACTGCTTTGGACTGGATTGTGATGGCAGCTGTAAATATGTGACATTGTTTTGGAAACTGCTTTGGTCCGGATTGTGATGGCAGCTGTACATATGTGACATTGTCCACAAGAAAGGAATATGCACTCTGATAGAAGTCAGTCAGGAAACACAAGTATTGTCCAAAGAAATCTTCTTTTTATTTAAATTTGTTTGTTTTAAAACTGGCACACAGCCAATGCGTTTCGTTCCCTAGTGCCACAGGAACTTCGTCAGGGCTTACTCGAAAAGTCAGATAATTAAATATAACTGATATTTATCACAACAGCTCAAGCAGTAGCTCTCAAAATGTAGAAAAAATAGGTGTAGATAAAACCTGATATCAGTTTCTTTCCGACGGAGGACGAGTAACAAACAGCACGATAACTGACAACAGCGTGGGATTAACCCCATGCTGCTGTCAGTTATCATGATGTTTGTGTATTAGGTTTTATCTACACCTGTTGTTTCTACATTTTGAGAGCTACTGCTGGAGCTGTTGTGATCTACTTTGGATGTCCGTTCTAATGAACAGAGAAATTGATATCGGATATTATCCACACCTGTACTTTATGGAAATTGGGAGCCATTGTTTGAACCGTTTTGATCCGCGTTGAATGATCATTTAATACTCAAGAATTACTTGGATTGATTGAATTGGATATTTCGAATATGTGACGATATATACCTTAAAGGGAATATTTCTGTCAATTTCGGTTATATTCAATTATCTGACTTTTCGAGTAATTGTTTTCAATACTGCTTCGATCCGGATTGTGATGGTAGCTGTACACATTTGACATTGTTTTGAATACTGCTTTGCACTGGATTATGATGGTAGCTGTACATATGTGACATTGTTGTGAATACGGCTTTGGTCTGGTTTATTATGGTAGCTGTCACCTGTATAGCACTGTGGCCTTATAATGTCTGTATCAAGGTTTTTCGGGTACGGTGGAGGTTTTGAAAATTGTGTTAATTTCTGTTAAATGAGCTGGATCTGAGAGGGGCATTGTGGGAGTGATTCATGAGAAAAGTTATATTTCACACACAGGCCAAGCCAGCCACAGATTTCCAGAGTTACTTCATATTTTCAAACTCCTGTTTAGGTTTTCACAGTGGTATCTGAAACCCATGGATAATTGCAACCATTGTACAATTACACGTGGTAAAATGTCAGCCCGGTTGTGCTATTGACACATGTAATGTCACGTTTAATATTACTTTCTCCACATCAAAAATATGTTTCCCATGTAGGAACATCTTCCACTAGCCCAGCACGTATATTTGGGAAGTTCTCTTCTGCTTCCCTCTTTGGAAAGGAATTTACTTATGTCCTTGCCAGGAATAAATCTTTGATCATTTCCTAGAGGGGGGTCAAAGAGGAGTTTGAGAATACCCACAAACTCAGAAGTTTATGGGTGCTCCCAAACTTCCCAAAGAAACCATCGCCTTTCACACCTCTTAAATTGACATCCACTATTTGTCGACACCTGGATACTATTTCATATGAATAAAATGATGTACGACCCTGTTATAGTCTGAGAATTACTTGTAGTATTCCATCAGCCACTCACAAATGTAAAGCAGACTTACAAAAGTAAATGGTTTTGTGAATTGAACCAAAATGTGTCTGTTGGATCAGTTTCACCTGCACTTTTACTTCATTGTTAGAGACTACGCCAGGGCAGTGAGAAGTGAAAACTCGTGGTTTAATGTGTCTGTTGCAGTTATATTACAATAGATTTTGTGCTAGTAATCTTCATGTATTTTTCATTCTGCACCCGTTTCTATCATTTGTTAGTAGAATATTATGGGTGTTAAAATAATGATACAATTCATTTTATTCCTTATAGGTTTATAGCTGGTTTAGATTTAAAAAAAACCTGTGAGCCTGATTCACTAAGGTAAACATAAGCTTTTGTGTAAGTTTACAATTGTTTGCTATCAACAAAGGGATTTACGGGCAGTATCTTTATGAGTGCGGAGTCTCCGTGCATAAAAAGATTGGTGTTTTTATGTGCAGAGACCTTGCACTCATTAAGACACTACTCATAAGCAGCGGCGGCTCCTGCGCAATGGCAGAGGAGCGTCGCCCCACTGGCTCAGCCAGCAGCTGAAAAACAAAACAATATTGTTTTATATTTCATCTGATGGATGACGCTGCCATGTTCAATGCACCTGCATAGTACAGCTTTTTTTGTTTTACAAAACAAACTGAGAAAGTGGGCGTTAGTGTTTGTAAAACAAATGTCCTGATATTCTATGTTTTCCTGACCTCGACAGCTATGTTGCCCCTGGCAGCCCCAAACGAGTACATCAGAACGTCCCCACTAAATAGGGTAGATAATATGAGGTGCTTAGACTTATGTCCAAGGGGTTGTCGGTCTAAGGTTTCCACAGACAGAGCCAGTGGAAGCTCAGCTGGCAGAAACATGTCGGTTGACCTGACTATAAACAGAGCAAGGGAACCAAGAGTTTGCCTGACATAGTGCTCCGCCAAATTTGTGGCAAAGTACTCTTGCTGTCATATTTTAAATCAAACCCTTAATTCCTTTCTGAAAAGGGAGCAGAACAGTGACAGCTTGCAGGGAGAAGGGGGTGGGGTTGGGAACAATATATAAAAAACAGAAAAACACTTACCTTCTCGTGCTGCAGCCACCTCCGTCTCTCCTCCGTCGCTGCTAAAGAGTGCAGAAGCACACAGGCTCCCATAAGCCAATCACAACATCACAATGTAGTGTTGTGATTGGTCTGAGCACCGTGGATCGGCCCTCAGATGGGGACTGGGGGGCTGGGCATGTTCTCCACCAGCCTGTATAATGCAGCCTGGTCGAGAACATGCAAAGTACGCATGATGGTTTGGCTGGGCCAAGATGTCAGTTCAAGCAGTCATGCGCACTTAGTGTGCACAGTGCATTCCTCCCTGATCCGCCAACCCCGCCGTGCCCTAACCCAGCCCCGCAGCAACGGAAAGTAAAATAATAACCTTGTTATTGTCATTTTATATTTCCCTTTTCGTCTGCTCTGAGAGCAGTGGGGCGACGCTCCACCGCCTTAGCACAGGAGCCGCCCCTGGAGCAGAAACTAAATGTAGCCAAAACCAGAATTTGTGGTACACTTTGAAGAATGTTTACATATCTCTTTGACAGACATGTGAATATGTGTCTTTGAGGGTATTGGAATGAGGAGACAGTTAGGTTCTCTATTATGTAAAATAACATAATTCTTGCCTCTTTTTAATCCATGCATTGACCATTCTGCCTCGCAAAAATAAAAGATCATTAGATGTTGAAAAAAAGGTCGCAAAACCTAAACCCGTTCCCCACTATGTCTGAATCTTTTCGGCTCTTCCCTAGCCTGGCACCTGCCTTGGGCATCCTGTGACCGAGTCACAGAATCTCTAGGGCAGGAGGGGCTGTATATAAAGTATCTCTTTTATACACTATCTGACTGTCAAAGCATAGCTGAGCTCAAGTAAGTGCAAGATGCCCCTGATGCCCCAACTGTCTGACTTCATTGAACAACATCATTTGCTGGATGACACCCAATTTGGTTTCAGAAGGAACCATGGGACGGAAACAGCGCTGATAAAGGCGGCTGATGAGATCAGAGCTATTTTAGATCATAATGGGGCAGCTGCTCTCATTCTGCTAGATCTCTCAGCCGCCTTTGACACGGTCGATCACTCTATTTTGATCGACCGTGTCTCAGCACTGGGGGTCAATCTTCGAGCCAGAGACCTAATAGCTTCCTTTTTGGCGAACCGTTCCCAAGCTGTGAAACTTGGTACTTTCTACTCGCCTACTACCACATTACCCTGTGGAGTACCCCAGGGATCCTCGCTAAGTCCGACACTATTTAACATCTATGTGTCGGACTTGGCGAGGGTCATAAAAACTTATGGACTGAATCTGACCACCTATGCAGACGACACCCAACTGGTGTTGGCGGTCCATAAGAATGGTTTGGCAGTTGCCTCAAGATTTCAGGAGGCTTTACTAGCCATAGGTTCCTGGATGTTGGGGAACTGCCTTAAACTAAATTCGAACAAAACCGAGGTGATGACCTTTGGCAACCTGTCTCCGGTGTGGTCTGACATCTGGTGGCCCATAGAACTCGGCCCCCCACCGGTACCGGTTGCCAAGGTCAGGAACCTGGGGGTCACATTTGACACCAAACTAACTTTTATCCATCATGTCAATAATGTGACCTCAGCTTCCTTCTTCATCCTCAGGAAAATTAAAAAACTACTTCCTTTTTTACCCCTGGCTGCAGGAATGACATTGATCTCCACACTTATATTTTCGAAATTGGACTATTGCAATGCCCTCCTGCTGAATGCCCAACAGCAGGTTGTGGATAAACTGCAATTAGTCCAAAATGCAGCGGCCAGGGTACTTCTTTCCATTCCCAAGTATAAATCTGTTGCAGCTGCCATACGTCAACTCCATTGGCTTACAGTTAGAAGCCGCATAAAATTCAAGGCCCTCTGTATTGCATACAAGGCAATACATAACTCAGGCCCTCAATTTTTAAGAAATGCTTTCAGGATTTACACCCCTAGCAGGTCTCTTCGTTCGGCATCTAATTTTCTGCTCCCCCTTCCTCGCACCAGAACAGTTACTTGGGGAGACAGACGTTTTCTGGTAGCTACGGCGAGATTATGGAACTCCCTTCCTCTTTGTATTAAAATCAGTCCAACCTTGTTTATTTTCCGAAAACAGCTCAAAACATGGCTTTTTGATCAATAAATACTTTTTTCTTTTCAGTTTACTGTTCAAATCCTCTGCGCCGAGACACCCTCGGGTATTTGTGCGCATTACAAATTGAATAAACATAAACATAAACATAAACATGCGAGGATCTTCTTATTAAATAACCGGAAGCTACTGCGTTCCAGGCAATGATGTGGAAGCAGGAGGTGCAATCAAGCCCACAATGCGCAAACACCAATAGTTAAAATGTGTGTCACTAACCACCTGATTCATCAAGCTAAATTGCACTCGCAAAGGGCAAGATTCTCAGAATCTTGCCTTTTGCGAGTGCAATTTTTGCATTTGGGATTCATCATCCCAAATGCAAAAATCGCTATTTAAGAATTCGCATATTAGCGAGGAATTGGATTTAAGGAATCTCTAATAGAGATTCCTTAAATGCAATTCATCAACCAATTAGAAATTGCGAAATTGCAATATTTGGTCGCAATTTACCACCAAGTCTGACTTGGTGGTAAATTGCGAAAATAGTGTAAAAAGCACTTAAGTGCATTTTTTTCTTTTGCATGTTACACACACACATGTCCTTTGGACATGTGTGTGCGCAACACCTGTTCAAATGTGCATTTAAGGGGTGCTACAGGGTGTCCTTTGGACACCCCTGGCACCCTTAAAATCGCTATCTTATTTGTGAGTAGCAAATTGCTACTCGCAAATAAGGGATACTCCCCATTCATTCCTATGGGCCTTTTGGCCCATAGGAATGAATGGGGAGTTATTCCTTATTTGCGAGTAGCAATTTGCTACTCGCAAATAAGGAATGTGTAGGAATCGCTATTTATTTAGCAATTCCTACATGAATACCGTTTTGCAAGTCCTCAATAGCGAATCGCTATGATTCGCTATTAGGGGCTCGCAAAACGGCCCCTTGATGAATCAGGCTGTAAGTATAGTAATAATATCGCATCTGACTCAAAGTAAATCACTTTACAAGTGCTACATGTATGCAGTCTTTTCCGACATTCCTCAAGATGTTATATATACTACAGTGTAGATTGGAGTAAAGAAGTCAATCAAACCAATGAAAGTACAAATGTGTCTGTGAGCTGAAAAAATGGGCGTTAGAACAAATTATAGAGGAACAAATATAGGGGCATATTATCAAGGACCGGTGTTAGAATTATCGCCTTTTTATCAGCAGGAAACTGCTGATAAAACGGCGATAATGGACTTGATAATACAGCCTTGTTAATTCCCATAGAAGCCCAGGTTAACACCAGAACATGGGCTTCTATGGGAATTAACAAGAGCGTATTATCAAGCCCATTATCGCCGTTTTATCGGCAGTTTCCTGCCGATAAAACGGCGATAATTTTAACACCGGTCCTTGATAAATTGCCCCATAGTGTGGGGAAAATGAAATTAAATGAAATTTTAATTTATAACACGCACTAATACCCAAGGGTGTTTCGGCGCTATAATATCGTGTCAATATATCAAAGGACAAAAATATTGCAAAGGTAAATTTCTATGGGAAAGCAAAGTTTACCTATGCTTAACTCCACACGTATGTACCATGACAATATATATACCTTCAAAGTACGTAGATATAGAGTTAAGTATACTAAATCTGTACTTACCTTCTCGATATTTTGGTCCTCTGTATTTTTAACACGATATTCTGTCCACACAATATTTTTGCCATCGAGATTCTATCAAACATCTGAAACAATGGGTTTAAGAGCGCCATATGGCTTACATTTCCCAACCAAAATAAGATACAAAAGGAGGCCGACTGTCTGCTGCTGTGTTCTGTGTGTGACCTAAGGTCACAGGTTCAATGATGTTATTACAACATAAGAGGATAATGCACATGCTGCAAGTTATGTGTATAACTGGCAGTTACAGCTTTTTTTTGTTGTTGCAGTTTTACATAGCACACATTTGACATGTGCACCAGTTGCATTACAGATGGATGCATTCATTTGTAGGTAAGGAGAGATTAAGAGATTTGCCCAGAATAACAGAATACTTGAGCCTCCCGCCAGGTTCGGACGTGGTTGCCCAGCTTCAAAGTCAACAGCTCTAGCCGAGCTAGAGCCGAGCCAAGATAGCAGAGTGATATAGTCATCCCTGTGAGACAGCTCTCTGTTCATTTGCTTGCTGCAGGGATATGTCCACCTAATCTTCAGGTCACATAGTCACAACACACGAGCAATGTAGTTCAATATGTTAATGTGCTTACAGCAGATCACAGAATCTAATACCATTAGGGTGGGTCAGAAGTGGAGAGGAGAGACGAAGTGCCTTCTCCATGAAATGAATCATAATCAGCAATGCACATTCATCGTTCCTTGTAAGATATGTCAAGGGCTGGCATGCTGCAAAAATTGTTGTGTGTCCAGCGCGTATGAATCCTTGCAGTAAATCACCTTTTTTTTTTCAACCTTTAATAAACAAAATGTGTACATTTCAACATGATAAAAACAGCTGTTACACAAAGTGGACTCTAGGACTGTAGATATTTAAAATGATACTCAGACGCCACTCTCCAAAAGTAGACAAAAATAGAATCATCAAGCATTTCGCGGTATGGTTTTTGAGGTGGGGAAGACAAATAGAATACATTCATATATTCAATTCTAGTACTTTATTTCGGTAATTTATCAAACTACAAATGCAAAAAAGCTATACAGTGCATTTAAAACAATACACAATCACAAACTCCAATGTCCTGATTTACAATTACAATCTGTGTACCAGCATACAATAACCGCATACAAGAGCCGTATAGACAACGATTATACTTGGGATGATCAACATAAGCTAAATAGGCTGTATGTTCTTTGTCCAGCCGGACAGAATTTTTATTTAAACATTGCTTTTTAGTCAAGGAAATATTTAAGTGGAGCGCAACCTGCGACCCACACACACAGAACAAGAAACAAAATAGAGGGGGGGGTTTCAGGCAAGGAAAGAAGAGGTCTGTTTAACAGTAATCAGTAGACAGACTTGATTATGTGTTAGTACCATTGTGCATTACATTCACAATATAAAGTCCCATATGGTACATAGGTGTCGACGTTTCGATCCATAAACTTAGATACATGGGATCATCTTCAGGACAGTAAAAATGAACATGCCTGTCTTAGAACAAAATTATTACGACCCAAGGGGGGGCCGGGTAACTGCACTTCCAGAATTAGCGTGCAGGTACAAGCGAGAGTCTGGCAACGAATTGTGCCGGGCGTTGATGGTGATTTCGGACAAGTGCCCAAGTGTTTCTGCAATCTACACAGTGCTTGGACACCAAATTTTTCCATATTCAAATCAACCAACGGTGCCTGTCTTTTTGATAGCCAGGACAGAAAAAAAATACATGCAACTCTGACTCCTCTGTGTTGGTACAGGCCAGGCAACCTAACAAAAATATGCCTGCCCATTTATTAGAGAAAAGCACGCAGAGGAAGGACCCCATGCCTAAATTTTATATATAATTTCCTCCCTAGTGCGGGGTGTATGTCATCCAAGGCAGACTCTAGGATGTACTGATCTTTAACTCTCAAGAAAGCAGCTGTTAATGTGCCTGTTGCAGAGCTCTCCTGAAGGTGGGCAAGTTTACCATCCCTATAACTCCAGGCCAATTCCTTACTGGAACTTGTAGGATATGCTTCCTCAGGGTTGTACCATAGGCTCGCTCAACCCATATCCAGAAGTGCATCCCTAACGTGAGCTCACCAAAATAATTTCCCAGCGCCCTGCAGGCCCAAGACCTCCATTAACTTTGCCCTATATACTGCTCATTCCGGGGTAGCCAATAAGCGACGTCAGAAAGTAATGGGTCTGAGAGCAATTTTGTCTGCAATTGGTCTCACCCCTAAGTCCAGGTGAAGCGGTGGGAGGTGGAAGCTAAAGGGGAGTCCAATTAGCTGCCTAGCAAAAAAGTTCTCGGTATTGGTGATGTTTCTAATAGAACAAAGCCCCCAAAGTTCAGCCCCATACATTACAGCACCCTTTGTTTGCACTTTGTAGATCTCAACGAGCGGTCAGATAGGTTTGTGGAAGGAGTTCCTAAATAGCTTGGTCAACCCCCCCCATGGTCGGTGCTCCCTTTAGGCATGTTTTGTGTCCCCCAGTCCATTTTTTTTATTAGAGTGACTGTTATGTTATGTTATGTAATTTGCTTTTATAAGGCGCACAGCTACCCAAGGGTTTCCAGGCGCCGCCTGAATATACACAAAAAGGGGTGGATAGGACCTATTGACAGAATAGCCAGGTTTTTAAAGTTCTGCGAAAGCAAAGACTAGTCTCATTCCTCAAAAATAGAGGAAGAGAATTCCACAAAGTTGGATAATAATATAATGACCTATTCGGAAAAAATGGAAAATGGAAACTACATAGGTTTCAATTGAAACACAAAAAAACAACCATATTAGTTTTTTGTTAATCGTGAAGTCGCCGTAAAAACTGAGGACTGCGACTTCACGATTCACAAAAAACTAATATGGTTTTTTTTGTGTTTCAGTTGAAACCTATGTATTTTCCATTTTTGTCCGAATAGGTCATTATATTATTGTGACTTTGTTTCCTTACTTCTTTTAGATCGACCGACTCTGAAGGAAAAATATTCGCTAGATACCACGTATTTGATGGGCGCCCTTTTTCGGAACTCAAGTGAGATAAATACTTGGTTCACCTTTCCTATTTATTAGGTAGTTATTATGATTTAGTACAACTTTAATACATTTACTGCATTAGACTTTACCTTCACACATTTTTATAGCTCGGTACTGAATGAAGTATATTTGTATCTCTCTCTTGGCCGTTCATAGTGTTTATGAGCCTCGACCTGTAGAAGCAACTTGGACGCGAACTATCTCCCCAATATTTTCCTTATATTGGGTAAAAATTAGGTTAGTAGATCATGCTAGGTTTTTCTACTTTTGTATTTAATTTTGTGTTATCTTAAGCTTAGAGCTTCTTTACACCAATACAATATGTTTGTCTTACTTGATCAGATTATTTGCACATTATCGCTAAAAGACTTTCCTTTGGATTGTTGCAGATAGTTTGTGATTCTGACGATACTTGATGTCCCATTGTTATTTGGATTGGAGGTATGCCTAATTTTTATCTCTTTATGGTTATTAACCTCCCCCCCACCTCTCTTTTGAAAATTCTGTGGTAGTCTGTTAAGTACTTTGTTTTTGCCTCCATCCAGTTTGCGTCGCCATCCAAGTGAATTCCAGTTTGGTTTCTCCTCAATTAAACCATTTTTTGAAGTTGGATATTCTGTTGCTCAAGAGGGGTATTTCCCGGAGATGGTGAGTCTTGTTCTTACAATTCTAGGTGACTACTTTGAACATGCTGGGTGTGATAGGCCATTTCTGCATGTATCATTAATGTATTATTTTGTTGAATTTGTCCGGTTGGTGGATCAGCTATTTTGGTTACTGAGGGATTGCCCTGTCATGATATTGTCTTTGTGTCTCTGGTGTTCTATTTTCCCTTTATGATAAGTTATTGTTGAGGATTGACTATAAACTGTATTGTGCCTTTCTTTTTAAAGGCAAAAACAACTGTTGATGGACAGAATGCAGAACAATGTCATACATTCACCCCAGTACAGAGATCTGGCAGTTTGGGCTGGACTGTTCCCATGAGGCACAGGGTCAAGGCTGATTTGCATATGGCCATGTCTGAACTGGGGTGGTGTGGAGTGCAAAAAAACGATGGATTTAGGCCAGGATCTCTGTACTGGGGTGAATGTATGACATTGTTCTGCATTCTGTCCACCAACTGTTGTTTTTGCATTTGTCACCCCGAGTTGGACGGGTATGCTCAGACGTGAGTCCCGTGCTCTCCACACCACTGGAGTCAAACTATCCTGGCTGATGACAGCTGATAGCCAGAAACCGGTCCTAGGATGCTTGATTCCGGTGCAGGGAAGACATGGCTTGGCAGTTCAGGCTGGACTGTTCCCATGAGGCACAGGGTCAAGGCTGATTTGCATATAGCCATGTCTGAACTGGGGTGTTGTGGTGTGCAAAAAACGATGGATTTAGGCCCAGATCTCTGTACTGGGGTGAATGTATGACATTGTTCTGCATTCTGTCCATCAACTGTTGTTTTTGCATTTGTCACCCCGAGTGGGACGGGTATGCTCAGACGTGAGTCCCATGCTCTCCACACCACTGGAGTCAAGCTATCCTGGCTGATGATGGCTGATAGCCAGAAACCGGTCCTAGGATGCATGATTCCGGTCCAGGGAAGACATGGCTTGGTAGTTCGGGCTGGACTGTTCCCATGAGGCACAGGGTCAAGGCTTATTTGCATATGGCCATGTCTGAACTGGGGTGGTGTGGAGTGCAAAAAGACGATGGATTTAGGCCCAGATCTCTGTACTGGGGTGAATGTATGACATTGTTCTGCATTCTGTCCATCAACTGTTGTTTTTGCATTTCTTTTTAAAGGGGCGGCATTGATGCAGGAATACATGTTGTTGTTAAATTCCAACTCTCAAATTGTCTTTATTCTTGTGCTTATGAGCTCCATGAGCATACAGCTGAATCATAGTGACTGTTTTTTAATGTTGTTTTTTAATGTTGTATATCCTGTATTATATATGGTTGTTATATGTATTTTTTGTGTTATATATGGTTGTGATATATATTTTTATAAATTTTCTTTCTGTCTTACAGTTTATCTTTTGTCAAATATATATTTGCTTGTGGTCCACATTTGTGTACTACATGTAATTTTAAACATGTGCTGTTTCGGATTCTTCTCTTCATGTATGTATATTTATGTATGTATTTTGTCTACTTCTTTCAGCCCTGATGAAGTTCCCCATGAGAACGAAATGTGTTGGCTGAAAATTCTTGTCTTTCTGTGAACCGTTTTTGTCAATAAAGAAATTCTGAAAAAATTCTGGAGCAAATTCCTGGATATTACTTCTTCCTGTGCACACCATTCAAGGACTATAAGAGATCAAATATATCCGCTCCATGTTTTGGAAGTGAGCGACAGTTCATACTCAAGAATCTGAATTCTCTATTCATGCTTTTTACTTCTGCCCCATGGACATATGTGGGGTTACTAGACTCTGTGTTTCTCCTTTGAGACTGCGGGGCCAACATATAGCCACATTTATCACAGCTCCTGATCATAGTTTCAAAGGAAGAGGGATGCATCTGTATGCAGTCAAAATGAGGAATGGTGCGCAAATTTTGCAATTGTTTGGAGAAATAAGTACAGAGGGTTGATGGTAAAGATTCACGAATTCTGGGCCCTGGGCTTATACTGGCGCGAACGGGCACAGACGGGCTTGCCTTTGGCGCGCCATCGACTCGCCTGCTGCACGCGTCTGCTGTGCGCGTCCTTCCTGTGTCCATTAAATAGCTTAATGGACGTGCGGCATGCAGGAAATAGATCATTTAGCTACCAGATGCGCTAACCGCCCAAAGCGCGTGGCTACCTGCAGAGGCAGTCACGTAAACTGGAAGTTTTACTTTTTAGCAAAGGAGTATAATACACTCCATGAGCAACTACAACTCCAAGATACTCAAATACAGATTTATACCCTCTCCAGCGGGGTGCCATGCAAGGCGGGATTTGGGCGAGTTAAACTGGCTGGGTTAAAGAGTATATATTTAGTCTTCTGGATGTTAATCTCCAGCCCCCTGCATTTGCAAAAGGCATTGAAACTGTTAAGTTTCCTCTGTATGCCCATGGGTGATTTTGAGAGCAAGAGAGTATCGTCGCCAAACATCATTGCCGGCACTTTGCTATTCGCTATCTTGGGCGCATCAATGTTCTTCCCCGTGTTCAATGTGTCAACAAGTGCATTTATATAGAGGCAAAACAGGGTGGGTGCGAGCACACAGCCTTGTCTTACTCCTATGTCAATGGCTATTGGTGTCGCGAGTTCACCATGTTTACCAAACCTCATCCGAGCATAATTGCCTTCATGTAATCAACTAAACATATGGCAGAGATAGGTAGGGACCTCCAGATCACATAAGACAGTCCACAATTTGTCTCTTGGTGCCAAATCAAACACGGTTTTTAGGTCCACAAAAATTAAATAGAGGCTGCAACCCTCTATAGTCACAGTTTTCCAGTACAAGAGTTGGAGCCTAAATATTTGGTCGATGTTGGATGTATTTTATCTAAAACTGGCTTGGAATGGACTCAAAATGTTCGTCCATCCAAGTCTGAAGAAGGTCCAACAGTACCCAGGCAAAGATTTTCTGGCTGATGTCAATTAAGCTTATAGGTCTACAGTTGGTGGGTGTTGGACTTGGCCCTTTTGGCCGGTTCACCCTGAAACCTTTTGCATTCTCTTAACCTTTTTCTGTAAACTGGTGTTGGTGATTTTAGGCCTGTGGGCACTTTAGCACTGTGGCCCAGTGTAAAGTGTGTGTGCTCCATGAGTGCATATGGTGGTTTAAAGGGCCAGAGGACCCTGTGTTCTTGGGATGGCCATTCCCACGAGGTCTGGCTGAGGTTCACGCTAGGTACCCAGCGGGTGCTAGGCGTACCGGGCGGTGTGCCATTGTCGCCTCCACCCCCCTCCCGAGACCTATGGGGCGTGGATCTTTCTATTAACAAACCATACAGGTTCCTCTAAATATGAGGAAAATCCCACAATTTGTTGGTTTGTTCTCTTTTTGTTTGCACCTATAGTTTTTACACCTATTTTAACTTTCACGTCCTCTGGTCAGGGTGGGCCTTAGCACGTCCATACCGCCGAGGTACATTCCCCATGGTCCTGAAGAAAGCCCAGTAAATAACACATCAAGGCCAGAAACATGTCGACCCCACTTTAAGTGGAAATACCCAAACAATTAAATTTGGTAATTTCCGCACACATATTTTAACATTTCACATTGACCACTGAATAAAGTTTTTTGCGTGGTATCCAACTGTGCCACTTTTAAACCACTTTTTTCACATTATTGCCACAAAAACCAGCTCCGCAGTATCCTGGCGTCGTAGCACACCAGGGAGGCACTCGGCTTCTCCTGGTGGGACCAATGATGAAGCATGTCACCAACCAGGGTGGTGGGTGAGGGCTTTATAAAAATCCGATGTGTTTTTATCACTTCTGGCTAACCGACCTCGTGTGTCTGTGCTTACACATATAATAAGCGATACTCTTTTGTTGTTTGAAACATATACACCTGGGGGACTAAGAGTGTCCCTTCCCTCCCTCTCCTGTTGTTGATATCTCATTCCCATGAGCGGGCTCGCCGTCGCAGGCCGCTCCACCGAGAGGGGCATTTCTTTTGTGCTGGAGAGGGCCCCTGAGGGCCACAGTTCTTTGGGGGCAGATTGAGGCACATTGTCAGCACCTGGGTGGTTCCGCCAGAGAGTGGGCCGGCCCAGCGATGGTTGCATATGTTTTAGTGCCACATGGGGTCCAGAGGGCACAGAGGTGCCGGGCCCCCCTTTTGCAAAGTGCCACAGCTGCGCTGCACCAGCGCGGGCAGCTACAACGAATGGGGAACAAAGGCGAGAAAGTCCCTGAGTGGGACCGGAGGCACAGAGGTGCCAGTGAGTTTCCCAGCTGCCCAGCAAGTAGTGGGCAGCTGCTACATTTAAGTTTGCGCTGTGGCGCACTGTGGATTCAGCTGCTAGGCAGCAGCCCTGACATTCTGGACACAGGGCATGTGAGCCCCTTTTAATATGGACAGTTGGCCAGGGGGACTGTTGGGCTTATAGGGCACCAGGCCCTAAAGTGATTTATGTGGTGCTAGGAAATGTGATTCATGTAGTATGATTTGCGCACCCTGTTTTATTCCTCTAAATGTGGTTCTTACGATTATGAGGTTGTTTTGCATAACATGGTTTATGCTAGTGAGATTATGTTCCACTGTGAGATTTATGCCCCTAATGTGAGTTATGCTTAGGAGATTAGGGTCTAATGCATTTAGACTTATGAGATGATTGCTTAAGGTGTTTATGCTGGTGAGGTTGGCGCAGAATGTAATTTGCGGCTAATGTGATACTGCGCATAATGTAGTTTATGTTACAGGCTGAGGCTGAGTACAGTGGTTATCAGTGATTACTGGTTGTACGTTTATGATATGTTTTACTTTTACTAAGTTCGCTTTGTGATGGTTCTGACAGAGGTCCAGTGGGCCCTGTCATGTGTAAATAATCCCTTATAGATATGACCTAGTGCCAGGTGGCACCATGTATAATCTGTGTTTACTATTCTAATGTGTTATGAGAATACAATGGCTATTTTTGATGTAACCTTGTGTGGAGTTCCTTTTGTGGTGTGACAGGGATGTTGTTGCTGTGTGCGTGCGCAACTGCTTTACACATGGCCTCCGGGATAAGCCTGACTGCTCGTGCCAAGCTACCAAGGGGGTGAGCAGGGGTTATCTTCGGCGTGTAACTCCCTTGCCCTGACTAGAGTTGTGGTTTCTGCCTGGCTTTGGTGCAAGCCTTAGCCAACCAGAAATCCCATTTCTAACAGTGGGAAGAAGTGGTGTGCCCTTTATGTAGACAGGCAGGATAACCGCTCCAGCCAGGTTGCCGGGATCGCCATGCCCTGAAATATAGCATTAAATAGGATCCACATGGAAGGGCCCCAGATGGTTGGCTCTGTACGAAAGAGGTCCCATGGAATCTTGTCTAGCCCAGGAGCTTTGGACGGGCTATTCTGCTTATGGAGCTGACTATTTCTGTGGGAGTTAGCTCGGGGGCCTCATTGTGCACATTCTGACGTAAAATATTATCTGGAGCTAAAGTAGTACCCTCAACCTCCATCCTTGTGTAAATGCCTCAAAGTGTTTCTTCCAGACATCAGCCACAATGTTGGTTTCTATGGCCTGCTTCCCTTCACTACTGCCTGTGTTAACTATATTCCAGAAGGTCTTCATGTTGTGGGTAGATAGGTCCCTTTTCAGAGAGCCCCCCTTGTCCATCTCCCACATTTTCATTTCTTCAGTAGTGCTGTCTCCCTATAATACCCTCTTTTCTTTGATTAGGGGTCTATCCTTGGCTTTAATTGCATCTAGCAGAGCTAGCTTGGCCTTCCAACATTTATCATTAAACTGGGAGAGTTTGACCTTTTTGCACCCTCTTGAGTGATATGATGGAAAAAATATGAAAGCCAAAGTGGAAGTCAGTACTTTATGGGTCTCAGCGACTCACTTGAGGGAGGTGAATATACCATCTCTAGATATAAACTGGTTTGCTGCCAGTAGGATCATGATAACAGATTCATATAAGGAGGCCAACCTATCATGAGATTGCTGTATAACGGACCACCAGACTGTTCTTTTGTTGTTGGTAAATGTTAATTTGTCATCTAGCGATGTTTTTAAAACAGAGGCTTCCTCAGAAATCGACATCTCTAACTTCACAATCAGGGAGTAGTGATCACTATTGTGTCGGGACATGACAACAAAGTCAGCAACCCTGTGCCACATCCTGGTATATACCAGGATGTAATCTAGAATCTACTGTATGCAATCTATTAAAGGTGTGTTTCCCTGGAGAATCAGTTTTTTTTTCGGCCATTGCATGCCCTTAGGAAATGGTTTAGAGTGAAGGATTTCATCTGAAGCACCAACGGAGTGCAGGCCCTAGTTGGTGGAATATTGTCTCGGGAATTGCCCAATGCAGGTCTTTTTCGCTGGGAATTCCTCCATTGAGATCGTTCAGGGGCTCGAATTGGCAGTTAAAATCACCACCAATAACCAACCAGGGATTGTTAGGGATGGTGGATATAAAAGCAGCAGTTTGTCAAAGGTTGGGGATTCTTGGTTGTTGCTTACAAGCCTAGAGTAGACATTAACTAGGATAATTTTGACCTTCGGTGTAAATGTAAGAAGAATGCACTGGATATCATTTAAGGGGGGCTCCAACAGCTTAGCTGTACAGCCCAAATGAGAACCTACCCATATGCAGAGACCACCCAAAGGCCTGCCCTTACCTCTAGTGGTGGCCGCTATTCTATATGACACAAATCCCATCCGCTGTGTGTCTTCCCTAGCTCAAGTTTCCTGGAACATGCATAAATCATGTTGGTCCACAAATGCCCCCCAGTCAAGGTTGTCCAATTTGTTTCTAAGGCCCGCAACATTCCATGATAGGACCCTCAGCTTGGTTTGTTCTATGTGGTTATCTGGGAAGGATGTCTGGATATCAGCATTGAGTGGCATAGTTTCTCTCAGATGGTCGCTTACACTCTTCACCAGACAAGTAGAGTACATTCACATATATGCACTGGCGGCCCTCAACATTTTGAAAAGGTGCAGCACCATGACTGGGATTGTACACAAACAGCTTGATGCACATGTCTTCAAAACTTTTTTGAAGAGGTTGACACCTGTGTGCCTGTCCAGAGCATAGTTACTTAGGCTGTGCAAGGCTGTTCTAAATAACAATGGCTTCTAGGTTATTGCAATGTCTAAATAGGTGTGATAGAGGGTGCAGGGACCAACTAGCTCAGTTTTACCATACTCATATTGGGCCCATATAACATTCACACTTTGAACTAGTAGTCCTGCCTAACCAATTACTAATTTAGTCACCCTATCAGTTGCCCAGAGGTCTGATTTAGGACTTATACCTGTAAACCATGACTTAAATCCTTTTCACCTTACTATAAGTCCTGTGAATCAGAGAGTTAGAATAAACAGGTAGTATTTAAACACATTTACTTTTGTATAATAACCACAGACTGAGGGAAATTTTTAAAACCTTTATCTATGAGAGATTTTCTGAGTCAAATTGAAAAGCCCACAATCTCGTGACCATAAATTTTACAAGCAAGAATATAACCAATAAGACATAAAGTTTGTAAGAAATCACAATAACACCTTTAGTCATTGGTACCTGGGAAGGGTGAGAAAGGGAAATAGCACAAGGACATAGCACATGGATTATATTTACCTAGAATGATGCAATGACCAATCCTGGCCACGGGCTGGGGCAAAAAAGGACCAGGACCAGGCTCCTGACTAATCAGGTGCCCTCGGGACAAGACAGGTGCAGATCAGGACAGGTGACTTCAGCTAAGTGCAACGCCAGCGTCACAACCCTCTCTCTAGGCAAGCCAATTGGTACCCCGATTGGGAAATCGATTCTTCTGGCAGAGTGCTCCGCCAGCACCTCTGCTCTCAATCACCTATTGAGTGTGTTGGGTCAGTGACAGGTCAGCTATTTGGACAAGTCAGACAATTTCCCTATCTAAGCCTACCTTAGTTATACCACTTCGAGGGCTGTGTACCACCCCTAAATGTTGCAGATCTATGTGTTCCCCTTCAGTGATTGGTTGGAAAGACGAGGAGAGGTCATCACATCATACTAAGATGAGATCATCCCAATTGACTTGAATTGATCACGTTCCTACCCATAATTTATTTTCTCATTGTTTTATTCCGCCCACCAACATTATTTCATTTTAGCATTTTGTCAGTCTTCTTCCTTTTCCCAGGTCATGGGATGAGGTTCTCAGGCGCATCACGGGTAAGACAATCCCTGGCATAGTTTCAATGCCACAGTTCGAGGTCTCTCGTTTCTCCCGGCACATGCGCAGTATGCATTCAAAATGGCGATTCAAGACACCCCTCAGGCCCAAATACGAGCTAGTAACAAAATCAAAGAGAAGCATATTAGAATACAAAAATAAATGAATGCACTGTATACCACTTATCGCTACTCTAACCCCATTACTTTATTTTAAATTGTGCATTAATAGTTAAGCAGAATGAACAAGCTTAGTACAAGCTGCAGCATAAGCATTAGCATGTGAGATTTAAAGCGGCCATTTCTGGCATTAGTGCGCAGAAGCAAAGTTTTCCCACCAAGCAGAAAGGAATTCACACCACATAAGTATGGCAGGCGCAGGCGCAGTGAAATTCCCGCATTGCGGCGGACATTTTAATGCATTTGAGTTACTGTTAGTAAAAGCACATTGTCAAGCTTCCCCTAGATACTAGAAATGTCGTGAAATGTAAATATTAGTTAACAAAACATGTTGCTTAGTATATTACATATTTAGAGAGGGTTGAGTACAAGCAAGTTTCGGTATATGTGAAACCTTGTTCCATCAGGTGGAAAAACAAAGAATCAAATAAATTTGAATTTGAATTTTGAATTTAAAAAACATTTATACAGCGCGCTTTCACCCAGCGGTTTCATGGCGCTATTAAGTTGCAATGGACGGCAGCAGTAGGAGGGAGTTTAGACGGGGTAAGCTTGCGCAAATAAGAGGGTTTTGAGTTCCCTCCGAAACTGAGTGTAAGAGGGCGTTGTGCGAAGGGCAACAGGGAGAGAATTCCAGAATGCTGGGGCCAGGACAGCGAACTTCGTTCCACCTGCCCTCCGTTTTTTAAAACGGGGGGTGACTAGGAGGGCCGAGTGAGAGGAGCGTAGTTCTCTGCCTGGAAGGTAGGGCACAATGGCAGAGCATATAAATTCAGGGGCAGTGCCTGACCTAGCCTGTAAGGTGAGGCAGCCAAGTTTGAAGAGGGCACGCTCTCGCACCGGCAGCCAGTGTAAAGCTTTAAGTAGCGGACTGGCCCGATGATATTTAGGGAGGCCATGAATCAGGCGGGCAGCCTGATTCTGCACCAGCTGCAGACGATGGATCGCGTAAGCTGGGGCCCCATTGTATATAGCATTACCATAATCAATGCGGGACAGTACCATGGCCATGACAATGATTTTCAGAGCCGGGAGGGAAAAAAAGCGGGAGACTTTCCTAATTATTCTTAGGGAGAAGAAACAAGAAGAGACGACCGAACCAATGTGTGAATGGATAGAAAGTTGTGAATCCAAGAAAATCCCAAGGGTTTTAACTTTAGAAACAGGGAGTGGAGGGACACCAAGTGAAGGAGGCCAAAAGGAAGGGGACCATGGACTGCAACCACCTCCGGTCAAGACCAACTCGGTCTTGTCTGGATTGAGTTTGAGGTGGTTGCAGTTCATCCAATCTTGGATGAATGTCATGACTGACTGGACGTTCTGGGCAGATGAAGGGGAGTGGGAAAGGTTAAAGATTAGCTGGAGGTCATCGGCATAATTAAACACCGTGACCTCCAGCTGCTGTAACATAAAAATGAGGGGATAAATGTATAGATTAAACAAAAGGGGGGAAAGTGACGATCCCTGAGGACCCCCGCACTCCACCTTGCGGGAGGCCGCGGCGAAGCCGGCCAGATGGACCGCTTCAGTTCTCCCCGCCAGGAAGGACTCAAGCCACGAGAGGGCCAAGCCCTCTATGCCCGCCGCCCTGACACGGCTGAGGAGGATGGAATGATCCACCGTGTCAAAAGCGGCGGACAGATCCAAAAGTATCAGGGCTTGTGGTACGTTGGTATCAATACCCTTCCGCAGCCTGTCCATCACCGAGATTACCACCTTCTCCGTGGAGTGCAGGGGCCTGAACCCAGCTTGGCAGGAGGAGAGGCAATGATTTGCCTCTACGTGGGCACTCAGGGTAGTCGTGACGTGAGTCTCAAGAACTTTAGCTAGGTAGGGCAGAAGGGAAATAGGACGATAATTGGAAGGGGAAGATGAGTCGGCGCCGGATTTTTTTAGGATTGGGACGACAACCGCTGATTTATGTAGACTGGGAACGGTGCCGTTAGTGAGTGAACCATTAAGAAGGGTCAGGGGCGGGATAGGACAGTGTAAATAAATTTCCCTAAGAATATGGGCTGGGGCGAAATCCAGGGGAGATCCTGATTTGACTCGGTCCAACAACGGTGAGAGAGTATCAGTGGTCAGCAAAGGAAAAGAAGACAGTTTGGAAACCGTGAGGGGAGGGGAAGGGTTTGTAAATGCAGGGGAAGGAAGGGGGATGTTAAGTTTAATTTTTACAACTTTGTCAATGAAGAACTCATTGAGTGAGTTGCAAAGGGACTGGGAGGGAGGAATTGACGTTGTGGCTCTACCAGATGATGCGAGTTCATGGACAGTCGAGAATATTTCTTTAGAGTGAGACTCTGCTGCCATTACTCTGCTCGTATAGAACTCTGTTTTAGCATCAAGGATGCCCTTTTTATAAGTTTGTAGTACAGACAGGTAAACTGCCTTTAGCTCGAGACTGTAAGTTCTGCGCCAAGCTCACTCGGCCCTCCGTGCAGCCAGTTTCTTACCTTTTAGATCCAAGGTGAACCAACGGTTGGCTGCATGGGCTCGCCTGACTGTGAGTCGCCTTAAAGGGGCAAACTCGTCGCCTGCCAAAGTCAGCCAGTTGTCGATGGCGGACAGCTGGGAAATGGCTGTAAGGCCAGATAGCTCGGGACAGGTTTTGGCCAGAGTAGAGCAAAGGGAGGGCATGTCAGTTTTTCCCCATTTCCTGACCCAGGTGTTCTTGGGAAGTTGGGGTTTGGTCAAAGGGGCTAAGGCAAGGGAAAAAGTGATGGTGGAGTGATCCGACCAGGAACAAGGGGTTATTATAGGGGGTGTGGACGGGATGTTTAGTGCCCAAATTTGGTCTAGTACGTGGCCATGCGAGTGAGTCGGGCTATGAACAAGAGGTGAAAAGTTTAAACTAGTCATGAAGTTGGTAAACTCCCTAGATTGAAGGCTCTCAGCAGGATCATTGGGCCAAAAGTTGAAATCCCCCAGGACCAATACTGATGAGTTATTAATCACCAGGGTGGCCAGAGAGTCTGAATACTGGGAAGGAAAGAAGGAGTCAGAGTGACAGCAACAGGATTTTCAGAGTGCTGAAATCGAATATCACCAAAGTGAGAATAGTTTCAGAACTCCCTTATTCATTCACCCACCGATACATTCGTCTGAGTTATGCACCTGTTCCAGACATCTGTCTGAAGCTTACAGGTCACGCATGCCTTATCATTCACATCCTGTAACTGATGAAAGCTTGTTCAACTCTGTAATGCTGGATCTGTTCTTAGGAAATGGAAGATTGAACTTTGCTATTGTTGTGCTGCCCGTATTCTGTGAAGAACTAAAGCTTGTAATGCTGATGCTTGATTTGTACCTGTTTGTGCTGATGCTACACTTGCTGTGCCTGTCTTCTGAAGTAAGGATGCTTCCACTTTTCTTGCCTAAGGGGTAGCAGTTGTATAAAGAGTAGTTTTTCCACATATTATACAAAAAAGGATAATTTTAATGCCCTTGGATAACATGCCCAGGCTGGTCAGAAGCTATTATTGAACCCAGGGCAAAACTAGCGGCCGAATCCTGAACCCCATGCCCTGATTTCAATCACAACGGCCCTGCGTGACCAAACTGAGTCACCCAGGGCAATTACTTTCCTTCCTCTGCTTTCTTGTCAGAGTTCATCACTTTTGAGAGCAACTTGAAATAATGTAGTTCGGGATCTGCACTGTGCAGAAACATCTCTTGTATATGGTTCGATAGACCATAATACTATGACAACAGTAAAGACCTTGAATAGGAGGCACAAAACAACTGTTTTGCCTCTTGGGTCATTAATAATATTGTCATCAGAGCTGAAGGGGGAAGAATGCGATATCCATTCTAGATATGAAGTGCACAATGTCTAACCAGGAATCTTGAATTGAATTCCAGCTTCCAAGTTTGAGCAAACAGCTTGACACTAGCAATTACTTTTCTCCAGGGTGACTCCTTTTCCAAGAACACCACATCTGAGAGCACCTCAGGAATCACACTGTACAACATCCTCTCTTATGTTTGGTTTAATAGACCATAATGTTGAAATAGTTCAGGATGCACACTGTACAACAACCCTTCTTGTGTATGGTTTAATAAAGCATAATGTTTCTCTGTCTACAGAAATAAAAGGCTTCTATTGGAGGAAACAGGACAACTGACCTGCCTCTTGAGCGATTAATAAAATAGTCACACAATAAAGAGTGTTGTTCACTAATTTTAATACAGGCCAGTAAGAGCAGCCATATATTCTAAAGTGCTAGAGTGAAACAATCCAAAATGCATTTTTATATGTAAAAGTTCATACCTCAGCTATAAATACAGTGGCAGTCACTGAACTTTGCAGAAGAGCAGGAAGTCCAAGC
Source organism: Lissotriton helveticus (assembly GCF_964261635.1). NCBI lineage: Eukaryota > Metazoa > Chordata > Amphibia > Caudata > Salamandridae > Lissotriton > Lissotriton helveticus. The sequence goes on from NC_136057.1 coordinate 1,774,386,916, forward strand.
TGAGCTGGAAGCTTTCCATCAGCCTCCACAACACTGTTTTTCTAGACAGAATGCCATACAGATGGGACTGCGGAGACCTATGGGACAGGGCGGTCACTGCCTCACTACCACTGCCCCATTGGGGCAGGAGATGCTTTGGTGTTGGGAGTATAGTTCGTGGTATCAAGGCCTACACTCCCGCTGCCCACACCCAGTCAGTTGCGAGTGTGGCTTGGCAGCAAGGGCATGGTTTGCTTTATAATGCAGTCTGTGATCACAATGACTTGGCTTGGGAAACACTCTGCGCATTTACAATCTCACTAATAGCCTGTTGTGAGGTCTGCCCCATTTACCCTCCCCTTCTGAGGCTGGCGAAAATGCCCAACGAAGCATTGATATTTTCACAATATTTGATGTGCTACCCATTTTCCTGAGGAAGGCACCTGACCCACAGGAACAGAATTTAAGAAGCGAAACAAGTTGATGGAAAAGAGAAGTGTCCATTGCTTGACCCTCTAGTGGTAAAACATTTTACACTCACCCGCCTAGAATTGTAATATATGTCTAACAGTTTAACAAAGGGAGAAAATATCAACATTAGTGATATAACATCACCCAAACTAGAGAACCCAATAACTAGGAGACTGTACAATCCGGTAAACAGTAGTAATCTCGAATTCGTCCCAGCGCGAGACATGGAACCCACTGATTTAGCATACTACATGAGGTAGGCAAGGGTTCATCATATATGTGTACATGAATGTATGGTAATTCCATAAGGGGTTTAGCTTTTTTTCTTGCATGTGGTTTGTACTTCCTATATGCTTGCCTGTATATGAGAATTATACAGTAGGCCTTTATCGCTTATTACTCACTCCTTATTGCATTAACTGCCTGTGTTGTACATGTCCTGTATGTGTGAGAGAATCATGTGGCGTTCTCTTTGCTGCTGTCACCTGTCCATAACTTATACCTTGTGTTAGGGAAGGTGGCACTGCTGCTTTCTGTGTTGTACATTTATAGTATTGTGAAGTTTGGTATAAACTTTTCACTTCACATAAGATAAAATCGATCTACATTGGCAATGCTTCTTTTATTACATCACTAGCAGCCCGTCCTGACGTTGTCCGGGTATGAATTGCTGCCGGCCAGTAGTATATTGTTTTGTAGGATTTCGTTTTGATAGCATTTCTTATCTGTGACAGGCCTGTGAAACGCTCCGATTCACAGTGCACTGCTGATGCACTTAAGAGTGCGAGTTCAGTAGTGTGTGAACTCGAGTTTCCCTACTTTATTTTTCCTTGCAATATTATATAGCGCGAACTCGACAACATGGCATGAGCACAATTTACATTCATTTGTGGTAGGCACGGGGAGACACAGCGATTTGCTTGGAATCATAGGATGTTGAGCTGATGCCGAGATTCAACGTAGCTCCCCAGCTCTAAAGTTCGCTATTCTAGAACTTGTGGCGGGAGGTGTGTCTAAAAGTGTATGTAGGTGCTGGCCATCAATGAGAGAGACCTGTGCATTTTTCAAATGGGTGGTGAAAAAATATGAGTATGTTGCTGGAGATGTGGGCCGCCGTGCCACCAATGTACTCACCGGGGGAGGGTAAACACCCATTATTCCGCAACTTTCTTTCCGCAAACCATCACTCTGCATACTTTCATTAGGAAAGTACCATGACTCCGCAATGCCATTATAACGCATGGCATTACATTTTATATGCTTTTACCACGCATACATTTACAACGCAATTCGTTGTAAATGCATGAATGGTAAAAGCATGTTTTATTTAATATTTGGATAAGGTAAGTATGGGTATAGGGGTATATGTTTTGGGGTACTGAGGTATATGTTTTGGGGTGTTTGGGTATTTTAAGGGTTCAGATATAGTTTTGGGTTATGGGGTACAGGAGTAGTTTTAGGGTTTAGGTATAGGTATGGGTTTTGGGGTACAGGGGTGTTTTTAGGGTTCAGGGCTAGGTTTGGGTTTGGGGTATAGGGGTATTTTTAGGGTTCAGGGCTATGTTTGGGTTTTGGGGTACATGAGTATTTTTAGGGTTCAGGGCTAGGTTTGGGTTTTGGGGTACAGGGGTATTTTAGGGTTCAGGGTTATTTTTAGGGTTCAGGGGTAGGTTTGGGTTTTGGGGTACAGGGGTATTTTAAGGGTTCAGGGCTAGGTTTGGGTTTTGGGGTACAGGGGTATTTTAGGGTTTAGGGGTGGTTTTGGGGTACAGTGGTATTTCTAGGGTTCAGGGCTAGGTTTGGGTTTTGGGGTACAGGAGTATTTTTAGGGTTCAGGGGTAGGTTTGGGTTTTGAGGTTCAGGTGTATTTATAGGGTTCATGGCTAGGTTTGGGTTTTGGGGTACAGGGGTATTTTTACGGTTTAGGGATAGGTTTGCGTTTTGGGGTACAGGGTATATTTATAGGGTTAAGATGGGTTAGTGTTTAAGGTTGTTGGGGTATTTTAAGGAGTAAGGGCGGGTTATGATTATGGGGTGCAGGGGTATTTAAAGGGAGCAGGGTGGGATTAGCACACGATATGAGACATGGCATGAAGGGCGGAACGTACCACACACCCCAGCGTTTGTCATGCCCCAGCACACGCCCACAGCACAACGCAGACACGCCCACAAGGGACTACTTTGCTGGCACTGTTCGTTTACCTTTTAAATGTATATGGTGGGCGTTTGCATAGCCTATGTCCTTCTGCTGCAACTGCCCTTTCCAACGCTGTATTGGGTGTTGTGATTGGTGCTGTGGTTCCTGAGATTACCCACCTCAAAGGTTTGGGCTCTCTCTTTATTATATTAGTATAGATGTGATTGAAAGAGTGAATCCTCATAAAATATGTGAGCAGAGTTTACTGTTGGTTTTATGCGTGAAACAAATGTTTTTTTAAATAGAGTAGGAGACTTTGTAAAACTTTAGAAGATTGCTGACAAGTAGCTCGCCATCACAATATAACACCTCCAGCCAAATTTTGGCATTTTAGCCAACAGCACTTTACATGCTGGGGTTTTGATACCATAATGAAACTGTTAAAAACAAAAATATAAGCCCCACAATGCAATATGCTGCTGGCTAAAAACAAATAGATGATGGTATCCTATGTCAAAGTGCTAAAGCGCAGAGTTGTAAGTTGCAAAATAATATGTAGTTCCTGGCTTTCTCCCATTTTTTGTAGGCAATCGGGGTGAAACAACTCAGTGGGCAAGACGGCAAAGATATCCTTTGTCATGCAAATGTCCGTATCTCCTGTTAATGGGTTAACATTAACACTCCTTGGAATACCAACTTTCCAAAAGGACCTATTTACCAGACGAATGCCAACATCAGCCAAAGACACAGATAAAAGAAAATGTATAACCTTCCACTCCCTCTTTTCCAGCCCATCCTCAGCGGTTTGTGGGATTTAAGTGTCACGCTTGGAACACCTGCATGATGCACTTGTCGCAAACAATTGCAGCACAGGCTGCGGGTGCTGCCCCATTGCAAATATGCCAAATTTATGTCTCAATGCACTGAAGCTGACCAGCCAAGCTCTGCACAGCTGACTAGGCCACCGAGCCGGACTGGGAACCCAAAGCAGCCTTGGCCATTTTGTCTGACCAGCCCACGTGCAGGGGATGAGGGGACTAGGCGGGGGTTAGTCTGTGCAAATGTGACGCACTGCTGCTTTTGTTACTCAAGTCAATATTGCAGCAGTGCTGCAATACTGGCCCCCAGTAACAAAACTGGACCCCTTCCTTCCACCCGAATAAGCGACATTAAAACAAATGCGATACAACGCATTCCATACAACGCAGTTGTTACAATAGTAGTATAGTTTACTAGTTCAACTCCAGTCGGTGCAACAGTAGGAAAGGTGTTGTATTTTAAATCCAACACCTTCTGCCCCCTGTAGCAAGCCATTGTAACGACCCCTACAGCAAGTCGTTGTAACGACTTGCATTGTAATGTTTTGCGATGTAACAACGCGTTTGTTGTAACAACCGTGTTGTAATGAAATGCGTTGTATGGCCTTCGTTGTAAATGATGTCTCCCCTTCTGGCCTCCCGGGGAAACACCCGATGCCCGCTAGCCAGCCCTGCCCTGCTAGGCCAACTCTTGCACTCAAAGGACCCTATCTCCCAGGTGTTGCACTACACGCCCTCTGGCGTGTGAACAGTGACATAAACTATAAATTATCAATAAAATCGTTTTTTGTTTTTTTCAAGCATAATGATATTGAAAACTTTAAATGAAACTACACTGTATGGCAAGGTGGAAAATAAGGATTTACAGAGGTGCAGTAGTGCACTGTGCTTCCATTTTCAACAGCGTGAACTTTTAAACTTTCTGGAAGCTGTAATTGGATTTTGGCTCTCCCGGGGATGGTCCAGTTGCCAAATACTGGTACACCCTGTTCACCATGACAACGCAGGGTTCAAAATGTAAAGAACTATTACCATGACAGAAATTACCTTGCCGCGGTTAGGTTGCTGCATGGCCGGTTATCGAATTTCTACAAGCAACGTTGGTATTTTAATGTCCCAGCAGGTTCAAAAGTAAGCAAAATCACCTAAATCTGGTATTTTAGCCCTTAATTGCACATCCTACAAACAGCAATTATAAATAGAAATCATTTCTTTTTAATGTGTTCTAGAGCTGTGTTAATGGACCCTGACTAATAATTGAAGTAAACAAAGGCAGGAATTCATGTTAAAATGATACATTCGATTTTGTTTAAAGGCCTGTTTGGTATCATGTTTGAACCTTTGCAGACTCTTAAAACACCAACAAATGGCTAGGAAAAGCGGCAACCTTATATGTGGTATGTAAAGTGATCTATAGCATGCTCACAGTGACAGTGTTACTGTATGTAAACCACCATTGCGCTGGAGACGTCCACTGTGCACGGATGTGTGAAGCACAATTGACAAACCATTATCCATTTCTAACTGGTAAAGTAGTCTTCAATATCAACAGCTCCTCCCTTTGAAAAGAAAAGCCTTGTCATTCTAACTTTATTTCAATGCATCGATAGACTCAGTTTGATTTCCTGTGTGATCTTGGGCATGTCCAGTATACCTTATGTAACCAATGTAGCTTTCTGAGTTCATGATTAGTATCTCTTCTAAATGACACTCAATGTAAAAGTATAATTTAATATTCTAAACTGACATGAGTTCAATCGGTCACATGTAAAAGAAGTACATTCTTTGAATTTTGAAGGGTCTGTATATATGTAATAGACTCTCTTAGACAAGCAACAGCAGAGCCCTCACCCTCCCTTCTTCCTGAATCCCTGAAGGTCAATGTTGCTCTTGATAGAACCTGCAGGAGACAGGAACCAACCAAAGGCAAAAACAAATGTTATGAAGCACGTGTGCAGAGTGGAACTGACCGTGCTGGGCATCGGGTGTTTACCCGGGAGGCTGGAAGGGTGGAGGCCGGTTTTCCAGCAGTGGGGGGCGGTTCTGTTACGGGGCAACGGTTTTGCAGTGGTGCTGTTATATCGATCCCATAGTAACAAAAGCTGCAAGCAAGTGTTTCCAGCACCCCTTGGCCAGGCAGTGCTTCCCCAGGGGCTGGTATGAAAAAAATGCCAGGGCTGCTTTGGGGTGCCAGTCCCGCCCTGTTCATTAGCTTAGGGCAGGGTTACTAAAATGACAACATACGTACACCTAGGTGCCTGTGCCATTTGCGTGTAGCATCCGCCCGGACAAAAAAATCCTGATACGTAGGTATCAAATGGGTGTGCACCCACTTTTATCTCTAGCTGTATGAGGGACAAATTAGAAGTAATCGCAGGTCAAAAGCCTTTAATTTACTTGCTTGTTGGAACCTCTCATCTGTCCCCATTGCAGATAGAGAAAATAATTCTCCAATCAGTATCAGTTCAACATCTCCTACAAAACTGGAGGTAACTCCCTTAATGACTTCCTGTTCTGTCACCCCAAAAGTCAATAGCCTCCAGAATAAGATGAAGCAGAAGAACACATCAAAATGATCGTGCGAATAGCATTCCCGAAAGTGGTTCCAGGTATCCAGATAACAGCTGGTGGAAGCCCCTTTGGAAGACAATTACCTTCAACTCTGATCTGTAAAGAGTGAGACAAATAATTATCAATCATGGGTGGCCTGCTTTTGAGGGGGGCAAAGTTCATAGTACCCTTGTGCCTAAGGACTGAATGGTCAAACGTGTGCATCAAGGCCACCAGGGCGTCTTCAACACAAAGGCCCACCTAGGGAAAGGTTTGGGGTACCCAGGCATGGAAGGCCAATTGGATAACACCATAACTGCATGCCTGACGTACCAAGCAACAAGAGCTCAGTGCCGACATCAACAATTACAGAAGCCAGCATTGCTCCGTGGCTTACTCGTAGGGCAGATTTTCATGCACTCCCTGATGGAAGACTGCTGGTAGTCATTGACACCTGCAACAATTATCCAGTGGTGGAAAACCTGAACACCACAACATCTGAACTAATACATCCAAAACTGGAAAAACTAGTGGTGGTTTATGGTATCCCTAAATCGGTTAAATTGAATAATGAACCCCCCCTTTCATAGGGCCCTCTTTAAAGCATACATTTCTGAGCTAGGCATCGCACATAGGAAGATCATCCTGAGATGGTTGTACACCCTAAGGAAAACTCTAAGAATAAGGACAGAACAACAAATCAACGTTGAATGGTTAGTCCACCACTTCCTGATGGGAAACCGATTCAACTACCAACTTCAATCCAGGAAATCTTTTGTTCAGGAGACCAATTGAAGTTGTGATACCAACAGCACCCTTTCCCTTGTAAAAGACAGATCGTTGTGGTGCAAATTCAGGACACAATTTGAATGTGTCTCATGGGTGGTTTACCCTAGAAAGTGGCATAGTCCCTGGGCGGCGACTAGGACTCTAACATGCACTACAAATTGATATGTAATACTCAATATAAAAACAAATTGTTTAATGAAAAATGATACTGTGATACTTTTCACATTACCACATTAATGCTTCATGTATTTTTGCATATATAATGCTTGCATGGATAATATGTACATTTACACAAATGTCAATAGTACAAACTTTGTTTAAACAAAACAAAATGACAGAACCCAATGCATTTCGGGACACCAGGTCCCTTCTTCAGGGGTAATCTGTAGGGAAGGAATGGGAAACATTTAAAAAATGCACACTTGGATCAACAACAAGATTTAGAAAAGTAAGAATCGAGAGACATCTTCTAGTTATATAAGTGGTCATGCACCCTACACCATATAGTGATAGAATCAGCGACACAGTGTGATACCAAGAAAATTGGGCACTTCCTGTCTTCACACGAACGATACTACTCAAACATGAAGGTAAAAACAAACATGTTAAAGGTGCAAACAAGGACCAGTGACTGGCGTTTTATATGTCATTAACCGTTGACTCTACATACCTACTGGAACTATGATCAAACTTGTGTATTCCCTGAAGTGGCTTACTGTAGTTTGGCGATGTCAAGCAGCTAAAAAATGAAACATAATATGTTTCCACAATGCTACATCAATCCATCAAATGGCTAATTTGTCTGGTATATTCCAAATCTCACCATGTGCTCAGAGATAAACCCGGTGTTCTAACGAGCAGCGTACCCTCATCGAGCGCTGTACCCCCTACGTCACTCTACGTCACAGGGGGTGCAGCGATTTTGAGAACCAAGCTATTGGCCGTCGTTCCCCCATCGAGCTTTGTACCCCCTATGTCACGTAGGAGGAGTTGTTCATTGTTCGTTGTAGCTTCTGGGAGACGGTCGCTGTGTTTATCGTCGCCCGCCATTATTTTCTAAAAGTGGAATTACGCGGGCAATTCTTTCCAATTGATGGAAATAGTTTAACGGTCGCTGTGTTTATTGTCGCCTGCCATTATTTTCTAAAAGTGGAATTACGCGAGCAATTCTTTCAAATTGATGGAAATAATTTTTTTAACATGTTATTTGCATGTTTAAAGGAAGTTTTTTTTCACATATTGTTGTAATCGTTCTTTTTAATTCTGTAAAGTTTGACAAACATGTTTTTTCGAAATTGATTTTTTAATATATAATTTAAAATATTATATTTATCTTTTAATTTCTTATGCAATATATAATAAATGTTATAATGTATCATGATATAATAATTATGAAGAATTAATTCTTTTTATTAATAGTAATTAATTCTTAATAATATAATATTTATGAATTATAATTTTTTTTCAAAATGGAGCTTATATAGGCCGATTGTAGTTTGCCTGTGTGGGTTTACTAGCCTTTGTCTGGCGTTGATGCGGAGCACGTAGTATTTGTGCTCTCTGTGCTTTTGTATACCCCTTTGGTGAAAAGGGACCTTAAACAGTCCTGATCTATGCTTTTATTGTGCGTTTGCTAGGGTTTGGCTGGCGTTAATTGTGAGCAGCTAGTATTTATGCTTACTGTGGTTTTCTGTACCCCCTATGTCAAAAGGGAGTTTATACAGGCCTGTTCTTGGTTTTTAGTGTGTGTTCACTAGGGATCAGCTGGCGTTCATTGTCAGCAGCTAGTATTTCTGCTCACCGTGGTTTTGTCTACCCCCTAAGTCATAAAAGGAGCTTAAATACAGGCCTGTTCTAGGTTTTTAGTGTGCGTGAACTAGGGTTGGCCTGGCGTGGATTGGAGAGCAGGTATTATTTATGCTCACCGTGGTTATTGTGTACCCCCTAAGTCATAAAGGGAGCTTATACAGGCCATTTCTACTTTGCCAGTTTGCGTGGACTAGGGTTTGGCTGGTGCTGACGGCGAGCGGGTAGTATTTATGCTCACTGTGGTTATTGTGTACCCCCTTAAGTCATAAAGGGAGCTTATACAGGCCTTTTCTACTTTGCCACTGTGCGTGGACTAGGGTTTGGCTGGTTCTGATGGCGAGCGGGTAGTATTTATGCTCACCGTGGTTATTGTGTACCCCCGAAGTCATAAAGGGAGCTTATACAGGCCTTTTCTACTTTGCCACTGTGCGTGGACTAGGGTTTGGCTGGTTCTGATGGCGAGCGGGTAGTATTTATGCTCACCGTGGTTATTGTGTACCCCCTAAGTCATAAAGAGAGCTTATACAGGCCTTTTCTACTTTGCCAGTGTGCGTGGACTAGGGTTTGGCTGGTTCTGATGGCGAGCGAGTAGTATTTATGCTCACCGTGGTTATTGTGTACCCCCATAAGTCATAAAGGGAGCTTATACAGGCCTTTTCTACTTTGCCACTAGCGTGGACTAGGGTTTGGCTGGTTCTGATGGCGAGCGGGTAGTGCTTATGCTCACCGTGGTTATTGTGTACCCCCTAAGTCATAAAGGGAGCTTATACAGGCCTATTCTACTTTGCCACTGTGCGTGGACTAGGGTTTGGCTGGTGCTGATGGCGAGCGGGTAGTATTTATGCTCACCGTGGTTATTGTGTACCCCCTTAAGTCATAAAGGGAGCTTATACAGGCCTTTTCTACTTTGCCACTGTGCGTGGACTAGGGTTTGGCTGGTTCTGATGGTCGAGCGGGTAGTATTTATGCTCACCGTGGTTATTGTGTACCTCCTAAGTCATAAAGAGAGCTTATACAGGCCTTTTCTACTTTGCCACTGTGCGTGACTTAACCTCTTACTTGTCCATTGTTTTCTCCTCATAGTTCAAGCCTGTACAATTCATCTGCCGTTGCCCTCTCAGTGCATGTTGGATCAACCACTTGATATTCATCATTAGACACCACCTTGTGCATACCCACCCTGAAAATGGTTACACTGGCCATTGTACATGCAGACTTTCTTCCAGCCTTTTCATGGATTCTTGCAGTACCATATGTAACCTCCCACCTTCTCTGTTCAATGGATTTTGAAAGCCCTTATCAACCATTCAAGATAAAAACAACGAAGGCTGTGAAACAACTTTATATCCGAGCTCTGCATGCCATCTTAATACCCAAATCATTAAACTAAATGCTTTGTACCTTTCTTTAATGTGCTTCGGTTGCACAGTCTATTCTTGTGTGTTTGTGCGCTTCACAACAATTGAAAGCACCATCTCCATGCATATTGTATAATAAAGCACTTGACACAATGCAGTGACACTATTTATTTTTAGTAATTCTTTATTTCATTTTTTTTTAAATTAATTTCCACAAGTACAAACTAAGTTCCTTTTAATAGCATAATAAATATGAAATACATTTTACATTATACATAACAAATGCCGATATTACAGTAAAGAAATGTTAAGAATGTATCAAAAGTCACAACTGTTAAAATCTTTGCACTTCCAACATTAACATTAAAAAAAAATTCTATATATCACTGTAAAATTTGTGGGCCCACAAATGCCAATATTACTATTTTTAAACAGTCTGTACTGATCCAGTGTAGCTCTAAATTCAAAACATGATGACCACAAACACTGATATAACAGTACAGAACTTGTGAAAATTGTTTCAATGTTTCAGAATAACTCATTTCAATTTACTGACAACATGTTTCTTTACTACTGACATATCTTAGATATGGTAAATGTCACTTACACAGTAAGTGTTTGGCATGTTCTGCTGTACATTAACATGGTTGCCATAATCCTGCCGTCTTGTTTTTAGATGTTTTCAAATTGCTTTGAAGAACTCTATCTAGTCCCTGGTAACGCTGTCTCCTTCTGATGATATTGTGCCAGGGCCTCGACTCTCTTGTTAGCATCATTGTATTAAGATGGTGACAATGGAATTATGAAAGCTATAATATACTCCTTGCATATGTTAGTAAACGCAACAGGGAAACTTGCTAACTATAATAATCCACATTTGTAAAGCGCACAATCACCCGTAAGGGGCGCTGGGGGCCGTTGGGAAGATTAAGCAAGCTATTGCCCAGAGTCACATGGTGCTGGGCTAATCTGCTGCTGGTACCAGGGATCGAACCGTGATCCCCAGATTCCGGAGTAGGTCACCCTAGCCGTGGCGCCACACCTCTTCCCTAAATATACAATGCAGGCCTGACATAGTAGTGACAGACGACATTATATATAACACTTATAAATTACTACGACATAGAAGCGTCCTTTTAAAAAATATGTATTTGCACACTTTATTATGTATATTTTCATCAATTACATTTTATAATTAGCCATAATTAATCATCAATGCGTGTAATTAAATCGATGACATTTACTGTTAAGCAATATATGCAAGTGTTGTCCTCTATATTTCTGGGCAATTATTGTTCTTCTGCTTTTTGAGTAACTATTCAGATGTCGTATGTGACTTGTCTCAGTTACTGGTTTCACACCATATTCTACATTAATAATTCATTACATTTATGTTGGAGTGTAAAGTTGAGTTAGATTGATGTTTTGAATACTTTTAAAAACTGAACATGTTTTCAAACCTAATATTCTTGAATTTGATACATTTGTCCTGTATGTCAAGTGTTCTCTGAAAGCACCCATCTAGCCCTAAAACACTGATGCCCTGAGCCATGTACAAATACAATCGGACCCTGGTGCGAAGAGCCATGCCGTAATACAAAAATCAAGTGCACTTTCAATCCCAAATGGCGTCTAAAGAGGTAGCCATGTGCTTTTCTAATGTGTTATGCAGTTTCATACTGTTTGCTATCTCTCTCAATTTGCTTGCTCTAAAACCTGTATTAAAATACAAGATTATCAAAGTAAGATTAAGAATCTGCCTTCCAATGGGTCTACTCTCTTGAGTACGCTTAAAATGATGGAGCAGGTAGCATCAGACAATAGCACAACAATCTCTGAACAAACAGGGAGGAACCAGGAGGTGGTTAGTGGCAAGATCAACATAAAAGAGATTGACATAGATGTCAAGGAGAAGACATTCGACGTCTAGTAGATTGACGTTGAGAAGTATAAATTAGAAGAGGTCGCCGTCAAGGAGACAGTAACGTGTTACTCGAGAAAGGTCAAAATTCAAAAAATACATATCTAATTGTAATTTTATCGTTTGCTTTCTACAAAAGATCACATTGAAATTTGCTTTATGTAGCAGTTCCGATTCAAATATGTTAACATTAATGGAGTTAAATGTACGTTGTTTTTCGAAGTTCGATTGTAATGAATGTTTGAATTGTGAAGAAAAGTTATAGCCCGTGTGTTTTTAAAAAATACTTGAACATAATGACTATCTTAAAAATCAGAAAGATACCCAAACGGTGAATGATGTAGCGTTCTAGTGTTCCACCTACACTCAGACGCCGAGGATGAAATCACTCCAGCACAAATGGACATGCATACTTAACCACTGGCATGGTGGCAGCTCAGGAGCCTCAAGGAAGAGGGCACATGTTCCATCTGTTTGAAATATGTTTCTGAGCTGCTCATTCAGTAACTCTTGACGGCAGAAGAAGGTGAACCAAAAAAAGAGCTGGAAGCCAAGAAGGTGGCCAATTGGATATGCGCAAAAGTAGCTGCCCCCCGCCCAGAAGCCCAGAAAGGCTCCCAGGCAGGGTAACGGGAGACACGCTCGAAGGCAAGCCCGTCGATCGTGATCCCGTTGACAAGTATAGTCATGTGATGTATAGCAGTATCCAACAAACATCCAACTATTAACATAAAAGATAAGATGTGAGAGAACAGCAACTGTTGATGCCCTCGAAAGAAGAAGGAGGTGAACAAAAAAGAGCTGAAGCCAAGAAGGCGGACAATTGGACATCTAGGCAAAATAGCTGCCCCCCGCCCAGGAGCCCAAAAAAGGGTCCCGGGCGAGGGAACGGGACACACGTCGACGGAGATCCCATCGAACATGAATCCCGTTGACACACACCGATGTAGTCTTGTCATTTGCCTTGAAAAAAACACAGTGAACAGTCAAAAGGAAACATTGAATAACAATTTTGTTCCCTCTGCAAACATTGATTAATAATTGCCTTCCCAGAGCAAGCAATGAATAACAATGTGGATGCTCAACAAAGAGGATCTGAGAACAGAATTAACTGTACTGTATGAAATGCATGTATTACGGCAGGCCCCTAGTGACGGAAGAGAACAAAAAAGAGGTGGAAGCCTAGAAGGCTGATGACGGTAAAAGATGACCCAAAAAGAGGTAGAAGCCTAGAAGGCTCAAAAGTTTTGACTAAATTGCTGCCCCCCGCCCAGAAGCCCATATAGGGTTTTAGGCGAGGGAACGGGGCACACGTCGACGGAGACCCCGTCGTCTGTGATCCCGTTGACACACACCAGTGTCGAAGCATTTCGACTTTTCAATCTACATGTGAATACTGAATGACAAGCAGGGGCAGTGTTTCACAACATAATGTCTCTGAATCGACGAGATGGAAGACAACAAAAAAGAGGTGGAAGCCTAGAAGGCTGATGACGGCAAAAGATGATCTAAAAAGAGGTAGAAGCCTAGAAGGCTCACAAGTTTTGACAAAATTGCTGCCCCCCCGCCCAGAAGCCCATAAAGGGTTCCAGGCGAGGGAGCGGGACACACGTCGACGGAGACCCCGTTGTCCGTGATCCCGTTGAACCACACCAGTGTCGAAGCATTTCGACTTTTCAATCTACATCTGAATACTGAATGACAAGCAGGGGCCGCGTTTCACAACATAATGTCTCTGAATCGACGAGACAGAAGACAACAAAAAAGAGGTGGAAGCCTAGAAGGCTGATGACGGCAAAAGATGACCCAAAAAGAGGTAGAGGGCTCACAAGTTTTGACTAAATTGCTGACCCCCGCCCAGAAGCCCATAAAGGGTTCCAGGCGAGGGAATGGGACACACGTCGACGGAGACCCCGTCGAACGTGATCCCGTTGACACACACCAGTGTCGAAGCGTGTGGACTTTTCAATCTACATGTGAATACTCAATGACAAGCAAGTGCAGCGTTTCACAAAATTATCTCTCTGAATTGACGAGACAGAAGAAAACAAAAAGAGGAAGATGAACAAAAAAAGAGCTGGAAGCCAAGAAGGCGGACAATTGGACATGTCGGCAAAGTAGCTGCCCCCCGCCCAGGAGCCCAAAAAAAGGGTCCCGGGAGAGGGAACGGGACACACGTCGACGGAGATCCCATCGAACATGATCCTGTTGACACACAACGATGTTGAAGCGTCTTATGACCGTACCAAGCCATAAAAGAACACTGACTCTTGGCGGCAGAAGCAGCAGATGAAAAAAAAGAGCTGGAAGCCAAGAAGGCGGACAATTGAACATCCGCAAAACCAATACAAATTTTAGGCTGTTATGGACAGCTCAATCATTGTGAAGGTTGAAGAAAATGAATTAATATAATGATGTTCAGCTTCCAAGTCCATTACACAGAGACATGACTCTGTGCACTTTGGCACACTTTCAAATAAAATCCATCATTAACAAGCCATTGCTTGAAATACAAGCCGGCGACCAACTGAGTATCAGCTCATTGAGTACTGACACCTGTAAAAAAAAATGAAGACATAGTGTGTCCTGTTTGGTTTTTAACCTCCATAAACAGATATGTGGCTTTGAGCAGTACAGCAAACTCCAACTAAGACTAAATACTTGCGCAAAACTGATAGGAGTGTTTGTTCCCAGTCAGGGGATCGTTTGAATGCACATGATTTGCCATGGAGTTGCCTCATTCATGCATTAATGGACCCGTCAACTGTGGCATACAATGGCGTACAAATTGATGTGTTGCATTATGTGGATGCTGAATAAGGGTATTGTCAAAAGTCAAAAATTTTATGCAGTTTTGAAAAGAAGATAACACACGAGCCACATCGAACGGAACCAGATAGCCAGGTGTGGCTGACTGGAGTGCAAGCGCGCAGCATTTAACAACACCACAACAATCTCTGAACAAAGAGAGAGGATGAGCACAGCTCGGTGAATAACCTTTCACACACAACTTATAAGGCAGGCTAAGGGCGGCCTGTCAGATCTGATCTTGAAAGTCATAACCTCCTCGGCCGAGATGAATGCAGTTTCAGATGGAAGACCAGAGACCAGACAGATGCAACCGAGGTGCTGCAATGGGAGACTGGTCAGACTCAGACTGGGGTCAACAAGGAGAGTCCAATGAACGCAAAGACTCACGCTCGGATCAAGAATAGACCCCCAATTGGTCTTATTGTGTCCAGTGTGAATACATGGAAGCAGAAGAGGATAATATCTGCTGACATCAACACAAGTGCATGTTGAAGAACAATTTTAACTACAATCTGCACTGCATTACTTGAGTCTGTGGTGTTTGATTCATTTCTCTAAAAAATGGACTACTACAGTTAGCGAATGACCAATTATAACCACCCCTTCCGGCAGTCAAAGAAATCGACGCCCCAAAAAAAAATCAATGGAACAGCAGAAGAACATCTAGAATAAAAGTACAAGCCCAGAAGGGGCCTGTATTTTGTAATTTCAACACAGGCTCAATAAGTGGCCAGTACTTTAAGTTACAATAACAATATACAAACAGAGCCCAGAAAGGGCCTGTACTTTGAATTACAAGAATAATAAACAAACACTGCACAGGAAGGGTCTGTACTTTGAATTAAAATAATAGACAAACACAACTCTGAAAGGGTCTGTACTTTGAATTTAAAGATTCATAGTGACTGTACTTTCAAATTGGTTTGTTGCATTGTGTGGACGCTGAATAAGTTCTGAAGCCAACTGGACTCATCTTGTCCAAAGTGATCTTGAAGTTGGTGACCTCTTCAGTTGTACTTGGGAATGTGAACAATAACAGTACAGGCCCAGAATGGGCCTGTATTTTGGAAATTCGACAATATAAGTACTGGCCCAGAAGGGGCCTGTACTTTAAAAATTCAACAATAAAAGTACAGGCCCAGAAGGGGCCTGTACTTGAAAAATTCAACAATAAAAGTACAGGCTCAGAAGGGGCATGTACTTTGTAATTTCGACAATAAAAGTACAGGACCAGAAGGGGCCTGTACTTTAGACATTCAACAATATAAGTACAGGCCCAGAAGGGGCCTGTACTTGAAAAATTCGACAATAAAAGTACAGGCCCAGAAGCGGCCTGTACTTTGTAATTTCAACAATTAAAAGTACAGGCCCAGAAGGGGCCTGTACTTTGTAATTTCAACAATTAAAAGTACAGGCCCAGAAGGGGCCTGTACTTTAGACATTCAACAATAAAAGAACAGGCCCAGGAGGGGCCTGTACTTTGGAAATTCAACCAAGTTTGCAAGGAGTTGGCCGTCTGAGAAGAGGTTTCAAATCTCATTTCCAGATAAAGTTAAAGTACCAGGCATTAACAAGCTGGATGACATTAACCAACTCCACAAAGAAGAGCAAAGTGACAAATTGCCTGATTTAAAGACAATGGAACAGCAGAAGAACATCAAGAATAAAAGTAGAGGCCCAGAAGGGGCCTGCACTTTAGACATTCGACAATAAAAGTACAGGCCCAGGAGGGGCCTGTACTTTGAAAATTCGACCAAGTTAGCAAGGAGTTGGACGTCTGAGAAGAGGTTTCAAATCTCACTTCCAGATAAAGTTAAAGTACCAGGCATTAACAAGCTGGATGACATTATCCAACTCCACAAAGAAGAGCGAAGTGACACATTGCCTGATTTAAAGACAATGGAACATAAGAACATCAAGAATACAAGTAATTTCAACACAGGCTCAATAAGTGGCCAGTACTTTAAGTGACAGAATTAATAGACAAACAGAGCCCAGAATGGGCCTGTATTTGAATTAAAAGAATAATGAGCAAACACTGTACGGGAAGGGCCTGTAGTTTGAATTAAAAGAACAGACAAACACAGTTCTGAAAGGGCCTGTCCTTTCAATGTAAAGAATCATAGTGACTGTACTTTCAAATTGGTGTGCTACATTGTGTGGACGCTGAATAAGTCCAGAAGCCGACAGGACTCATGTGGTCCAAACCGATCTTGACGATGGTGACCGATTCAGCTATACTTGGGAATATCAACAATAAAAAAACAGGCCCAGAAGGGCCTGTATTTTTTAATTTTGACAATAAAAGTACAGGCCGGGAAAGGTCCTTTACTTTGGAAATTCGTCAATAAAATTACTCTTTGGAAGGCTAATTTAGAATGATGCATTAGACGGTGAACCCGGGACATGGCAATTCAGTCAAAAAAAAAAAAAAAGGATCACCAGAGACTAAAGAAGGCAGACAAGTTGGATATTTGAAGAATTAGCTGCCCCCCACCCAGAAGCCCATAAAGGGTCACGGGCAGGGGAACTGGACACACATGTAGACGTAGATGTAGATCCATGGTATTGACTTTGACGACATGGCAAAGTACAGCAACGCTTGATGCCCTCGAAGACAGAAGAAGAAGTTGAAAAACAATGTGTGGTGCACATTTACTGACTACAAAATCTTACCTTATATTAGGCAAACACACACCAAAAGGCAGCAGGTGTGCAAATTACCCACTGCATTCACGGGGTAGTACTTACCACAAATGGTCAATTACTGCCATGTACTTTGAATTTGACTAATAATTGGCAAACACAGCCCAGAAAGGGCCTGTACTTTGAAGTTCAACAATAACAGACAAAAAGAGCCCAGAAAGAACCTGTAGTTTGAATTAAAAGAATAGAGAAACACGATAGGAAGAATATTTCTGAATTTCAATAAAGTTTAAAGCGAGCAAGGCAGCAAACGCCTAATCTAACCACTGCAGTATCAGGGGAGTAGTTACTTTGGCTTCCCTGAGCAGTACACAGAATGGGGGTTTTGATTCCACGGTGGGAGCCTGAGAAATGGCTTCCACATGTAAAGAAGAAGAGGAAGGCAAGTGCACAACAATTCCACCTAGCAGAGTCGCAGACACAGCAAGAGCTTCAAAAACAGCCCTGGCAGTACCAACAAAGAGGCCAGTCCGGTCTTGTGTGTGGAAATGGACGTGGACAGAACAGGAGAGGGGGCATAATAGATGCCTACCTACACATCCCAATGAACGGCTACAGGGCTCAAGAACAAGCCACAGATTGCGAAGAAGGAGCCTTAACTTTGGAATTTCGACCATAAAAGTGTACTTTGGAATTTGGACAATGAAAATACAGGCCCAGAAGGGGCATGTATTTTGTAATTTCAACAAAAAAAGTAGAAGACCCAGAAGGGGCCTGGACTTTGTAATTTGAAAACATGCTTAATAAACGGCCAGTACTTTAACTTACAGAAATAATAAACAAACACAGCCCAGAAAGGGCCTGTACTTTGAATTAAAAGAATAGACAAACACAGCTCAGAAAGG
Source organism: Lissotriton helveticus (assembly GCF_964261635.1). Lineage (NCBI taxonomy): Eukaryota > Metazoa > Chordata > Amphibia > Caudata > Salamandridae > Lissotriton > Lissotriton helveticus. The sequence goes on from NC_136057.1 coordinate 1,774,405,110, forward strand.
GCCTGTACTTTGAATGTAAAGAATTATTGTCACTGTACTTTGAAATTGATGTGTTGCATTCTGTGGATGCTGAATAAGGTTAAGGTGATTCGCATGGACCCTCCTGCCTACCAAACCATAACCTACAGTTGTTTGATGTTATTAGTAATTCTGGAAAGGTGTGGCATCGCGTCAAGGGTGATTCAACTGTGCCTTGCTTGATGCCTTGTTTAATGTCCCCGACAGCCCCCTGCACCTAGAGACCATTGTCAGAAGTTAATTGAACGCTTTTTGGCAGAGGGCCTGAGAGCATACCACTTTTCTAAACGCACATGGCTGGCTTCTTTACGTGGACGCCATTTGCCAGACAGGGGTTATATCAAAGTGCGTAGCAAATGAAAAATAAAACATGGCTGGCTTTCACTGATATTACATTAGATTCGCACATACCATTGGTCACCTAGCGACCGTAACGTATGATGGTTGGTTTGCACTTGACAAACAAGATGATAATTAGATGATAATCCAGACACATTTGGAAAAGGCAGGAAACTAGACACCATGTAAATCTACAGCCAAAAAGCAGAAAAAGGTCAACCAAAATAGATTGCATTTTTAAATACATTTCTGACAAGTAAAACCTTGAGAAGGTAACCAAGACGAGGGGTCACTTGGAATGCACTCCATGTGGATCCATCTACAGCATACTTGGCATTGTGCCTTAGAGGAATTCAGAACAAGCTGTACATTTTCTTGGTTGCAGACCCCGCAGAAGTGTTGAACTGATTCTAAATATGACAGAGGACAAGAGTAGCGCATCAGTGAAGAAGATTATGGACAGGTTTAAAACAATAATGAAACGAAGTACATGGGCCAGTCACTGCTGTTTGAAAGTCTCTGAAAAAACCAATACAAAAACAAGCATTTAAAAAACTACAAGTTAATTTCCATCAATTACTATCTTGGATAAAATGAAATACTTGGCAGTGCTCGTTTGATCATTGAAGAAAAGAAAAATTGCTACCACACACATAAACTTTGAAAGTAACCTAGGGCATTACAAATGTAGAAACATGTTTCGTACAATCTAAAATTCTAACCTGAATACTCCAGTAGCTTTATTGCAATAAACATTCTATAATCACTCAGAAACGTGGTATTGATTTCATTTTCCGGAACTGGTCTTCTAGTTATGTACGATTCTGCAAACTGGACAGAGTTTAAAAACGTACATGTTACACTAATAACATAATGGAAATAAAAATGAACTGATAAATTTAAGCGCTTTTTACTTTTAAATGCTTTTGTCCAACGTCTCACACCTACCACATCAGTAACATCTTCTTTGACAGACAAAATCACAGGCAAATGAAAATCACGACCGACAGGCAGTACCATCAGGACCACTTGGCGTTCAAGACAGTAATTTAAAAATAAAGCAGTCTTTAATGTGTGCAACTACTACAAAGGAGTCAGTAATATTTAACATAAACCTATCTACGACAAATTCAAACTTGTAATTAAAGTATGGAAAAATTACCAGCATGCAAAAAACACCACAATTGTAGCTATCCTGTTGCTTGGCGTTACATTCTACCACTAAGTGCCAGAGCTCACTGTGTGGACAGTCGATTGCCTGTAGGAAAGCCCTTTAGAAACAGACAAACGGTCCTGTTAAATATTGGTTAGAAAAATGAAACACAAGTACGATTACAATATAATACTGATTTCAACTTAGAAGAAAAAAAATGTTGGCCAAAAAGTATCTGCGCACTTTTCAGATAACATATGCAATACAAAGTAAAAGTAAGTGCTACCTCCAATTCTGTAGAAAATTATGGTAGGTCCCAAGGTTGCCATCCAGCGAATCATACACTATAATTTTTCTGGCAAAAGGTTTTAAAATCTGAAACGGTAAGCACAATAGGAAATGAAATATTAAAATATGGACATTTTTAAATGCATTTGTATGCTACAAACGTGACTACTAAATCAAGAAATGGAAATTAATATAGTGTTCTGCAAAACTGTTCAGCAGTTACTAGTAATACTAAGTCTAACTTAGGAAGAAGAATATGACAAAAGTGACAAAAGTGAAAAAAGATAAAAATTACCAAAAGTAGCCAATGAACACCAGTATTGGTCGGACACAGAACTGTATCCTTCATCTCAAAAGGTATCTATACAGTACAAAATAAGCTTATGAAAAAATGCAAGTGAAATACAACATCCATACTCAATGTCTGCAGAACAATGCTAACAAGTAATTAAGAATTAAATGAGAACTGGAAGGGAACAATAATCACTTCCAAGACAATGACAAAAATAAATGACATACAGCATACACCTTTTTAGTAATCGGAAAAATGTTCCAATATTAATAGATGGCATGAAAATTAATTGGAACAATCGAAAAATCATTAACAACCCAAAAAAATATTGTAATCATGATACAGATTTATATATTTACCCGGCAATGAGAGGGGCGATATGATCCAAGGAAAATGGACGAAGAGACTGTTGCAGAAATCAATAAGCACTGAAGTCAAGATAAAATAAAGTAGCTTAGAAACATTTCATACACATTTACTATTTTTGGGTGGTGCATTAATAATTAATGACAATATACGTACATTAGTGGTTAACAGGCATAATCTGCTGAGATACGCATCAATGACCTTTGAAAAAATGAAGAAAACACATGAACTCTACCACGGGACTCACCATGTACATCCTACATAATTAGATACTATAGTAAGAATACATTTTATGTAAACCAACCTCATCAACTATCCAGTGGCCCTCTTTTAAGGAACAAAAAGAATCATCATATAATTTGAAACCCGTCACTACTGCTTCTAACCGTCCAATCGCCGGTTTCCGCCATACATCAAGAAGTTTTTTAAACAATTTGGTAGTAGGACCTAAGGGGGATGCAGTCTTTGTGGGAGATGAAGCGGGCGTTGCGGAAGATGCAGGCGTGGCGGCAGATGATGCAGGCGTGGCGGGAGATGATGCAGGCGTGGAGGGAGATGACGCAGCTGTGGCGGCAGATGATGCAAGTGGTGCGGCAGATGATGGGAGCACGGATGGCCATCGGTCACTGGTCATGTTTCCTGAAAAAAGATTTTTTGAAGTGGTTGGTAATAATTTAAACAGACTACTCAAACATGCAACCGCAAACAATACTGAAACAAGAGTACATATTCATAAATCCCAAATGTAAAGTAGTGTTCTTTACACAACAAAATGTTCATAACAAATAACTTTGCGCATATTAAAGAGACATTTACACAGGCATAGTGATCACCATAATAAAAAACATAAAATTAGGCCATTACTTTAAAAAAGGTAGCCCTAACAAAATTACCTGTCGCACTCAACTGATAAGGCCTCAACATGTCCAGATTATAAGTTCTCCGTAAGACCACGTTGCTACTATTGAGTAACTTTACACGCGTCCCTTTAACCTCATGTATATGGTAGGGTCCTGCGAAATTATGCTCCAAAATGCCGCCTTTCCTTGCCGATCGCCTACAATTTTTAGCAAGGACTAACTCTCCTTCGCTGAACAAGTACGGCTTATATTTCTTACAAACTCTTTTTTTAAACTTTTCTTTTTGCTTTTCCTGAGCAACCTCTATATTCTGCATTGTCTGCTTCTGCAACTCTGCTGCTCTAATGTTCTTTTCTGCAACAAGTGGTGCATACTCGCTTTCTGTTGGTAGTTTAAACAGAAGCTAATGAAGGAAACAAAAATAAAAAAATGCTTTTTACCGATTTTAAATGGAGCGATTTAATATACAGCTATTTTGCAAAAATATGATAAACAAACTTTGTTTCCATTGCAAAAAAAACACGGCAAACATGCATGTCAAAGTACATCAACTGCCAGTTTAAAATATACATTAGAAAACTCTAAAGATCATACCGGTCCATCCATGACCTCACTAGGAAATCTTGCTTCTCGGCCATACATAAGTAGAAAAGAGGAAACTTTTGTGGTGGTATGCGGCTTCGATCGAAAAGCAAACAATGCTTGGTCCAAATAAACATCCCAATCAGTCTGATGCTCATTGACGTACTTGGACAACGTGCTGTAATAATAAAAACAATTAACCGGAAGCATAAATAATACTGTCAGATCAATAGACACATTACTTTCCAGTTACGATTGCACTGCAGCAAAACAAACCTGTCAGAACACATTAGAGAAAGTAGTAAAATAGTAAAGTGCAAAAACATCACCATGACAGGTAACTCACAAGTAACTAACAGAGTCAATGACAAACTTGCAATACCTTTTAATGTTAGCATTTGTACGCTCATCTAACCCATTTGTCTGTGGATGATAGGCTGCACTTACAGAACGTTCTATTTGTAAGAGCCTATATAACTCCATATTAACCTGAAAAAAAAAACATCAACATATTGGGACATGTGGGTGAAATAAACTTTAGAACTGTTAATCAATAAAAAAAAAAGAACACAAAGATCACAATAGACATCAGAGCATTATAAGTTACGGAAAAATGGCTCACTCACTTCATTCACAAACTCACGACCTTGATCGGTTAGGATCCTTTTTGGAGTACCATGGCGGAGGTACATTTGCACCAATCTTGAAGCCACCTCAACTCCAGTCTTTGATTGTAAAGGGAATGCCTCAACCCATTTCGAAAAATAATCTGTGGCTGTCAGAACATATCTGTATCCTGTAGGAGTGGTAGGCAAAGGTCCAATCAAATCCAATCCAATAAGTTCCCAAACTTCTTCCACCTGTTAATAAACACAATCACACGTACAAAAGTTGAAGGCAGAAAAAACGCAATACTAAGAACAAAAACAGGTAATGGACAGAAAGTTTGTAACAGTAGAGTCAACGAATTAAAAACATACTTTGATTGGTTTCAATTCAGGGCAAATCTTGAGGGCTGGTTGTTCCTTTTGACAAACATCACACTGTTTGATCTCAAAGTCAAAAAAATACAAATCTGACAAGTACAACTAATAACCATGTCACAGAGTGCACAATCTAAAAAACTTGATGCCTTACATCTACAGTGCTAAGGGAGAACAAGAACAAAACATACCCCATAGAGTACTTCATTGAAAAACTGTACATACCATAGTGGAGAGAGAGTGAAATAAAACAAATATACAGGTTCAACTTTTTTGTATTAAAAGAACAGTCGCTAAGGATAAAACATATATAATAAGTTTTTATAAAAACAGGACAAATGGAAACTCACCCATTCATCAATTTGAACTGACATATTTGGCCAAATATAACGGGAGGAAATGCATTTCAGAGTTTTATTGATACCGGAATGGCCACCAAGAGTATAGGAATGAAATTCTTGAAAATTTTTATAAGCACATTCAGCACCAATGACCACTTTAGTCTTCTTAGCTTTAGCAGTATAGAACAAACACCCACCTATTATCAAAAAGAGAAAAAAAATGAACAGTTACGCAAACTATGCAAGGCAAAAGTGAAAACATTAACAAAAAACATGCAATAACACATAAACCGTTAACACATGCCACTTACAAATAAATAATGAGATATACTACCATCAACGGTGTAACTTTTCGACATCCGGCGTAATCCATGCTTCTGAACTTTTGCAAAACCATCTGGATACACATTACGGCTCACATAATCCACAAGCTCATTGTACTTTATGGCATCCATTACTATAAAAAGAGAAAGTTTAAAGAATAATATACAGTCATATATACCATTAAGCCATTTTACATGGTGTCATTCAAATAATTACAAAGACCAATAGTTAACGAAGGTGTAAATATAGACCATTACTATACATCTCGCCCTTGTCAAGAACACTACCCATTTGGAATAAGGCCCGAGTTCATAGCACATGGCAGGCCTGAGGGCGTCGGCGCACGTGTTTGCGAACGCACATGGCTGGTTTTCAGAGACATTACATTGGAACTTGGCACACAGCGTAGGCATAAGGGAAAATAATGAACAGCATATGAACCAAAACGATATCATTCAGCATACCATTGCCCAAGCCTTCTGAAGCACAATGGAGCAACACTTTTGGAAGAAGGCCCGAGTTCATAGCACATGGCAGGCCTGAGGGCGTCGGTCATGACCGTAGCCGTCTGCCTTTAAACGTCGAGGCAATTTGGTAAAGCACATGTCTGGCTTTCAAGGTCGAACAAAGGCATTAGCAAAAGAAAAAAAAAAATTGTTGGCTATCAGAAATATTAATTTACATACGACATAACATTGTGAAAGAAATATCAAAAACGCACAACGCTGCTTTGAAATACCAAAAAACGCACATAGCTCGTAGCACATTTCAGGCCTGAGGGCGTCGGTCATGGGCGTAGGCGCATGTGTCTGCTAACGCACATGGCTGGTTTTCAGAGACATTACATTGGAACTTGGCACACAGCGTAGGCATAAGGGAAAATAATGAACAGCATATGAACCAAAACAATATCATTCAGCATACCATTGCCCAAGCCTTCTGAAGCACAATGGAGCAACACTTTTGGAAGAAGGCCCGAGTTCATAGCACATGGCAGGCCTGAGGGCGTAGCTCATGGGCGTAGCCGTCTGCCTTTAAACGTCGAGGCAATTTGGTAACGCACATGTCTGGCTTTCAACGTCGAACAAAGGCATTAGCAAAAGAAAAGGCACATTGTTGGCTATCAGAAATATTAATTTACATACGACATAACATTGTGAAAGAAATATCACAAACGCACAACGCTGCTTTGAAATACCAAAAAACGCACATAGCTCGTAGCACATGGCAGGCCTGAGGGCGTCGGTCATGGGCGTAGGCGCACGTGTTTGCTAACGCACATGGCTGGTTTTCAGAGACATTACATTGGAACTTGGCACACAGCGTAGGCATAAGGGAAAATAATGAACGGCATATGAACCAAAACGATATCATTCAGCATACCATTGCCCAAGCCTTCTGAAGCCCAATGAAGCAACACTTTTGGAAGAAGGCCCGAGTTTATAGCACATGGCAGGCCTGAGGGCGTCGGTCATGGGCGTAGCCGTCTGCCTTTAAACGTCGAGGCAATTTGGTAACGCACATGTCTGGCTTTCAACATCGAACAAAGGCATTAGCAAAATATAGGCACATTGTTGGCTATCAGAAATATTAATTTACATACGACATAACATTGAAGTTCATGGGCGTAGCCGTCTGCCTTTAAACGTTGAGGCAATTTGGTAACGCACATGGCTGGCTTTCAACGTCGAACAAAGGCATTAGCAAAAAAAAGGCACATTGTTGGCTATCAGAAATATTAATTTACATACGACATAACATTGTGAAAGAAATATAAAAAACGCACAACGCTGGTTTAGTGAAAGAATTATAAAAAACGCACAACGCTGGTTTGAAATACCAAAAAACGCACATAGCTACACTACTCACCGACTCAAAGCAACAGAGTCAAGCCCAATCGATACAAGGGTTGAAAGTAGACGATGCAAAGGATGTAGTACACACTGCAACACACGGAACTGCAAGCGATGCAGGGATTGCACTACTAAGTTCAGCAGGGCTGTGGGAAAAGTTATAGAAGGTTGGCGATTAATAAATACATAGAAATGCGATGATTGGTTGAAGCTAACAGTTTAGCGATCGATTGGATGAGAAAAAGACTGTGACTTGTGATTGGATGAGAAAAAGAGTGAGACTTCTGATTGGTCAGAGACAAAAGACGAAAGGGGGTACAGCAAATAATGACCCACGTCACGATACGTCATACAACGTCATAGGGGCATAATATGTGCATGCGAGGAATGTTGGGCATGTGCAAAACGAGGGGGGGTACAGCGCTCGATGGGGTACAGAGCTCGATAGTACACCGGCGTCGCCAAAGAATGAGCAGAAGACACGATGCAACTGCGGTAACACTGTAACAACAATTCCAAGAAATCATTGTAATCCCACAACTATTCGCGTGTGGAACCCACCAGTACAGATGAGTCCTTTGAAAATCGATACTCTAAAGACAGCCCTCACTCGCATATTACATCTAATAATGCAAACCATGCGACTGACCTTAAAAACGGTATGTACTGTTTCAAGATCGCAATCAGCATGTAGTTTGTGTAGGCATCAAAGGTGGCGTGCAAAGCTCGACACAAAAAGAGCTGAAACAAACAACAAAAATACCAAAAGGTTCCTTGAGCGTTCTGAAATTGAAGATGAAAGCAACCAGAATACTGCTCACTGATTATCAGGCTTGAAACGACGTCCGCGCGAACCTGTGTTCTCTATATAGCTCTGCGTTCCCCTCACTCAGCAGCTGTAGTGGTAACCTAATCGGCGCATTCTATTTCAACTTGCTTTCTGGTTGCTGGAAGCAGTCATATGGTCGCACGTCTACGTCATGATAAACATGGAAAGCAGACCAGAGCTGTGAATCTAGTCCGAGTTATGCATGGTGATAATAACAATGGCTAAGCGAACGGATGGGGCAGTAATGATGCCCTCGACAATCAAGACATGCCGTGAGCGCAATGTCAGTCCAAAGGAAACAAAAGTCAAAGAGTAAAATCGTCACTAAACAAATGACCTACGGTTGCAGCGAAGATGAGTGAAAATTGGTGCATCATGTGGAAAAGTTAAAAACATGCATATGTTGACATACATTACAGACAAAAGACAAATAAATATATATGCAGAGTGAATGATGAAATACATACATATGTAAACAAAACAAGTATCCGAATGAAAAATCGTCACTGTCAACACTAGCTGCAATTGCAGCAAAGGTGGCTGTAAATTGGACATGTGTACAAAATGGATGCATCATATGTGAAAAATTAAATACATGCACATGTTGGCATGACATTACAAACAAGATGAGTCTCAATGAAGGGTAAATACAAAAAATACTAATACTACATACATATGTAGACAAAACATTACAAACAAAAGGCAACAAAATAATGACTCGTAGTGTCAATTTTGTAATGCATTGGTGTTTGTGTATTCTAATGTGTAGAATTGTTATCCTGATGGTGTCAGTGTGTTGTGAGAATATGTGCATCACAGAGGTGTCTCTCCATGTATGTTGCTAAAAGGATATCTGGCTAATCCAAATGGTTTGATGTGAGCATTCTATAGGAAACATGCCATCTCGAATTTGTTGTTAAGCCCATGCGGCATCATTGTGTGCAACTTCTTAATCCAGAAGGCTTCTCTCTTTGGGACCTGTTCAATAATTTGAAAATAAAGTTGTGCGATATTATGTCGATGTTCTTCCCAATGAACTTCCAGGCTGGAGGTAATGTATTTTGTTGTAATTTTGCTTTTATGCTCAGTTAGCCATGTTTTAATTGTCTTCTCTGTTTTTCCGATGTATAATAATCCACAGGGACATTTGATTGCGTATACAACATTTTCAGAGTTGCAATCTGTGCTGCCTTATAGTTTGATTTTTGCCCTGGTCCTGGGATGTAATAACATTTCTCCAGGAATTACATTATTGCAATCTATACAGTTCAAGCATTTTCTTGTTCCACTTTTGACAGTTGTTAATTTTGTTGTTAATTTGTTTGTCTTCTTTCTGGAAAGTAACTCTTTTAAGTTCCGGGCTCTTGTGAAAGAGAATAATGGTTTATCGCAAAACAGATTTTTGAAGTCTGTCTCTGACTCAAGTAGTTCCCAACGTTTGTTAATGATAGTTTTAACCTCAGTGGAAACAGTGGAAAATTTGGACACAAAAACTACCTTATTGGTTATTTTTTTAGGTTTTTTTTTGTAACAATTGTTCTCTGGGTGTTGACAGGGCTGTCCTTAGTGGTTGGTTGAGTAGTTCTTCAGGGTATCCTCTGTTTATGTAGTTTCACTGGCCGATTTCATGTTTAATTTCAGAACGCTCAAGTAATCTTTCGGTATTTTAGTTTTTTGTTTCAGCTCTTTTGTCGTTAGTTTGGGCGTCTTAACGCATTGTGTCGAGCTTTGCACGCCACCTTCGATTCCTGCACGAACTACATGCTGATTGCGCACTTGAAACAGTACATACCGTTTTTAAGGTCAGTTGCATGGTTTGTGTTATTTTTTTTAAAATTTTTTTTTGGAGTTCAACAAAATCTTTATTGGCAGAAAAGTTCGATACAATTTAGACCGCCAATGGCCTACAACCCGGGGGCTGGCCGCATATAGCAGTATCACAATATTCTGTAGAACACAGCCATTCAGCTGGTAACCCAGGGGTCCAGCGGCATCATGTTAATTATTACTTTAAAACAACTCGTTCCACCTTGTCACCTCTTTTTCTTGCTATTACATGAACTTTAGTTTTTCATTTTTTCCCAGATCCATAGTGCTTGAACATAACAGTTATAAACAGTTAACCTAAAGTGCCTCGGGCAATTCCACACTCCGTCGCCACCTTGCATGCATCATCACTATTTGATATATTAGAATAATTGCAACTGTTTTTAAATATGCTGAATACCCCCATGCCACATCGTTAGCACATGCCACTGCAGTACCTCCTGTAGTCTTACAATGACTCCCCGTCCTCTTCTGCCGTTAATAGATAATCCGACAAATAACACCAAAAGTCTTTCGGGCGTGATCTAATTGGCAGCTCCTCTTCATAAGTAACTAACTTATCTCTGCAGTACGTCATGTCTGTAAGCCATGTCTCGATAGTAGGTACATTTCTCCCTTCCCAGCATTTTGATATCTGCCTCTTAGCAATCAATAAAGCCACCGCGCAGAACTTCCTCTTTCCCGCCCTTACATTTGATAGAAGGCCCAGCAAACATTGCCTCATTGTACAGTCTACCTCAGTTCCTATCATTTTGCCCATCATGATTGTTACCTTCTCCCAATACTCCTGGATCTTCTGGCAGTACCATGCTAGATGAACAAAATCAGCCTCATCGTGTCCACATCTTTTACATCTAGCATTGTCACGCAACCCATATTTATACAATCTTTTTGGCGTGTGATATGTTTGATGTAGATACTTCAGATGTGTGATACGCAAATTTCCATTTGGAGTGAGTAATTTAAGCAAGGAGCAGGAAGTCAGCCAATCATTCTCTTGTAACGCCTCTGGCAGCGCATCATTCCATCTCCTCATCGCCTTTTCAGCTGTACGTGGGATTTCATTTTGGGCTATCTTGTACAATCTTGACACCAGGTGTGATGTGTTGGATAACGTTATAATGAATTGCAGCGAGTGTAGCGTTGGCGGTTCTTGTGGATAGTCTGGATATAGATCCTGGATAGCCCTCTGCAGTCTATAGTGCGTGAATCGGAAGAGTAGTGTTGGGTTGCTAATATATGTTAAATCTTCTGTTTTGCAGAAGGTTCCCTCGTGATATAGATCCCCGAATCTTTCTATCCCTACATTCCGCAATAAGTCCATGCCCACTTTTTCATTTGTTACTGACACCTCCTGGTGGAAATGGAGTGGGAGCGCTGGTGCATAAAGTGGTAATTTATGGGCCATTCTCCCTAGCGTCCGCCATGCACGTGCAGTGGTATCTATCATGTTTATATCCCTAGAGTGTAGTGGAGGCCTCCTGTGCGTCACAATCGCGGTCAGTGGGATTGGCGAGGCATCACCCTCCTCAATCGCAGTGTGTGTTAGATATGTCGTGGGGTGGAACCAATGTGATGCATATTGTGCCTGTGCACATAAGTAGTAAAGTTTAAAGTCCGGCACACAAAACCCCCCTTTCTCGTAGGGTAATGTTAGGGTATGCAGGTCAATACGAGCCTGTTTACCTGCCCAGATTAGTTTTAAGACTAGCGACGTTATGTTAGTGAAGATGGCTTTAGGGGGCGTGATTGGTATATTAATGAACAGGTACAGAAATTTGGGTAGGATATTCATCTTTACTATCGCAATACGGTCTGCTAGTGACAGTGGCAGCTGTATCCATCGGGCCACATGCCCCTCCAATTCTGCAAATACCCTGCCATAATTTGTCCTAATAACCTCCTCTGGGTCTCGACTGTACCAAACTCCTAGGTATCGAGTCGGTTCTGTCTGCCAATCTAGCGGGAAGTCAGGGACATACTGTTCTGTCGAGTCAGTGAGTGGGATGATTAATGATTTCTCCCAATTAATTTGCAACCCGGAGTGACGTCCAAATCGTACATATTCACGGAGTAATGGACTCAGGTTCTGCTCTGGATCACGTACATATAGCAGCATGTCATCTGCGTAGAGCGAAATATGCAGAGGTCTCCCAGGGAATTGTAAGGTGGAGTGCTTGTGGGTTTGTCTGACTATACATGCCAAAGGTTCCAATGCCAGAGCGAAAATCAGAGGCGATAGCGGGCATCCTTGCCTCGTTCCCCTCGCTATGTTAAAAGGTCTAGATATGTACCCATTCACTCTTACTCTTGCTACCGGTTTCGTGCAGAGTAGTGTAACCCATGTTATAAATTGTGGAGGGAAGCCCATTCTCTGCAAAATCGTGCTAATGTAAGACCATTCAATAGAATCGAAAGCCTTGGCGGCGTCCAACATGACCGCCACAGCTTTAGTTTGAGGTGTAAGATAGTGGGATAATGCAAACAGCGTTCGTGTGTTGTGCGATGTGGCTCTCGTGGGGATGAAGCCTGCCTGGTCAGGTAGTATCAGGTTTGTCATCAAAGGCTGCAGCCGTTCCGCCAGGAGTTTAGCTAAAATTTTTGAATCTACATTTAGGAGTGACAGTGGACAATAAGAGTCACATAAATCTGGATTCTTTCCCGGTTTTAATAGGGTGATAATCACCGCCTCCCGCAGCGTCGGAGGTAGTACCATCTGGTCAAATGCGGTGCCGTACATTTCAACCAGATGTGGGGCAAGTATGTCAGCAAATTTTTTGTAGAATTCGCAGGTGAATCCATCGGGACCCGGTGCCTTTCCATTGGGGAGTGTGTGTATGATTGCGGTAACCTCCTCGACTGTTATTGGTTGTGCCAGATATTCACGTTGACTATCAGACAACCACGCTATGGCTATGTCTTGTAAATATTTAAGCGTTTCCTGTGGTGGAGCAGGCTCTCGAGAAGTATATAGGTCTGCATAACTATCAACAAAACCGCGAAGTATCTCTTCGTAGTGCGAGTGTAGTGTCCCATCCTTATCTTTAATTTGAGTTATCACCTGTGGGCCCTTCCCTTTACATATTTTCCTCGCTAACACCCTTCCAGGTCTGCCCCCCTCGCCAAATTGTCTGGCCATTGGTCGCTTGGTGATGTATTTCAGTTCGTCCTCTGCGAATTTTTGATGATCTGTGATTTTTAGCTTGAGGTCACCCAGTAGCGCCACGTTACCAGTGCGGGCATATTCCTGTTCTAGGGATGACATATCCCGTTCCAGTCTGGTGATATGCGCCCTGATGTCTTTAAGTATCCCCGCAGTCGTGCTGATACACACACCTCTGAGTGTTGCTTTGAATGCCTTCCACACAATACAGGGATCATCCACTGACTCCGTGTTTAATTGGAAGTAATCATGAATGGCTGTAGTAATGGTTGTGAGATATAGTGGGTCCAGTAGTGCCTGTGCATTAAAACGCCAACTAAATGGTGGTGGTGTGTAGTGAGGTATTTGCAGCGTGAGCGCTGAGGGGTTGTGGTCAGACAGGGTGCGCGGCAGCGGAACAATTTTTGCAGTCCATAATACTGCATTGTCAGTCCCCAACCAATAATCTATTCTAGACCAAGTCCCGTGTGCCAAATTAACGTGTGTTGCGCCAGGCGCTGTCGGATGTCGGGCCCTCCAAATGTCTGTCAGCGCCATTTCCTCCATCACAGCCCTGAGCTTCTCCCTGGCCTTCTTGTGAGGCTCTATTGAAGAAGTGGACCGATCTAGTTCGTTACACAACCCTATATTAAAATCACCCCCCCATATCATAGTAGTGTCACTGAATTCCAACACATGATCCCATAATTCCTGAAAGAATTCAGGCGCATCCACATTTGGACCATAAATGTTTACTATTGTTACATTTTGACCTCGCAACACCCCAGACACAATTACGTATCTTCCATTGGCATCTGTAATGGTACGTGTGATCTTGTAGTTGGTCCCCTTCTTCACCAGAGTCATGACCCCCCTAGAGTATGAAGAGTAGTTCGCTGCATAAGTGGATTCCACCCAGCGTGTGCCTATTGCTCTGTGTGTCTTGGGGTCTATATGGGTCTCTTGGATCAATGCAATATCTATGTGGTGCCTGTCCAGAGCGGCGAAAACCTGTCTAATTTTCTTAGGATTGGTAAATCCCCTCACATTCCAGGTTATCAGATTCAGGTTCTGAGCATTCACCATGTTACCACAACTCCCTTATTTTGTGCTGCGATAGCTACCTCCATCCAACTCCCCCGTGTTTCACCTCCAGATAGTCCACCCCCAGCTTCCGATTTGAGAGCACATTCGACTTTGAGTCTTTCAGCAGTGCATCTGCCAGTGGTCTGCAAACCCCTTGAATACAGCACATTATCGTACATTCTTATCATGTGAAATACTTTTCGGTTATTATACATTGCAATATGACATTCGGCAGTGTATCCTAATTGCTCCTTTAGCACAAAAAATAACAACAAACCCCAACTTTCCCCTTTCCCACCCACTCCAGCATCCCAATTCTGCCGAAGCCATTCTACCCTCATAACTTCTCTAAGTATCAGAACTGTTTGGGGACCACCCTAGTAGCGGTCCGCCGAGGGCGCATCCCTCCATCCCGATTAGAGGATGGGGGCAGATCAAGAAACTGTAAACAGTCTACATCATCAAAACATTACAGCGTCCTTTTGTGATCTAGAGCTAGCACTGACCAGTGTTTAATAAGTGATTGGTGAGCCCAGCGGAGGGCTCGTGTAGCTCTGTAGGTGCATAGTCAGTGCATTCCACATATTATTGATAGTGTTCATCATGTCAATCATGCCATCTCCATCTATCTATGTGGGTGTCGTATCCGCACCTATAATGTCCCGCAAATTGTTGCGACACGCAGTATCAGCATTCGGGCACGGTCTAAAGTCTCTCATCAGTGCACCACGGGCTTCAGTCTGAGTCTAGGTGTCTATCTTTGCGGTTGCTTTTTTTTCCTTTCGTAGCAGTAGTTTTTATGAACTCCATCGCCGCTTTGGGCGTCGCCAAGAAAACAGGTTTGTCGTCCCAGGTGATCCTTAAGCGCGCCGGGTATAACATGGCATATGGAATTTGCAGATCCCGTAGTTTGGCTTTGACCTCGTTGAATTCCTTCCGTGCTTGTTGCACATTAATCGTGAAATCCGGGTAGAATTCAAGTTTGTTGCCCTGATGGTGGATCTCACCTTTCTCTCGAGCCAGTCGCAGGATAGCATCCCTGTCTCGGTAGTTCAGGACTCTTGCTATTATTGGTCTTGGTGTGGCACCAGGTTTCGGTGTCGGGGCCAGGGATCGGTGAGCTCGTTCCACTATAAAGATGGGCGAGAGGTTTTCGGCGCCAAAAAGTTCCTTACACAATTGTTCAACATAAGGCTCCATTCTTCCCGTGTTGGTGGATTCCGGTAGGCCTGCTATGCGAATGTTGTTTCTTCTCGACCTCGCTTCCAACTCCTCCGATTTGGCCTTGATCACTTCCAGGACCTTCTCCATGCCCTTGCATTTAGCTGTCGTTGCATGCGCCTCATCTTCAACCGCGGAAATTCTATTTTCGGCCGTGTCCAACCTCTCTCCTTGCTTGTCTAGTTTCGTTGCTAGATTGTCTACTCTGCCTGTTAGGAGGTCCAATTTCTCGTTTATTTCTTGCCTGGACGCCTGAACAGCCTTGAGAATACTCTCCAGAACATTTTCCTCCGGGGATTCTGCTTCTTGTTCTCCTTCTGCTTGTTTAGTTTGGTTCTTCGTTGTCTTCCTTGTCTCAAAAGAGAGGGTGGGTTGTTGTTTGTCTGGTTTCCCCATCGTGTATTTCCCAGTAGCAGTATGGCGATAACAGTGTTGTATGAGCTTGGAGCGTCTGTCACGTTGTGGGGCTATTACGCTTGTAGGTGGATGTTGAGTTCGGGGTGCTTGTTATGCCACAGTGTCTCTCGTGAGCCTTCCCCCTGATACGACCGGGAAGTGCGCGATGCGATGCCTCCTGCGGTCAGATGGGTTTACACCTTGTTGCTTCCCTACTCCTGGTCCTTTGGTTTGCCTTTTCGCAATGTGAGTTCGTGAGAAGATGTTGCCCACTGCTCTATCCCCTGTCCCAGTCACAGTGGGTGGATTACGGTGTTCAATAAGGCCTCTTGTGCCAGCACCGATGGGGAGTCCCGCCCCTTCTACGTTTTATTTTTCGCGCCTTCCAGTACAGACTCCACGTTTGGTCTATGGGCGCGTCTCTCTGGGCCACATGTCACGTTATGTAGAATTATTGCCGCAAGCTGTCTGGGTCTGCTGTACAGTGGTCTTCTTTATTCACACCAGTAACGTCGGAGATTGCGCGCCATTCCTGGGGAGGCTCCTTTTATATGAATGCCCTTTTAGAGCCATCGCTGCTCAGGCTTGTTATATGCTGGGTCGCTGTGTCGCCATGCTGCCTGTTAATTCTCTCCAAAGTGCACCATCAGCGTCTATGCACCATGTTCGGGCATGTGCCCCTGATACTCAGTAGATTGCCGTGTTTCTGGTACACATCAGTGCTAGTGTTAGCCTTCAACCCTCGCACTCCCTCATACCGTATTGCGTGCCATGCAGCTGATTCACTCCCATCAGTCTATGGACGTCGCCATCTTGTCTGCAGCGTCCGGTTATAAGAGTTATGCGTAGCACCAGAGGGCCAGTGTCCGCTGTGCGATTGCCTCCCCCAGTCGTTGCACGGTACCAAGAGAGTGTTCCTTGGTACAGGCAGGGTCGCTCCTATTAATGCCCCGATGAGGCACAGCGCTTTGTATACACACTATGAGCTGGACCTCGGAGCCGCCATGTTGTCCGCTATCGCCCGCCTTCCCCAGCACAATCCCAGCGCCCACAGCGACTGCTTACTGTTTTATGTGTGGGACGGTCACTGGTCTGAGCTTTCACCGGCCCGCCTGCGTGCTCCGTCCTCGCATCGCACAGTGTCCACAGGTCGCGTTGGTTGATCACGGTTCCTCCGACTCTGTCCGGGCTCCAGCCGCCATTTTCCGCTCGTCCGTGTCTTCACGGAATTACCATCTGCATCAAAATTGTGGCACCGTCAGGCTCCTCCCGACCACATTTTCTTGAGGACAGTACTGTCACATGTAAGCGGTTGTGTGTGTTTCTCCGATTTCGCCTGTTTAAGTACAGCTTTTCGGCGTGATTGCGATCCGCCCGGCGGAGCTCCACGGTCAGGCAGCCATTCCGCTGTGCGCCCCCTAGCGCCTCCATGGTTTGTGTTATTAGATGTAATATGCGAGTGAGGGCTGTCTTTAGAGTATCGATTTTCAAAGGACTCATCTGTACTGGTGGGTTCCATACATGAATAGTTGTGGGATTAAAATGATTTCTTTGAATTGTTGTTGAAGTATTACCACAGTTGCATCGTGTCTTCTGCTCATTCTTCGGCGACGCCGGGTTTATCTTTGAGCACATGGTGAGATTTGGAATATACCAGACAAATTAGCCATTTGATGGATTGATGTAGCATTGTGGAAACATATTATGTTTCATTTTTTAGGTGCTTGACATCACCAAACCACAGTAAGTCACTTCAGGGAATACACAAGTTTGATCATAGTTCCAGTAGGTATATAGAGTCAACGGTTAATGACATATAAAACGCCGGTCACTGGTCATTGTTTCCGCCTTTAACATGTTTGTTTTTACCTTCATGTTTGTGTATTATCGTTCATGTGAAGACAGTAAGTGCCCAATTTCCTTGGTATCACACTGTGTCACTGATTCTATCACTATATGGTGTAGGGTGCATGACCACTTATGTAACTAGAAGATGTCTCTCGATTCTTACTTTTGTAAATCTTATTGTTGATCTAAGTCTGCATTTTTTTAAAATGTTTCCCATTCCTTCCCTACAGATTACCCCTGACGAAAGGACCTGGTGTCCCAAAATGCATTGCGTTCTGTCATTTGCCGCCCAGGGACTAGGCCACTTTCTAGGGTTGACACATATGCTCCGCAGGCATAGTTTCTAACATAGCACACATACCGATTTACCCGCAGTAGAGTTTCTTTACAATTAGTGTGTGCTATCCACCAACACTGTTCATGGGTGGTTTAGCCACACAGGGTACAATGGTGACTACCTAGCGGGAATACAAAATAGTAACCCGAGAAGCATCACCGGTTAAAGAGATAAGTTCAACTAACGCTATCCTGGTGGTCACAAAAGGGCCTGCTGAAGGCCTTGTGTGGCAATGATTGAAAGAAACAGTAACCAGCCCAAGGCTCCAGGCAACAACCCCTGACACTGGAACTGTTGATCTGCCCAGGGGCAGTACTGAGGAAAGCCGTCATTGCACTAAACCACTGCTTGTGAAGCAGAAAGTTGTTTAATGCCACTGAGGGTATGCCCAAGGCGAAATCTGCTACCGTTCCAAGGGCAAGGACTGTTGGTGCTGAATTAAGGCAGAAACCCAAAGTCTTAGTTGAGCTGTCTGTGTTTTTCCCAAAAAACCTCTATTAGAATATATGACTTGCAGACCACCTACTAGAATAACCTTCCAATCTTGTGTGCTGTTACATTACAATATTTCCCCCTTTTTCTCCCTAAAAAAAGCGAAGTGGGAACGTACATGGATCTCCCGTAGTATATCCATTTCTTTCAATAAATTAAGTCATTCCATCCATAATGTTGTTGGGTTATGTAAAGACTTCTCATTTAAAATGTCTATATTCAATATCTTTTAATGGTACTATATGACTTATAAACTGTTCAGGGTCATATCACTTATGTCTATGAGATATTCTATTCGGTGTCACTAACAGGAAATGTTATGAAGTGTAATAAATACTGTGATATTTTGTTTTATGCAAATGGTTTTTGAACACCATGTACACCCTAAAATTGGGGGTCACTTAGAAACAACTCAGAGTCACAAAATGGTACCCAAGCTCATATGTGAAGGGATTTAGGACAGTAATCCCCCAGTGTAATCTCTCACCACACTAAATGATTGATTTAGGACAGTAATTCCCCAGTGTAATCTGTCACCACACTAAATGATTAATGCTTTTCATCAATGGTGAATAAGTAAAAAAAGATGGTGTTCCGGTCAATTTCCTTTAATCTTCTCACTATATAACATGAACTAGGAGGCCGTCTTATAGAGACATGTTTAAACATCTCAATAGAAATGTAACTTATAATAGGAGTGTCACACCATCATAGTTACTGACATACATTGGCCAATATAGTTTCACTTTGACCAACATGAGGATAAATATATAATGTAGATTCACATGCCACATCATGTGAAATAGACCTAGTCCCTTTGCTTGTCAATATGTTGGTAAGCTGCACTAAATAGTGTTACTATACAGACTACTCCAATATGGCTGCCACGTTTTCCAAGACAAATCACTTTATAAGTCCTAAAGTTAGGAGTCCTAACTTTACTACTCATAAACTGAAAAAAATCCTAACTTTAAGACTTTTGGTATTCACAGAAGACGTTTAGGAGTCCTAAAGTTAGTAGTCCTAACTTTACTACTCCTAAACCGAGAATAATCCTAACTTTAAGACTTTCGGTCTTCACAGAAGACATTTAGGAGTCCTACAGTTAGGACTCCTAACTTCTGTGAATAGCGAAATGAGTAAGTGCCTTCTGTGAATACCAAAATGAGTAAGTGCCTTCTGTGAATACTAAAATGGTAGTAAGTTTAGGATTTTGTCTTAAGTCAGTTCTATGAATCGGGCCCATTGTGTTTGTGTGATATAAAGCACTCTGACGCCCTGCATTGGGATGAGTACCGCTTAAGTGCTGTCAAAGAAATTAAACAAAATAGTGGTATTTAAATTGTTATTCCTGTAAATACTGGGACAGAACAATCCATCTTACATTCTTAGAGTGCATGCATACCTCTTCTATATTATATTTGCACAAAGTCAAAAGCAGGCCTCTCTTAGGTACCTGTGAAGTGATAATCTTATATGCCTTTCTTTCTCCTCCATTGTATTTACTCTGGGGCTCTCTATATCTTCCTGTCAAGATACTCCAAAACAAATATTTGCTTGCAATAGGTCTGGCAATTGCTATATTTTGAGTTATTGGCATTGTAAATGACAATGCCTTTTATGTATGTGTTTAATTTAAAAAACCTGCAATAATAAAAGGCCTTGTCATTTACAATACCAATAGGTCAAAGTTTCAAAAATGCAAACCCCACATTTCTTGTTCTCTTTATATCCTCTCCACAACAATTCAGGTACCCACCACCTGTACATGGTCTCCCCTAATTGGAACTAAAATAATATCGCTTTCTCCCAGAAAGATCTTAATTCCAGTTTTATGACTTGCATTTTAGCTGTCCACTGCTTTTGTTGGCTCAAATGTCATGCACTCCTTTACCTAGCATCCTTAGGTGCATAGGAAGAAACAAGGATACATCCTGGCGATATGTTGTACAGAGTTCCATGCATCTCTCTTGAAGGCTAAGGCATGAGGCTGTCGCCATACATTTGTAATGAAATGTGGAGATCTAATGAGATGGCAAGCCGTGGTACATGATAAAGTGTAACATTGGGTTCCTCAAGTGAAATAGGGCATTGTGCTCTCACACCAGCAGAGAATGTTAAAGGAGTGTCCTCCGAGCCAGCGTAAAAAGCCCACACTACATTCCTGTTGTCGTAGGGTTACACACAATGTCTATAATTTAAAGTTCTAACATGGAATCAGCTTTTTTGAATCATGGTATCAGGAATTCTTATTAGGGGAAGGGACTCGAGGTGGACGTTGAGGACGTGGGGAGAAAGTAAGAGAAAGTCTCCTTGTTTTGTGGAAGTGGGGGTAAGGGGAGGGAAGCTTATCCAACATTTGGCAAATATATATCTCTGAAAAACGCATTAAAAACAAATTAAAAAACCAAGCACAAATTCTTATTATGACTATTATGGAACTATTTAAAAAATCACTTGAAAGAGACAAATATAAGAAACCTTTTTTCGCAGTTTAGCACGTGTTTGTGTATTGACCTGGGTAGGTTTCTGAAATGTCATCAACAACGTCACTGATGATCTATGTGTAATATATGCGATGTTGTGGGCAGTGCTTTGGAAGTAGAGTGAATCTTTCACTATCGTTAACTTAAAGGTTACCCCCTAGACATTGTTCACATAGCATAGTGCCATTATCGGCAACTTACCCCCACCCACAGTCTGAGCATGCATGAATAAATAAATACAGAAGACCACATTTGTTATGGGAAATATTGCTACATACAAAAGTATGCAATATTGTGGGTTATAAAATGGGCGATCCAAGGGCAGGCAGCTGTACCAACCTATGCTGCCCCGCCCGCATGATGAGCCAGCACTGTGGAACACTCAATCAGTGCTACACCTTTTTGTGATCCTCCTCCTCCGGATCACGCGACACGTTGGTCTCTTATTACTCACGCCCTTTTCAGGGCGGAGCATAGCAGGGCAATCCCCCGGTTGGTCAGGTCCCAACCTCCCGAAGGACTAACGGGGTGCCATCGTGGTTTTCCAGGAACCTGCCCTGAGGCTCCTGGTCTTTGGCTCTGGCACCCCTACTGTACTGCGTAGAGGTACCCTTACTGTACCCGTCTGCCGCAGAGGTGCACTTCCTGTACCTGTCTGCTTCCAGATCGCCCTGTAACTACGCCTGCAACGAAAAAAGAAAACATTACAATGTTCTACGTACATACTTTATCTGGGTGCCACTGCTAAATGTCTTGGTAGATTGCAGGTTATGCAGAATGCCGCCGCACGACTGGTTCTTATGCAGCCTAGGAGGGCTGCCTCCAAGAGAGCCCTGGATACCTTACATTGGCTCCCAGTAAGGAAAAGAATAATGTTTAAGGCACTCTGTACTTGCCATCGCATCACCAAGGGAACTGGTCCCTCTTATTTGAGGGATCTTGACAACATCTATGTGCCGGGAAGGTCCCTGAGATCGAGCGGGACTGGCCTGTTGAAGATCCCGAAGGTGAAGAGGGCCAGAATGGGAGGTAGATCCTTCCGGCTCTTGGCAGCTCAGAACTGGAATAAACTCCCACTAAAACTCCGAATGGAGACCTCTGAAGTTAAATTCAGAGCGGCGCTTATAACCTATCTGTTCTTAAGTTAATTCCGCAGTTGCCTTGTAAACGTAGCACGGGCTGCTTCTTTCGTTCTCACCTTAGCGTTGGGACACGCCGAGATGGCGTAACCATGCGCTTTACAAATTCCTTTATTATTTTTATTATTATTATTATTATTGCCTGCCAACCCCACGCTGGGTAAGTGGTAGGGTGGAAGACGGCGTGTCTGGCGCAAAGAGGATGCCAGAGAGGTGGGTGGAGGTATAAGTACCCTCCCCTGACCTCTGTCCGCCGGAAGTGACGCGTCTAGCATGCCAAGGTGAAGGACTTCTTCATGAGTCCAACCCTTGGCCAGTAGGGTGTCATTTGTGCCCAAATGGCACTAAAGGGCCGCCCTTTGGAATGGCCCCTTGCAGGGGGCGCGGACAGCCGCATAGTGTCATTATCTGCAACTTACCCCCACCCACAGTCTGAGCATGCATGAATAAATAAATACACAAGACCGCTTTTGTTATGGGAAATATTGCTACGGGTTTATTCCATACAAAAGTATGCCATATATCGAGGGTTATCTTACGGGGGAGGCAGCTGTACCAAACTATGCTGCCCCACCCGCCTGATGAGCCAGCACTGTGGGACACTCAATTAGTGCTACACCTTTTTGTGATCCTCCTCTTCCGAATCACGTGACATGTTGGTCTCTTATTACTCATGCCTTTTTCAGGGCGGAGCATAGCAGGGCAAACCCCCGGTTGGTCAGGTCCCAACCTCCCGAAGGACTAACGGGGTGCCATCGTGGTTTTCCAGGAATCTGCCCTGAGGCTCCTGGTCTTTGGCTCTGGCACCCCTACTGTACTGCGTAGAGGTACCCTTACTGTACCCGTCTGCCGCAGAGGTCCACTTACTGTACCTGTCTGCTTCCAGATCGCCCTGTAACTACGCCTGCAACGAAAAAAGAAAACATTACAATGTTCTACGTACATACTTTATCTGGGTGCCACTGCTAAATGTCTTGGTAGATTGCAGGTTATGCAGAATGCCGCCGCACGACTGGTTCTTATGCAACCTAGGAGGGCTGCCTCCAAAAGAGCCCTGGATACCCTACATTGGCTCCCAGTAAGGAAAAGAGTAATGTTTAAGGCACTCTGTACTTGCCATCGCATCACCAAGGGAACTGGTCCCTCTTATTTGAGGGATCTTGCCACCATCTATGTGCCGGGAAGGTCCCTGAGATCGAGCGGGACTGGCCTGTTGAAGATCCCGAAGGTGAAGAGGGCCAGAATGGGAGGTAGATCCTTCCGGCTCTTGGCAGCTCAGAACTGGAATAAACTCCCACTAAAACTCCGAATGGAGACCTCTGAAGTTAAATTCAGAGCGGCGCTTATAACCTATCTGTTCTTAAGTTAATTCCGCAGTTGCCTTGTAAACGTAGCACGGGCTGCTTCTTTCGTTCTCACCTTAGCGCGGGGACACGCCGAGATGGCGTAACCATGCGCTTTACAAATTCCTTTATTATTATTATTATTATTGCCTGCCAACCCCACGCTGGGTAAGTGGTAGGGTGGAAGACGGCATGTCTGGCGCAAAGAGGATGCCAGAGAGGTGGGTGGAGGTATAAGTACCCTCCCCTGACCTCTGTCCGCCGGAAGTGACGCGTCTAGCATGCCAAGGTGAAGGACTCCTTCATGAGTCCAACCCTTGGCCAGTAGGGTGTCATTTGTGCCCAAATGGCACTAAAGGGCCGCCCTTTGGAATGGCCCCTTGCAGGGGGCGCGGACAGCCGCATAGTGTCATTATCTGCAACTTACCCCCACCCACAGTCTGAGCATGCATGAATAAATAAATACACAAGACCACTTTTGTAATGGGAAATATTGCTAGGGGTTTATTCCATACAAAAGTATGCCATATATAGAGGGTTATCTTACGGGCGAGGCAGCTGTACCAAACTATGCTGCCCCACCCGCCTGATGAGCCAGCACTGTGGGACACTCAATTAGTGCTACACCTTTTTGTGATCCTCCTCTTCCGAATCACGTGACATGTTGGTCTCTTATTACTCATGCCCTTTTCAGGGCGGAGCGTAGCAGGGCAAACCCCCGGTTGGTCAGGCCCCCAACCACCCGAAGGACTAACGGGGCGCCCTCGTGGTTTTTCAGGAACCTGCCCTGAGGCTCCTGGTCTTTGGCTCTGGCACCCCTACTGTGACACGCAGAGGTACCCTTACTGTACCTGTCTGCCGCAGAGGTACCCTTACTGTACCATTCTGCTTCTAGATTGCACTGTAACTCCGCCACAGCTCTGGAGGCGGCCCCCATTGCCGCCAGAGCCCCCCCACCAAAACAGCTAATTTCTGACCTGCAACCTGCTTTCTAGGGCCTCGTGCATGTCCAGTGGAAAGTGTCCATGCCCACCTGTGACAAATGCATCCCATGATTGTTAACCTACCTAGGCGTACACCTGGATGACAATGGTTACAATGGGCTCCATCCTTAGCAAAGTAGCCTTTAACATTAGCCTGAATAAGCTCGTGTCTGATGAAACCCAGACCCTTCTGGTCGGTGAACTTATGCCATGAACAATTCCCTCTTGCAGAGATGTTCAATGGCCTCCTCTGATTTAGCTCCGTGCTACCTCTGCGGGGGATCATCGCAGACCACCAGACCTCACATTGACCCATGTAGTTGCTGATCTTACCAAAACAGCACATTTCACACATGCGACCACTCATTTCCTGGCCTCCTGTAAATCTAAAGGAAGAGATCCCTCCCTACTGGTGATATATGAACCCCATCTATATCACAATAGCCCTTGACATTGGCCTGGATCAGCTAGTGTCTGATGAAACTAAAGAACCTTCTGGCCTGTGAATATTTGCTAAGAACTGATCACCCTCCTGCGGGAAAGTCCCACTGCCTCACATGGACTAGCCCGATGTTGCTCTGGGTGTGACGAATTCAGGCACCAAGGCTCACATTGCCCCATCTATTTGCTGACCCCACCTAGCTGCCATCCATCTAGCACCGTGTGTGCCTGAACACCTTTGTCCCCCATCTATGGGACAGCAGCCCACTTGTTAGGTAACCGCGCCCACTCTCCCTGCCTACTTTGGCTATTAGGGTGAGAAGGATTATACTTAACATTTGCAGTCCCTTTGCTTCCTACATCATGATGCACAGGAATGTTCATAACTAGAAGTATGTGACAATGAGCAAGGGTGCCCTCCTGACCTTGCCAAGCATCCTTTATTCCTTATGGGAATTCCGCCAGCTCAGCTCCCTCTGTGGTGAACACCCCTAGGCATACAAGCTAAGAGTGCGCACTGAGCAATATGGTGCCTAACATTAAGGATTGACTAAGTCCTACCTAACCCCCATCCTAGAATATTCCTGAATGGGGGGCCAGGGACATTCACACTGCCCACCCTTGGCCAACCCCACAGGTGGAAAATTACCTGTTTTGTTAAATTGTAATCATTGTTGATCACTGGAGGTGCCAAATGTTCTTTTACATAGTAGCCTTTAATGCTTGGCACCTTGTTTCCCCATTTCTTGGGACGGCAGCACACTATTTTGGCTGACAGCGTCACCACCCAGCAAGGCTACCATGGCTAACCGGGTGGGCCTTGAGTTTAACTGCAGGAACATGTCACCTACCCTTGGTTCTGGGGTACACTTACTTCCCCCATTGACCGACGGTTGCACAAACCCCTTTGATTGCTAGACCCTGGAGAACACCTTAATGGTATCAAAGCTGGTTTGAAACAATATATGTAAAAATATCTTCCTCAACAATTACAAGCTAGTGGTCAGTCATCTCTTGATGAGTACAAGGATGATATTTCACGACTCGAAGTTAGATTTGCTAAGGAAGAAAATTTAGTCATGAACAGGTACAGATTTTACACGCATAGATGATTTTGTGGCACGCTTAGAGAATTATCCGTCAAGTGCAATTTTGGTTCCATGGCTGACGAGATGATAAGGGATCAGTTGATTGTGCAGTGCAACAATAAAAAAATACAGGAAAGACTCTGGGCAGCTAAGAATCCATCATTGAAAGTGGCAGTGGAATTGGCTAAAGTGGTGGAACAATTTGAAATTTGCATGAAGGAATTACAAAAATCGAGTACTCAAACACTTATTTCAGTTGCATCTTATAAAAATTTGCAAGGTTGTGAATGTGTAGATGAGGAGTCTATCGCAGTCCTTAAATCTAAAGGGAAATTTGTAAACAAACAAAAACAGTTTGTTAAGACCTATACAAAATTTTGCTCTAGGTGTGGTAGTAATACTCATGCATCTGGTGCAAGATTTTGTTTTGCTAATAACAAGGAGTGCTTAAAATGTGGGAAAATTGATCATTTTTCTAAAAAGTGTAGGTACAAAGGTAAGAAGAAAATAGCTGTTGTTGAAGAGGATTGCATTGAAATTAAGAGAGAGAAAGGCCTACATTTTAATTGTCAATGACTCCACTTCTGATATAAATGCTGTTAATGAGAAGAGAGATATACGCCTGAAGGCAAATTTTGATACCAATGGCCATATGATAACTCTAATGGTAGACACTGGCTCAAGATATACCATTGTTCCTGAACCTTTGTTTAAGAAAGAATGGCCTGACGTATTGCTCACACAGTGTGATATCTGTCCTACGGGATTTCAAGGAGAACGCATAGACATGTTAGGTTATTTTGATGCTAACATTTCCTTTTCAGGTAGGTCGACTCATGGCAAAGTGTATGTTGTAGTTGATGGTCCTCCGATTCTCGGGTGGATCCATCAATATGATCTACATATCATCATGAACCCTAGAGCTTCATGCCAAGTGATGGTTGTGGATGAGCTTTCTTTGTATGACATTCTACTGGGTGCTGACAGTGTTTTTAGGAAAGAATTGGGTGAACTGAGGGGTTATGTTCACAAGATTTTGTTGAAAAGTAATGCTATTCCTATCCAACACAAACTCAGGAGATCCCCCTTAACTGTTAGGGATGAAGTCAAATCTTTAATTAATGAAAAGCAACAGGAAGGCATCCTTGAACCTGTAGAAACATCAACCTGGATATCTCCGGTTATGTTTTATCGTAAATCTGATGGCAAAATTAGGTTCTGTGTGGACCTTAGGTCTCTTAATAAATGTGTGATTGCTGATACTTTTCCCCTTCCCAATATTGGGGAGTTAGTTTCCACATTAAAAGGTGCAAAATGTTTCACAAAGCCAGATCTTAAGAGTGTGTACTACCAGATTCGTCTACATGAGGAGTCTAAAAGTCTTACTGCATTCATTACCACTGAAGGTATGTTTCAATTTACTCGTCTCCCTTTTGGTTTAACGTCAGCTGCCAGCGTCTTTCAGCAAATGGTCACCGAATTATTTAAAGGTATTGAGAGAGCAGTCTTTTTCCAAGACAACATTTTGATTTTTGGTGAGACTATTGAGGATCACAATTGTGCTCTCAAATAGGTTTTACACAGAGTTGGAAGGGCTGGTTTAACTTTGCATAAAGAAAAGTGTTCTTTCCTGGTACAACAAATTGAGTATCTAGGGTACGGAATTTCTCCACAAGGTGGCATACCAAAGAAAAATGTGTTAGAAGCCATACGTTTGGCACCTTGCCCTACAGACAAAGATCAACTCCGATCATTTATGGGACTCATTGAATTTTATTCAAAGTTCGTGAAACTTTTTTCAGACAAACGCTCACCCTAGGACTTCTTCTAAAAAAAGGTGTGAAATTTGCATGGGGGATTCTCATACTGAGTGCTTCAATGCTATCAAAAAGGAGTTGTGTGATGCTAAGGTGTTAGCACCTTCTGATTTTAGACGTCCTTCTACACTTATGGTCGACGCTAGTGCCACCGGTTTAGGTAATGTCCTTCTTCAGAAGTGTGATGATGGTGAAAGAACTATTGCATTTGCTTCACGCACCCTATCTGTTTCAGAACAAAATTACTCGTGATTAAAAAATAAGCTTTAGCAGCTGCATGGGGTGTGCAATATTTTAGGACGAATCTTTGGGGTACATGTTTTAAACTTATCACAGACCACAAACCTCTCATTAGTGTGCTATCTCCTGGTGGTGCTGGTAAAGGTTCTCCTAGACTGGCTAGGCTTGCATCCAGACTGCAGGAGTATCAATATGATATTTCCTTTATCCAAGGGTGGTGTAATATACAAGCTGATTGTTTGTCTAGATTATCTAGTCAGACTGGGTCTTGCAAGGTTGGTTCATGTGAAGATCAGGATGATGTAGCTATTGCTTTTGTTCATGATGTTTTGGCATTAGGTGTGGGTACCTTTGATAAAGAGTGGTGTTCTGCTATGTCTAAAGATGGTTAGTGTTCTTACGAGTGTCATGGATATGGTTAAATTAGGCTCTAGACCTGAGAGTTGCGTTCAACCTTCGGTTCGTCCATACATTAAAGTTTTGGATGAACTATCTGTTTCTGGAGATTACATTCTCATGAGAGGGGATACGTTTATTCCTCCATTTACTTTGAGACCTAAATTGATAAATTTAGCTCATGAAGGCCATTTAGGTCAAACCTTTACTCAGCGAGAAATTAAAGCGGATTTTTGGTGGCCAGCTTTGGATGCACAGGTTTCCTCTTAGGTTGAGAATTGCTCTGTTTGTAAGAACAGTGAAAAAAGACTTAAGTTAGTTTCTTCTCACACAAGCAACAGTATTTCTATTCCTGAACAACCTTGGCATAGTTTTTGTCTCGATTTCATTGGCCCCATGGCAGTTTTTCCAATAGACCAACTTTTTGCCATTGTTGTTGTGGATTTGTTTTCTAAATGGCTTACAGTGAGGTTTGTCAAAGATATTACGACAGAATGTACTATTAAGTTTCTCAAAGACTTATTTCATGAGGAAGGCTGTCCTTGTATTTTGATAACAGACAATGGTACTCAACTCACTTCCCACAACATGCGCCACTTTTTGTCTAGTTGTGGTGTGACACACCACTGAACTTCTCTATATAATCCTCGGGCAAATGGTGTTTGTGAGAGAGCCAATAGGGTTGTCAAAAGCATTATACAAATGTCTTGTGCTTCAGGTGATTTTGCCAATGAGATGGTACAAAACATGGTATTGGCTTACCGTACTACTTCGCATGATTCCAATGGTAAGTCTACATTTGAGTTAATGCGTGGTAGACATCCTGGTACTAAATTGACTCCATCATGGATCAAGAAAAAAATTGTTAATATTTCAAGTTCAAATGAAAGTGTTTTTTCTGCCAAATATATTTCTCCTGGTGATTTGGTAAAAGTCAAATCTGGCAGAGTCACCAAGGGTCTCAATAAGTTTAGAGGTCCTTATAGAGTTAGAGTATCTTTTCCAATTATATCGTATTAGATAATGGTGAAAAGTGGAATCTTCGCAGAGTAACTTTGTTCCAGAAATCTTGTTATTCTGATACTCCTCCTACTCATGTGAATCTGGAATCTGTCTCCAATTCTGGGTATATGTTGTCCACTTGTGTGGAGATCACTCCATCTTCATCCACAAGTTCTCGTAGGGAGGAAGGTGGTGGTGATGCTTTGCAAAGTGAGAGTTCTCAGGGTTGTTCTTCATCTGTTGAAACATCTGTTGAATCTAGAAGTGTAAGACCTCGGAGACCTCCTGTGTATTTGAATGACTATCTGTGTTAGAATTTTGTTTAACATTGCCCTTGTTTTGCATTTTTTCAATCTCTAGTGTTTTCCTCTCATTTTAAAAGGAGAACATGTGTTGTAATTGCTTATCATTATGTTTCTTCTTAACCCTTCCTTTGTGTCCTTTACTCATAGCGTTCTAGAGTTACTAATGTTCTTAGCCGGTTTCTTTACTCAGCTAGATTCCAGACTTGGCAGTTACGAGTCTGGTCAGCTGGGAGGTTGTATGCCTTAATCTGTGTTCTTGATTAAACTACATCTTATGCCTAAGAAGATATTGGCAGGTTGGCAGTTAATGTGTGTAGGTACTGGTAAGGAGTATGGAAAGGAAGGTTGAACAGGTGGGCTTTTGGTATGTGGGGATAATACTCCAGAAGCTGTAAATCGAACCAGGGAGCGGTGTAGTATGGGGGGGAGCTATATATAGCATCTTCAGGCGGATTGATCTTTGTGTTATGAGTGGAAGTGTTCCAGTGAGGTCTGATTAGGAGGATGGCAAGCTATGGGAAACAGTAGGTTAGGATAGACAGGTCACTGGCTAGTCGGGATGGTGGTCTGTTGAATCAGAGCACCCTGTTATGAACCTGACTCTTAATCCCAGAGTGTGGGTTAGTAAGGTTTGAGCAATGTGTGTGAAATCAAGCAGCGAGTCGGGAGAAGCAACGGGGGAGACTGTAGGACGACAGTGGGTAGATGGTCAAATCAACATTGTTGTAGATGGAAATGGGGAATGATCCATTGAGTAGAGAGGAGGAAGCAATCAGCCTATACTTCTCTCAATATATCTTCTAGCCAAACCTTATAACTCATCTCAAACTTCTTTCTACTACTCTTTTCAATGCACTACCCTATCTCTCACCCTATACATCTATCAATATATCCTCTACATCCACTCTCTCATTTATCCCAGACTCCATACCACTACTATGATCCCCAAAGTAACCCTTTCTAGACTCTCTCCTACTCTACCCCTCCTTGCATCATCTGACACCTCTTTTACTATACCGATCCCCTAAAAAAACCTTTCTAAACTCTTCCCTATGATTCCTCCCCTCCAAAACTCCTTTTTACTCATCCAAAAGCCTCCTCCTACTGCTAACACCTAAAAATAAAAAAAACATTAAAAAAATCCTTCACTCTTTTATCCCTCCACTATCCTTTTCAATCAGAATAACAGACTAACATGTTCACTTCTCAAATTCCATATTCAACTATACTAATTCACCACTACTCCTTTATGGGTTCCAGAGTAGTGTGCTACTCGCCAATGAAGCATCTCAACACCCTATGAGGGTTACAAGCGCTATATAAATGTAAACCTTTTCCCTTTTCTACCCCTCCCAATCCAAATAACTGACGAACATATCCACCACTAAAATTACTTTCATGTTTCACCATACTAATTTAACACTAATACTTATGGGTTCCTGAGTAGCGTGCTACTTGCGCTTTAAACCCCCATCAGAGGTAGCAAGTGCTATATAAATATAAACCTTTTTCCTTCTTCTATCCCGCCACCTACCCTTTTCTACCCAAATAACTGAATATCATTTCTACTACTCAAATTACTTCATATTTCACTATACTAATTTTCAACACTAATCCTTTATGGTTTCCGGCATGGCGTGCTACTTGCCAGAAAAGCGTTTCAACACCCATCAGGGGTAACAAGTGCTATATGAATGCAAACCTTTCTTCCCCTTTTATTCCGTTGCTATCCTTCTCACTACAAATAACTGACTAATATCCACCACTGAAATTACTTTCATGTTTCAACATATTAATTCACCACTAACCCTTTATGGGCTTCCGGAATAGCGTGCTCCAACACCCCATCAGGGGTAACAGGGGTAACAAGCGCTATATAAATACAAACCTTTTTTGCTCCTCTATCCTTCTGCTATCATTTCAAATCTAAATAACTGACTAACCTATCCACCACTTAAAATGTACTTGCATGTTTCACTATACTAATTCAACACTAATCCTCTATGGGTACCGGAGTAGCGTGCTACTCGTCGAAAAAGCGATTTGACGCCTCGTCAGGAGTAGCGCTATATAAATGCAATTACAATACAATACAATAGGAGACACCTCACCCGTTCGTGCAATTACAACTTACACAGCGCACCCCGCTTGCCTAACTGCAGTTGGATCACAGATGCAAAGTACCTACTGTCCATCTCCGACCCTGGATGCCTTAAACCTACCAAAGTGAGGGAAACCAAGATTCCAAGTTCCCTGTTTTGCTACAGTATACCTTCAGTGGGTTGGCTAAGTGATACCACAAACCGCCTTGGCCATGCAAACCTTAAATACACTATTTTCACCTGTTTTACCTCTTAATGAGACAGGCTCCACACAGCTGTAAGGCCATAGACACGCATATATGTGTTGTTCCCACTATTGAAGACAACTCCCCCCTTCGTGGAGTGACACCTACACAGGTGCCTACACAAGTCACCCAACAGACAAGTTGACCCTGACTACGTTGTGTTCTGGTGCCAGATTTAAAGAGCCTTTCCTCCACTTGCTACCCCCTGGGAAACACCCAATGCCCTTGCTCTGGCTGCAACATGGCAAAGCCCTTGTGTAGCATCAAACCCCTGATCAACTAAAAGTGCCACTCCACCTACTTAAACCTACACCTTGACCACAGATGGAGTCTAGCTCTCCCCAAACTTCTGCTGGTGTAACCCACGCACACGCCTCCTGTTCAGTTCAACTTAGTAATTCATGGCACTGACAACCACAAGGGCCTACTGCCGGGCTGTGTAAATGTGGCCCAGGGTGACCTTAAACAATCGGCTTGGTGTGGATCGGTGCTAACATTACCTGGCTTAAGTGCAATCCCTTTGACAATCACTACTGACAAGCTCTACTTGTTCATAATTACCCGAAAGACATATCATCCCCATGAAGACATGCTGGGGATGCTAACCTGCCCCAAACTCTGTGCAAACAGCATGTGCAAGCTTGCGATAAATGTCGCAACGCTGCCACCACCAAACCATCCCCAGCACACGGGGGTATGCCGCCATTCCCTGGCCTGTACACTGACCGAGTTTAAGAGTAAGAATGATGTCGAAGGTTCCCTCTCTGAGCGCAATGCTTGCAACCCTATCCACTGCCTCATTCTAGTTAGCAAAGCCCCTGCAGGGTGGCATACTAAGCTAAGCCACGCATAAATCACCTGCCAATGTGATCAGACCAGCTGCTCCCTAATCCATCAGAACTTGTCGATGACAGGCACTTTGTCTCCCTTATCATATATAAAAGGGCCTCAAAATACATCCAGAGCTTTTAACAGACACCGTTGGGCTTTGCCAGAGGACACAGGGGGGACTTTGATGTCCTTAGTTACTCTTCTGATATTGAAAAAGTCAACATCACCCCTTGACTACCTAACCTCGCATTGAAGCTACACACCTCCTTTCCCTGTTTGTCCCTCACCAACTGCACTAACATAGCACCATGCTCACCACACGAAGAGTGTATGGAACTAAACTGTTTATCGATGCAACTGCTGCTGATTAGTCAGCCACACAGACCTCCACACTTTCCTGCTCATGATAGTAGCAACCATTGCTAGTTCACCCTTGGAGCAAAATTGATTAGATGCATCATGTAAATTGACCTCACCTTGTTCCAATATTGAAAGAGTAACAAAATTATGTGTGGAATCATAAAAGAACTTCCCTCAGTTTGTGATGGGGATGTGGTGTAATACCTCAGGCCTGGGGACAACTCCAACTATCTACTGGTATCTAAGCGGAATCGGGAAGCCCTTGCACTGATGGGGCACCTGGGAAATATAGGAAATCTGATAAATGTCATGCATAGCCATGGATTTATCCTTCTGTGCTGCTGATAAGGGGGCAACCATGACTGGGGAACCCAAGGATAGAGGCAGTGTGCAGGATAATTAGAATGCCTTACTGTGGTAATGTGTAGGACCAAACCTTAATCTGCAATGAAACCAGCAGTTGTGTATGTAACAAATGCAAACTACAAACTAAAAGGCACAATATTTTCATATAGTAACACCAAATGTAATCATCTGTGTGAATAACAATTGCAGGCTGACTGGTGTGCCCTAACCACCGTTCTCAACTTCATATACATTTTGATTTATGTGAATTGCGACCATTCCCCAATAAATCTTCTCATTCCAATAAATGATGCACCACCAACAATGCCTCTAAGCACAGAAATAAGTGTTAAAATGTACTTTCCAGACATTGAGCTTGTGGTGGGCGGCAAAGGAAGACTGAACCTGGGCATTAGGTCCCAGTTTCCTAAAGTAAGGAAAGGCTACCGCAGTGTGGGCCCACAGCTAAAATCCCAAATTCTTAGAGATGCATATGCAGACGCTGTTTGTCCCTACTAGGGGAAAATTAGAGACAGTGCGCTATGAGAATGTCTGGAGAAAAGGAGCCCAAAACAGGGGAGGGGGCAGGTGAGCTGTACTTTCCATTCCCCATTAATCACTGTTCTGTTTTCAATAATCCGACATTCCAGTCAAAACCCTTTTCACTTCTTATGCACACCTAAATGATTTAAAAGAGCCCTAACCTTGTGTAACAGCATGAAGGGACACTGAAATGCTACCCCTGTCCCTTAAAATCAGAATATGCTACGGTCTGGTTCTGTGTGTCGAAGTGGAAGCTGGCTTCTACTCGGTCGCTGGCGCTTGCACCAATCTTTACATTGCCATGCGGCTGGAATTACCACTGCACATTGGCGTAACACGGCGAGTCAGTCCCGTGCAAGAAAGCACGAATATGCTGTAAGTGCCCCCCCCCCCAACACAAACATGTGATATTCATCTGTTATTAGTCATCACTCGAGAGACACAGGGGTAGCGCCGTGGCCTTTCGGTGTGCTCTCTCTGACCTTAACATAAAACAGTGGTGAAATGACTGCCTTGAAATCCACACAATTCGTGGTCCTCAACCCTGGAAAACAACGTGCAATATATTCATTTTAAAGAATTATTTCTTTGAAGGAACAGAGGAGCAGCGCCATCTGTTGGCGTAAATACCCACGGAGCAATGATACATCAGACCGAATTAACTATCATTCGATCATCCCATCAGTTTGTCCTTACTTTGTTATAACAAAATACCCTTCCATCGTCAAATACACTGCATTGCCCTGATGATCTGGAATTTGTAGCCCACAAACCTGTGCTTGCCCGAGGCCACGCAGTGGCCATAAAGAGGGCGGGCCCCTAGTCGCATAGGGCTGCCCCCGCCCACCTTGTGGCCAGCCACTCCTCACCAGGGCAGGCATCGCCCGGTAGGAGGTAGGCGGGATTCTGACGCACGTCCGGGGCGGCTAGGAGGAGCCTCAGGGGGTACTTTACTCCCTTGCACCTTCGTGGAGGCCTCTTTGCCGCTCCGGACGTCGCGCTGCATCTTCGGGACACTCTTTTACGAGACACTCTTTGCGGTGAGTGTGGCCTACGGGCTTTACCCCTCCTCCGCCTACTCCCTCCCTGCGGAGGTACGAGTTATGGCTAGGCGGCCCGCTTAGCGACGGGCCGCTGAGGAGGTGGGGGTTGCGTCTCGGCAACAAGATATTTCCCCCTCGCACCCGGCCGTTAGGGCTGCCCTCGGGGTTGTGTGTCCCTCCCCCTCCTCCCATGCCCCGTCTCCTCCGTGAGTCAGGCGGTCTCGAACGGCTCTTATCCTAGGCCCACATGGAGGAAAAAACCCTAGCGCTGGCCAGGCGGGTTCCCCGACGGCTTCAGCGCGCGGGAGGGGGCAAGGTGTAAGTACCTTGATGTCAGGGCGCATCATATTGTTTCGGCCCGGGCCCTGAGTTGAACGTTTGTCTCGTCTTCGTTCACTTGGGCCAGGCTGGGACCGTGAGATGGTGTCGGTTTGTCCCTAGCTCCCGCCCTTTAGGTCCCCGTGCGAGTCTAGGGGCGGGTCTCTTTTGAATGCTAACTTTACTATTTATTGTAATTTTATCCTCGACGGTGTCTTGTATCATCAAATGATTTATGGTTCGATTCACTTATGTGTATCACAGTTTGCGTTGGTAGGACATGCTTTATTAAGGGGGTTACAAGCATAATTTTTCGCGCGCTATTAATCATGCGAACGCTTAAACGCTTCCGTTAATCGTATTGCTCTGTTGGTGGGGTGGATATGTGTGTTGTCAGCCATTTTGAATATCGCAATCTGTACGGTCATTGTATTCATGCCATCGCTTAACCTTTGGAACTCATATACATGCGATCGCTATTCTATTGATCGTAAATCATATGTGATGGACGGTATTCATGTGTGGGGCAGACATGTCTTTAATAACTGCATCGTGTGTTATGTCATGCTTAGTGCGGAGCTTCCGAGCACTCTTGTTGATGCATGACGTTTCCCCCTACCCCCCTTTTCCCATTGTATTGCCATGTGGTGGGCTGTTCCTGGGGTGTGGTGCCGCCATGCAGGTTGCGTTCCGTTTTATGACGTGACTCGGCAGGGGGATGCATTGATTTCGCTTGTGCACGTGGCTGGTGGCAATTGTGTTCAGTAGGGAATGTTGCCTACCATGTTTTGTGCCGCAGGCCGTTTAGCGGCGAATTTCGTTCTAATTGCGGCTACCAGCCCCCGCCCCCTTTTTATTTTGATCATCCACATGCGCTCTACTACCCCCCCATGCTTCTGCGCCATTGCGGGATCCGGCGGCGTTCAGCATCGGTTCTGCGGGGCTACGATGGTTCAGTCGTCGGGCCTCTCTAGAGCGCAGTTGCAGCCGGATCCTTGCCACGCTGGACCCCTTTGGCTGGGTGAAGGGCGGGCTTATGGCATGGTCTTGTCAGCTCAAAATCGGTTGGAGTCACGGCTATGCCGCTGGCTGTTTATGTATTGGGTATTTGCGTACTCCATGTCCTTCAATTTTATGCTGTGTGTTTGTGCGATGAGTTCAAGCATGATTTACCGGCCTGGAGCGGCCGGGTTTCTGGCGTCGGGTATTCGCTAGCAAGCCGGGTGGCGGTCATACCTGTAGCTGGTCGCAAAGGTCGGTTACACAGCCATTTGGTCGCTGCTTCAGGTCCCACGCAGCAGTAGCAGCTTGTGGGGGCCTCATCTTAACGGTGTCATTTCTTCCCCGTTGCAGGCTCCGCTCGCATCGTATTCCCATTTGCGCACTCCCCGGTGCCACGCGTGTTCAAGCAGCTCCAGCAACCCTTCGGGGAGGTATGTATACTGGCGAAGCGGGAGGGGCTGGTTCAGGTGGGAGCCCTGTGTGGGGGGTACCGGTTAAAGTACTAGGCCTCCCTTTGTGGGGTCAGGGTCCAGGGTAAGCAATACTGGCTGGCGCCCTTGCGCCCCTCCTACAACCTCTGCGCCCCTGCCTCAGGGCGTCTTGTGGTGTGTGTAAATGTTACCGGTTTCGCCCGGCAGTCGTGGGTTGCTTTGCCCTAATGAAATTCTATCTTCTTCCACGCAGTACTTGCCCTCTTCTCCGGCATTGGGCTCGGGGAGCTGATCCTAGTACCCCTCCTTTGCTTTTTCGGGGCCAGGAACAGTTCTGTGAGGTATGTATCGGTGCCTGTTGACATCCGGGGTGTGGGCATGTCTGTGCGCTGGACATATTTACAGTCCAATCTTTTCATTCACATTGTCCCTGTTCACATTCCAAGGTACGGGTTTGTTACTCTCGCCGACTTATGGTATCGTCTCTTGAAGATTGTTTTATTTTCAGTCTTGTGCAGAAAATGCTCCTCCGGATATTCACACATGTTTATTTGTTTGTAGAACGCTTTCTTCCCACAGATAGCATCGTGTCAGTTCTAGGGTCGCTCTATAATCGCGTGTAGGTTGCCTGTACTGCTGTTTGCTCATCGTTTAGTATTTGGTCTTTGGCTCACGGTCATTTTTCTTTCAGGGGAAGAGCCAAAGATAACATGGAAAGTCAGGGGTCCCCTCCGCTTTTCACACAGACGTCTCAGGTCGATGACTCGGGGATAGGACCCTCCCAGGATACCCAGATGAAGGCTCTATTGGACATGATCAAGGCTAATGGGGTGGCGTGGGCCAGTGAACTTTTGTCGGCCAACCCCCCCAAAGCCCCCGGGCTCCCCCCGCCCCCCATGCCCCAGAAATAGACATTGTGGAGGATTCTGGCACAGCGAGGCCCAAGCGTGCGAGGAAGCCGACAGTGAAAGACTTTCCAGCGGAGCCCCCCCCCCAAGACCAGGGCGGCCGAACCCGTCAGGAATGTCATTGTGCACGCCCCAGCCTCACCCCCGGCGGTGACCCTGGCTAGCCCCCCCCCCCCCCACCCCCCACCCCCTCGCCCGGTGGCTGCCACTGCTGAATTTGCCACCCGGGAGGATCTGGGTAAGCTCACGGACACCCTAGCTGTTTTTATGTCCGAGGTCAGAGCGGGTTTGCTTGCCGCTCCATTGCAGTCTTCACCTCCGGTGGGTTCCCGGGTGGTGGAGCCTGCTGTTTTGGTTCCCCGTCCTTTGTCGGGGGATGCAGCCGTTGCTCGTGTGTGGGGTGGGATACCAGTTCTAGGGGGGGACAGCTGCGCAGCGCCTGCTGGCCTCCTTGTTGAGGTGGCCCCCCAGACAGAAATTGCACTGCCAACCTCTGCTACTCCTCCTATTCCTGCCCCAGTGCTGCTTCATGCTTCCCTGGCGCGCTTAGCTGCACCTGCGCTCACAGCTGCTTCTGCGCTTGCCCCTGTTGTGGCCCCCACGTCGCCTGCGCCCCTAGCGGTACCTGCACTCCCAGCGGCTACGGCGCCTGCCCCTGTTGCGGCCACCGCGTCGCCAGCGGTACTGATGACTATGGCTCCCTTGTTGTCTGGGAAATGCTCCCTCGCTTGGCAGGTCCCGCAAGCAGCGAAGGAAGGCATCTGGCGCAGGGAATTCATCGACATCTTTTCTCTCCTGATGTTGGGTGCCGATGGTGTTGACGTTAGAAAAATGGGTTCTAAGGATGAGGAAAAGAAAGCTCGTTTCCAGTCTTGGCATGGAAAACGATCAAGAACTGGAGACAGGCTTTTTCAATATTGGCTGCAGTAATCACGGAGCGCTTCCCACAACAGGCGCAGGGTTTATTTCAATATGCGAGTGTCATTACTGACGAAGCGGAATCCTCTGCTGGCATGGGGTGGTACTTGTACGACTGTAAATTTCGCAAGAAAATGTCTGTCTGTCCAGAGTTAGATTGGGACCAGGTAGAGGTTAGACTCTGGATGCAGCATATGGGGAAGGGTAAATCCGATGCCGTGGGAAAAGCCAACATACAAGTCAAGAAGGCTGAAACAAGTAAAGGGTTCTCAGAGAAAAAAGGTAACTTCAGGCAGTCCTTTCGAGGGGGGCGAGGCGGGGGTGGTTTCCATAGACAGGTTAACAGGAAGGGCTTCTCAGCTACATGCAGGTTGTTTAATGCAGGTAATTGCACCTGTGGAAAGGCGTGCAGGTTCGCACACTCCTGCAGTAAATATGGTGGGCCCCACCCTGGGTCAGCTTGTGACAAACGTGATGCCACCACCAGCGCTTCCAGCAAAGACAAATAAGTCCCTTTCCAAAACAGTGCAGCCTAGCGCCCTTCCTGCCGCGCTCAACATCCCCCCCCGCCCCCTTCCCTGCCTGCCCACGTGGATCACATTGCTTGTGTTGTCTCCAGCGGAGACCCCTCCCTCCTTCACTCTAAGGGCCCGTCTCCAGTCACTATCCCGAACTTGCTGGCCTTGCTGCGGTCCTACCCCAATGAGAAAGACAGGAATGTTCTGACTTTAGGTTTTCTGGAAGGTTTCAGGATCCCTTACCAGGGTCCCAGGGTCAGTAGGGACGCGGAGAATCAGAAGTCTGTTAGGGAACTCCCTGAGATCGTAGACAGGAAAATCTGCAAGGAAGTGTCTTTGGGGAGGGTGGCGGGCCCGTTCACGTCTCCTCCCCTTCCTGATTTTGTGGTGTCCCCGCTGGGTGTGGTCCCCAAAAAAGAGCCGGGGGCTTACAGGTTAATTCACAACCTTTCCTTCCCAGAGGGCAACTCTGTGAACTCTTGGCTACCTGAGGGGGCCTGTTCTGTTTCCTACTGTAACTTGGACATGGCCATTGACCTAGTGAGGAGAGCGGGGGAGGGGGCCTGGCTTGCAAAGGCTGACATTGAGGCAGCATTCCGTTTATTGCCCGTGCACCCAGACAGCCAGCACCTGTTGGGCTTCAAGTGGAAAGAGGAGTACTATTTTGATAAATGCATGCCGATGGGTTGCGCCGTCTCATGCGCTTTCTATGAGGCTTTTAGCACTTTCATACAATGGGCCCTCTCCGCGAAGTATGGCGTCACGGCTGTGTCACATTACCTCGATGACTTCCTTTTCATTGGGAGGGAGGGCACGCAGGAATGTCAGGAGGGTCTGAATTGTTTCATTGACTTGGCTAGTCACTTGGGGGTGCCTTTGGCGCCTGGCAAGACTGAGGGTCCGGCACAGGTCCTGACTTTCCTGGGCATAGAGTTGGACACGCTAACGGGTGTGTCTCGACTCCCAGCTGAGAAAGTACTGGGATTGAAACGGGACATTCAAGACTTGCTGGGAAGGGACAAAGCACCGCTAGGGGTCATCCAGAGTCTCCTGGGCAAACTAAACTTTGCGGCAAGAGTCATCCCGGTGGGTTGTGTGTTTGCTAGACGGTTAGCCAGGGCCACTGCTAAGGTCTCCAAACGTCATCATTTTTAAAACTGTCTTCAGGCCTAAAGAAAGATTTGTTGATGTGGGCTGAATTCCTGACAGACTTCAATGGGACTGTCATCTGGAGGTCCCTGTGGGTGGATAGCCCCGAAATCAGT
Source organism: Lissotriton helveticus (assembly GCF_964261635.1). Lineage (NCBI taxonomy): Eukaryota > Metazoa > Chordata > Amphibia > Caudata > Salamandridae > Lissotriton > Lissotriton helveticus. The sequence continues at coordinate 1,774,445,756 of NC_136057.1, forward strand.
ATGTTCACCGATGCCTCTGGGCGGGAGGGTTTCGGTGCAATCCTGGGGGAGCTGTGGTACGCGCAGGAATGGCCCAATGCTTGGCGCAAGCGGGGGATTACTTCCAACATAACTGTCCTGGAACTTTTCCCCATTGTGGTGTCGTTACACCTTTGGCCGGGCCCGTTATCCAACAGGAAGGTCCTGTTTTGGTCGGACAATATGGCGGTGGTGCAAGCCATCAACGGTCAAACAGCTAGTTGCCCCTTGGTTCTGTGCTTACTACGAGAACTGGTTCCAGTGGAACAATATCTGTAAGTTCAATGAAAAACACAACGATGTGTGGTATAGGTGTGAAGGCTACCAGGGATGTCAGAAAGAAAAACAGAACTCATGACCCGAATAGAATACCATAATTTGATATTTTGCTAGACAAAATTGTACAATTATTTACATATGATAATTCACAAGTCATTCACATGCATTTAGAAAAGGTGTCCCAAGTGTAGAAAGTGAACCGAGAAGTGACCTGAACACATATTGAGGTGACAGCAGTAACCAATTATATACACGGTTTCAACAGGGGAATATGTACAAGGAATGGGAAATGACCATCTATACCGTATTCAATGATATACACAATGGCTATTTCAATTCATAGACATTGAAACAGGTTCGTTTCCCAAGGGGCGTCGACGGCGTTTCGACCCTTTACTGGATATCGGGTCTCATCAGGACAGGGGCAGTGTGGGACATCTGTGGGGGTAAGAAAAGGAGTGAGCTCCATGTGTTAAAAAAGTGAGGGAGTAAACCAAACTGAATATGACTGACTAAATACCTGTAAATTTCTAATAAAGGACTCAGTGGTGGAATGGGTGCCAACCATGCATTAGGAAGAACAAAAATACTCACATGGACCCAGCCGGGTTCTGTGGTAAACAGGGGGGGGAAAATGGAACAAGTTAATTATGTAAGGAATATCACGTGGTAACCACCTGTATATGAGAACCCAGGTCGAGTCCTTACCATGTAAGTAGCCGATGTGCCGATATTTTCAATCTGTATTGTAGAACTTGATAGTCCAAATGTGGGCGCTGTAGTGCTACAATGAGCACGAGTAGAGCGTTACGCAGGACAATGCCTGTAAAAGGGGAAACGAGTTAAGAGGGGGGCTTCGCGGCACATGGTAGCTTGGAGAGTTCCAGTAATGGACCGGGGGTGTTACCTGAGAGTCCGGGTGAAATGCCTACATCCGACTACTGAATAGTGAGGAGGCGCCGTACACGCAGCATTACTAATGCGGCACATGCGCAGGGAGAGTGAAGAGAGCAGAGTGCTCGATCTTCAACGCGGAAGTGGCAGTGAGCAAGGTCGGCACCGAGCTGTCGATATAGATCGACATTAGATACAGGACAGTCCATATAGGAACAGGATAGCGGCACATGACAGTGTATCCACAGCAACTATATTATAATTTTTCTTTGAACAGCCATCAAAAACAAAAATTAAAAATTAGAAACTTTTTTTGTACATATACAATTAGAGTAATGCAAGCCTATTCAGTAGTCGGATGTAGGCATTTCACCCGGACTCTCAGGTAACACCCCCGGTCCCTTACTGGAACTCTCCAAGCTACCATGTGGCGCGAAGCCCCCCTCTTAACTCGTTTCCCCTTTTACAGGCATTGTCCTGCGTAACGCTCTACTCGTGCTCATTGTAGCACCACATTTGGACTATCAAGTTCTACAATACAGATTGAAAATATCGGCACATCGGCTACTTACATGGTAAGGACTCGACCTGGGTTCTCATATACAGGTGGTTACCACGTGATATTCCTTACATAATTAACTTGTTCCATTTTCCCCCCCCTGTTTACCACAGAACCCGGCTGGGTCCATGTGAGTATTTTTGTTCTTCCTAATGCATGGTTGGCACCCATTCCACCACTGAGTCCTTTATTAGAAATTTACAGGTATTTAGTCAGTCATATACAGTTTGGTTCACTCCCTCACTTTTTTAACACATGGAGCTCACTCCTTTTCTTACCCCCACAGATGTCCCACACTGCCCCTGTCCTGATGAGACCCGATATCCAGTAAAGGGTCGAAACGCCTTCGACGCCCCTTGGGAAACGAACCTGTTTCAATGTCTATGAATTGAAATAGCCATTGTGTATATCATTGAATACTGTATAGATGGTCATTTCCCATTCCTTGTACATATTCCCCTGTTGAAACCGTGTATATAATTGGTTACTGCTGTCACCTCAATATGTGTTCAGGTCACTTCTCGGTTCACTTTCTACGCTTGGGACACCTTTTCTAAATGCATGTGAATGACTTGTGAATTATCATATGTAAATAATTGTACAATTTTGTCTAGCAAAATATCAAATTATGGTATTCTATTCGGGTCATGAGTTCTGTTTTTCTTTCTGACATCCCTGGTAGCCTTCACACCTATACCACACATCGTTGTGTTTTTCATTGAACTTACAGATATTGTTCCACTGGAACCATTGTTTTCTGATATAAAATATGCACCCTGGTTCCTTAGTGGGTAGGGTTCCCTTGTTTTTCTTGTGACTACTACGAGAACTGGCCAGTAGGAGCCTGCGCTTCAATGTGGAATTTAGGGCTAGGCACATTGCGGGGGTCACAAATGTCGCGGCTGACGCTCTTTCTCGTTTTCAGTGGGACCGTTTCCGGGCGGCCTGCCCACAGGCGAGAGAGGAGATGACCCCCTTTGCACCAGGACTTTGGCGCATCTTGGAGTGGAGCAGGAGCTGAGAGAGTTAGGGGAAAAGTCTTTAGCCCCAGGTACGAGGAGGCGCTATGCTAGCCACCGAGCCACATTCCACAAAACCATTGCTGACTTAGGTTTGGTAGCCCTTCCGTTGGAGGACAGAGTACAGGCCTTCGTAGTTTGGGCCAAGAAACAGAACAAATCCCATTCCAGGGCCTGCGGCCATCTGGCGGCTATCAGTCACGAAGCTAGGTTGAACGGGGTGGGAGATCCAGCCAAGTCTTTTATAATCAGGGCAGCGCTGAAAGGATGGGCTCGGGAAGAACTTAAGACTCCGGATGACAGGTCCCCCATCGAGTTCCACACATTGCAGGCCATGTTGGCGGTCTTGCAGTCGGTGGTACACTCGCACTACGAGGCCTCCCTCTTCCCTGCGGCCTTCATCTTGGCATTCTTCGGGGCATTCCGGAGCAGTGAGTTAGTCGCACGCTCCAAGGCAGATCGGTCCGGGGACGCTCTTGGGGTGGCGGCCATTTGTATTAAGGAGGGTCTGTCTATCACTCTCAGACGGTCTAAGACCAACCAGGCTGCAAAGGGTCAGTCATCCGGTTGGCCCCCCTCGGGGATCCCCGTTTCTGCCCGGTGTCTGCCTTACAATCATACCTGGCGCTTCGTCCTGCGGTACTGGGTTACCTGTTTATCCACTCTGATCACAGCCCCCTGACCAAATACCAGATGGATAAAATAATGCTAGCATGCCTGGATCGAGCTGGTTTGTTGAAGCAGGGGAAAAGGTTCTCCAGCCATTCCTTCCATATAGGGGCAGCCACCTCTGCTTTCAAAGCTGGTTTGCAGCCAGACAAAGTTCAATTGGTAGGGCGTTGGGAGTCTCCCTGTTATAAACGTTACATTAGCCCTTGAACAAGATATCCCGGCATGTCCATGTTCTTTACATATTTGTTTGCTGTGTTTCAATTTTAGGTGATTATGCCTGTTTGCTGTGTGTGTGCACTCTGATTCAATAAACAGTCGTGAATATATTGCGTCTTTTTCTTTGACAGGGTCAAGAGTGTGGGTCTTGGGGCATTCCACAGTCGACAGGTTGGGCCGGTGGGCAGCAATCAGGAACTGGACCCAGGGCTTCAAGAACATTGACTGTGTTTGGCTGGGTTTTCCTGGCATGCGCTGGAACAGCTTGTTGCACAGGTTGAGGGAATCCCTCGCTACGGCAGGGCCTCCTCCTCAGCACTTGGTAATTCACCTGGGAGGCAATGACCTGACTAATCTGGGGAGATCTACCTTGCTGCAAAAAATGAAAATGGATCTGGGTGTCATCTGCGGGCTCATGCGCGACTGTGAGATTTGGTGGTCTGAAATAGTGCCTAGGAGAATTTGGCGGGGCGCTAAGTCTTGTGAGGCAATCGAGAGGTCCAGGAGGAGAATCAACAGTGCTATGAAAAGGTTCACCCAACGTAGGGGCCTGGGTTTCATCAAACATGAAATGATCCAGGATAAAGTCAGTGGTTATTTTGAGGCGGATGGTGTCCATCTCACGTCTGTGGCCTTAGACCTGTTCCTCCTCGATCTGAAAGAGGCACTTCTGAGCAAAGGTTGCAGGTAAAGAATAGTAGCAGTGGTGGGGGGCCCGGGCGGCAGCGGGTACCACCGCACGGGCTGTGGCGGAGTTACTGGGCGATCCGGAAGAAGAGAGGTGCAAACACTGTACTTCAGCGGGCACATAGGGGTGCCAGAGCCTAACCTGTAACCTCATGGGAGGTGCAGGAACTCGTGTCGGCGCCCTAGTAGTCCTTCGGGCGGTTGTGGGCCTGTGCAACCGGAGGTTTGCCTAGACACGCCCTGCAAGGGGCGTGAGTAGTATAAATATAATAATTGTGCAGCAGTTGGGTGGTTCGCCACTGTGCTGATTGGCTCAACAGGCGGGCAGGTGGTGAGAATGCGGCCTGCGCTTGGATCGCCCGTAAGATAACCCACCATCATTACATATGTTGTATGTAATAAACCTGCAGCAATTTTTCCCAAACTTAACACTTGTGTCAGTGTGTTATTTGCGGGTTTGGGCATTGTGGGGCGGGGGGTTCTTGTGGCCCTGATGTGATTATGTGCTTGCCCGAGGCCACGCAGTGGCCATAAAGAGGGCGGGCCCCTAGTTGCAGAGGACTGCCCCCGCCCACCTTGTGGCCAGCCACTCCTCACCAGGGCAGGCATCGCCGGTAGGAGGTAGGCGGGATTCTAACGCACGTCCGGGGCGGCTAGGAGGAGCCTCAGGGGGTACTTTCCTCCCTTGCACCTTCGTGGAGGCCTCTTTGCCGCTCCGGATGCCGCGCTGCAGCTTCGGGACACTCTTTTCCCGCCCTTCCTCGAACCCAGAGTGTCTGCTTGAGGGGAGCTCCTGGGGGAGCTTTTAATGTGTTCCTTTTTCATTGCAGGCGGAGTTACTGGGCGATCCGAAAGAAGAGAGGTGCAAACACTGTACTTCAGCGGGCACATAGGGGTGCCATAGCCTAACCTGTAACCTCATGGGAGGTGCAGGAACTCGTGTCGGCGCCCCAGTAGTCATTCGGACGGTTGTGGGCCTGTGCAACCGGGGTTTTGCCTAGACACGCCCCGCAAGGGGCGTGAGTAGTATAATTATAATAATTGTGCAGCAGTTGGGTGGTTCGCCACTGTGCTGATTGGCTCAACAGGCGGGCAGGTGGCGAGAATGCAGCCTGCCCTTGGATCGCCCGTAAGATAACCCACCATCATTACATATGTTGTATGTAATAAACCTGCAGCAATTTTTCCCAAACTTAACACTTGTGTCAGTGTGTTATTTGCGGGTTTGGGCATTGTGGGGCGGGGGGTTCTTGTGGCCCTGATGTGACTATGAAAACAGCATAAAATATTCATTGTGCAGGATCAATTTATCGTGTAGCAGTGCGCTCTGACGGACTCGTGCATGAAACCAAAACAATGTTAACATATTTAAATCTAAAGATCTTTACAAACATGAAATTCGGACCACACGCTGCGAATAAGCTTGCACAATTGCCCTGCTGAACTCGTGCGCGAAACAAAACAATGTAAAACGGTTAAAATGGCCGTCAGCATCCCATAAACTGCATTGCCCTGATGATGCAGAATATGTAGACTGCAAACCTGAAAACAACACGCAATATTGCTTGTGCAGTCATAATTTGTCGAGAATAGTGGAGTCGTGCCACCTGTAATGTTCGAGCAGCTCACTGGTTTGTCGTGGCCCAGCCTGCTATGTGACTGGCCTCCATCCTTGTCCTCACGTATAACAACTCCGTAAATAAATTAAACAGCAATCATAAAAGCACACAGCATTGCCCTGACGATGAATAGCGACTCAAAAATTAGTTAGCTTTTGTTTGGGAGAGCATTATTGCACCCCTCGTACGTACTGACCCGTAAGGGGGCTTGTTGTTCGTAGCACCCCACTGTAATCGATTGCTAGCAGGCCCGCATTCAAACTGAAAACAAAATATCACACATCTGTTCAGTAGCCGTTAACATTGAAACCAGTAATATTGTATCATTACTGTGTATGTTATGGCCCACGCTGCACACCCGAAGGCCTTTATCCGCCCACCTGTGCACAGCGAACAGTCATGTGTGTCCCATCTTTACCGTACTTTGTGCGCCGACTCTTTCTAATTCACCATCGGCGTTGAACTTTCCGACCGCGTGTACCTCTGCAGCCAGAAAAAAGGAAAATAGTCCCTGGGCACAAAACAAAGCTTTGCATCGGACATACTTTCACATAGACTTGGTAACCAGTTTTCGATTAACCGGGAAGGATTATAACTATCTCTGCCCTAACAGGACGTACGTGACTTTCGTTCTGAAAAGGTAGACAGCCTGCTGATCTTCCAGACTGACGACTGAGCAATGCAAAACATATTTATATATAGGATTATACCAGGGTTGGATTGGGATTGAAAATCGGCCCGGGCACGCCAAAACAAAAATCGGCCCACTGCTTTGGCGTAATCTTATAGAAAAACTTTAGGAGGGGGTTAAAAAATGCATGCGTTAGTTTACATTTGTGAAACAAGTGAGGCCACTTCTACTTAGGCCCCCTGCCCCTGCTCAGTATGTGCACACATTAATGGGCCGGCCAGCGAGAGAAAGGGAGTGACACCTCTGTCTGTCGCTAAACAGAGGTAATAAGCGCCCATCTGCCTCTAGAAAGGCCACTCAGACACCCACTGGGCCGCTGGCTGAGCCTGTATTCGAACAATAGACACAGCGCCCAAATGGCCCCCCAGACTGCTCAAAAAAAGCAGCCCACAGCAGAACTCGGACACCGGCCCCTCGGGCATTGCCCGAATGCCTGTGTTACCAATCCGACGCTGGATTATACACATTAAACGCAACCGTTATGGTTTTGCATCCCTCCTTACCGTTGAGCGCAGGACTGGTAAACATTCAATTGTTCCACCGCTCCATAGTACCGGTCTGCTCCTCACCTGGAAAACAGCATATGGCAACCCGGGGGACGCAGCCAACCCGCTCAGCCCCAACCCGACAAGATGATTAGCTGTCGCAGAACAACTCGCGCCAACACACAAGTTGGGACCCAGGATGACGCCGATGTGTGGAGGGGACTATTAATGCCCCGCACTCACTGCTAAAATACCACCGCCCGTGGTGTCTCCACAGTGATACTTAGATTACATGCTCTTATGCTCCCGCCCCACCGGCCACCGGTCAAAAGAGTGCCGTGAGCCACAGCTGCACTCCAAAGCAGAGACTCATTTTGCAGAGACCGCAATCCTGGAATAGCAGGGGGTGGACACCTTACCATTGGGTACAAATCAGGGACATTAAACAATAACAACAGTGATCATGCCCACATTAATGGCTACCCCCATTGCAACCGCCCCAGGCTCACTACGATGCCGCTCCCATGCGGCCCTTGTGCCTGCATAGTTGTTAGAGGGCCGGTTGGGGGGGTGGGGTAAGGGTGTCCTGTCTGCGAGAGACAGAGAGACCCCAGATGTACAAAGGGGGGTGGCCTTTGGCTGACTCACCGCACTCTCATGCTAGCCTGAAGAATCGTGCATGACACAAACAACGGCAGGTGACTGATGTTTCACTGAGCCCCTGAGGCATGACTGGGCCTGAAAGGACAACAACGAACGACCCTTCTAGACGGCATTTCTGGTGTAAAGAGGACGCCAGAGAGGTGGGGGAAGGTATAAGTACTCTCCCCCGACTTCTGTCCGCCGGAAGTGACGCACCTAGCGCGCCAAGGTGAAGGACTCCTTCCTGAGTTCAACCCTAGGTCAGTAGGGTGGTGTTTGTGCCCAAACGTCACTAACGGGCCACCCGTTGGAATGGCCGCCTGCGGGGCCGCGGACAGCTGCATGTCATTTATTTTAGTGTATCATGTTAAGCATGCATTATCACTGATGGCAGATAGTTGCATTATTCCTTAACAAACAAAAAAAACTTCAAGATGAAATAACATCCTATCTATTTACTGAGTTGCTTTTGGGCCAACATTGTCAAATCCTTTACAGTAAGGAGCTATTTGTATTGATATGAGTTCAGCCAAGCAGTGAGGGGGAGAAGTATTGGGAGGACTTAATAGCTTTTACATCCAAGAATAGCCTTGCATAGAATGCAGCTTTGGATAGCTGAATGAGTGTAAGTTGTAAAGAATCAGGCCAGGTCCAGGTAGTTAAAGGTGAAAGGAAATAGTAGCGCGATTGTCTTTGAGGTGATTATTGATCATTAGTAATTGTGTAACTATGACAATAATCTTTGTCCCACTTCCACTGCTACCTCATTGGCCAAGTTGTTTACTTTTTCCCAGGCTTGCCCTATCACACTTTGCCCATCCTACCCGTTTAGCTCACAACATTTCTCATCTTCCACTGCAGGACTATTATAACCCACAGCGTGAAATAGTGTCACGCCTGAACCAAGTATGAAAGCAGCTACAGAAAAATATTGGTCGAAAAACAGAAGTCATGAGGTGCTAATGCCAGGCAGCTGATAATGTGTCTCTGCTCTAAACATACTACAATGGAAACCAATATGCGTTCTGCCCACGACTGCTGCGCAGAGGAAACCCCAGCTCATGCTCGGTATGAATGTAAAAAGTGCCTCCCTCCCCTGACTCTTACAAAAGTCCTTCGTATGATACAGATTGTTGTGGTGTCCAGCATAGTGGTGTTTACATTGCAAACGCTGTATTCAGCATTAAAAAAAGTTCTGTAAACAAAGACATGAAGAAATTAAGCATAAGGGGACCCTGCTTGACCAGTGCTGAAAGTGATATATCGCTCTAAAAGAAGACAGACAGAGGAGCGAACCAATGGTAAATATGCTGCGGGAATAAAGTGGTTTTATTGATTACCACAGGTCTTGTAGACAGCGAATGCGTGCTGATGCTCGACCTAAAAGGGAGGCCTGATGGCCCTTTAACTTCAGCCTTTGTTATGGGCCCAGCTGGAATCTGATAAGCCCCATCCCTGCCTGCACTTTGCTGCTCAGAAGGAAAGCAGACAACATGCAGATGCTGCAGAATGTATCTCAGTGTCTGAAAATTGCACTGAGACAAGTTCAGCATATTTGTGGAGGCGTCCACCCTGTGAAGAGTGGATAGATGCCATCTACCCCCGTGTACACTCGACTTGTGCAGACACTCACATCACCAAAACAGTTGCGTCAGAGCTACACTGTATGCTACATAACTGCAGATCTGCAAACAAACACAAACTGGAAATCTCTGACACTATCACTCACCACAATCTCGATATGCTCTTTCTCCCTGAGACCTGGTTTAATGACTCCTCTCACACTTCTTTCAATCTTTTGTTACCTACTGACTACTCTATCCTCAGAAACGACAGAACAGGCAAGATAGGGGGAGGTGTTGCGATTATCGACAGAAACGCCCTCCAAATCAAAATCTTTCCCACCACCCTCCTTCGCACCTTTGAATGCCTTTGCCTAGAACTCCAAGTTCAGCATGGCTCACCCTTCAGGTTCCATATTATCTACCACCCGCCTGGTAATTGCTCTTCCTTCATAGACGAAATCATCGGCTTCATTAGTGATCAATATTCACAAAGCGACAAGCAGATCTTCCTAAGTGATTTCGATCTCCACTGGGGCTCCATGGAAAACTCGGCTGCCAACAAGCTTGCAAACTTTCTCTCAGCTAACGATCTTGCCCAACACTGCTCGGAAACTACACACGCCAAGGGCTCAATTCTGGACCTTGTGATATCCAATTCAGACCAGATTACCACTGCTTCACCCATCCATGTTGACTGGTCTGACCATTTCCTCATTCCCTTCTTTTTTCACCTCTCTCACATTTTAACTCTCGGCCAACCTAAAAGAGCCTCTACGTAGTTCCGCAACACAAAAAACATTGATCTTGAGATTCTATGTGACTCTGCTATGCGTTCACTTCCTAGTCTAGACCCCAATACGGATGTCAATGATCTCACTCCCCTTTGCCTCTCAATCCTTGCAGTCGAAATCGACAAGGTTGCTCCACTCCAAAGCAAAAGGAAAATACCCACCCCATCAGCTCCTTGGTTCAACAAAGCTCTCTATGACGGAAGGAAAAACCTCAGAATCTTAGAGAAGCACTGGAGACAATCTCCATCCACCCCAACCTTTCTCTTTTACTCTCAGCAAGATCCAAATACCAACAGCACATCTTCCAGGACAAAAAATCTCATTTCAGATCCCTCCTCGATTCAGCTAAAAACAGACCCCAAAAACTTTTTGACCTCATCAAAAACCCAAATTGTTCTCCCCAAACCATCAAGCCTGAGGATGCTTCAAAGAAAGCAACTGAGTTCGCTATATTCTTCGATCAAAAGGTAAAATCTCTGGGGGAACAGGTCACCCACTCCACCCCCATTGTGGAGCGAAAACAGAACTTTGCCACCATCCCGGAGGTTGATCTCCTCAAATGCATCCGCGAAACCAAACCCTCCAACCATTCTTCTGACCCCATACCCAGTGGCATCGCCATTGATTTCTATACTAACACTCTTTCCTACTCGACCAGGCTAGTCAATCTCTTCCTCAGTCAAGGATCCCTCCCAGTTGTCCTCAAAACAGGACAGGTTACCCCCCTTCTAAAAAAAAAACCACTGCAGATGCAAATGACCTCAATAACTTCCGCCCCATCACCAATCTCCCTTTTCTTTCAAAGAACACAGAAAAATGTGTTGCAAAACAACTGTCCCAACACATTATGGACAATAATCTCCTCGACATGTTCCAGTCAGGCTTTATTCAAAATTGCAGCACTGAAACAGCCCTGCTGCAAATGATCGATGATGCGCTGCATATTCTCGATTCGGGGGAATTGTGCCTCCTGATTCTTCTTGACCTCTCTGCAGTTTTTGACACTGTTAATCACATCACCCTCCTGAACATTTGTCATCAGAGAATGGGCGTGGAAGGCACAGTACTCAAATGGTTTGCCTCTTTCCTCTCGGACAGATCCCAAATGATTAAGATTGCGAACAGTCTCTCGTCTCCACTGGTGGTTGGTCAAGGCGTCCCTCAAGGTTCTATCCTTGCTCCCACTCTGTTTAATCTTTATCTGGAACCTTTAGGGAACCTCCTAAGCAAATCTGGAATCCTCTACCATCTCTATGCGGATGGCACCCAAATATACCTCAAGGTGTCTTCCCCTCATTATCTCTCACTACTCAGCTCTACTCTTAACGCTATTCACAACTGGATGTTAGTGCACCAACTCATTCTCAATCCCTCCAAAACGGAATTCCTCCTCTTATCTAGCTCTCTCTTCCCGCCTCCTGTTCAATCCTGGTTGGATCAGTTGAATCTACTCAACAGTAAACCCATCATTGTGGACTGCGCTAAATCCTTAGGTGTCATACTTGACAAAAGACTCAACCTAATCTCACACATCAATTCCATGTCCAAGAGCGCACGTTATCAGCTGTGCCTTTTATGGGGGATTAGTCGGTTCTTCCCAGAGAATGACCTAAAAACCTTGGTCCAATCGCTAGTTCTCTCTAGACTGGACTATTTTAATTCTCTTCTGACTGGCCTTCCCAAATCTCACTTCTCTCCTCTCAAATCCGTCCTCCATTCAGCACCTTGCTTCATCTCAGGGTCCAAACGAAATGACCACATCACTCCTATCCTGTTTTCTCTCCGATGTCTTCCCATCGAGGCTAGAGCTATCTACAAAACGGCGTGCATCACCCAAAAAGCTGTGCACTCTTCCTCCCCTCGCTATCTGGTGAATAAACTGAAAATGTCTGGAGGCTCAAGACCATAACGGAATGCGTAAAAGTTCCTTCTTGAGCCCCCTCCTTCAAAAGGAAAAAATAGATAGCACAATCGTTCTCAGGTAATGCCGTGAGAATCTGGAACTCGCTTCCTCCTTCGCTCCGTGCCATCACCTCCATCCAGATCTTCAAAGCGGACCTCAAATCTCTTTTATTCCAAAGACACTTTCAGAACTAATTTCCTCCTTCTCAGACCCCGCCAGGAAGTTCTTTAGTCATTGTAAATTTGTCATATATATTTATATTTTTGTTTGTACATCCTGTGCTTGCTGCGTTTGATTTTGTGTTCCGTTTGCCTGCGTTGTTTTGATTCTATGGCCTGCTATTTTTCGCCAGCAAGTTCTTTAGTCATTGTAAAATTTGTCATTTATATTCATATTTTTGCTTGTACAGTCTGTGCTTGCTGTGCTTGAGATTGTGTGCCTTATGCCTGCGTCGCTTTTCTATGGCATGCTATTTTTATTTGTTCCATTCCTGTAACAGTTCTCTCATGTAACGTAACTGGTTCTATTGTACAGTGCTCTGACACCGTCGGGGAAATTCCGCGCTTTATAAGAATGCATTAAATAAATACATAAATAAAGAAATAAATATGTCTACAAAATACCATTCAAAAACTATTAGTTAACAGGAGCAGAATTTGCAAGCTATACCTCCTATAACCACTGAGCGGCAGTGCGGCGCCATGACTGTTCATTCCCGTGTTTTGAATTACGCATTGATTTCCTGTTGTGCCACAGCCCTGACTTGTAGCAGCTGTGGCGAAGCACTCCAATCCTCACCTGCATCACCCGCTTCCCTTCAATCAATGGGACCAGTAGCTCTGCAGGTGCACGTCGGTCATTAACTAAAGCACCACCCCTCTGTTCATCACTGGACCTAGTGCTTGATTTGTAAAGGACTGTCGGTGCCCAAAGCTCTGCTCAGATGCCCATTAAATGTTGGCACACGAAATGACGTTTTAAGGCAAAGTGGGCTCTGGCCTAGGGCCCCAGACTTTCAGGAGGATCCCCTGATAGAGCTTCCTCTGTTCTGCAGAGAGTCTTGCCCTGGTGTCCTTGTTTAATTTGGTTTAAATACCGCTTTCATGCAACATCAATAAAAAAAGGTCTTTTTTTAGATAATAATAGTACCTTATATTTGAGAAATTAGAGGGTGTCACATAGATTTTTTGTAGCAATACTAGTGAGCAGCTGCTGTGTTCCAATATTATAAACACACATCACTATCCCAGGATATTAGATGTAATACATTTTGAATTTGGAAGAGTGTGCCTGTGCACTGTTAGTGACCTGACAAACACAGCATGAAAGAGCTGAAATTGGATAATAAATTCAAATCTGTTCCGAACAGGGGCCCCCAAAATTCGTTTGGCCCAGGAACCCCAAATTCCTTAAGATGTCCCTCCGAATACCAAGGTTGGTAGTCTTAAATCCACCTCACGATTCTTTGATCCATATCTAACCCCCTCCCAACGCACCCCCCGCCCTATTATCTCAGCATTGCAGGTTCCTGCTTTCCTCTTGTCTTTCTCTTCCTGTGTCTTCCTTTCTCTTCCTGTGTTTTGGGGTATTTCCGTTTCTTGCTCTCGAAAATGTCTGAATAGGAAAATAAGTGCTGGTCCCCAAAAATAGGTTCCGGTGGACCCCCACAGGCAACCACCGGCTTAAATTAAGCACGGCTGGACCAACAACAGCTCAGCTCTGCTGAGGCACTTGAGAGCTGTACAGTAGAACCTCATTCTATTCCTTCACAGGAACCACAGGCATCACAGCCAATCAATCTGCTCAGTCCCAAACCAAATAACTCCCTGCTATTCAATCAGTGAGTTCATAAGTGGCGCTGCTGACGCACTCCAATACTGGTTTCCGGGATATCTTCCTGTTCTGCTCTCATACATGTCAAAAGACCCAATTGAGGCGGGAGACACAATTTCCTACCACCAAAATAGCTTTATTTTAGCTGTCTACCACCTAAATATCCTCAACTTTAATGTAAGTAATTGGGAAAGTAAATTGCCCAGTGTTTTAAAATCTCCTTCTTTTCGGGTTCAGAATGTTGGTATGTATGCACTATTGGTAGTGTAACCTTGTGACTTCCTGCATTGGACCCCTAACTAAGGAACTACCACATCCCATTTAACTTCCTGTGTCCTCTAGAAACAGTCAACCCTGGTTTTCCTAGGGCACACATGCCTCTCCTGGTTGAATGACTGAAGACCTCTGGGGGGCCTCCACCTCCTCATAGGTGTTTGAGTGTAAGCTAAGGAATCCCATTTTTCTGAATGCTGGTTAATGGTGGGTGGTCACACGTAGAGATTCACCACGCGCCGAACAGCTCTTTAGCTTTTACTGCAAGGCGCTTAGCGACCTTTTCTACTGGCATGGTGGGCAGATTGAGCGGCTACTAGACAGCACCCAGGTCTACGTGGATCTCTTAACCCCTTAAGTGCTGCCGTCGGCCAACGGTCGTCACGGGCACTACCTCCCCAGTGCTGCGTGCGACCGCTGGACGTCCAGTTCAGCACCGGATAATGGACAGCGCAGCACTGGGGAGGTTTGTTTACTAGCTCCCAAGTGGTTAAGAGCTGAGGTGTTTTGTTTCCATTCTTGCATGAGTTATAACCATTTTGTTAAGTCTGGGCTTTACCAGCACAGTCAATCAATAAATCAGGGGATTTATAAAGCATGCTACTCACCCGTAAGGGTCTTAAGGCACTGGGAGGGGGGGGGGTGCAGCTCTGGTTCACTCGAAGAGCAAGGTCTTGAGGTTCTTCCTGAAGGTGTGGAGGGTGGAGGAGCATCTGATGTTCACTGGGAGCTCGTTCCAGGCTTTGGCTGCTACGTAGGAGAAAGCTCTTCCTCCTGCTCTGGTTCTGTGGTAGCGCGGGGTCTCTGCGAGGGCGAGGTCTGCAGAGCGAAGGTTCCTCTTGGATACGTGGAAGGAGACTCTCTCATTGAGGTATTTGGATCCGATGTTGTGGAGGGATTTGTAGGCGTGGGTGAGCAGTTTGAAGGTAACTCTTCTGGACGGGGAGCCAGTGGAGGTTACGAAGGTGTCGGGTCATGTGTTCGTGCCGTGGGGTTCCGAGGACAAGACTGGCTGCGGCATTCTGGATGGTCTGAAGCCTGTGTAGGAAAGTTCTGTTGATTCCGGCAAGGAAGGCGTTGCCTTAGTCCAATCTGCTGGCAATGAGTGTGTGGGTGATGTTTTTTCTGCATTCTGGGGGTATCCATTTGAAGGTCTTGCAGAGGATCTGAAGGCAGTTGAAGCTGGTGGAGGAGATGGAGTTGATCTGGTGGGTCATGGTGAGGGAGGAGTTGAGGATGATGTAGAGGTTCCGTGCGTGGTCTATCGGGATGGGCGGATTCCCGAGGGCGGAGGGTCACCAGGTGTTGTCCCAGGTGGAGAGTCCGAGGATGAGGACCTCTGTCTTCTCCGAGTTGAGCTTCAGGCAGCTGCTTTTCATCCAGGCAGCTACGTCTCACATTCCTTCCTGAAAACAGAGTCTGGTGTCTTCGGGGTTCTTCGTGAGTGAGAGGATGAGCTGGGTGTCGTCGGCGTAAGATACTATACTAAGCATGTGTTGTCTGAAGATGGCGGCGAGGGATGCCATGTAGATTTTGAAGAGCATTGGGCTGAGCGATGATCTTAGGGGAACTCCGTAGTTGAGAGGAAGGATTGGTTCCAGGTGAGGGCGATTCCTCGTATCCCAGCGTCATGAAGTCTGGCTGCGAGGGTGTGATGTGAGACGGTGTCAAAAGCTGCGGAGAGGTCTAGTAGGACGAGGGCTCTGGTGTGCCCCTGGTCTAGTAGACTGCGGATGTCATCGGTGACAGCAAGGAGGGCGATCTCAGTGCTGTGGTAGCTGCAGAATCCGGACTGGGAGGCGTCTGGGATGGAGTTTTCTTCGATGAAGGCGGTCAGTTGGGTGTTTACGAGTCTCTTGGTGACTTTGGCAGTGAAGGGGAGGAGAGAGATGGGCCGGTAGTTTTTCAGGTCTGTCGGGTCAGCTGTGGACTTCTTGAGGAGAGGTTTGACTTTCTCCCACTTCCAGTCATCGGGGAAGATGCCGAATTCGAAGGAGTCATTGATGATGCGTCCTAGTTCGGGTTCGATGGTGGCGGCGCCCTGTGGTAGATGTGCAGTGGGCAGGGTTCTGTGCGGGCTCCTGAGTGGGTGTTCTTCATGGTCACGGTGGTGTGTTCAACAGTGGCAGGATTCCAGGTGGTGATGGTCGGCTCTTTGTCGGTGGTGGTGGAGCATGGGGTGGTGTCTGGCATCTGTTCGCTGAAGTTTTCGTAGAGGGCTTTGATTTTCCGATGGAAGTAGGAGCTGAGCTTGTCGCAGAGTCCCTGGGACAGTGTGATGTCCGTCACTTCGCTGGGAGGGATGGTGAATTACTGTATGACGTTGAAGAGTTCTTTAGCTTTCGTTGCGTTGGTGTGGATTTTGTTCCTGGTGAAAGTCTGCTTGGTGTCTCTTAGATGCTGGTGGTATTCCATCAGGGCTTTCCGGTAGTTGTTCAGGTCTTCTGTGGTTTTCCGGTGTGGCCAGGTTTTCTCGAGGCGTCTGCAGGAGCGCCTGGCTGCTTGGAGATCGGTGGTGAACCAAGCTGCTTTTAGGGGGCGTTGTTTGCCGGGGTGGCAGAGGGGTGCAAGCTTGTCGGCGCAGCTGGAGATCCAGTGGTGAAGTCTGTGTGCTGCGGATTTGGCGTCGGTCTAGGAGGATGATGGCATTGAGGTGCTCCTCTGTGATCTTGCTCCAGTTCCTTCGAGGTGGGCGTGGGGGGAGGGGGTTTGGGTCCGGTGGATGTGTTGAAGGTGAAGTGTATGCAGTAGTGGTCTGTCCAAGGGGGCTGCGAGGTACGGCTGAAATTGATGTTTGTCCCTCTTGCGAAGATGGGGTCGAGATTGTGTCCAGCTCTGTACGTGGGGGTGGTGACGAGCTGCTTCAGTCGGAGGTTGGAGAGGTTGTCGAGGAGGGTGATGGAGTCGGGGTCGCTGCGGTTGTCGAGGTGGAAATTGAGGTCTCCGAGTAGCATGTAGTCTGTGGAAGCGATGGCATGGGGTGAGACAAGATCGGCGATGGTGGTTGCGGACTGGATGAGTGGTCCAGGTGGTCTGTAGGTGAGACTGCCCCGTAGCGTGGTCCTGGGGTTGGTCTGGATCTGGAAGTGAAGGTGTTATTTGTTGGTGTGGGGTCGCTCATGCTGGAGGTGGAGAGTCGAAGGGAGGTCTTGTGAGTGATTGCGAGTCCTCGTCCAGGGCGGTGGGGGCGGTACCTTCTCTGGTTCTTGTATCCGTAGAAAATGGCGGTGGTGATGTCTGGGCCAGAGGTGCCATTAGTCCAGGTTTCAGTGAGGAAGGTGACGTCGGGTGAGATGGTGTCGAGCAGGTCCCAGATCTCTATGCGTGTCTGTGTAGGGAGCGTACGTTGAGGAGGATGCATGTCAGGGCTCCGGGGTGCGGGCATCCAGCGAGTTTTCAGCGGGCTTGGGGGCGCATTCGATGGTGAAGCATCGTCAGCAGTGTCTGCAGGAGAACTGTCCTTGGGTGGTGTTCGGTGTGACTCTTTGGCAGCTGTTGAGTCTTCCCGGGTTGAGTGCGTGGAGGGCGGCAGAGAAGTATCGGTAGGGTTCTGGAGATCCAGGGTTCCTGGCTGCGGTCGGGTTGCAGAAGGGCTTGCATAAGGCGCGTTGCTGCGCGTGGCCGTCATTAGGTAGGGGAGAGGGGCAGGACTTGAGATGGGGAGGCGGGAGTGGGGGCTGTGTCGAAGGGAGGGGCTGCAGGGGCAGCAGCGACGGGAGAATTGAGCAGGCTTGAAGCGAGCAAGAATAAGTAAGAAAAAAAATTCAAAAGGGCATGCAATTAAAACACAGTTGTAAAGCAGGCCTACTATCTCTAATATACATAGTGAGGACTTGAGGTCTGCTCCTCTCAAAAACAGTTTTTTTACCAGCCTGTGTCAGCCATTGGCTTGAGGTTTTGCCACATCTTGGTTCACCCCAGAGGAGTATTTCTCTCACACCTGATGCTATTGGCTGTTAGGATGGTTCTTTCCACCCCCAGTGGGGTGTTTGTATTGAACTGCACAAAGAATATTTTATAATAATAGATCTCTGTGTCAGCTCCTGGATGTGAGTTCTCACCCATTCCAGTTTTCCCTCTGGGGCTGCTCCTGCCGGCTCCCCCCCGTCTTCCCTCTTTCCCATCTGTCTGTTTCATTCTTCTATTCCCCCGCCAGCCACCCCGCGTGTTCCTCTTTACTGCCCCTTCTTCTTTTCCATGCGTTACTCACCCCTCCTTCTTTTGCCTGTGTGCTTCTTGTTACCTCTTTCACCATCTTGCGTTCCTTTGTCCTACACCTTCCTCCCATTTGCTCCAATGTGTACTCTAGTTTCCATGGCTGTCCGCCCCTTTCAGCAGCTTCTCATTATTGCTACTGGTGCTTACCTGGAAATTAAGGGGTGGCTATACGATGGCTTCTTTGCCTTCCATACATGCTTCTTTAGGTGACAGGGTACAGCACAGACCACTAACAAGTTGTAGTGTGAAAAAGCCCACTTTAATGAAGCCGATGAACATCACAAACATTAGATATAGCCCTAGGCAAATTACCTTACAAAACACCAATAACCGCCTACTGCTTGGCCTACCACCTCTCCCCAAATTGTACCCGGACAATAGCCCCAACTCGACAGCCTGTCACTTTATGTATACTTTACATCCGGAACTAACTTACTTCATAAAATGGTAAACTTTTAGCTTCCTGTCTCCTGCAAGTGTAAACTTACCCCCAACCTCCCCTTCAAACTGCTTCACCCACCCCAACAGCAATCAAACTGTGAAAACGTCTAGCCAAAATGCCCGAAAAACATCTATCAGCGACAGTACCTTTGCATAAGCACCACAACCTGTGCACCTGGTCCATACATACCAGCTCCATAAGGGGCACCCTTCCAACCCTTGCCCTTGCGGGCAGGTGGTTCAAAAAACCTGGCCCTACTTAAGCTACCATGTCAGCTCATTACAAATTGGTGGCTTTTAGTCACATTTACACATTACGTAGCTACCCCGCCCCTGCCTACTCAATACTCCAATACTTCCCCTAACAGTCCTCTGGACTGCACTAATGCCCAAAAAGCCAGGGGGGCACCCCTATCTAAATTGGCTGCCCCTCAAACCCCTATTTTGTATCTACTTCAAATGAAGGTCTGGTGGAAAGGGATCCGGCCGCGGCCCGTGCTGGTAAGAGCAGTGGGGTGGTGATTTCGACAGACAATTAAGAGGGAAAATTAAATAAATAAAAACAATTCCCTCATCATCGTCCGTTGAAATCCCCCCACCTGAAGAGCGGTGGGGCCTGGTGGGGTGGGTGGATTTCGACAGACGATGACGAGGGCAAATTAAATAAATAATTAATTTTCCCATGTCATCATCTGTCGAAATCCCCCGTACCCCCCGCCCCCCGCCGCCACCCCTCCAACACCCGGCCCTACCACTCGTACCTGCACCAGTCGTGGCTGAAGGGATGCTTCATTATAGTCCATTCTAGATTTCTATGGCACAGAATCAAAAAGGTTATAACAAAGGCTTCATTCCCCTCCATCATTTAATCGACTTAGAAGCAAAAACAAGAAG
The DNA here is from genome assembly GCF_964261635.1 of Lissotriton helveticus. Taxonomy (NCBI): domain Eukaryota; kingdom Metazoa; phylum Chordata; class Amphibia; order Caudata; family Salamandridae; genus Lissotriton; species Lissotriton helveticus. The sequence goes on from NC_136057.1 coordinate 1,774,465,455, forward strand.
TTATTGCAAGCAAGGTAGCCTTCAAAATGTGCAGTCTTTCGTTCCTTAAATGTTTCTGCTTTTCATGTGTTTATGCTGCATACGTTAGCACATTAAACCCAGAATTATAAACACGCCATTTGAGTGCAAGTGTTTTCTTGCTCACTCTCATGCTCCTCGTGCCAGGGCTCTTGTCAGAAGGCAGTGCGCACTAGCCCATTCCTCCTGTTATCACTGCCTAAAACAGAACCAACTATTAACCATAAAAGTGGAGGGCGGATGTGGTGTAATGGCCAGAGCTTCGGACTTCGGCGCTGGGGAACCAGGTTTGAGTCTCGGCATCAGTTTAACATCCTGTGAATCTGGGCAAATCACTTAATCTCCCCACAAATAAACGTGTCCTTTACTGGTGGTCATGAAAAGTGCTGGTGTTGATGATTAAGTGCTGGTGCTAGTACCAGAAACCACTGGCTCAAATTATGCACTGGGGACTGCTTCCTTCCTCAGATGCTTGCCTGAGCACTCCATGTTCCTTTTTTCAGCGTCCACTCGCTCTCTCTATTATGTGTGTGTCGTCTTTTGCATTCCATACCTGCCCACCATGACTATGTGTTGCCCCCTCTTCCTCCCACCTTGTTGATTGCTTCCTCTTTACTGGCCGTTTGTCATTTTGTTGTTGTTGCTGTTGTTTATTCTTCCTTGTGGCCAAAAACTTGTCCACTGCTCCACCTGCCTGTTTCCCTTTGCTTCCTCACTACGCCCAGAGTCCGGTTGTTGGATTTTTCCTGCCGTGAGGGGAACCGCATAGTGCTTCTTACCCATGCTGTGAGGGGAACGGCTGAACCTAAAAACAGCCCCCAGCAGCCCCTGCACCTGCGACACTGCACTCGCTCCCGGAGGCGCTAGAAAAGCGCCGCCGACCTCCCACGGTGTGAGACGCCCAGGGTCCGGTTGCTGGATTTCTCCTGCCGTGAGTGGAACGGCATTGTGCTTCTTACCCGCGCTGTGAGGGGAACGGCTGAACCTAAAAACTACAGCCTCCAGCAGCCCCTGCACCCGTGATGCTGCACTCGCGCCTGGAGGCACTAGAAAAGCACCGCCGACCTCCCGTAGCACAGGACGTGCCCGGGCTAAGGGCAGGCCCGTCCTTGCCTGTCATTGTCAGGAAGAGACAGGGCCACCCCCCTAACTACTAAGCAGGCGCGGTTCGTCCATTGGGGCGTGGGGGCGTAGCCCCCCTGCCCGACGCCACCCGCAGCTCCCTCATGACAATCATGTCAATGAATCAACATGACGTCAGACCGCCGGGCGGGCGTCATGTTGATTGATTGACATGATTGTACAGGCGGCAACACAAGTACGCATGCGTGGGGACGGAGGGTGAATTTATACCCGTACCCACGCATGCGCTCTTGTGTTTTTGCGGCGTTGCGCATGCCCATCAGGAGCCCTAATGGGCGTGCTGCGGGCGAGAAGGTACCTGTGCCCCTGGCGCCAGGATTGGCCAGGGGCGCTGTGAGCCTGTGACGTGTGGGGAGCAGAGCCCAGAGGTGGCGCGGACCAGGACCGGCAGCAAGGTAAGAGTGTGTGTTTTTCTTTTATTTTAAAGTGTTTGGTGCGAGCGTGCGTGTATGCATGAATGTTTGGTGGAGAGTGTTGTGACTTTGAGTGTTGTGTATGTGGGTGGGGGGGGGTCGCCGCCGGCCTGAGTGGCCTGGGGCCCGCACTTGCAAATCAGTTTGCGCCACACCACTGTAAAATGTCACCAGCCGCCCCTGCTACTAAGGACCAAGACTCTCGTGCTTTATTAGAGGAGGCAGAAAAGGTACTGTGAGACTTTCTTTTTTAACAGTTATGGTACCCGTAATTGCCCCTTCCCCTCATGCTGATACTTGGGGCTGGTTAGCTTTACGGCCAGTTGACAAGCTCCAGTATCAATAATCGTCTTTTATCCCGGCGTTGGACTACTGGACCCTATTGGACTTCTTTGTTTATTACTGGGACCCTATATAACGTGTTTTATTAGCAGTAAATCGTTTACACGCCCATTACAGCTGCTAAATGTACCTAGCACCTTGCATTTTTGTTCATAGGGCCTGACATTGCTAGCCCTCAGCACCTTGCACTTTATGGTCCATGTTTCCATTTTCCTATTGTTGCTAAACACATAATCACGTTGTCCTGTTCTCTCTAGGGACCTGCCATTGCTATCCCTTTGTACTTGGCACTTTACGGTCTAACTGTTAAACAAGATTTAATGTTTTTAACTATTTATTAAGTGTAATGAGCATTAACTGGATTGCATATTTTCGTTTTAAACATATCTGAACCATTTTGACAGCAGTGTTGTCTGCAAGTGAGTTTTCAAGCTCTTGCCAGCGAGTTTGCACGTTGTTGGACTGGTAACCAGGTAGATTGTACTTGTTTGGTTGAATTATTGTTTTGAGCTCTCAAGTACTTGGTCACTTGAACTAACCATAGCCAAGTAGTTGCTCCACTATTTTGAGATTTAAGACAATTATTAGTACCTAAATTAAAGCCATCCATAGTACCTAAGATAATCGTCCCAACCCAAATACAATGAGGAATCGAGCCCCTCCTATTTCTATAGCTAAAACCAAGCTGACGGAGGAGGAGCTATGCTACGAACCAAGATGGCAGCGTAAGCTCCCGGCTCCGCCGACCTCCGCCAGCAGCTCGATTATCCTGTCTTCAATCCTGACCTTACGCCTGATTTCCTTGTTTATGAAGGTCTACTGCTTCTAAAGGTGCAATCCCGAGATTTCTACCTCATCGGCTGACGAAGATACGCCGTGTTTCCATTCTCGGCCTTACACCGTGTGGAAGCCGGGACCTCGATTTCTGGACTACCCGGGTCAGAGTTGAACAACATCGGCCGTGAGACCTGGACTGAGCCCGGTCTCCCGAAGAGTGCCTGAATTGTTGTCTTTTTGTGAAGATCCTTTGAACGATCTACACGGGGGACACGCCAGCGTGTCACGCCGGCTGCTGCGGTGGGGGCCCGGTGCCCGGAGACCTTGCTGCCTTCCTGGGGTCGACGGGCTGGGGCCCTCTCTGACGGCGAAGGTGTGTTCTGTAAGACGAGGAGCGCCCATTATTTGATACCAGATTTGCGTGGCCTGCGACTCCGGAGTAGCCGGCCTCCGGGGTTCAAGTCCGGCTCTGTCGCCTACTGAGAGAGGATGGAGTGGACCGAAGGCACGCCATCGCTGCAGGCCGTTGTGGCCGCCATTGGGGCGCTCCATTCGCACACAGTCGCTGTGTTCCGGACACTGATGGTGAAAGTGGACGGTATCCTGGAACCGGAGGACGACACCTCGTTTAGTTTCCAGCTAGAGGTGGTACCAGCGGTGCATTGCCCATCAGAGGTCGAGGCCCCGTGCATAACCCGGAATTCATGAACCTTGACGGTCCCCTGTTACCGACGAGCCAGCCCGTGCTTCTCGCTAGCGTCTCTTGCCTGACCCTGCGGCCGCCCAACGCATCTATAGACGGTCTTCCATGTGGCTACGAGTTCCTTGGTGATGGTTCCGGATACTCGCTGTTCTTGGACACCTTTCCTCGTTCGAGCCGTGAACTATTATCCTGTATTCGATCCTCCTGTGCTGTCAAGAACTTTTATGGACGCTTTGCCTTTACCATCAACATGGCGGCTCGAGTGGTACAGACTTTTCTGACGGACCGTACTCGCCAGGGCTGAACTTTATCGATGGGGTCCGATATAATAGCTTTTGGCAATGCCGGGGTTGTGCCTATATTGTGACGGGAATTGGGTGGTTGTTGTTTATCCGCCCCTGACTGGTTTGTATAATTGCTAAATATTGATTTTATCATGTCTCGGGGTGGTCGCTGTTGGCGGGGGGTATGGGAGACCGGGAGTGTGTTTGCTTTCTCCTCCTCCGCTTTCTCTTTTCCCTTCCTTTAGGGTAGTTCTTGGGCGACAGGCACGCTGCTAGTGGGGTTAGGCCGTAGTCATTGCAGGGGTGCAGGGTGGGGGGTTAGGGGTGGGGTTTTTTATTTTGCCTTTCTTTTGTTCTATGGCCCCTTTTGTCTTTTTCCTTTCCTTCTACGAGAGATGGGCTGTTTATTTTTCACGGATCCTTTATTGTCTGGGTGTGTTCGCTGGCTTAATTATCCTGTAACATTGTGGACGAGGTCGCGCGGGTGGGATCGCTTTTTGATTGATTAATAGATTGCTTATTTCCTTTTTCCGTTATGTGTACCCGTGATGGGCCTTTTACTTTTTACAGCGATTCTTGTTTGTATATTTCCCCCGCCTGGCCCTGTTCTGTATTTCACTGCGAAACACCTGATGTCTGTATTGCCTACTCTTGTCTTACTGTTAAAATAAAAAAATATATTTAAAAAAAAACAAAACAAGCTGACTTCCATAGATAGGATGATGGAAAAAGCTCTAGGAGCAGTTGCCACTGAAATTGAATGGATAGAGAGAGACGATTATCCCTCACACCCAACTTGGACATGCATACGATAAGACTCCTATACTTCGCAGCACCAGGAACCCAAGGAGTCCCGATAAATGAGTCCCCTAGGGTCCAAACTTCAATTGCTGAAGTTAATATTCCTGACCAATTCACGGTGGGATCTCCTATACAACCCGTCACAAGGGGGAGACCTTAACCGCAAGTAAAAACGGCGGCAAGAAGGAAGAAAGCCATGGTAGAAAAGAAAGACAATAGGAATACTGGGATGGGAGGAGTTGACAACAGCATTGAAACAACCAATGAACAGCCAGTGTGGGTTACTAAGCTAGTGGTGGATCTTCAAATCCAAGTGAGGGACATAGTCAAGGACGAACTTAAATTACTTGTAGGTAGGGTTGATAAATTGACCTCACTCATTAACAACTGGACCAGCTATAGGGGGGCGGTTTATGGTGACAGTTCAAATGGATACTGGTCCCGGAGACCAGGTAACTGCGAACTCTACACAGACCGTTCCAACCTCTAAACACAATGACCGCCCAGCTACCCAAGCATTACATTTAGAGAGACAACAACTATTAGCCCCACCTAGACCCAACATAGAGAGGTTTTCTACCCCCACCACTAGAAGAGCAAGCCCACCGCCCTTACTTAAACAAGCCATTAGACCTTGGCAGCCGAATAATCAGAGGGTAGGGGTACAAACAGGCACAGAGGCTTCCAAGGAATATGCCCAACCCCAGTTATTAATCTACCACCGGCCTCAACCCCATACGTCCTCATCCTGGCTGGTATCCCTGAGCTTGCAAAGGGCCAACATGAATTACACCAAGAGCTAAAAAATAATTGTGTGCATTGGTTAGCGAATCATAGGTACTTCCGGTATGACGATGCTGAAGAGATTTTAACTTCACGTAGAGTGGGATGGCTAGGTTGAAGGCCCAAGGACAAGACAGGCGATTGCAGAGTGATTAATTTTAGAAATCCGCACATGGTGCAAGAAATTCTAAATAGAGAGGATGGGAGAAAATGGGTTCAATTCTAGCCCTCCCTCTGGGCTACTTTTATCCCCCTTAGAGGGTCTACGAAGACACAAGGCAATATGGGTGGGACCGGAGACAAAAAAAACAGTTATAACAAAGGCGCCGTAGAATATTATTGGCCCAGGCAACAAATGTATAATATTAGTACAGCAAACAGATGTAGTAGCCTAGAAGGAGTGGATTGACTTGAGGCCCAAGTCATTGGCCTAGAAGTGCAGTTGGGCGAAACTCCGTTGGTAATTGAGTCCAGTGAGAACGAGGCAGGGAACTGTACGATGTTAGGGTAAGGGGAAACCTGTGGGAGCATGAGCAGCTCACCAGGGAATACCCATGAAGGCCCAAACATGACTTTGATTTCTAACCAACAACCTCCATCGTTCTGCAGGTCTCCATCCTCAGTCTTCCCTACAAGTTGCCAAAAGCCAACTCTCTTGACTGCCCAAGGCTACGTGCTTTATCCTGGAACCTAGCAGGCCTGAACAGCAAGATTGATGATCCCGAATGGGGCCATTTCATTGATCAACATGAGCTCTGCATGTTCCAGGAGACGTGGGCAAAAGGGGATGTTTCAAAATCAGGTTATGCTATATTCAATATCCCTGCAACATCAGGTGGGAAAAGGAGACCTTCAGAAGGCCTGATCACGTGGGTGGCAGTCCACCTAGGATGCAAGGCAAAACTGATAGAATCATCCTCAAATGACATTCTCTGCGTTCTTCTGCATTTTCCCCCCAAGATCTCCATTGCCCTTTTAAATGTGTACTCCAGACCAGTTAGCCAGGGCCAGGAGTCAAAAACTCTTGAGGAACGAACGTAATTTCTAGCTACCATCTCAGATAATCATATGGTGATCATTAGAGGGGGATTTTAATTGTCAATTTGAGCCACTAGATGGCTTGCAAAAGGATAGTCTTGGTGAGGAAGCCGAATTTTTGGCCATCCCGGAGTCTTCATGCTCTCTTTAAGGGCATGCAATGGAAGAACACAGTCTTACTCATCTAGTAATTATACTTTCACTAGAAATGGGAGAAGCTCCTTATTGGATTACATTCTAATCTACTCCAAATCCTGGCATAGGGTGATTGATTTAAAAGTTAATGCACGTCAAGAGAGTGACCATAACGCCCTTGTGCTAGAACTACACAAGCCCAAACCTGGGAGTGCAATAAGTGCCTATTCCCCTATTGATGAGAGGCTGTCCCTCTCAAACTGTAGGAGGAGAGTACGTTGAGCAGACATAAGCCAGTCCCAGTATAAATTAGGCTCCCTGTACGAAGCCCTTATCCCGGTGCTGTTGTCCGCAATTAATTCTGTACCTAATAATGGTGTCAGAATTGATCTCCAGATGGTCACCCAGAATCATACCAGGCTATTGGCTCTTGCTGTAGACTTCTTTTTTCCTACAAAAAATTTTAGGCCCAAATGGAAATCTCAAAAAGACGGGGGACCCCACATCAATATCAGGCAGGTAGACGTGGAAGACAAGAATCAAACAAGGAAGGGAACCTGCCCTGGGATTTAAGAAAGATGGCCTACAAGAGGTCCAAAAACACTTTATATTACACTCTGAACCCTGGGAGGATGTCTCACAAATGAATTAGACACATATGTATTATCAAAACCTGTTTATTAGGAATTAATTTTTTTCATTTTCATTTTATATTTTAGTAGTATGAACAGACATGTTCAAGAAGAAGAATTATAAATATACAGTAATAACATTTTTTTTACAAGGGGATTAATTCCTATTCATAGCCCATACTCCCACGACGCAAACTACCAACACACAAACATAATCAATCACACATCATTCAGCACTTCACGCGATAGCCACAGATGCATAGGATGGATTGGGGACAGATTCCATGGAATCCCGGATGGTCTTGTAGGTTCCTAGGGTGGAACAAACGCCAACGCGCGTTTCCGACACGGGCTATACCTTCATCAGTGCAAAGGTGAGGTGGAGGGAGAGAGGGCCACAGGGGAAAGAAGATTTTCTGTAGGGATGACATGTTTAAAACAACATTTGTTTAGAGAACAATCAACGTGGGGTTCAGAGTTTTTTACAAAATGTATAGGTTTACATTTCAAAAAAATGGTATAAAATAACAGCGACATCCAAGAGTTCCAAAGATTCGTTAGGCCATCCCGGAGTCTTCATGCTCTCTTTAAGGGCATGCAATGGAAGAACACAGTCTTACTCATCTAGTAATTATACTTTCACTAGAAATGGGAGAAGCTCCTTATTGGATTACGTTCTAATCGACTCCAAATCCTGGCATAGGGTGATTGATTTAAAAGTTATGGCACATCAAGATAGTGACCATAACGCCCTTGTGCTAGAACTGCACGAGCCCAAACCTGGGAGTGCAATAAGTGCCTATTCCCCTATTGATGATAGGCTGTCCCTCTCAAACTGTAGGAGGAGAGTACGTTGAGCAGACATAAGCCAGTCCCAGTATAAATTAGGCTCCCTGTACGAAGCCCTTATCCCGGTGCTGTTGTCCGCAATTAATTCTGTACCTACTAATGGTGTCAAAATTGATCTCCAGATGGTCACCCAGAATCATACCAGGCTATTGGCTCTTGGTGTAGACTTCTTTTTTCCTACAAAAAATTTTAGGCCCAAAAGGAAATCTCCCAACCCTTGGTATAATGATGAATGTTGCAAGGCCAAAACAGCCCTGATTGCCTCTATTAAGTCTAATGATCGTCCCTTAATTAAAACATCTAGAGCAGCCTATAAGGCCAGTGTTAGTGAGGCAAAAAAAGGGTGGGAAAGCGACAGGTGGGATATCTTGAGAAGCTCTCTGGGTGCTCGGGACATGAGGACCTTTTGAAAAGTGGTCAATACAGGCAGTTTTGAGGCTAAATCTCCAATAGAGCCAAACTTGGAGGCAGGCGTATGGCAGGAACACTTCGAGTCGCTCTACTCAAGGGTGGGAACATTGGATGAACCAGCTCTTAATGTCTGTTCTGTGGGGATGGTTCCACCCACTACATTTATGTCTATCCCCACAACATTGGATGACACCCCTGTGATAGCCCTCAATGAGATAACTGGTGCTCTTTCCAAAATAGCACCAGGAAAAGCCCCCAGACTGGACAAGATCCCTGGGGACCTTTTCCGTAGTGAACACATTGTCTGGACGCCATACCTCTGGGCGCTATTTAATGCTATACTCCAAGGTATGGAGATCCCTGCTAGTTGGGCCAGAGCTGAAATAATTTCCATATACAAAAAGGGCTCACCGCTGTTGCCACTAAACTACAGGCCAATAAGCGTACAGATATCACACAAAAAATCTTTGCACGCGTGTTGCTGCTCCAGCTGCAGAGCTGGATGGAGGAGCACAAGAGACTCATTCCCCTGCAGGCAGGGTTCGGGGAAAAATTGTCCACACTGGACCAAATTCTCAGACTACAGATATTACACTTGAAGATCGTGTATCTAGAGGGTGGCAGCCTCTACCTAATATTTGTAGACCTGAGGTCTGCGTTTGATCTGGTCCCAAGAGAGAACTTGTGGGCAGTTCTCCATGAGATGGGGGTTCTGCCTTACTTATGCACGAGGGAAATTACACCCAAATTAGATATGGGAAGGAGGGAAACCTTACGGCCCCTATCCCTGTGAATATAGGTGTCCATCAGGGATGCGTACTCGCCCGACCCTATATAGCCTCTAAATAAATGGCCTAGTAGATTATCTGCTCAGTGAGACATCCCTAAGCTGGCAACAAGCAAAATCCCAGCTAAGATGTTTGCCGACGATACTCTACTAGTGTCTAAGTCACCCATGGGGATACAGAGGGTATTAAATAGGTTTGGTGCGTTCTGTAGGGAAAGAGAGCTTGAAGTCAACCTCCAAAAAAAACAAATACACGGTGTTCAATTCCCCCCAAATCACTCAACCAAATCCATCTCTACATGGCAAACCCCTTGAAGGAATATCTGCATTCGACTACCTAGGCTATTACAGATTCCATGGATTGGGGTCTCAAATTAAAAAATCATCCCTTAAACTATCACAATCATCTGGAGGATTGATGAAGGTTTTTCGAAAATCAAGCTACAAACCTGTGAGTCCTGCCATAGAAATCTACAAGGTGCAAGCCAGGGTAGGGGCCTTGTATGGAACAGAATTATGGGGACACTGCAGCTCTGAGAGTCTTACGCAATCAGAAAATATCTTTCTTAGACAATTGTTTAGTCTACCGCAGAGCACCCCACTCACACCACTACGTCTGGACCTGGGAGTTAGGCCCATAGCGGATGAATCTAATCTTAGACCCCTCCTATTCTGGCGGCGTCTGTGGGTTCTCCCTGAACTTGCAGCATATAGAGACAAATTAAGAGAAGTGATGAGCCTTCCAGGGGCGGGCAAATTACCCTGGCTCTCTTATATTCATCAAACGTTAACAAGCTTGGGAAGGGGCAACCTATGGGATGACCCGGAGTTTACTTGTGCCTCAATCTCAAGGAAAATGCTATGGGAGAGCTACGGGGAATTCAAACTGGCCCTACTCCAATGCAACCCCCTAGTAGGTAAGCTGACTGCAATCTTCCTAGATTCTAAGGATAGGTATATCTTAGAGCCGTCCCTGAATGATATCAAGCCGGCAACTGCAAGAAAGCTTTTTTTTACAGTTTATATACGGGGTCTTGCCCCTGCGCTCCTTTACAAACAACTGGGGTGGCTCACAATTTGTGGGATGCCTGGCTTGTGATTGCCCAATAGAATCTGACCTTCATGTCTTTTTTAGCTGCCCTGGTTACTATAAAGTGAGAAAACGGTGGGTGGTCCGAATTTGTAGAAATCTTGGAACCAGACGCTGCTGCGAGGCTTTCAGGATATTTAAACATGATACCAGCCTCCCGATAATTTATTCGGTAGCAGTTTTCTTATTCTCCATGTGGTGCACCCGCAGAGTCTTTTTAAAAACCAAACCATAGTAACAAGCGAGGGCCACTGCCATTTGACAAATTAAATGAGGAATTTTATTGGGCCAACTATTATCTTCATTTAACTTTGATCACCTACATTGATACACCTAACCCATATTTGGTCTCTTTTGCTACCTTGGTTTTCTGTCCCCGAATCTGTATTTTGTGGCCTGGACCAAATTCTGATCATCCGCATCTGGTTTTGTTATCGGTTTTATATCTTGCATCGATGCACATGCATGTGCACTTTGTATTGTCAGAATTTGCACTTTGTAGTGCCAAAATTGTCTCCAGCTAAGATCAATCAATTGTTTTACATGATTAGACTCTACCATAGGTGGGTGTAGTCAAATAGATTACACCACATATTGGTGATAGGCCATACTTCTGTATGTTTTACACATCTATGTTTATCTTATGTATCCAGCCGTGCTCCACCTTTTTTATTCTTTTTTACACAATGAAATTTTTATTATTCGATTGAGTTGAGCAGAGCAAAAGACGTGGTTCCCCACAATCAGGAGAGCGCCACCAAACATTGTAGTACAGCTTACATTGTCATATCGAAACCAAGTAAGAGTAGAATAAGCCAAAGTAAGTAGCCCCCTCCCCTACCCCGTCCCCCCCAACAACTCCCAATGCCCAACTTCCCTACTACCCACCCCTTATCCCTCCCTAACCCCATGCACGTGCAGCAGAAACGCAATTGCTATCAGTCGTAAGGTATGACACAGTGAATAGGCCCTCTAGGCACTTCTGCCTATATCTCTTCCTCATGTGCTACAGGGGGATCTAGAGGCAACTCCCTATAATCCGCCCACCTCTTCCAGATCTTAAAGTGTTTACGGGGGCAGCCTCTCGCCTCAAACACAGGTCGCTCCAGTCCCATATAATAATCCAGGCCGGCCTTCCATGCACACAGGGGGGGGGGCTCGGACTCCCTTCCACGCTCTGGCGAGGTCTCGCTTGGCCACCACCAGTCCCAGGAGCAATAGGTGGCGCTTGTATATGTTCCCACCGACTCCTTCAAGTATGTGGAGTAAACCTAAACGGTGAGTGCGTGGGAGGTCCCATCCCAAAACTTCAGACAAGCAATTCCATACGCCCCTCCAAAATCCAATCAGTCTAGGACATGACCACACTGTATGCAGCAGCGTACCCACAGCCGCTCCGCACCGCAGACATTCCGACGAGCCAATCAGCCCAGCCTTCCAGAGTCGCTCTCGGGTATAATAAGACCTATGGAGGTACTTGAATTGAATCAGTCTAAGCCGCATCGCTATTGCAGTTCCGCGCGGAGACTCTAGGGCCTCCCTCCAGTCATCCTCATCTAGGGGACCAACGTCAGCCTCCCAAGCTGCTTTCAGAGGGAGCAGGGTAGAAGAGCAGTGTGTTACCATCGTCTGGTAGATGCGAGAGATCTTCTTATCACCAAGGTCTCCCATGAATACCTTCGCCTCAATGGGGCTAAACTCAGGGAGCGAGTCCAGATCCGCAATGCTGGGCGTGAGTGCATGGCGGAATTGTAAATAACGAAAGAACTGGGTTTGGGGCATACTGAACTCAGCACTGAGTTCCTGGAAGGACTTAAGAGTAGTCCCGGACATGACATGTCCCAACATCGAAATCCCAATCGCTTCCCAGCCATCGAACCCCGGGAGTGCCGTCAGTTCGGGGAGTCGTCCATTATGCCACAATGGCGTCTCAGCAGTTAGCCTACCCCACCAACCCATACGACGTAATGCCTGCCGCCATACCGCAAAAACAACTTTCGTGACGCACGGTAGCGTCCGTCGCAGCCGGGCCGAGTATAGAATTGTGTGTAATGTATGATCGCCCATCAATGAGCGCTCCAGGGTATATGCCGGGTCTCCTCTGTCACCATACCACCACTCATTGAGTATGAGCAGCTGGGAGGCCTGATAATAAGACAACAGATCAGGGGTGGCCAAGCCACCACAATACGTGGAGAGGAAGCACGTCCTTAGTGCCACCCTGGCCGCGCCCCCAGCCCACAGGAAGCGATTCAATGCAGAGTTAGCCTGCCGAAACCACTGGGGAGGGATGGGATGAGGATAGTTTTGTAATTGGTACAATAGGCGTGGAAGAGCCACCATCTTGAATATTGCTGATCTACCGAAAATGGTCAGAGGCATCCGGGACCAAGTCTTAATGTCCTCTTGAACCTTATCCCACACGGGTACGATGTTGCGCTCCCACGTAATACGGGTGGACTCCGAGAGGAACACCCCTAAATACTTCAGACCGTCGGTTGCCTGCTGTAAGCCTGTCGCCCAGGGGCCTATCTCCGCCGCGCCTCCTAGCACCCAAAGGGTGGATTTGCCTAAATTCAAGCAAAGTCCCGAGACCTCTCCAAATATCCGCATAATTTCTAACACTCGGGGCCCCGAGCGACTCAAGTCAGTGAGGAAGAAGAGGACGTCATCCGCATATAAGGCAATCCTATCGAAAAGAGTTTCAGTCCATACAAAACCCCGGATCTGTGCGTCTATGCGCACCCAAGAAGCCAGAGGCTCCATGGCTAGGGCGAACAGGTACGGGGACAACGGGCACCCCTGACGGGTCCCCCTTCCAATGGAGAACACCCCCGAAACTGCCCCAGCGACCCTAACGGACGCCGTAATATCGGTATAGAGCAGTGAAATATATGACAGGTACACTGGGCCCAGGTTGAGGCGAGACAGGAGCACAAAAATGTACGCCCAGCTAACGGAATCAAACGCCTTATGGATGTCCGCCAGTAACAAAGCCGCCCTGTCTCCCGAGGTCCCCATCGCATCTACCGCTGCCTGCGCGCGCCGGATGTTGTGTCGTGTCGCACGGTGTGGCATAAAGCCCGCCTGGTCCGGATGGACGAGGTCTGCTATATAGGGGAGTAAGCGGTTCGCCAGTGCCTTCGCTAATATTTTAGCTTCTATATTGAGCAAGGAGATGGGGCGATACGAGTCATGTCTGTCAGGGGGTCTGCCAGGCTTTTGAAAGACCACAATTTCGGCGTGGCGCCAGTCTGGAGGTAATCTGCCCCGCTCACGTGCAACCTCCAGTGTACACCTATAATGGGACCCCAGGAGAAGCTGGAATTTCTTAAAAAATTCGCAGGGGTAGCCATTCGGACCGGGCGCTTTCCCCACATTGAGTTGGCCCAGTGCCTCCCCAAGTTCCTTGGCCGTAAGGGGGACCTCGAGTTCCTTCCTGGCCTCGTCGGACACAGCCCGAGGCGGCAAATCGTCTATGAATTTAGCTACGTCGTCTGTGCGGAGACTGTCTCGCGGGGCATATTGTGACCTAAAATATTCAGCAAAACTCGCTGCAAGCTCAGCCGGGTCTGTAATCGTCCCTCCGTCTTCAGCAGTGAGGCCCGGCAGCATGATCGGTTGAAGACGTTGCTGACACAACCTATGGAGCATGGTACTGGACTTATCTCCCCATTGGTATATTCTGCTCCGCGTGGCCAGCCACGCCTGCTTAGCCTCATCCATCAAGAGAGAGGCGTAGGACTGTTGCGCTTGGAGAAGCAACCGTATCGCCACTTCGTCTCCTCCTCCCCGACTCCGCTGTTCCAGTTCTTCTACGAGTTTGGCAGCAGTAGTGGTCGATTCCCGTCGTCTACGGCGGGCCGCAGCACACCACGCAATGTCCACCCCCCTGATAGTAGGTTTCATGGCCTCCCACACTACCGCTACGTCCATACCGTCTACTAGATTTTCCCGCCAGTAGTGTGCGACGGCCTCCCGCAGGTGTTGGACATAAGCGGGCTGCTGGAGATGCCACGAGGACATCCTCCATCGGAAAGGTTGCCGCTTCGTAAGTAGTTCTACTGTGATCGATACCGGGGAATGGTCCGAGAGCCCTCTTGGAAGCATCGCAGCGTCGCGCACCCTGCTCAGACAGGCACCAGGCACAAACACATAATCCAGTCTCGAGAACGAGCCGTGCACCGCAGAAACATACGTGTATTCGCGCGCTGCTGGATGCATATGTCGCCACACATCTACCCATCCTAATCCCTCAACCATAGCTCGTAATCGGGTAGGGGAACTTGGAGAAGGGCCAGCGAGCACTCCCTGCTGCCTCTGACGGTCTACACACACATCCATCACCTCATTCCAATCACCTCCAATCACAGCCAAGGACTCCGGGATATCCTCCCACACTGTAAACAGCTTCTCGGACAGGGCCCACTGCAGAGGGGGGGGGGCATAATCACTTCCAAAGACCACCGGCTCAGTACCCACCATACCCTTGATAAATATATAGCGGCCTTGAGGGTCCGCCCACTGCTTCTCATGGGCGTAGGCTACTCTACGGTGTATCAGAATAGCAACACCTCTAGAGCCCCTAACGAAACCAGCATGAAATACCTGATGATATCCAAACCTCTGCAAGCTAAGCACTTTAGAGCCCATCATGTGAGTTTCCTGGAGCAAGAGTACATCAGCAGATTCCCTCTTCCCCCAATGTAAAACAGCTCCCCTTTTAATGGCATCCAGCATCCCCCTGACATTCCAGGTAATTATCCGTAAGGACTCCCCGGGGAGTCTATGAGTCAAGTCAGCCATAGTCAATTGAGGTCCAACAATTAGGCCTCCTGTGCCACTCCCACATACCTCGCACTTTCTTCAGGTCCTTAATAAACAGCACGTGCATTTCCCTCCCCCACCCGTCCCAGACCCTCCCAACACCAACAGTAACCACCCCGGCATGTCCTTCATTCCCAGTCATCTCTGTTCCTACATGTCCTACCCCCAACCCCTGCCTAAAACACCCCCCACCCCTATACCTCATAGAACATTGAAGTACCTGTCGCGGCATGGGTAGCCCCGGGTCCAAAACAGAGGGCCCAAGACCAACCATACCAATGGATCCCAACACCCCTTAAGAACAGCAAATCCCGCCCCTCCCCTAGCCAACACCCACTACGCGTGGTAGTCGGAGGCCCCATCAAGTCACCCCTAAACCCCTAACCGCCACCCCAGTTACAACTAAATCAACCCCCAGAGTAAACACCATGGGCAGCGCCCACACTTCTGAGGACGAGGCCCGGCCGTGGGCCCTCCGGCAATTCAATTTCACTGCAGCAGTGTAGTCTTGCCCAGGGACTCAAGAATTATCTTCAGATTGGTCGGATGTAATAGCCCCACTATCTTGAGTCGCGCCAGCAGAGGCGGACCTCTTCCTCGACCGGGACCTCCGCTGTCGGCCATGTCGGGCCGGCCGGCCCCTCCGCTCCTGCGACGAACCTCCCGGGGCATCAGGATTCAGACCCGGCTGGGCATGCGGCCTGATCGGCACAGACTCGTCAGTCCACTTGAAGACATCCTCAGGAGAATCGAAGAAGTGAGTCCGGGACTGATAGACAACCCGCAGGTGGGCCGGGTACAACAGGGAATATTGGATCTTCAATCCTCGCAGTTTGGCTTTGGCATCCAAAAAGGAACGACGCTGCTGCTGCACTAACCTGGTATAGTCAGGAAAAATCATGATCTTCCGATTTTCGTACATGATGGAGTCTCTGGCCCTCGCCTCTCGTAGAATCACGTCCCGATCATGATAGTTCAACAGTCTGGCGATTACTGCCCGGGGTCGCTCTCCTTCCGGTGGTCGCTGTGTTAAGCGCGATGGGCACGTTCAATTACAAAGCAGGTGGAAAGGGCCCCTGTGGGGAGCCAGCTCTCCAGCCATCGGGTTAGAAACAGTTCCATATTGTCCTTCTCGCATCGCTCCGGAAACCCAACAAAGCGCAGGTTGTTTCTACGCGCGCGACCTTCAGCATCTTCCACACTGGTTGCAAGGTTCTTTTGGACATGTTCCATCGCAGCCATTTTGCGTTTCAGGGTCCCCACATCATCCTCCACCACCGAGATCCTCGACTCCGTCTCTGTAATCCGTTCCACGGCATTTCGCAGATCTCGTCGTAGCAGGGTCACGTCCGCGCCCACTGCACCAATCTTTGCGTCCAGCATATCCCTGGATTGGGTGATCGCCGCCATGAGCGCCGCATTATCTGGCCCTGTTCCTCCGCCACCACTGGGCGCTCCAGTCCCTCCACTGGGCCCCGTAAACTTGTCTATGGGCCCTTGTTTGGGCGGACCGCCACCTCCCCTGGTCATAACTGCGTGTAGCTGTAGGGCCACAGTATCAGAAGAATCTATAGAGGGAGCGGGGGAGGTCCTCCACCGATGAGTGGGTCTGTCTGTGGTCCCGCAACCCCCGGAGATGAAGCAGCCCACAGCCAAGTCCGGGCAGTGCCAATGGGTCAATGTAGGTCGGCCACCAGGCCGCTTCCTTCTCTCCCTTCCTTCTGGTCACTCCGTGGGTCACTCAGCGGACCGCCTCGGATCCCGCAGGTCCCGCTGGTCTTCGGGCGCCCTAACTGCCCCACCGCCGGCCGCGCCAACGACGTCCCAGGGGAGGATCGATGTAGCCTGCAGGCTGCCCCAAGTAGAGTCCGCACCGCAGGTCGTGATATGGCCAAGGGGTTCGCTCCAGAAAGCAGCCCAGCGGCGCCACCCACAGCCTGCCGCCGTTTCCACCGTCACGGAGGCACCTAAACACCTCCTGCTGTCAGCGTCGGCTCCGCCTGCAGCCGGCTCTGGGAGAGCGCGAAAATCAGGCTGCTTACCGGCAGTGATGTAGGCCTCCGCTCCTCCCAGATCCTCTAAATGTGTCGCAGATGTGCAGCGAGTCCGGCCGGCACCCAGCCACAGCACCCTGGGGCCTCCGCCGCCCTGGGCCAGCCCGCCAGCCGAGTAGTCCGCCGGCTCGGGCAGGCCTCCACAGCCACTCCAAAATTGAGGCCCCGGCGTCGGCGGCAAAGACCAGGCCGCACGTCTCTGCCGGCGGCGCAGCCCCGCCGGATCATCTAGGGAAGCCGCTTGCCGAGCCGGAGGATCCCCAACACTGCTGCCAGCACTCGCCCCGCTAAGATCTGGCGGAATGGGCTTAGGGGCCAGAATAATTAGACGGATAAGGTTTGGGCCGGCGGGAGCTCTGTTAGGCTGCGACCGCCATCTTCGCCCGTCAAGCCACGCCCCCTTTTTTTATTCTTTTTTAACTACAATCAATTTCAAAAGTAAATGAATTGTTAGTAATTTTAGTTGTACTTTTAAGGTCAAACTGACCGAAATAAAGATATTACTGACTGACTGGCTTCCTCACAACCTGTTGCCCCACCAGCTCGTGCGCTGCTCCCTCTACCTTTGCAGTCCTCAAAAATACATATTTTTAATTTCTGTGATGGCCCAGCGACTACTGTGTGCTATTGACTCACTTCTCTTTCAGAAAAGTACGTACACGCAAGTAAAAACTTTAAAAACAAGCATTGGAAATGCAATAGGTCTCGCATTAGGAAAGTTTGAGCAATTGGTATTGTAAATGACACTTTTTTATTTATGTGTTGGTTTTGAAAATAGCAAAAGTAATAGCTTTGTCAGTTACAATGTCAATAGTTTTAACTTTCGCAAATGTGACACCTATAGCATTTGTAATGCAATGTGTGTTGTATTTATGTGACTTAGAGTATTGATATTGCAAATAACAATGGCTTTTAATTTTGTAAATAATTAATACTTAAATAAAATGTATTGTAATTTATAATGGCAATAGCTTAAACGTTTGTAAATAACTTTTGTGAAGATTATGTTCAGTGTATTTTATTGTGACGAAAATCCAAGAACATTGCATTTGCACCTACACACACACACAGCCACACACACACACACACACATAGATGTGGTGGTGGTGGATCTGGGGGATATGGTGGTGGTGGATGTGGTGGTGGTGGTGGTGGATGTGGTGGTGATGGTGGTGGATGTGGGGGTGGATGTGGGGGTGGATGTGGTGGTGGAGGTGGTGGTGGAGGTGGTGGATGTGGTGGTGGTGGATGTGGTGGTGGATGTAGTGAAAGGGGTGGTGGATGTGGTGGTGGATGTGGTGGTGGATGTGGTGGTGGAAGTGATGGTGGTGGAAGTGATGGTGGTGGTGGATGCGGTGGTGGATGTGGTGGTGGATGTGGTGGTGGTGGATGCGGTGGTGGTGGATGCGGTGGTGGTGGTGGATGCGGTGGTGGTGGATGTGGTGGTGGTGGATGTGGTGGATGTGGTGGTGGTGGATGCGGTGGATGTGGTGGTGGATGTGGTGGTGGTGGGTGTGGTGGATGTGGTGGTGGATGTGGTGGTGGATGCGGTGGTGGTGCATGTGGTGGATGTGGTGGTGTTGGATGTGGTGGTGGATGTGGCAGTGGATGTCATGGTGGATGTGGAGGTGATGGTGGATGTGGTGGATGTGGTGGTGGATGCGGTGGTGGTGCTGGATGCGGTGGATGTGGTGGATGTGGTGGTGGATGTGGTGGATGTGGTGGTGGTGGATGCGGTGGATGTGGTGGTGCATGTGGTGGATGTGGTGGTGGATGTCATGGTGGATGTGGAGGTGATGGTGGATGTGGTGGATGTGGTGGTGGATGCGGTGGTGGTGGTGGATGCGGTGGTGGTGGAAGTGGTGGTGGATGTGTTGGATGTGGTGGTGGATGTGGTGGTAGATGTGGTGGTGGATGTGGTGGTGGATGTGGTGGTGGATGTGGTGGTGGATGTGGTGGATGTGGGTGTGGTGGAGGATGTGGTGGTGGATGTGGTGGTGGATGTGGTGGTGAATGTGGTGGTGGTGGGTGTGATGGATGTGGTGGTGGATGTGGCGGTGGATGTCATGGTGGATGTGGAGGTGATGGTGGATGTGGTGGTGGATGTGGTGGTGATGGTGGATGTGGTGGTGGATGTGGTGGTGGATGCGGTGGTGGATGCGGTGGTGGATGCGGTGGATGTGGTGGTGGTGGATGCGGTGGATGTGGTGGTGGATGCGGTGGTGGTGGTGGATGCGGTGGTGGTGGTGGGGAATGGGGTGGTGGATGTGGCGGTGGATGTCATGGTGGATGTGGAGGTGATGGTGGATGTGGTGGTGGATGTGGTGGTGATGGTGGATGTGGTGGTGGATGTGGTGGTGGATGCGGTGGTGGATGCGGTGGTGGATGCGGTGGTGGATGCGGTGGATGTGGTGGTGGTGGATGCGGTGGATGTGGTGGTGGTGGATGCGGTGGATGTGGTGGTGGATGTGGTGGTGGATGTGGTGGTGATGGTGGATGTGGTGGTGGATGTGTTGGTGGATGTGGTGGTGGATGTGGCATGACATTTTTATTATATACAGAGGGGTACTTATTTTGTACCAATCACTGACCGATGTTAATGTAAGGGTTGTAGATGGTGGGTTGCGCATGCCTTGTTTTCATTTCCATTATAATGACAATAATCCTTTCCTTGACCCTGTGCTCAATCAACGTGGACTGTATTATAGTGAATACGAGGGGCTTAGATAAAGAAATAGGAGAGGCGAGGAGGAAGGGAAACTGGGGTAAGGAACAGCCGACGGAGGAGAACAAGACGGAGGGCATTGCTGTGGGGAGGGGGGAGGAGAAATGCGACACGGCGGGCAGGGGAGGGGGCGGAGCGGGGAGAGCGGCGATGAGGGTGTGAAGGTCTCACATGAGGGGGCGTGGTATCTTAAGTCGTGTTGCTTTGGGAGGCAAGATTTAAAAAAAGCACCATACTGAAAGAAAGGCGTGCGCCGCCTTGTTGAAAGTGAAAGGTGCTGAAAATAAACATATGCAGCGGCACTACTGCTGAAGCGCAAGTGCGGTGCTGGTTAAAAAACCATGAGTAATTGAAATTTAAGGGAGCCTGCTGTGAGGAAAAAAAGCCTCGCCCGCCATTGTTTGTATGCGCTGTGCTTTGCTCAAACATGAAGCACGACGCCCAGGCGATGAGGAGTGCACGACCCCAGAGCCTAACCCTGCTTGGTGTACATTTAAGAACTCCGTTTGGTCTCTCATGAAGGGGCGTGGGATCTTAAGTTGCGTCGCTGCGGGAAGCAAGATAATTAGGGGGTGAATAATTAGGGGGTGAGAAATGCGCTGGGAGGGCTGCCTTTGATGTGGTAATGCGAGGCAGGCAGGCAGGCGGCTGGTGGCATTGTGCACGCGCTTTTTAGGGCTTGCGCTTGCGCAATGACCTAAAAATCACATGCACTGCATGGAATCGCCAGTGGAATCGCCAGTTCGGTAAACTCTCGATAAGCCCGTATATATCTCGCTCCCGCTCAATGCGCATGCGCATTGAGATAGGTCGCTCGACCTAAAAATGTACTGGTCCCAGTGGCATGCAAAATCATAGAATGGTAAATAAAAAAATTGAAAAAATAATAGCACCTGCACGATTCTATGAGTGTGTGCATGCATGCTGATGCATGCTACATCTACTTAATGGTGTGGGTACCAGCAGCATCCTGTCACGTAAACAGTCATGTGCATCATCACTCTTTTTTTCTTTTTGCTTGTTTTTTTTGCAGTAGCTGTGCAAAATTGTAAAAAAGCATTTTGCTCTATGAAAATGAAAGATAGCATCAGCGAAAAGCACTGCAAAAGCCAATAAGGCATAGAAATGCTTGTTTAGTGAAGTGCGGTCATTTTATACCAGGATGAACCTCCTCTTTATTCAAAATCACTGAAGGCACTATACTTCTCTGGTTTCTTTTTATTTCATCACTCAGAATGCCGAAAGGCTTCTATTCAACCGATCATTACATACCTGTCCAAAGGCCCCCACATTTCAGAAATTGTTTTTGAATATTCTGATGATTTAGCCCTAATTTTCTTCACTCTGCTGTTGTAACTTGCACTGAGCTATTAAGGCCATATTGACAGGTCCTGAGAACAAGCCTGTAAGTGCAGCCTGGCTGTCCCCTGTGTTTTTTTAGCCAATGTGACTTTGTACACAATTAGTGGAGCAGCACTCTGGGCCAACCCTCTTGCAATTTTTCCTCCAATGGACCTTTTCTTCGCCGCCTGAAAGATAAAGAAAGTTAGCATTAAATCAATCAATTTCAATTAACAGTGTAAATAAAAACCCATTTGGCATCACAATAATGACCAAGAATCAGTGACTATAGTTAAGAAGGCTTATTACAAATTAGAAGTCAAATAAGATGGTCAAACCTCAGCACCATGGTGTACGCATATAGAATATTACCAGGGAAAGCCAATCTCTTAAAGAAGTTTAGGTGCCTGTAATGCAACCGGTGCTCATGTAAAGCACTCTGATACTTTTGGGTCTAGTTCGTGCTATATAACCCCCAAAAAAAAGTTGTTCAGTCACAGCAATACAAAAGATCAGCCCTGATTGCCTCTATTAAGTCTAATGATCGTCCCTTAATTAAAACATCTAGAGCGGCCTATAAGGCCAGTGTTAGTGAGGCAAAAAAAGGGTGGGAAAGCGACAGGTGGGATATCTTGAGAAGCTCTCTGGGTGCTCGGGACATGAGGACCTTTTGGAAAGTGGTCAATACAGGCAGTTCTGAGGCTAAATCTCCAATAGAGCCAAACTTGGAGGCAGGCGTATGGCAGGAACACTTCGAGTCGCTCTACTCAAGGGTGGGAACATTGGATGAACCAGCTCTTAATGTCTGTTCTGTGGGGATGGTTCCACCCACTACATTTATGTCTATCCCCACAACATTGGATGACACCCCTGTGATAGCCCTCAATGAGATAACTGGTGCTCTTTCCAAAATAGCACCAGGAAAAGCCCCCAGACTGGACAAGATCCCTGGGGACCTTTTCCGTAGTGAACACATTGTCTGGACGCCATACCTCTGGGCGCTATTTAATGCTATACTCCAAGGTATGGAGATCCCTGCTAGTTGGGCCAGAGCTGAAATAATTTCCATATACAAAAAGGGCTCACCGCTGTTGCCACTAAACTACAGGCCAATAAGCGTACAGATATCACACAAAAAATCTTTGCACGCGTGTTGCTGCTCCAGCTGCAGAGCTGGATGGAGGAGCACAAGAGACTCATTCCCCTGCAGGCAGGGTTCGGGGAAAAATTGTCCACACTGGACCAAATTCTCAGACTACAGATATTACACTTGAAGATCGTGTATCTAGAGGGTGGCAGCCTCTACCTAATATTTGTAGACCTGAGGTCTGCGTTTGATCTGGTCCCAAGAGAGAACTTGTGGGCAGTTCTCCATGAGATGGGGGTTCTGCCTTACTTATGCACGAGGGAAATTACACCCAAATTAGATATGGGAAGGAGGGAAACCTTACGGCCCCTATCCCTGTGAATATAGGTGTCCATCAGGGATGCGTACTCGCCCGACCCTATATAGCCTCTAAATAAATGGCCTAGTAGATTATCTGCTCAGTGAGACATCCCTAAGCTGGCAACAAGCAAAATCCCAGCTAAGATGTTTGCCGACGATACTCTACTAGTGTCTAAGTCGCCCATGGGGATACAGAGGGTATTAAATAGGTTTGGTGCGTTCTGTAGGGAAAGAGAGCTTGAAGTCAACCTCCAAAAAAACCAAATACACGGTGTTCAATTCCCCCCAAATCACTCAACCAAATCCATCTCTACATGGCAAACCCCTTGAAGGAATATCTGCATTCGACTACCTAGGCTATTACAGATTCCATGGATTGGGGTCTCAAATTAAAAAATCATCCCTTAAACTATCACAATCATCTGGAGGACTGATGAAGGTTTTTCGAAAATCAAGCTACAAACCTGTGAGTCCTGCCATAGAAATCTACAAGGTGCAAGCCAGGGGAGGGGCCTTGTATGGAACAGAATTATGGGGACACTGCAGCTCTGAGAGTCTTACGCAATCAGAAAATATCTTTCTTAGACAATTGTTTAGTCTACCGCAAAGCACCCCACTCACACCACTACGTCTGGACCTGGGAGTTAGGCCCATAGCGGATGAATCTAATCTTAGACCCCTCCTATTCTGGCGGCGTCTGTGGGTTCTCCCTGAACTTGCAGCATATAGAGACAAATTAAGAGAAGTGATGAGCCTTCCAGGGGCGGGCAAATTACCCTGGCTCTCTTATATTCATCAAACGTTAACAAGCTTGGGAAGGGGCAACCTATGGGATGACCCGGAGGTTACTTGTGCCTCAATCTCAAGGAAAATGCTAAGGGAGAGCTACGGGGAATTCAAACTGGCCCTACTCCAATGCAACCCCCTAGTAGGTAAGCTGACTGCAATCTTCCTAGATTCTAAGGATAGGTATATCTTAGAGCCGTCCCTGAATGATATCAAGCCGGCAACTGCAAGAAAGCTTTTTTTTACAGTTTATATACGGGGTCTTGCCCCTGCGCTCCTTTACAAACAACTGGGGTGGCTCACAATTTGTGGGATGCCTGGCTTGTGATTGCCCAATAGAATCTGACCTTCATGTCTTTTTTAGCTGCCCTGGTTACTATAAAGTGAGAAAACGGTGGGTGGTCCGAATTTGTAGAAATCTTGGAACCAGACGCTGCTGCGAGGCTTTCAGGATATTTAAACATGATACCAGCCTCCCGATAATTTATTCGGTAGCAGTTTTCTTATTCTCCATGTGGTGCACCCGCAGAGTCTTTTTAAAAACCAAACCATAGTAACAAGCGAGGGCCACTGCCATTTGACAAATTAAATGAGGAATTTTATTGGGCCAACTATTATCTTCATTTAACTGTGATCACCTACATTGATACACCTAACCCATATTTGGTCTCTTTTGCTACCTTGGTTTTCTGTCCCCGAATCTGTATTTTGTGGCCTGGACCAAATTCTGATCATCCGCATCTGGTTTTGTTATCGGTTTTATATCTTGCATCGATGCACATGCATGTGCACTTTGTATTGTCAGAATTTGCACTTTGTAGCGCCAAAATTGTCTCCAGCTAAGATCAATCAATTGTTTTACATGATTAGACTCTACCATAGGTGGGTGTAGTCAAATAGATTACACCACATATTGGTGATAGGCCATACTTCTGTATGTTTTGCACATCTATGTTTATCTTATGTATCCAGCCGTGCTCCACCTTTTTTATTCTTTTTTAACTACAATCAATTTCAAAAGTAAATGAATTGTTAGTAATTTTAGTTGTACTTTTAAGGTCAAACTGACCGAAATAAAGATATTACTGACTGACTGGCTTCCTCACAACCTGTTGCCCCACCAGCTCGTGCGCTGCTCCCTCTACCTTTGCAGTCCTCAAAAATACATATTTTTAATTTCTGTGATGGCCCAGCGACTACTGTGTGCTATTGACTCACTTCTCTTTCAGAAAAGTACGTACACGCAAGTAAAAACTTTAAAAACAAGCATTGGAAATGCAATAGGTCTCGCATTAGGAAAGTTTGAGCAATTGGTATTGTAAATGACACTTTTTTATTTATGTGTTGGTTTTGAAAATAGCAAAAGTAATAGCTTTGTCAGTTACAATGTCAATAGTTTTAACTTTCGCAAATGTGACACCTATAGCATTTGTAATGCAATGTGTGTTGTATTTACGTGACTTAGATGTATTGATATTGCAAATAACAATGGCTTTTAATTTTGTAAATAATTAATACTTAAATAACATGTATTGTAATTTATAATGGCAATAGCTTAAACGTTTGTAAATAACTTTTGTGAAGATTATGTTCAGTGTATTTTATTGTGACGAAAATCCAAGAACATTGCATTTGCACCTACACACACACACAGCCACACACAGCCACACACACACACACACACATAGATGTGGTGGTGGTGGATCTGGGGGATATGGTGGTGGTGGATGTGGTGGTGGTGGATGTGGTGGTGATGGTGGTGGATGTGGGGGTGGATGTGGGGGTGGATGTGGGGGTGGATGTGGTGGTGGATGTGGTGGTGGATGTGGTGGTGGATGTGGTGGTGGAGGTGGTGGTGGAGGTGGTGGATGTGGTGGTGGTGGATGTGGTGGTGGATGTAGTGAAAGGGGTGGTGAATGTGGTGGTGGATGTGGTGGTGGAAGTGATGGTGGTGGAAGTGATGGTGGTGGTGGATGCGGTGGTGGATGTGGTGGTGGATGTGGTGGTGGTGGATGCGGTGGTGGTGGATGCGATGGTGGTGGTGGATGCGGTGGTGGTGGATGTGGTGGTGGTGGATGTGGTGGTGGTGGATGCGGTGGATGTGGTGGGTGTGGTGGATGTGGTGGTGGATGTGGTGGTGGATGCGGTGGTGGTGCATGTGGTGGATGTGGTGGTGTTGGATGTGGTGGTGGATGTGGCGGTGGATGTCATGGTGGATGTGGAGGTGATGGTGGATGTGGTGGATGTGATGGTGGATGCGGTGGTGGATGTGGTGGTGGATGTGGTGGTGGTGGATGCGGTGGTGGTGGATGCGGTGGTGGTGGTGGATGCGGTGGTGGTGGATGTGGTGGTGGTGGATGTGGTGGATGTGGTGGTGGTGGATGCGGTGGATGTGGTGGTGGATGTGGTGGTGGTGGGTGTGGTGGATGTGGTGGTGGATGTGGTGGTGGATGCGGTGGTGGTGCATGTGGTGGATGTGGTGGTGTTGGATGTGGTGGTGGATGTGGCGGTGGATGTCATGGTGGATGTGGAGGTGATGGTGGATGTGGTGGATGTGGTGGTGGATGCGGTGGTGGTGCTGGATGCGGTGGATGTGGTGGATGTGGTGGTGGATGTGGTGGATGTGGTGGTGGTGGATGCAGTGGATGTGGTGGTGCATGTGGTGGATGTGGTGGTGGATGTCATGGTGGATGTGGAGGTGATGGTGGATGTGGTGGATGTGGTGGTGGATGCGGTGGTGGTGGTGGATGCAGTGGTGGTGGAAGTGGTGGTGGATGTGTTGGATGTGGTGGTGGATGTGGTGGTAGATGTGGTGGTGGATGTGGTGGTGGATGTGGTGGTGGATGTGGTGGTGGATGTGGTGGATGTGGGTGTGGTGGAGGATGTGGTGGTGGATGTGGTGGTGGATGTGGTGGTGGATGTGGTGGTGGTGGGTGTGGTGGATGTGGTGGTGGATGTGGCGGTGGATGTGGCGGTGGATGTCATGGTGGATGTGGAGGTGATGGTGGATGTGGTGGTGGATGTGGTGGTGATGGTGGATGTGGTGGTGGATGTGGTGGTGGATGCGGTGGTGGATGCGGTGGTGGATGCGGTGGATGTGGTGGTGGTGGATGCGGTGGATGTGGTGGTGGATGCGGTGGTGGTGGTGGATGCGGTGGTGGTGGTGGTGGTGGATGGGGTGGTGGATGTGGCGGTGGATGTCATGGTGGATGTGGAGGTGATGGTGGATGTGGTGGTGGATGTGGTGGTGATGGTGGATGTGGTGGTGGATGTGGTGGTGGATGCGGTGGTGGATGCGGTGGTGGATGTGGTGGTGGATGCGGTGGATGTGGTGGTGGTGGATGCGGTGGATGTGGTGGTGGTGGAGGATGCGGTGGATGTGGTGGTGGTGGTGGATGTGGTGGTGGATGTGTTGGTGGATGTGGCATGACATTTTTATTATATACAGAGGGGTACTTATTTTGTACCAATCACTGACCGATGTTAATGTAAGGGTTGTAGATGGTGGGTTGCGCATGCCTTGTTTTCATTTCCATTATAATGACAATAATCCTTTCTTTGACCCTGTGCTCAATCAACGTGGACTGTATTATAGTGAATACGAGGGGCTTAGATAAAGAAATAGGAGAGGCGAGGAGGAAGGGAAACTGGGGTAAGGAACAGCCGACGGAGGAGAACAAGACGGAGGGCATTGCTGTGGGGAGGGGGGAGGAGAAATGTGACACGGCGGGCAGGGGAGGGAGCAGAGCGGGGAGAGCGGCGATGAGGGTGTGAAGGTCTCACATGAGGAGGCGTGGTATCTTAAGTTGTGTTGCTTTGGGAGGCAAGATTTTAAAAAAGCCCCATACTGAAAGAAAGGCGTGCGCCGCCTTGTTGAAAGTGAAAGGTGCTGAAAATAAACATATGCAGCGGCACTACTGCTGAAGCGCAAGTGCAGTGCTGGTTAAAAAACCATGAGTAATTGAAATTTAAGGGAGCCTGCTGTGAGGAAAAAAAGCCTTGCCCGCCATTGTTTGTATGCGCTGTGCTTTGCTCAAACATGAAGCACGACGCCCAGGCGATGAGGAGTGCACGACCCCAGAGCCTAACCCTGCTTGGTGTACATTTAAGAACTCCGTTTGGTCTCTCATGAAGGGGCGTGTGATCTTAAGTTGCGTCGCTGCGGGAGGCAAGATAATTAGGGGGTGAATAATTAGGGGGTGAGAAATGCGCTGGGAGGGCTGCCTTTGATGTGGTAATGCGAGGCAGGCAGGCAGGCGGCTGGTGGCATTGTGCACGCGCTTTTTAGGGCTTGCGCTTGCGCAATGACCTAAAAAGCACATGCACTGCATGGAATCGCCAGTGGAATCGCCAGTTCGGTAAACTCTCGATAAGCCCCTATATATCTCGCTCCCGCTCAATGCGCATGCACATTGAGATAGGTCGCTCGACCTAAAAATGTACTGGTCCCAGTGGCATGCAAAATCATAGAATGGTAAATAAAAAAATTGAAAAAATAATAGCACCTGCACGATTCTATGAGTGTGTGCATGCATGCTGATGCATGCTACATCTACTTAATGGTGTGGGTACCAGCAGCATCCTGTCACGTAAACAGTCATGTGCATCATCACTCTTTTTTTCTTTTTGCTTGTTTTTTTTGCAGTAGCTGTGCAAAATTGTAAAAAAGCATTTTGCTCTATGAAAATGAAAGATAGCATCAGCGAAAAGCACTGGCAAAGCCAATAAGGCATAGAAATGCTTGTTTAGTGAAGTGCGGTCAGTTTACACCAGGATGAACCTCCTCTTTATTCAAAATCACTGAAGGCACTATACTTCTCTGGTTTCTTTTTATTTCATCACTCAGAATGCCGAAAGGCTTCTATTCAACCGATCATTACATACCTGTCCAAAGGCCCCCACATTTCAGAAATTGTTTTTGAATATTCTGATGATTTAGCCCTAATTTTCTTCACTCTGCTGTTGTAACTTGCACTGAGCTATTAAGGCCATATTGACAGGTCCTGAGAACAAGCCTGTAAGTGCAGCCTGGCTGTCCCCTGTGTTTTTTTAGCCAATGTGACTTTGTACACAATTAGTGGAGCAGCACTCTGGGCCAACCCTCTTGCAATTTTTCCTCCAATGGACCTTTTCTTCGCCGCCTGAAAGATAAAGAAAGTTAGCATTAAATCAATCAATTTCAATTAACAGTGTAAATAAAAACCCATTTGGCACCACAATAATGACCAAGAATCAGTGACTATAGTTAAGAAGGCTTATTACAAATTAGAAGTCAAATAAGATAGTCAAACCTCAGCACCATGGTGTACGCATATAGAATATTACCCGGGAAAGCCAATCTCTTAAAGAAGTTTAGGTGCCTGTAATGCAACCGGTGCTCATGTAAAGCACTCTGATACTTTTGGGTCTAGTTCGTGCTATATAACCCCCAAAAAAAAGTTGTTCAGTCACAGCAATACAAAAGATCAGCAGCACAATTTGTTGCACAGAGGTATGTTCTGCTTCTCTCGTCTATAAATGAGTAAAATCTAAAATCATCTATGTCAAATTTAAACTAAGGAGGATGATGTTTGAACCTAAAATATCTAAAAAAAATCAGGGAAATGCAGAAAAATAGGGAACATGCAGGAAGGTGCAAGAAATAAGGGAAGGTGCTGGCAACTCAGATGCTCAGTCAAGAGTCTTCTTGGGATATGGAATGAGTATTAGCCTAAGCCACACTCAGCAATAGTCAAAGGGAATTCATAGAGGTCTAAACCTCTCAAAGTCCAAAAGAAAGTAGCGTAATGTAAGACAGTGCGAACTCCAGTTATTTGTGCCAGAATATCCCAGATGACACCCCTCTGTTTGCAACATTTTGGGCTCCATTGTCCTTTCCATTCTCATGTTGTGATCTGTAACATCAACCTTTTCTGCCAGGCTAGACATGGGAACGGTATTGTCCATTGCCACCTATGAGCTTTTGCAACATTATCAAATGGCCACTTTCAGTTGATGCTCTGGCTGTCCATGTGCTTAGTCAATGTCTTCTTCTCAGGCTCTTTCTCTATCATTAGTACAGTATCGTATTTATTCTCATACTAACAAAGCATGTGAACGTGCCTGCAAGGAAAAAGACATGCAAGCAGAAATGGAAAACAGCATTTTAGCAGAAAGAAAAACAGGCCTAGTCAGGACACCATTAAGTATTAATTAGAAAATTGGAATGTTGGGAGCTCCATTGGAAACAATGGAGTGCTCTGAGCTTATAATTGAATTGAATTGAAACAACACTTGTATAGCGCTAGCTACCCGGAGACCTCGTAGCGCTTATGACAGGAACTTAGTTAGCGAGGGCTCAAGGTAGGTCAGCAGAGTGTAGCATACAAGTGAGTTTTTAGAGTTTTCCTAAAAGAGAAATGGTTTACAGTTTCTCGCAGAGACAGAGGAAGGGTGTTCCAGAATTTTGCCGCAGTGTGTGAGAAGGAGCGGCCACCCCAACGAGCCTTCTTGACTCTGAAGGGAGTAGCCAGCCGGGCGGAGCTGGAGCGAAGGGAACGAGGTGGGGCATAGGGGATGACCAGTGACTGAAGAATTGCAGGGCCGGTACGATGGAAGGCCTTGTGTAAAATACACATGGCCTTAAATTGTATTCTTCCGGCTATAGGGAGCCAGTGAAGTTCCCTTAAAGCATTCCTCGCTGACTGCCAACGGGGGAGGTTATAAAGTAGGCGGGCGGCACTGTTCTGGGTGACTTGGAGCCTCTGGATGGTATAGGCAGGAGCTCCCATGTAGAGGACATTCCCGTAGTCCAGGCGGGATAGTATAAGGGCCTGGACCAGGATCCTCCTTGCCTGGAAAGGGAGCAGAGGGAGCACCCTCCGAAGCATCCTCATCAACCCAAAACAGGTAGCCGAAGTCTTTGTAGCTTGAACCGAAAAGTTAAGGTCGGTATCAAACCAAATCCCCAAGCTTTTTATTTGGGGTTTAGGCGTGGGGGGTGGGCCTAGACATGGAGGCCAGGAGGATGCAAAGCCCGAGGGGGAAGGATTGCCCAACAAGATGACATCTGTCTTCTCCCCATTCAATTTTAGACATGAGGATTGCATCCATCTGGAGACCGCCTCCAAGTAGGAGCCTAAGGTGCTAGACGATCCCTCCTGGTGGTCTAAAGAGACCACCAGTTGGGTATCGTCTGCGTAGGTGACAATACGCACACCGAAGGGATGGACTATCCTGTCTAGGGGCTCCATGTAGACATTAAACAGAGTGGGGCTCAGGGAGGAGCCCTGAGGAACCCCACATCTGAGAGGATGTTTAAGAGATGCCACCTCGCCCTCGAAGACCTGGAAGAAATGGTCAGCCAGGAAGGATGTTAGCCATTCCAGGGCTGCGTCCGACACACCCAGGTCCGCCAGACGTTGTAAGAGCGTGACATGGTTGACTGTGTCGAACGCAGATGGCTGGTATAATGGGTGGTATAAGCCTGGAGCTCCAACATTCCAATGTTTCTTTGTCCACAGCTCTGGCTGTGAACAAAGGCTTCAGGGAGCCTGAGGGGATTCCAATCCCCTCACGCTTCCAAAAGGCTTTGTTTTTTTTTGTTAGAACATTCTCTCCTCTAGTGACAGAATGTTCTAATAGCCTTATAGCCCTTCGTAGATGGGCTATACCGTTATTAAAGTCCCTCTCCCTTGTTAAAGGCCCTCGCCTTCGGCTCGGGGCCTTTAACGCTGGAGAGGGCCTTTAATAGCCGGTATAGCCCTCTACGGCGGGCTATAAGGCTATAATCAATGGGGCATATTTAATATGTGTGTGCAAATTCAAACACAAATTATTAGAACTGCCAGTACATTAGACTCATATTACCTGTAGCATACAGTAAAATCTTGAATACGTGTGTATGACTGAGAAGTACATTTAAATACAAATATGAAACATTAGCGCACAGATTACATAAATCATTGTAATTTCTAAAGTGAACACACTTTTAATAGGTGAGGATTGTTTATTCAATCAAGTCTCTAGAGAATATAAAATATAATATGGCTAAGGCTCCGAATGTATGTATGAATCTCTAATCCTACAGTGAATGCACTTCAATAATGATGTCAAGTGCAACTTAATATCATTAGAGCACACAGAGAAAGTGATGTGTAAGGTGGAGCCAAATTTACACTGCTCCAGGTGCATACTTGTGCTATAGTTTCCCTGTAAAATGTCAAGGGTAGAACGTAGACATGGATCAGTTATCTTGTTGCAGAAATGGGTGCACTTTCGAAAATTACACTGTCTGTTCCAATAGAAACATCAATTGCATGAGGAGGCCCTGTGTAAAGATATGGAAACATAGGAAGAACACATCAGTCATTAAAACAACACTGTGCATTTATCCAAGAATTAAGACCAGACTTCTTTAGCCTCTCTTAGGATACATCTTCGAGGAAGTGTACTGGCACAGATGGCTCAGGATCTTCATGTGGGCGTCAATAAGACCTCACTCTCCATATACACCAGCATTATGCAGAATCAAGAAGACAGAAAGTAGCAAGTCAGGAAATCGAGATGGATGAGGCACTTAAGGCTTGAACCATACGTTCTAGCCAGAGACCTGGCACTAGCTAGGCTTGAGGTCCTCTTGGACTCTCAAGCCCAAAATTAGCAGAGCTTTGATGTGACTTCTCCCTGCCACCCATGCTCTTCCATTATGCACCATGAATTAAAAACAAAGCATAAACCTTTGGTATAAAAAAGGAGGGGAGAGAGGCAGTCATCTCGTGGTTAAAGTGCATAATGTACAACTAGAAAACCTTGTATCAATCCTTGCTTCCCCACTTGTCCAAATTTAGTGATCTTAGGCAAATATTTTATTTTACTGATACTCCTTTTTCTTCACTTTAGTATATGAAAACATCTTCAAATGCATGAGTGCCGAATACCAACCTGCCACTGTTGCCAGGATGAGGAAGGGTCTGAATAGTTCTACGTTCTTTTTTAAAAAGTATTACTTTTAATGAGTACTTCTCCGTGCAGTGCATTTTCAGGGCTTGGCTCATGCACCAGCTCCAAAAGTCAAGCCAGACCGTTAGCTCGGCTCTAGCTCAGCTC
This sequence comes from Lissotriton helveticus, assembly GCF_964261635.1. Lineage (NCBI taxonomy): Eukaryota > Metazoa > Chordata > Amphibia > Caudata > Salamandridae > Lissotriton > Lissotriton helveticus. Next base: position 1,774,497,928 of record NC_136057.1, read on the forward strand.
CAGTGCTTAATTTGAGCCAATGGTTTCCAGTGCTTGGCACCAGCACTTAATTGCCAACACCGGCTCTTATGACAGTCAGCCACATGGAGGCGCTGTTTTTTTTTTTAATTTAGAGATGAGCACAACAACACTTGTTTATTAATTCAATTTACATTAAAAGTGACTAATTCCTGCCACTGAAGCCATTTCCATAGATCTGGTGACCTTGACTATGATGAATTGTCACACTTGTGGGAGTGTGATGATTAGTAGATATTCTTGTACTGTTACTGGCAGTGTTGGCCGAGGCACTGGGTAGTGCAAGCTGCAGCGGACTCCTGACAAGGGCCATTACACTTTTCTTTCCTTTTTGTTTTACAAATCAAGCACTTTTCAGCTCGCCCTGTTAATTTGTTTGCTCGCCTCCCTCTGTTTGTTGGATGATTTAGATGATGCCTATTTTCAGGGCTTGGCTCATGCGTGGGCTCCTAAAGCCCAACCAGGCCCTTGGCTCAGCTCTAGCTCTGCTCTTTGGGGATCTTTCATTAGGGCTCGCCCACCTCTGTCAGGAAAGCCAAGACTCTGGAAATTGAAATAGAACACCAAAGAACGTGAACTCTAATCTGAAGTTTAGGGCTAGTCTGCTCAAAGGAACAAACTGAAGAGTTGTAATGTAGTGAATCACAACTGTGCACTGGTTTAGTTACTCCTGCAAAAGGAAGAGCCAGAAAGATAGGGGTAGGTCATTGGGAAGCCATGTTGAACTGGCACAGCTTTCTAAGAATGCAAAACAACAGTTGATGGACAGAATGCAGAACAATGTAATACATTCACCCCAGTACAGAGATCTAGGCCTAAATCCATCGGTTTTTTGCACTCCACACCACCCCAGTTCAGACATGGCCATATGCAAATCAGCCTTGACCCTGTGCCTCATGGGAACAGTCCAGCCCGAACTGCCAAGCCATGTCTTTCCTGGACCGGAATCAAGCATCCTTTCTAGGAAAGCATGATCTTGTTGTGGTGACCTGACTAACCCACCCAGATTCCTAGGATAAATAAGGATGCATGGAGCTAATCCCTGCCGTGCGTTGCATCTTGCTCGGAATGCTCGATCTTTCGACATGCAGTCCCGCCATTCTCCATCAGGACCGGCTTCAGCACTGGTGACGCCCGGTGCGGCAGTATTTTTTGGCATCCCACAACCTCCATGTCCACGAATTCCCTCAATAACACTCTCCAACAGTGCCCCTCTTGTACATCGCCCCACTCTGACATAAATTTCATTTTTTATAGCGCCACTCATAGTTCAATCACACTCAGTTCTGTGATCTGCATGGTACACGTTCTTTGCAGCAGACACATTTGCCCTCTGCACTACTTTATGATGAGTCAAAACTGCCACTTGACAAATTTGTGATCTCTCAGAAGCAGGAACATTAATCACCAGTTTTATTGACATTTTTAGTGTTGCCTGAAAACTGCTGGACACACAAGGTCACCAAAGTCAGCTCCATGTGCGTCTGCACCAGTCACACTGCCCTAAAGAGGGCCCCATGTATCTCCAGACGGGTGCATAGAAACAATGGTAAGACTCCACCATAACAGTGGCACTGAATATCCTTCCACTTGCCAAAAAAGTTAGGGATAAGGGGCTTGATGGCTTCATGTGTAACACAATGAAATGAAGTAGGAAACTGCTTACAGGCACAACAAAAATGTCAGCCAGTGCCAATAGCCAAATGAACTATTGGAACAAGTGGCTGAAAGGGGATGCCCAAAAGCTCCTCTCTATGTATGTTGTGTGTTATCATACATGCCATAAAACCCGATTCAGGAAAGCTGTCTCCTTCCTGAAATTGCCTCTGCTTCAATAGAAGTCAATGGGGGAAATACATTCTCCCAATTATGTTTTTTTAAATCTCCCACTTTCCTCTTCTAAAATGTTGGCATGTATGGTGTTATTTATGTGTTGTGTGATGGCAGCAAGCTCTCACTTAACATTGAAAGCTATCTGTAGGTGAGACCTAACAAGCATTGGCAGAACCAATAGGTCTCGCCTATGCAAGAGCTATTGGATTTGTCAAGGTGTTTTAGCCATGTTGTACACCATTGTGGCTGCTGATCGGCATGGCTAAATGTTAGTGGCATGGAATGGAGTCAGGTGGGCTGGGGTTGGCTGGAGTGGGATGGGGTAGAGTTGTGTTGGGTAGATTGGCGTAGAGCAGAGGTCTTCAAACTTTTGGATGCCGAGACCCCCCTGTCAACATTTACAGGCGTAAGGACCCCCTCCTGACAAAAATTTCTAAACCTCTAGGCAGGGCTGCTGGAATTATGAGACAGGTGAAGACCAAATTATGCGACAGGCTTGACTAAATTGTGTGAGTAGAACATTTAAATAATGTTCTGTGATTCTGCGTATTTTGGGATAGCATTGCTTTATTATTTTGAAATTTGTTAAACACAGTAACACTGAGGAATGATTTCACCCCATCAGTACCAATTTATAACCAAAATACAGCAATTAACATCAGAAAGATGTCTAGACAACCTTTGTGAAGGGCCTCCCACTCCGCAGGAATACGCGCTGCCACAATAGAAGCTCACCTGGCCATGGCCGGGAGCAGCAAGGGTCCCTTCAAACCCTGGCGGTCTTGTGCAGAGTTAAGCAGTTTACCCATGCCCCTTTCCTCTCACCCCCTTCCTTTCATCCCTCTCTTCTCTCCTCTCCCAACCCTGGATCCCTCTCTCACATTGCTGGCAGATGGTTATTAGCCCCAGGACACCTTTCGGTAACAGTAGCGCACTACGAATGTAAATAATAATAGGCAGAAGCAGGGGATCCACTAGACCCAAACTTCGGGGGGGTTAACACTCCCAGCCAGGGCTGGCCCTAGCACTGGTCGCAAACGGTGCAACAGTCTTTCCACCTTCTCCATGAATTCCCTCACTACCACTCACCAACAATACACCTCATCTCTCTATAGCACCTGTCTGACAAAATACTCATAGTTTACTCACACTCAGTTCTGTGATGTGAATGGTACATCTTCTTTGTACCAGGCACTTTAACTGTCTACACTGAGTGGGTGACAAGAGTGCCCATGTGACTGCACGGTGAGCAATGCAACAGTGTGAGAGTAGGGTGAAAGGAGTGACTACAGGGTGAGTGAGGTGACCATATGAATTTGGGTTCGGCTGTAAGTGCAGAGTGGGACGAATTAGTGCATGGTTAGTGATGGCCTTGTTTGAGTGAGCTACAGATTGAGCAGTGAGGGGGGGACAGGTGAGTGAAGTGACACATGAGTGCAGGATGACAACTGTGCTCGTGTGACTACAGGGTGAGGTACAGAGTGAACAATGCAAGCGCATTTTTAGTGCAGAGTGATCACTGTGAGAGCAGGGTGAGCGGGTGAATGTTGTGAGTGCATGGTGATCAGTGTGAGTGCATTGTGATCACTGTGAGTGCATTATGATCACTGTAAGTGCAGGGCGAGCGGGTGAATGGTGAGTACATGGTGATCAGTGTGAGTGCATTGTGATCACTGTGAGTGCAGGGTGAGCGGGTGAATGGTGTGGGTGCATGATGATCAGTGTGAGTGCATGGTGATCAGTGTGAGTGCAGGATGATCAGTGTGAGTGCAGGGTGAGCGGGTGAATGATGTGAGTGCATTGTGATCTGTGAGTGCATTGTGATCACTGTGTGTGCAGGGTGAGCGGGTGAATGTTGTGAGTGCATTGTGATCAGTGTGAGTGCATTGTGATCACTGTGAGTGCAGGGTGAGCGGGTGAATGGTGTGAGTGCATGGTGCTTGGTGTGAGTGCATGGTGATCAGAGTGAGTGCATGGTGATCAGTGTGAGTGCAGGGTGAGCGGGTGAATAGTGTGAGTGCATGGTGATCAGTGTGAGTGCATTGTGATCAGTGTGAGTGCATTGTGATCGCGGTGAGTGCATGCCGATCGCTGTGAGTGCATGGCGATCAGTGTGAGTGCATTGTGATCGCTATGAGTGCATGGTGATCAGTGTGAGTGCATTGTGATCGCTGGGAGTGCAGGGTGAGTGTGAAAGTGAAGGCGAGAATGAGAAGTGAGTTGTCTGAAAGCAGGGTGCATTCCCAGAAACTTGAAGCGTAGGGTTTCAGATATAAGTTAAACTATTGCTATAATGGCATTAATCAGGGATCGAGGGTGGAGGAAATAAATAATTTGCTGATCCTGCAACAAACTTCCAGTCTTATGATTAGGGTTACCAGCTCATTATTCTGATGGCCCAGAAATATGCAGTCACCTAAAGCGCTATTTGTAACACTTATCTGTGAATACTTAGAACATTATATATAAATAGAAAGCACTTTTAATTGTGTTCTAGGGATGCCTCAATGATCCATAACTGATAATTATAGAGAACAAAGACAGAAAAGTCACATAACTAATTAATACATACTTTTTAAATTTATAACTCTATTTAGTGTCAAGAGCAGGTCTCTGCAGGCTCTTTAAACAACACACAGCAGGCATGTTTCTTTTGGCAACCCAAATTTATATTCCTTTTCATTAAATGCATTCTCACACTACAGCAGTAAGTGTAAAAATGTAAGGAATAGGCAGAGTGGGGGCCCAGGGGGTACTGCAACCATAAAAAACACTAAGCCTTGGTAACCGGTTAACAAAGGCATGTAAATATGCTAATGGTCTTTAAAGACCTGTGAAAAACTCGGGCGTGCTGGAGATAAGACTCCAGACACTGCCCAGCCGAGCCCCCAGCAGCGCGAGCTGCACTGCAGCAGCCCGGGCTGAGACACAGGACGGGGGAGGAGGGAAGCTGAAGCCCTAGAGGCCAGGGCAGAAGTGTGACTGCGAATGCGCAACCCCTTCACATCACCCCACGGCCCCCCTGGGGGTCGCGCCCCACAGTTTGAAGACCCCTGGCATAGAGTGAAGTGGGGGTAGAGTGGGGTAGAATGGAGTGGGGTGGATTAAGGTAGATTGGGGTACATTGGAGTGGGGTGGAGTAGGGTAGATTGTGGTAGACTGGAGTGAGTTATATTGTAGTGAGGTAGATTGAAGTGGGATAAATTGGAGTGGGGGAGTTGGGTAGATTAGCATGGTCAACTGGAGTGGGGTATATTGATAAGAGGTGGAGTAAGGTAGATTTGGGTGGAGTGGGATAGACTGGAGTGAAATAGATTGGGGTCAATTGGAGTGGAGTGGGGTAGATTGGAGATGGGTAAACTGGTTGGATTATGGTACGGTAGAATGGAATGGAGTGGGGCTAGATTGGGATAGCTTGGAGTGGAGTAAATTGGAGTAAGGTAAAATGGGGTGGAGTGGGTGGTAGATTGGAATGGGGTGGAGTGGGGTAGATTGGGGAGGAATGGGTTAAATTGTACTGGAGTGGGGTAGATTTGGGTGGCCTGTGGTAGATTAGAATGAAGTGGAGTGGGGTACACTGGGTAGCGTGGAATGGAGTGTGGTCGATTGGGATAGAATGGAGTGGAGTCGAGTAGATTGGGTTAATTGGAATGGGTAGACTGGACTGGGTCGATTGGAGTAGGCGAAGTGGAGTTGGATAGATAGGAGTGGAGTCAAGACTGGAGTGGAGTGAGATAGATTGAGGAAGAGTGGAGTGGGGTAGATTGCAGTGGAGTATAGTTGGGTAGATTAGGGTGGAGTGTGGTAGACTGGTTGGATTAGAGTAGGGTAGATTGAATAGAGTGGGGTAGACTGAAGAGGGATGATTGGAATGGCGTAGTTTGGAGTGGGGTAGATTGGAGTGGAATGAGGTAGGATGGAGTGGGTTAGAGTGAGATGGGTGGGGTAAATTGCAGTGGGGTAGATTGGAGTAGGGTAGATTGGGGAGGCGTAGGGTGGGGTAGATTGGAGTGGGTTGGATTAGAGTGGAGTGGAGTGGGGTGAATTTGGTAGATTTGAGGAGTTTGGTAGAATGGAATTGAGTGTGGTAGAGTGGAATGGGATACATTGAGTGGATTGCAGTGTGGTAGATTGGAGGGGAGTGGGGTAGCTTGTGGTAGATTTGAGTGGGGTAGATTGAGGTGGAGTGAGGTAGATTGGAGTGGAGAGGATTTGGATAGATTGCACTGGAGTTTAGAGTGGAGTAGGGTAAATTGGAATGGAGTGGGGTTGATTGGAGTGGAGTCAGGTAGATTGGAGTAGAGTGGGTTGGATTGGAGTTCATTGGAGTGGGATAGATTAGGGGAGATTGGAGTGGGTAGATTTGAGTGGGGTGGACTGGGTAGACTGGAGCAAAGTAGAGTAGATTTGAGTGGAGTTTAGTAGACTGGGGTGGAGTGGGGCCGACTGGAGTTGGGTGGGGTTGATTGGGTTAGATTGAGTGGATTGGGGTAGAATGGAGTGAAGTGGAATAGATTGGGGTAGAATGGAGTGGGATAGATTAGAGTGGGGTAGACTGTAGAGGAATGGGATAGATTGGATCATAGTGTAGTGGACTGGCGAAGATTGGAGTGGAGTGGAGTGTGGTGTAGTGGAGTGAAGTAGATGAGGCAGATTGTAGCGGGGTAGAGTGGAGTGGGTAAGAGTGGAGTGTGGTAAGTGTTGTGGAGTGGAGGGGCATAGAGTGGAGTGGCATGTTGTGTCATGGAGTGAGTGACATAGATTGGAGTGGCGTGGAGTCGAGTCAAGTGGCATGGCATGGCATGGCATGTCGAAGGGTGTCTTAGAATGGAGGAGGGTAGAGTTGCATGGCGTGTTGTAGTGGGGAGTGTCGCAGAATGGAGTAGCATGGCATAGAGTGGAAGGGCAGTGAGTGGAGTGGAGTGGCATAGTGTGGAGTATGCATGGTGTGGTACTGCACTGCCACTACAAACATCAGATTTTCAATTGAAATGACCATTGCATTTGCACCGAAATACAGATTTATAGCATGCAAATGATAATGTGTGCAAATGTCATCACCTAGTATATTGATGTGTTGTGATCGTAGTCAAATATTTGCTTCCACCACACTTCAGAATTGCAAAAAAATGGTACTAATTCTGATACATTCTGAAACGTCAGCACACTTTTTTTTTGTTCTGTGCTAGAAATTAAAGCATCCTGCACTCTCTCCTCTTAAATGTGCACTCAGCAGGATTGTCACATATATTCTCTCACTTTGAAGTCAGAAAAAGAAAAGTGAACACAAAGCCCCCTGGGAAGACCGCTTGACATTTGAACTCAGCCTTTAAATACACAGCAAATGTGACAGGATAAGAACAAGATTTAAAGGCCAGTTTACAGAAAGTGAGTTTGTGGAAGAATGCAGTAAACACGGTTTGAGCAACAGGGAGGGGCAAACTCAAGCTGGACAGCTAAAACAAATAAAACCAGCAAATGGAAAGCCAGAAAATGTTAGTTACAAACCACGTAGCCAATGGTCAGCAATAGATAGAATGCATTCCTAGGTGAGCTTTCTGAATGTCCCCAAGATTTCTTTAACAAACTAGACCTACCACCTAAAAAGGGATAGCCATCACAGCTATAAACCACAGCCAACCATAACATAAAAGCAGAGAAAATACTCAACACTAATAATTAGATAACCGATTTGACTTCACAATTAAATACAATTGAGTTGGTTTAACACAAAATAAAAGCGCTGCAATGAAACGAAAGGAAGTTTTTCATTTCCAAAACATAATCACATTTATAACAGTTAAAAGGGCGGAGAGAGAAGACAGTATTCCCATATCACAGACAACAGAGCACATTAACCAAACCTAATTTATTCCAAACGAAAGCCACCAATCGCGCAATAATCAGGCCACACTGTTGTTAAGCGTAAAAGGCCATTTTATTAGGACCAGGCTGCACCAACATAACACAAAAATACAACAATCAACAACAACAAATCTCCCCCCCAACATCAACTCCAGCTTCATATACTCCAGACTCTCCTTCCATTCCACTCCACGCCACATTCCGTTCTTCATCCCTTTACTCCAATCTCTCTTCGCATCCTGGCACTACTCTCAGGCCACCAGTTGCCCCCCCATCATTCATTCCTCCCCCCACGAGAGGTGGGTGCGCCCGCTAGTGACTCCCCCACCCCTCCCAATTACCGCCAACCCCGCAACCCATCCTAAACTGGCACGCTCTGCCAACCCTACCCCCAAACCCTAATAACTGTAGGGTGGGTGGGTGGCCTTCAAAAAACTCTTCCCACCCAGCAATGCCAGAATACAGGAAGAGGAAGTCGCCTTCCTCTCCTGTACTCTTATACCCACCCCCCAAACCCCACCCCTTCCCCCAGCCTGGCCCTTCCCCGCGCAAACGACCCCAGAGGAAGACTAGACTGCGTCTTCGCTTCCCCTGGGGCCCTCCATCGCGCAATAATCAGGCCACACTGTTGTTAAGCGTAAAAGGCCATTTTATTAGGACCAGGTTGCACCAACATCAATCAATCAATCAATCAGACAATTTGTATTGCGCGCTACTCACCCGGGAGGGTCTCAAGGCGCTGGGAGGGAGGGGTCCATTACTGCTCGAAAAGCTAGGTCTTGAGTTGCTTCCTGAAGGAGAGATGGTCGTGGGTCAGCCGTAGGTGGATGGGCAGGGAATTCCATGTATTGGCCGCCAGGTAGGAGAAGGATCTTCCACCGGTGGTGGCTCTGCGAATGCGTGGTACTGTAGAGAGGGCGAGGCTGGTCGAGCACAGCTGGCGGGTGGGCGTGTAGAAAGTGAGGCGGTTGTTGAGGTACTTGGGGCCCAGGTCGTGGAGAGCCTTGTGTGCGTGGGTGAGGAGTCTGAACGTGATCCTCTTGCTGACGGGGAGCCAGTGCAGGTCTCTCAGGTGGCCGGAGATGTGGTTGTGGCGGAGGATGTTCAGGATGAGTCGTGCGGAGGCGTTCTGTATGCACTGGAGTCTTTTCTGTAGTTTGGCAGTGGTTCCTGTGTAGAGGGTGTTCCCGTAGTCCAGTCGGCTGGTGACGAGTGCCTGGGTGACCATCTTCCTGGTTTCGGTGGGGATCCATCGGAAGATCTTACGGAGCATGCGCAGGGTGTTGAAGCATGATGACGAGACATAACATAACATAACACAAAAATACAACAATCAACAACAACAAATCTCCCCCCAACATCAACTCCAGCTTCATACACTCCAGACTCTCCTTCCATTCCACTCCACGCCACATTCCGTTATTCATCCCTTTCCTCCAATCTCTCTTCGCATCCTGGCACTACTCTCATGCCACCAGTAGCCTCCCCATCATTCACACCTCCCCCCATGAGAGGTGGGTGCACCCGCTAGTGACTCCCCCACCCCTCTCAACTACCGCCAACCAGGGAACCCCCTTTAGGGCGGTTACCTGCCCCCCCCAGGGCTCCACTGTGCATCTTTCACCTCTGACCCTTCATGCATTCCTGTGACACTATATCGCCTTGTTCCACAGCTTGCTCACCATATCCCTCACTTCCATCATTTAATAGGCATTCCCAAGTGTCGAAAGATGCACTCCGTCAACCCTAAAAAACAGTCCTTCCTCAAGTCGTATTCCAGGGTGGGCTATCACCTTAATGTCTCTGCCTTCACAAAAAGCCCTCATAGCCCTGTTCAATTTCCTCCGGGCTTTCTCGACTGCCCCATGCTTGTTTGCCCCTTTCCAACTTCTCCTGGGAACAAATTCAGTCCATGCAAAGCAAGTCTCATATAATTTCTGTTTCATCACTTCCAGGTCCCACTGCATCAGCTGCAAGAGCGCCAAACCCGACAGCTGCACCAAGTCATTTTCCCCCAAATGAATAATCAATAGATCCAGGCATCCTGTTTGAGGGACCATCTTAGCAAGCCAGGGCAATAGTGCCCCCCATCGCATCCCCCCTTTTCCCCACCAATGCACCTCATGTTGTTGTCCTCTGAGTTCCCGGTTACGGCCGTATACCTGCTGCTCTGCATATTTCGAGGCCCAGTGCACAAATTAATGCCCCACAATCCATGTCACTGTCTTGGACCCCGGTCCGCCCACGCAACCTATGAAAGAAAAATAGATTAATACACACTGTGGGAGTGCAGGGCGGATATACAGACGCGGAGGCTGAATATATTGTCGAACGGATGGTACTTTATTCTCAGGTAGCCCAGTATTTGGTTTGGGACCAGTATCAAAAGTCTCTTCCTCTTGTTGGATCTTTTCACTCTCAGGGTGGAGAGTCGTAGAAGCGACTGCTGGACCTTCCTCTTCAGATTGGAGATAGAGGGAATGGAGGTCTAATTCGTCCGTGGTGCCAACTTCACCTGGAGGCTCGCCAAGAGGAGAGAAAAGGGAGCCAGTCAGTGTACTGAGACACAGGTTTTACCCTTCACCTCACCCGGTAGTGCTTAGTAAATAATCAGACTGTGAGGGAATAAGAGAAGTAGGTAGGAAGGGTAGGGCTTTGGTATGCACAAAGAAACAATAGGGGTTTGGTATACGCAAAGAAACTATAGGGTGTCAGGAGTATCACAGATCTGTGAATAGTTGCAATCTGGTGAGGATTTCACGTAGCACTGTTTTCTATTCATTCAGTGCTTTGTGCTCCCACTTGCCCTTCACCCGTGTTCCTTTTTCCTTCCTCCTCCCTCAGTATTACCAACCCGCTTCCCCAGAACCCGAGGTGCTCACATGGCCCCGCCGTAACTCTCCTGAGTTACGGCCGCTCCACAGCAACCTCTGGTGGACACCACCACTCTTCCGTCCAGTGGTCGTTGGTTTCTTCCACCTCCTCGTCCCGCCGACCGTTGTCTCTCCTCCAGTCTCTCTGTTCTTCGTCCTGGTTCTCACTCGCGTTGTCCGGCTCCACGCTTCGCGTCTTCAGCCCCTCCTTCCTTTCGCCGGTCCAAGATGTCTCTTCCTCGTCAGGTCCTGCTTTCATTGGTTCAACGGGAGCGCTTCCGGGGTTAGCTCATCCCTCTTCCGACACTGGGTCGAGAGAGAGGAAAGGTGGGTGTTTGATTTTCTCTTCGTGGGTATGTGTTCCTGCCCACATAGTTCCGTCCTCTCCACGTGGGGAACTCTGGTCACGGTAGTCCCGTGCCTGGCTGTCTCCCGCGAGTCGCCTTCTCACACACACCCTAGCATGCAGTGAACATCAACCCCCAACAACCCCGGCCTCCGAACCCCAAGACCCTATTTCCTAACGTAACGTTCACAACACCGTGACTTCCACCTACCAATCCGCCATATCCTATCCCACGACCAACCCAATCTTGCCGCTGCTGTCACTGCCCCAATTCGAAAGGAATGTGTCCCAAAACATGACGGATTCAAACCCAACCTGCCCACTACCATTGGCAAAACCGCCAACAACTGAGTAGCCGTAACCCTGGCCCCAGAGGCATGACAGAAAATATCACCGCTTGCAACCCCCGCTCACCAGACCCATTTACCCCTCCCCAACTGATCAGTTTTTGACTGGCCCAACCAAATCCCCAGTCAACCCGTCTCCAACCGGACCTCCTCAAACCTCCTACCACTCCTAGCCCTTGTCCCCAACAACTCCGAGACCCTAAAGGCCCCAAAACACATCCACACCATACACAGCCTGAACAGGCGAACCTCGGAACTATCGTAACAACACAATGGCAAACACTTCAACTAAACGGGACCAACAACTCAAAGGTCACTGCTTCCCTCAAAACTTCCCCCCCTTTGCATTCCCTACCCCAAACCCTAAGCATCCTACCTATGATCACATCTTTTGTGGGGTTGAAACCAAAAAACAAACCACTATAGAAGGACAGCCCTGCCAATTTTCCTGCAATGGTTGCCGCCGACAACCCTTTATCAATACAGTGTAAAACAAACTGCAACACCCCTTGCACCTATTACTGAACGAACTCCGCATGCTGCCGCCATCCCATGAATGCGCCAAACTCCTCCCATGCCAACCTGTATGTTCTCCTCATTTAGTCGGCCACAGAACTCTCCACCAGTCCTAACACCCTCACTCCCCCAAGGCCCAGACGCCGGCCGGCAGTCTGGTCTTGCACTGATCTGCTCCAGGTGCCAGCCTCCGGAACCGCTGCCACTGCGAACGAGACAAAGCATCCGCAATGTCATTATTTGCCCCAGGGACATGCTTGGGGTCTAAAGATCACATTCAACCTCAAACATCTCAGCATGAAATTCCTCAACAAGCGCAGCACTCTAAGGTCTCTCATCCTCTGTCGGTTGACCAACTCGACCACCGTCATATTGTCCACATGAAACAACATTCTGTTCTGGAACTCTACCCCCCACACCTCCAACGCCACCAGTAGGGGAAAGAATTCCAAAAATGCAATGCTCCTCCCTTGCTTCATCCACTGTGCCGGCCACACCTCCGCACACCACCTGCCGTCCCAAAAAATGCCAAAACCTGCTGCCCCTGCTGCATCTGAGTAGATCTGAATTTGCCAAATTCCGCTCCTCCACAAAGTCTAGGGACACCCCGTTGAACTCAGATAGGAACGTCAGCCATGTCCTTAGGTCAGCCCGCACTCCCATGGAGATCCAGACCCTGTGATGCGGTAAGATTGCCCCCGACATGGCCATGCCGAGCCGCCTTCAGAACGTCCGTCCCGTCCTCATCATCCGGCATGCAACGTTCAAGAAGCCCAGAAGTTGCTGCACAGCCCACAATGCAATCCTCTTTTCTCCGACTGCCCACAAGAGGCATGCCCGGATTTCCTCCACCTTCGCCTGTGGGAGGCGCGCCATACACTGAATGGAATCCAGCTCAATCCCTAAGAAAGTCAAGCAGGAGCTAGGCCCAGCTGTTTTTTCCGGCGCCAAGGGCACTCCAAAATGCAGTGCCATCTCCTGAAACTGTGACAGGGCCCTGCCACAAGTCCCTGATTGAGCTTCACCTATGAACAGGAAATCATCCAGATAATGTGTCACGTCCTGATGCCCGCTACTCTGAGTAAAAGCCCACTGCAAAATGTGCTGAAAACCTCAAAAAGCAAACCGGAAATGGCACGCCCCATGGGAAAGACCTTGTCCATAAAAATGGCCCCTGCAAACTGCATGCCTAACAGAGCAAAATACGCCGGATGAATCGGCAAAAGGGGAAAGGCTGATTTGATATCGCATTTGGCCATTTCCGCCCCCCCTCCCGATCATCGGCACTAAGCGAATGTCATCATCCACCAACGCATAGAGCACCCGGGAGTCTACCTCCGCAATGAAGTCATTGACGGACTGACCTTCTGGCCAAGAAAGGTGATGTATCATCCGAAACGCACCCTCTTCCTTCTTTGGCACTACTCCCAACAAGAAACGATCAAATGTTCAAGGGGCCACTCCACAAATGGCCCCGCCACCCTGCCTTCCAACAATTCCTTCTGCAACTTGGCCGCCACCACCCCAGGCAATTCTTTCGCTGATTTAAGGTTGTCCGCCGATCTCCGCACCCTTGGCCCCCGGTAGCCCACTCTAAAGCCCTCCGTGAAACCCCACTGCAATTTCAATGCCGCCTCCCTGTCCGGGTAACCCACGAGCCACGGGGCCATCGCTTCCACCTTAACTGGTGTAGGAGCCCTTCTGACCAGGCTGTCCCCTACCCTTTGCATTTGTGGTTCGCCACTGCTCTGAAGGTGTGGCCAATGTGAAACACTCCTCCCCCCGCATTTAGAGCACTTGTTCTTAAACTTACAGGGGTATCGCAAGCAATGTCCCTTGTTGTAGCTCCCGCAAGCACCGGTCGAGCTGGTGCCTGGTTTAGATTGTGGGGCTGTGTGACCTGCGGGTGTAACCACTCCTTCCGCCCCAGACTGGGCGGGCCGCAACGGAAAGGACCGATTGGGAACCGGTAAGCCACTAGCTGTGTGAGTTGAAGCCGATGAGTGCGTCGATGCCATCCACTGCATCCATAGTTCCTGATCGATTTCACCCCAAGATTTTTCAGGGTTGACACTGACCCAGGCCCTAAACTCCTCATCATAACTCAGCCATGCGAAGCCCCCAAACTGCAACTGGGCCTTTCTGATAATGTCCATGTACTTCAATAGTGGGATAGCCCTATTCAGGTGATTCTCACAATAGATACTTGCATATATGAGAAAGGCAGACGTCCAGTTCTCCATATTCACTGGCACCCTGGGCCACCTAGTCAGTTCCCATTCCTCTTCCTTAGAGCCCTCCTTCACCTGCACCTCCCTGTGCAGTAGCTTGAAACATCTACATACTCATGTTTCCAGATTTTACTCTTAATCTTCTCAGATAAGTTCGACCCCAGGGGCATGGCCAAACCCATATAGGGTAACTTCTTCTGATGCTTATCCTCCCTTTTCCCATCTTTGTCCTCCTTCCTGTCAGTTTGTACCCCTGCCGTAACCACCTTCTTACCTGTCGCAGCGGTCTGCACCCCGACCCTTGAACCACCGGCCACTGCCCCCCCCTGGTTCCCTGACAGACCCCTCCCTCACTCCCACCGACCTGCACGCCTTCTTCCTACCCAACTTCGGGCCCTCCTCCCAAGCAGCCCACCATTCCCCATACCTGCCAAGTTCGTCTGCGTCACTCCCGGCCATCCTTCTGAGCTGCTGGCTCTGGAAGTCGCCCCTTTCACTTTGCCCGTCTTCTTCCGGGGAGCCTGCAAGACACCAAGTCCACTGTTGCTCTGTCCCCCTCTCCCCCGTCCTGTCCACGTCATCCCTCACCTCCCCTTCTTCCAACTCCTCACTCTCCGAACCATAATCCAGCTCCAACGCCAACTCATCCTCCACAGGCTTCCACACTACCTCTCGTACCGCTCTTTTCACACCTTTCTGCACCTGCACACCACACCCAAACCCTCTCTCCACACCCGCCGCCGTTGGCCGATCCCGTGATGGAGGTAAAGCCGCCGCAGACTCCCCTGCTGCTTCAAGGCAGCGTCCAGAGGCTGTCTTGCGCCCCGCCGAACCTGCCACCACTCTGCTGACCTCCGCCAGCTGGGAACCCCCCCCCCCCCTGCCCCCCAGGTCGCTCCAACCTGGGCGGGCTCTGGCATTGCCGGGCCTCGCCGCCATCCTTGCCGTCCCTGACTGCCCCTGCCTGGTATCCCTACCCCCACTGGTGCACCTAGTGCCCTAACAGCCCTTTTCCTGTCCACCTGCTCTGCCCAAAACTCCTCCTCCAATGTAGGCGTAGGGGACCCCTCCATCTCCTCCTCCCAGTCAGCCCCAGCCCTGATGGCTTCAAGTTCCGCCCACCGAGCATCTGCCTCCTGGACAAGCCGCCTCTGCTCCTTGATCTTGGATTCCAAATCCATGGCCTCCCATCTATTCAGTAATGGGGGGCAGTATCCCCTGGGCCCTACACCCTGCATGCTCCTCCAAGGGGTGGCCACCACAGGCATCCCCGCAACCCCAGGCCTGATCATCTCCAAGCCATCACTGAAAGGCCTCCCCCTGCCCCCTGACTGGCCGAAGTACTAGACCGTGGCCCCACCGAGAGGTCCAGGGGGCCCACCCCATAGCCCCACCCTCCGCATATGCCGCTTCTTCTCCATCACTGCCCACCTCCCGCTCTGCCCCCCCCCCCATGGCCCCCGCCCTCCCCCAGGAACAAGCCCCCCAGCCCACCCTCAGCCCCAGGCCTGACACTCTGCACCTCTGCCAAAAGCGCTATCTGTGCCCCGCTCCCGCTCGAGGGGGTGGCGTTTTGCACCCCCCTCAGAGCGCCCGCCTCACTCTGCCCCAATACCACCAGCTCCAGCCGCAGAGGCAGGCTCTTGCGCCGGCCTCCTCGTGGCGCTCCTTTGCCCCTGCGCCCCGCCCCCTCCCAGACGCGCCGCGGCCTGCCTGAGCCGGCTCCTCCATGCAGGAAAGCACAGCTGCAGACACCCCCGCGGAGGCCGCACGCGGGGCCCGCTCCAGGCCTACCCACGCTTCCCCCAACACACTCGGCCGCAACAAGTCCTCCCGCCCGGCCCTCCCCAGCACTCGTAAAGCCTCCCGCACAGCCTCTGCCGAAACCCCTGACATACAGCCACACCCAGGGACAAAACCGACGTCGCCTCGCACCTGCTCCACCGACCAGAGGCACCCGAACACCGCAACTCTGCCGACCAGCAAACAACGCCCAGAAACCGCCGACAACCGGTAAGTCCTCACTAAGTCCTGACCCCTTCAAAAAACTATTCCCACCCAGCAATGCCAGAACACAGGAAGAGGAAGTCGCCTTCCTCTCCTGTACTCTTATACCTACCCCCCAAACCACACCCCTTCCCCCAGACTGGCCCTTCCCTGCGCAAACGACCCCAGGGGAAGACTAGACTGCATCTTCACTTCCCCTGGGGCCCTCCATTCCAGCGTACTTGTATGTCTGAACCGCTGTGTGGAAAGTCCTTACCGGATTTTAGGTGCCATTGTTGAGGGGTGATGGGGAAGGTAAAGGAGAACACGAGCTGGGTAGAGTCAGGCCATGTTTCCTGATTTGTTATCTAATGTGGAGAAAAAAACAGATAAACTGAACGTTGGTGCAGCCCACGTGGCGTGCAAGCGCTATATTGCAGAGAGGGCTTTGTTATTCCTTCATTTTCAGAATTCATTCAAATGTGTTTCTTTAAGGCAGAGAACATAACTGAATCTCTGTACTCCCCAGCCGCTTCAAGGTCATTGTAGGGCGTTTAAGAAATTTGCAGGTAGTTATTGACGTGTTTTCCAAATTGAATATATCAATTTTAGGGAGGTTCCAGGTGTAATTCAACTCCACACCCTCGCAGTGAGCACTGTGAACTGAATTAATAGCTTTGCTGATTTGTACTTCTGTTCTATTCTGCAGTTCGGGATATTATGCTATGTCCCTTACCTGTTAAAAGGGGCAGTGCAAAAGTTGTGTGACTAGAGGTGAGTGAGGCACTGAAAGCTCCAGTCAGGCTCTGGCTCAGCTCGAGGTCCTGTTGGAACCTCGAGCCCATAACGAGCCATCACGTGGCTTCTGTCTGCCTTCCTCCCTCTACCCAGGATGTGGCTTTACGGACAGAGCTACCGATTTTGGAAATGGGGAACCAGGTTTGAGTCTCAACATCTCCTGACCATCCTGTGGTTCTAGACAATTCATTTAATCTTCTCATGGTGTATTAACAATAAATGTTACTTTCTGTAATATAACTGGTGCTCCTGTAAAGCTTTCCAAAAACTTCAGGTCGCGTTTGTGCAATATAAAAACTAAAGGAAAATGCACAAAGACGTAAAATCAAAGCCTTAACAAGGAACAAACAGATAGATATCCATTTACTGGCTGATTTGTATTACGTGAAATCAGAAAACCTGGATAAATCTCGGCATCCCCGTTTAAATTGTGGGATCTTATGCAAGTATTTTATTTCACTAAAACTATTTTTTCTTCAGTATCGCGTATGAAAGCACTTTCAAATATGAGAGTTTAGAATACCAGTTGTACAAAAAGCAATTATGTTTGATATACTAGACTATAATGTTCTACTGTAATAATCTGGGCCAGTATAGGGTTTATATGACAATTGTCATGCCTGTTAGTACACTAATGTTTAAAAACTATCACTGACGTATTACTGTCAAAGTTTCCACATGTTAAAGAAATACACATTTTTGTATTCTAAAGAGACTTAATCATATTTTATGTAATGTTTGCTGTATGATTTACATGGCAAACATTTTCAGGGCTCGGCTCGTGCATGGGTTGTAAGATCCGAGACAAACCCTTAGCTTGACTCTGGTTTGGCTTTCCTTGTTAATTTTTGGGCTTGCCCACCTCTATGTGTGACTAAGAAACTTCTTCAGATGAATGACAGTGAAGCCATGTTCGTTTACCAATCCTTGCAAATAAGACCTTGATGGTAATGTAAAAAGAAATTTGGGGTTTTAGTGTTTCCAAGGTACTGGAGGCACGTCTTGGTGGATGATCCTCCATCTTGAATTGGGCAAGATGAACCACCATCTTGCCTTGTCCCCATTTCACTGCACAGGAAGGAGTTATTTAAGAAATGGTGAGCTGTGTGTATGTATCATTTCCGAGGAACCTAAAACCTCTTTCTAAGGCCTTTCTGGTGGTGTTTGAAGCATGTACCCCCCTGTGGTTTCTAGCCGTGCCACAGATCATGTTTATAGAGATATTGTCTGGCTGTACCACCTGCAGGGCTGGACAGGTCTTCCCACCAGACAATTCCCAAGGGTGGCTCATGGTGTCTCAGCCACTTTCGCGAGCTCCCCAAGATTAATTGCAGCAGGTATGGGGAGGTTTCAAGAGAGAGAGAAAGAGAGGGAGGAATGTGGAAGGTAGAGAGAAAGTGACCATAGAGGGTGAGGAGAGATGAGTGTGGATGGATAGAAAGATGGACATTGTGTGTGAAAACTAAGGGAGTGGGGTTGGTTTGAGCATTTTTGCCAGCGCTGTTTTTGGCTCCCCAGTTCAACCCTGAACCACCTACAGCTTTGTGGATCCTTCATCCGGGGCCTGGAAGGCGAATTTTGGAATTTGACATTGTGAGGTCTGGAGGGCTTAAAGGGTGACGACCACACACTAGGTACTGCCGTACAGGCCTTGATTGGTGACTGGGACCAGCGGAGCAGCAGTACTCCAATCTAGACGGAAGCACATGAAGTCCTTCAAAGGTAGGTCTTAAGTTAACATAAGGAGAGAAATTTACCCCTCTGCGCCCACTATTGATTGAAATTCCCTGCTGTCAGTTGTTCACGTCAAGTGAGTTGTGTGATTGTTAGTTCAACACAGAGCATGCCCCAGAGGGCAGAACTCTCCAATACAAATAGGAGACTGTGGAGCAATGCCATTCAAGGCGATCCCTCGACCGTACCTGGACGTCGCCCAAGATGGCATCAGTCACAGCAAACAGAGAGCACAATAGGGCTTCCGCACTATGTACAGGTTTCAAAAGGCAAACCGATAGGCTTAGAATGAATGGTTCTAGGGCCTCAGGTTAGTGCTAAGCCTTAAGGATGTACTGCTGTTTTTTCTCAACCTGCTAACTAGGGAGGGAACTAGCAACTTTACCTGCACTTGAGGTTTCTGTAACTGGTAAGGATGCCCTTTCGTGGGTGATCTTGCCACCCCTTTTTGACAAAGAGGTAATACAAGCAGGGATCCACCCACTGACAGGAACACCTATCCCCTCCCTCCTTTACCTGGGGCATAGTCTCAGGCGGTTTCCCATGAGGAGAGGATGCAAGAAGCCCCATGCTGGAAAGTATAGAACCACCGGAAGAGGTGATCGCCAGTGGGCAGTCTATGGTTTCATGAATTTCCTGGTTTATAACGGGGAAAGCAAGAAGAGTGGCTAGCAGCAATCACGTGATCTTCTGGGCTCCCTGGCTCCAATGCTAGCCAAAGTTCTAAAACTGGGGCATGCTCAGACCTGACAGCATTGCCAGCTGAGACCAAAGAGCACTCCACCTACAAAGGGCCTAAACATTTGACCTTGTCACATCCAATAACAATCCCCCAGGCCAGGGTTGGATTGGTATTAAAAATCGGCCCGGGCACACATAAAAAAATCAGCCCTCATTTGCATAATGCCTTCCCTCAAATCACTGCTTCAGCGTAACTTTACATAAAAAGGGGGGGGTAAAAAAAAATATGCAGGCATCAGGTTACACTAGTGAAACACACCTGAAAACAAGTGAGGCCACTTCTGCTCAGTCCCCCTGCCCTGCTCAGTATGCCTACATTAATGGGCGGCCCAGCGAGAGAAAAGGGGTGACACCTCTATCTGTTGCTGCTATTCGGAAGGTAATGAGTGCCCATCTCCCTCCAGAAAGGCCACTTAGACCCCCACTGGCCCGCTGGCGGTATAGTCGAACAACAGAGACACCGCCCAAATCGGCCCCCAGGCTGCTCAAAAGCAGCCCTCAGCTGGAACTCGGACCCCGGCCTATCGGGCATTGCCCAAATGCCCCCGTTACCAATCTGGCACTGCCCCAGGCCTCCAGGGCCGGACTGGGAACCAAAACCGGCCCTGGCAAAGTGCTCGGCTGCCCCCCTCCCCTCTGGGGGTTGTGGGATTGTGGGTGCCGCCGAGCTCTTTGCCAGGGCCGGTTTTCGTCCGTTTTTGTTACAGGGCCGATTTTGCAACTATGCTGCAAAAACGTCCCTGTAACAAAAAGGGCCCCCCACCCGTGCGGCGCAACAGGGGATTGCCCGGTGCCCGCTACGGCCAGTCCGGCCCTGCAGGTCTCGCCCAGGATAGTGGCTTTCCCAGTTCCGGTAATGGACCCTAGTGACTTGACCCTAGAAGTCCACATCATTAACAGTCACCAGCAGCTCCCAAAGAATGGCTCCCACTTCCAGTGGGCTGTGCACCTCAATCCTTGCAGCAAGACATGCAGGCCTTGTTTGATCTGCAACAGGCCAAGCCGGAGCAGCATAGCAGATTCTCATCTCTGATAATTATGCATTAAAGTGCGGAGCACGACAGGGATCTCCTTTAAGTCCCACACTTTTAAATGTAATTCCACCAGCAAAAATAGTGCAGGCCCATGGGTTCACCCTGGTCTTTTATGCAGACGACACGCAGCTCATCATCTCGCTCTCTAAAGACACCAATAACACCTGCAGTCAGTTAACCACAGGCATCAAATAAGTAACAAACTGGATGTCTGACAGCTGTTTGAAACTGAACAGGGGTAAAACAGAGGTCTTGGTCGTAGGAAATGATCCATCCCACTGGATAGAACTTAACTGGACGGTCGGTCTTGGACCACTTCCCACGCCCGCCCCTTCAGTCAAGAGCCTGGGGTTCTGGAAAGATGACAGGCTATCCATGAAAGTCCAGGCCAAGAAGTTGGCCGCTTGCTGCTTTGGGCTTCTTTGCACCTTAAGAAAACTACTAAGTTGGCTTCCAGCCCTTCTCTGTGAAGTGGTAGTGGAGAGACTTATCAATTCATACCTGGATTTCAGTAATTTCCTCTACCTATAGAGCCCCATATATGTGGCAAACCACCTGCAGGTAATACAGACTGCCGTAACACACACTCTTTATAAAATCTCCAAGCTTACGTCAGCAGCAATTGCATTGGCAGCACAGTATTGGCTGCCAACCCAGGAGAGAATACAATTCAAACCCCTCTGCTTGGTCTACTGCCCTTGAACAAAAAAGGCCCCCAACTTTTCCAACGTCTGGTAACCTTCTACATGGCAAAAAGAACTCTACAATCCGGGGGTTACAACCTACTACTGGGCCCAATGGTCAAGAGAGCACGAAGCGGTGGAAGCTCTTTCACATACCTAGAGTCCAAACTGTGGAACGCTCTCCCCGTGCACATGAGAATGGACATATCAGAAATCAGCTTCAGGAAATGCTGAAAACATCTATTCTAGCATTAGGCAAGCAATCAGCATCGAGAGCGGAGGTTTATTACCAGTGCTGGGAGGCCTGATGGGTAGCCATGTGCTACATAAACTCCAAAGAATAGAATACAATTGTGCTGCAATGCTGGATGTGTGAGGTGCAAACCCCCTGCTCAAGGAGGGGGGTCTGACCTCTCAAGTGGCTTCTCCAACCTTTGTGCCTGTGGTCACATTGGGTATGTCCGATGCCTTGCAGCAGTTATGCACCTTTCAGGGATGGGCATATGTTACCTACAGTGCTTTTCAGTCAAGTTTGAAGATGAATTTAGAGCAACATTTCCCAAACTGTGGTTCGCAACCCATTTGTGGGTCGTCAGCCCATTTCTGGCGGGTCGCGAAAGAGCAATAAATAAAGATGCCTTTACAATTTGCATTTATATGGTAACATTTGCTGTGCATTCAGAGGCATGTCAAACTATGTCTTCTGACAAATTGCTGCTTATTGTTTTAGCACAAGGATTGATGTTTACTTCTCTAACTGGAAAGTTAGAGGGGTTTTTAATTGAACTATGTGACAATCTTGCTGGGGTACATGGAGTGTGGAAGAAAAGGGTATAGGATGTAATGCACAATAAAATATAAACACCTGTGAATGAACTGTACACATATTTCAGAATATATCAGCTCGTAGGAAGGCAAAAATGAAGCATTGTTTTTGTAATTCTGAAGTGTGATGGGAACAAAGAATGTAATAGGATCAAAACAAATCTAGACTTTATTTGGAGGAGTGAATATGATAAATATCCACTGAAACACGATTTCCTCACATTATCATATGTGTGCTATATAGTTTTATAAGTAAAACTGTACATCTGTGCAAATTTAGTGGTAATTTAAATGGAAAATGGAATCCCACAATGCTTTAGTAGTATGTTTGCGACAGTATGCTCCAGAATGCACTGCTGCCACATATTATTCTCTTACCCCTCCCCTGCTGTATACATCTGCTACACTTTGTGTAGGACTAGGATCTTTTACAATCCCTATGACTTCAATGATGTAACCTTGATGGCAGCATCCCTCCCATCTCTGAACATTGTTCCAGCACCACATATGCAAAGGTGTAGAACTATGTCACTAAGTCTAGTTTTAAAACAAACCTTTCCAAGTATTCCAGAGAAAGACCCTTAATGAACCTTCCAGTATTTTTGCAGCTGTTTTTTTACTTCACAAAGCCATTTCAATAGAGAATGTGCTCACTATACCTGACCATACACAGTCATCCCACTTGTGTATGACTTGTACACATACATTGAGAAATGAGATGTGGCCTAACAACCAAAGCTGCTGACTGTGGATCTGGAGAACCACACTGAGTCCTGTGTTGGCCCTGGGCAAATCACTTAGGGGCATATTAGCAACAAATAGCGATATGTATTGCTAAATGCGCTTAGTGCATTTTTTTTTATCGCTGTCTATCGCCGGATATTATTGCAGAGATAACATGCTATTAGCAACATTTATCTCTGATGCGATAACGACTCAAGGCGTGAATATCGCTGGAAATCCAGCGATATTCGGGCATTAACGCTAATGGGGACTTAACCTGAATATCCACCACCCATTGGATATACAGGTTAAGTAGTCTGAGCAAGCATTAGGTTCTGGCGATAATCGCGCTTAGCACAACATTTTAATTTGCACAGCCTGCCTTGCTAATAGGCTATAGCTGTGTTAGCGGATGCTTTCAGTCGCTAACAGGTTGGGTACGCCCACTTTGCATGTCATTAGCGACAAATATCTCTGACATGCAAAGTGGGCCCCAAACCGGTCGCTATCGCCTAAAAGCTGTCGCCAACTGCTGTTAGCGACAGCTTGCTAATAGGGCGATAAAATTATTGCCGTTTTAGCGGGAAAAAGTCCTGCTAAAGCGGCGATAGTGCCCTTGCTAATATGGCCCTTAATCTCCTGTACTTGAGATAAAAAGGATCTGACCTTATGTAATGTAATCTGGAGTTCATGTAAAGGGCTCCAATGCCTCACGCTATCTATCTATCTATCTATCTATCTAGATATACCTGAAAAAGTGAAAGGTTAAAGTAACCTTATAGATGAGTGAGATTTCACTGACAATATAATGTTTTAAACGTGAAAAACAACTGATATTCACCAGTTATAGTTAGGTCCGGTAACTATAACTCGTGCCCTAAGATAACTATAACTCACGCCTGTGTTGCACAGTTTGTTTATCATTAATTTCATTGCAAATATTGCAGTGTATTATCAATAATATTATAGATTTTATGAGTGATGTAATATGTGGGGTAATTAACAGTGTATGGCGAGGGTCTTTGGTCAGGCCCTGTGGCCAACCTCCTGCAAGCCTCCCTCTCTGAGCCAATAGAGTCCCAGCGATCCTCCAGAGCCCAACCATATATGTAAGGGGGAGGGGGTTCACAACCTCCCTCCACTGGCCTTAATAGGCCCTGGGGACCCCATCCCAGGGGCCAAATTCCAATCTAAAAGGTGGGGGATGCATGGCTCCCCTCCCTGAGCCTTAATAGGCCCGAGGATCCTGTCCCCTGGGGCCGAATTCCAATAAAAAGGCGAGGTCGAGCCACACAGATGGGGACTGCATGGCCCACCTCCCCGAGTCTATTGTAGCCAGAACATTTCTAAATTATAGGTGGGTGCACTCATGCTGCACCACATTGGGGGACTTGGGGAAGATCCCCAAGGGCTCCGCAGACCTCGCTGGCTCCCCACATGGTGCAGGATTCGGTATTGCTCCTGCCCGGAGGGAACAGCTGTTTTAGTGTGCTTCCTCTGGGTGGGAGCGATATCTGTTTCCCTGCCAGTAGATGTGCGGGCAGGTAAAAAAACTCAGCTCCCACAAAGCTCCTTTGTTGGGTGGGAGAAGACTGCCTTCCCTGCCAACACTCCTGCAGGCAGTGAAGGCATGTTTGGCCCCGCCTGGCGGGAGATTTAAAACACATGTTTTCGAACCCACGCTAGTGGGATGGGCTACCTGTGGCCTCAACAAGGCACAGAAAGGGGGGCCATGCGCCCGTCCCTCAAAATCAACATTCACTCCCCTCGGGGACTGAGTCCCAAGTTCTAAGATGGTTGCCGCCATTAAGACTCAAAAATGTTTCAAAAGAATAGGATACAAAAAAGAAAAGAAAGAGGGAAAAAATGTATGTTTTACCCCAGGAGACCTACAAGTCATATTACCTGGGGCAAAACATGATTTTTCTTTCTTTTTTCTATCCTTTTCTTTTTTTTTTATATTTCCCTTTTACTCTCATAAAAAAAAACACAGGGGCAGGATGACGATGTGTATCTTTGTAGAAAATAGAAGTAAGCAAAGGCTAAATCAAAAGGGGTTTATATTAACCTAAAGGTTATCTGAGAAAAAGATTATCAAAAACAAAGAACTAATGGAGCCATAGATTCTTTTTTAACTTATGACTTGGAATGTAAATTTGAAGAAATTATGTATACATATAGGTGTTAACTTTGCAACTTTGATCGATTTCCATGGGTGCCACACAAGCTGTATTATAAATATGCATGAATTGTTAGTCTGTGTGCTGGCAGAAATGGAAAGTCTGTTTTCAATGTATGTGAGGACACAGTAAATCACATGGTGTTTTATAAACCACAGGAAGTTCACGTAACCTGACCCATGATCAAGGAGCAGGAAACTCCGAAACGAGTCAGGATTGTTGCTGCACTGATTTAATTTAACCACATCCATGCGGGTGATGGAACCACTCCGTCACCAGCCACAGGCGCGCTGTGCTGGTGACAGAATTGTTCCGTCACAGCCCGGCCACCGCGCCTGCGCGGCATCAATTTTGCGCCTGCGCGGCATGTTCTATTAAGCGGGTGGGGCCGTGACGGAACCACTCTGTCACAAGCACAGCGCGCCCGTGGCTCGTGACGGAGTGGTTCCGTCACGAGCAGGGCGGCGCCGCGCGACCCCCTCTCCCCCCGAGCTCCGCGGCAGAATTACCGCCGCGGCCACGAGGTTAAACTTGTGATTTTGCAAACTGGAGCCGCAGTATGTCTAGTCATTCAAGTGGTCAGATGTGACCCAAGGTAAGGTGAACCACAGTGTGTTTGTACTTGAGGGGTTCACTACCCCACCGTGTGCTCGCCCGCCGCAACAAGAAGGCTAGGGTTCAGCGATGAGGTGTTTGTGAGATATATATATATATATATATATATATATATATCAAAGCTCCTATACACCAATGAACACGGGTCACTCTTTGCGGTGGGTGCTGTGACGCGGTGGTGTCCCGCGTATTAAATAAACGCTCCAATTTTCCTCTCTTTTCGAAGGAAAAACAGCACTCGCGGGTTACTTGGCAGTCAGCAACAGGTTTATTTCAAAACAAACGCGTTTCGGGACCAGGTCCCTTCGTCAGTGTTCATTTTTTGAAAACGCGATGCAACTCTTTTTACCATGTTTGTTGGGTCATTGTCACAAACAAAGGACTAAGGAAAGTATCTATTCTTGCGCGCCATCTTTGAATGTTCACCAATTGCAATTTCAATATTACACAGTGTCAGAGGCATTTCAACAATCAAAGCCGTGTATCGGCATATGCAAAGGAAAGCTAAATGAAACGATATTTACACACAAAATTCATTTTGTAAACATTATTGCCGCGTACCTTTGCAAATTAATTTTCTGAGACGAAAAACGCTATGAAACCACAGCGTCACTGAGTATACGTGTATCATATATTCATCAATTTGTACATAATCTTGCCTTGTATCGGCATGGGCAGCCTCAAGCTGCCATACTATCTCAGAAAAAACAAATAAGCCTCAAAAATATCTAATGCCCAACATAATTTCCAATACATGCATCAACAAAATACATCCAATTGTTCAAAACTCATATTTACAGTTTCCTAATATTCTATACACAGAAAACCTCAGCATCACAAGTACAGTCATTATTTACATCAGCCCAGGTGAGAAGCCAATTCTTCTCCCATATTGAGACCCTTCGGAGTCCTACTCTCTAGATCTATAATATATCTAGACTCCAACCTCCTAAGTATCTGTAATTTGTTTCCGCCTCTAGGGTTATCCACTACACAGTCCAAACAAAAATATCTCAACAGATCCCTGTTGCTATTATGTTTGATTGCAAAATGTCGGGCAACCGGATAAGAAAAATCTTTATTCGCGATTGCCCGCATGTGCTCTAACACCCTCAGTTTAACTGGATTTATGGTGCTGCCAATGTATCTTAGTTGGCATTGGCACATTAAGCAGTACACCGCATGATCTGTGTGGCAGGACATACATGTGTTAATTTTCTTGCCTCCCTTACATCCTGGTACATCGAAAGTCAGGGTTCTCTTGCTGACTATACAGGCTTTGCATTTCCCACAAGGGAAAAAGCCCCATGCCTCTTTCAAAGTTCCTTTCTGTTTGGCTACTGGCATCAAATAACTATGTACTAACTGATCACTGAGCGATCTAGCTCTTCTGAAAGTGATCAGAGGGGTGACAGGTATATCCGGTCCCACAATTTGATCTGCCCTTAACAGGTGCCAGTGCGTAGTCATGATCGATCTTAACTTGGAAGAATTGGATGAGTAGGGAGTTATCATGCGGAAATTACTATTCACGCTTGGTCGGATTTTCTTAGAAAAAAGTGTACTGCGTGGTAATTTCCTAACTCTATTTAGGGCGTCTTGTAGGAGATTGGGATGATAGCCTCTATTGGTGAATCTTTCCACACTTTCAACGGCCGCTTGTTCAAAGTCTATATCTAGAGTACAGTTGCGCTTCAATCTCAGAAATTCCCCATAGGGGATATTGCTGATAAGTTTACGGGGATGGCTGCTGGAGGCGTGTAACACGCTGTTGCCAGCAGTGGGTTTTCGGTATAGTTGGGTGCAAATTTTGCCGTCCCTTACTCTGACTTGGAGATCTAGATAGTTTACTTTCTCCTTGTTTACCTCACCCGTAAACCTTAGATTGCATTGGTTGTCATTAAGCACTGCAATGTACTCAATGGCCTCAGCTATTGACCCATTCCATACTAGGAACAGGTCGTCGATATATCTGCTCCATGCCACCACTTTGCTGTTCCATGTGGCATTCCTGGGGGCCGGTGGGAGGAGCAGGTAGCTGTTAAGGGCAGATCAAATTGTGGGACCGGATATACCTGTCACCCCTCTGATCACTTTCAGAAGAGCTAGATCGCTCAGTGATCAGTTAGTACATAGTTATTTGATGCCAGTAGCCAAACAGAAAGGAAAGGGGCTTTTTCCCTTGTGGGAAATACAAAGCCTGTATAGCCAGCAAGAGAACCCTGACTTTCGATGTACCAGGATGTAAGGGAGGCAAGAAAATTAACAAATTTATGTCCTGCCACACAGATCATGCGGTGTACTGCTTAATGTGTCCATGCCAACTAAGATACATTGGCAGCACCATAAATCCAGTTAAACTGAGGGTGTTAGAGCACATGCGGGCAATCGCGAATAAAGATTTTTCTTATCCGGTTGCCCGACATTTTGCAATCAAACATAATAGCAACAGGGATCTGTTGAGATATTTTTGTTTGGACTGTGTAGTGGATAACCCTAGAGGCGGAAACAAATTACAGATACTTAGGAGGTTGGAGTCTAGATATATTATAGATCTAGAGAGTAGGACTCCGAAGGGTCTCAATATGGGAGAAGAATTGGCTTCTCACCTGGGCTGATGTAAATAATGACTGTACTTGTGATGCTGAGGTTTTCTGTGTATAGAATATTAGGAAACTGTAAATATGAGTTTTGAACAATTGGATGTATTTTGTTGATGCATGTATTGGAAATTATGTTGGGCATTAGATATTTTTGAAGCTTATTTGTTTTTTCTGAGATAGTATGGCAAGTTGATGAATATATGATACACGTATACTCAGTGACGCTGTGGTTTCATAGCGTTTTTCGTCTCAGAAAATTAATTTGCAAAGGTACACGGCGATAATGTTTTCAAAATGAATTTTGTGTGTAAATATCGTTTCATTTAGCTTTCCTTTGCATATGCCGATACACGGCTTTGATTGTTGAAATGCCTCTGACACTGTGTAATATTGAAATTGCAATTGGTGAACATTCAAAGATGGCGCGCAAGAATAGATACTTGCCTTAGTCCTTTGTTTGTGACAATGACCCAACAAACATGGTAAAAAGAGTTGCATCGCGTTTTCAAAAAATGAACACTGACGAAGGGACCTGGTCCTGAAACGCGTTTGTTTTGAAATAAACCTGTTGCTGACTGCCAAGTAACCCGCGAGTGCTGTTTTTCCTTCGAAAAGAGAGGAAAATTGGAGCGTTTATATATATATATATATATATATATATATATATATATATATATATATATATATGCAACAGCTGCAGCTTCCCAGAGCTCCGTGTTGAAACGACCAAGGAAAACCACACGAATCCAACGTAAATGAAGGCACGAAGTTTTATTTAAAAGTTGAGCTTAACAAGAATCTGACGCGTTTCGGGCATCCGATCTATATAGATAGATAGATAGATAGATAGATAGATATTAAATTTGTCAATACACCAGCAGATTCAAGCTAACCTAGCTGATGAGGGGTGATACTCCAAAAGTGGTCCCACGATGCTTGTTTCCAGTCCAGGGAGGACCTGCCTGGCAGTTCGGGCTGGACTGTTCCCACGGGGAGCAGGGTCAAGACTGATTTTCATATAGCTGGGTCCAAAGCAGGGTGGCATGGTGAGCAAAAAATTAGGTATAAAACCAGATCAGTGACCGGGGGTGAATGTTTAATTTGATCAGCATTCCGTCCATCACTTGTTCTTTTTGCTTTTGTCACCCTAGGTGGGAAGGTTATGCCCAGAGGTGAGTCCCGTGCTCTCTGTTCCACTGGAATCAAGCTAGCCTGCCTGATGAGGGTTGATACCCGGAAATCATTCCCAGGATGCTTGTTTCTGGTTCAGGGAGGACCTGGCCTGGCAGTACCAGCTGCTACACAGTCCCCGCTTTGCATGGCAATCTCAGCGCTCACTTGAACAACATTTGATCCTGCTGCCTTACTAACTCTATCTAGTGTATGCTGGGAGCTGTAGTTGTACATTAGACTGCAGCTGAACGGACCGCAACAGGACCAGCTGATCTCCCACCAATGGGAGCGCCCGAGCATATTCAAAGGAGGGAGGAGGTGACATCCGGTCTTAAACAGCATCAGAGGAAGGTGAGACTGCCAGAATGCATTATGCTGTATCAACCTGTGAATAAAGGGCTCCCTTAGTACACCCCGCTGTATCCTTGGATTACTTAAAATGCAAGTGGTCGAGTGGTGATATTTCCGTATCTGCCAGGAGCGCGGTACAAGGACCCATCCTTCAAGCGTCCAGGGACTTTGCTGGCAAAAAGTGTTTAAATCAAGGTATTTTTTTGTTCCCAGGACCGCCTCAGGAACTGGCCAAGCAAGTGACCGCTGTCAGTGGCAGCCCATGACTTCATGGGGAGGCAGGTTGATTCCCTCCCACTTCACAGCCCGGTTTGTTCCATTGCTTGGGGCTTGAACGTTGGGGACATGAGGGAGCCCCGGACACTGTAATTACGGGGTCACCAGCTGCTACAAGGAACCCCCTGTGCGTGGCAATCTCAGCGCTCACTTGAACAACAATTGATCCTGCTGTCTTACTAACTCTATCTACTGTATGCTGGGAGCTGTAGTCGTACATTAGACTGCAGGTGACCGGACCATAGCAGGACCAGCTGATCTCCCAACAATGGGAGCGCCTGAGCATATTCAAAGGAGGGAGGAGGTGACATCCTGTGTTAAAAAGCATCTGAGGAAGGCGAGGCTGCCGAAATGAATTATGCTGTATCAACCTGTGAATAAAGGACTCCCTTAATGTACCCCATTGTGTCCTTTGATTACCTCAAATGCAAGTGGTGGAGTGGTGATATTTTCGCGTCTGCCAGGAGCGCGGTACAAGGACCCGTCCTTCAAACGTCCAGGGACATTTCTGCCAACGGCTGTTTGAATCAAGGTATTGATTGTTCCCAGGACTGCCTCAGGAACTGGCCAAGCAAGTGGCAGCTGTCAGTAACAGCCTATGACTTCATGAGGAGGCAGGTTGATTCCGTCCCACTTCACGGCCCGGTTTGTTCCATTTCTTGGGGCTTGGACGTTGGGGACCTGAGGGTGCCCCGGACTCTGAACTTATGGGTTCACCAGTTGCTACAAAGCTCCCCCTTTGTGTGGCAATCTCAGCGCTTACTCAAACAACATTTGATCCTGCTGCCTTACTGTTGGAAATGGCCCTTTTTGTAGGGTTATCCCCAAACGTTTTGATTCTTCCTCCCTGGTTTTTCCTGACCTGTGGTTGTTGGCAATAGGACTCTGGGCACTTTCCCACTGCTGATCAGCGCTAAAGTGCATATGCTCTCTGTACACATTTTAATTATGATTGGTTATCCATGATTGGCAGATTTGTTCCATCAGTAGGTCCCTAGTAAAGTGCACTGAGTGTGCCAGGGCTGGTGATTCAAATGCTACTAGTGGGCCCACAGCACTGATTGTGCCACCCACATGAGTAGCCCTAAAATGGCGTCTCAGGCCTGCCACTGCAGTGCCTGTGTGCAGTTGCTAACTGCCATGCTGACCTGACCAGTGTCCCCACTGGCGAGGCCTAACCCTTCCCTTTCTGTACACCTTGGAAACCCCTATGGAAGGCCCAAGGTACCCCCTGGGCAGGGTGCAGTGCATGTGAAAGGTAGAGAATGTACTAGTGTGGGTGACATGCTCTGGTTGTGAAACACTGCCAATTTCGTTTTTCATTATAGAAAGGCTATCTTGCCCATAGGCTAGAATGGGGAATGTTGTGTATAATGTTTACCTGCATATCTTCCCATAGGAGCAATATAGAAAATTGAAATTTGGTATCCCTGAACTCAGAATTTAATAACCCATCTTTTAGGAAGGATGTTTTTTAAATCCTGTGTTTGAAAACCACACTTTTAAAAAGTTACTGTTTTCTTGTCTAACCTTTCTGTGTGCCTCTGCCTGTTTGTGAATTGACTGTCTGGTTTGTGAGTGACAGGGGCTGGGGTGGCTCCGGGAGGCTGGGTGAGTCAGCACTAGTCTGAAAAGCTCCATCTGCACCTTGAGTGGTGGGAGGGGATAGCACTTGGGCCTGAATAGGGATGTGCCTGCCTTCCACAATGCTGGCTCCACCTCCTGCTGGGCGGCTGACGACCCTGCCCCTCTCTCTCAAAGGAAGAAGGTGTCCACTGGCAGGAAGCACCCAGAACTGGTTTGGACCGGGCTCAGAGCCCTCCTGCACAAAGGGATAAAAGACTTTTTGGGGTATAACTACAGTACCCCAAACCCCCGAACTTTAGATCATGCTGCAATCAAGAAGGAACCTCTGCCAAGGAGAAAAGCTTGAAGACTGAAGAGGAAGGACTGTCCTGCAGTGTGTTTGTAGGCTGACCTGCAGTTGCTATTCTGCCAAGGAGAGGGAAGGGACTTTGCTGTTGCTGTGTCCCCTGCTTGAAGAGATCTCTAAGGGCCTGAGGGAAGCTGGCCTCCTGTTAAGAAGTCCCAGGAACAAAAGGACTTCATCTCCAGCTTCCCCCCTGAACTCTGCTGTGTGAGTTCTGACCTGCCGAGAGTGCTTGATCCAGTTGGGGGTCTCTGGAGGTTGTTTCTTGCTGTTTGCGGAGCAGGAAAAGAAAAAGAGAAGATCTGCAATTGCCACACATCGCTCACTTGTGGAACGCATCGTCGACAGTGCGAGGAAATTCCCATTGCCTCGAAGATCGTCACAGCGCCTGTTGCTGCAAGAACCGATGCATTGTTCGCTTGCGGAGCGCATTGCCCTTGTGATGGAAGATTCATGTGGCTGCAAACATCATCGCAGAGCCTGTCGTCGCTACGACAACCGGCGCACAGCTTGCCT
This sequence comes from Lissotriton helveticus, assembly GCF_964261635.1. NCBI lineage: Eukaryota > Metazoa > Chordata > Amphibia > Caudata > Salamandridae > Lissotriton > Lissotriton helveticus. The sequence continues at coordinate 1,774,530,125 of NC_136057.1, forward strand.
GCATAACGCACCCCATCATTGCCAACATCGTCGCAGAGTCCAGCACCAACGCATCGAGGGGCGCGACAGAAAAGGATCCACGCTGCGCATCACCACTGCACCGAAGATCATCGCCTCAAAGATCGTGGCATCGTGCCTGTGCAAGACGCTTCCACCGGAGAACCTGCAAACTGGAATCCATAGAAGGTATTGCTTCGTCCCCCATACAGACTGGATTCGAAGCAACCTGCCAGCTGCGTGCAGCGGGGTTGTTGCATTGCCTCCCAGGGTCTCAGGGTCTCAGGAGTGACGCATCAATAGGTTTTCTGACGCTGCAGCTGCCGCTTGGAACTTACGTCGCATCTAGAGGTACTTTGGGATAAAAGTGACGCAACTTTGGATTATTTTGGTGCAAACATTTGAACTCTTTTTAAAGTCTTATTTTGGAACAGTGTATGTTGGATTTTTGTCGTTTTGGTCTTGTGTAGTATAGATAAAAATACTTTATGTTTCTAAACTGGTGTGGAGTCCATTTGTGGTGTTTTCACTGTGTTACTGTGAGTGTTGGTACAAATACTTTACACATTGCCTTTGATAAGCCTGTCTGCTTGTGGCAGGCTACCAATGGGGCGAGCCGTGGTTATCCAAAGAGTGTATCCCCCTTACCCTGACTAGAAGCAAGGGTCCCTATTTGGACATTGCTACCTACCTCTGCCAATTAAAGACCCCCAGATCTAACAATTACTAACTTTATCTAGTGCATGCTGGGAGCTGTAGTCGTACATTAGATATGCAGCTGACCGGACCGCAACAGGACCAGCTGATCTCCCACCAATGGGAGCGCCCAAGCATATTCAAAGTGGCCGCTGTCAGTGGCAGCCCATGACCTCATGGGGAGGCGGGTTGATTCCCTCTTGCTTCACTGCCCGGTTTGTTCCATTGCTTGGGGCTTGGACGTTGGGGACCTGAGGGATCCCCGGACACTGTAATTACGGGGTCACCAGCTGCTACACGGCCCCCCCTTTGGGTGGCAATCTCAGCGCTCACTTGAACATTTGATCCTGCTGCCTTACTAACTCTATCTAGTGTATGCTGGGAGCTGTAATTGTATATTAGATTGCAGCTGACTGGACCACAACAGGACCAGCTGATCTCCCTCCAATGGGAGCGCCCAAGCATATTCAAAGGAGGGAGGAGGTGACATCCAGAGTTAAACAGCATCTGAGGAAGGCGAGACTGCCGAAATGCATTATGCTGTAGCAACCTGTGAATAAAGGCATTACTTCAAATGCAAGTGGTCGAGTGGTGATATTTCCACGTTTGCCAGGAGCATGGTACAAATACCCGTCCTTCAAGTATCCAGGGACTTTGCTGGCAATGAGTGTTTGAATTAAGGTATTGATTGTTCCCAGGACCGCCTCAGGAACTGGCCAAGCAAGTAGCTGCTATCAGTGGCAGCCCATGACTTCATGGGGAGGCTCTATATAGGTATATAGATATTAACTTTGTCCACATACCATCAGATTCAAGCTAGCCTGGCTGATTAGGGTTGATACCCCAAAAGCGGTCCCAGGATACTGGTTTTCAGTTCAGGAAGGACCTGGCCTGGCAGTCCCGGCTGAACTGTTCCCATGGCGAGTAGTGTCAAGACTGATTTGCATATGGCTGGGTCCAAACCGGGGTGGCATAGTGAGCAAAAAAACAATGGACTGAACCCAGATCTGTGACTGCGGGTAAATGTTTAATTTGTTCAGCATTCCGTCCATGTACAGCAGCTCTCCACACACCACAGTAAGGACACCTTAAGAGAGAAGATGAAAAAGTGCATACAAGAAAACATCAAGGCAAAAAGTCATCTCCATCTATGCATTAACAATTTGGAATGATATACCCATATCCATCCGGACAGCCCCATTTAGGAAACAGCTGAATAGTCACCTTTTTAAAAAACACTCCTTTATGAGGCAGTAATAATCCACAAACCAGCTATGCCTCCTTTCACATGTTGGCCGAGTCTTTGTCTATGACCCAGCACAGCTCTCCACTGCCTTTCAAATAGGTTTGCACAATATAAATATTGCACACATACATAATGTAATAATCTGGAAACCATTTGTCAACATATGAGTAAACACCTACGTTTTGGAGAGACCTAGGTCAACCACAGTGTGTCTAATACAATGTATTTCCACTTAACACACCTTTAAAATATATATACTGATTTTATTACAATTAGTATTTATGTTTTTATTATTTTACTGATATCCGCACCATGAAAGTTGCTTCAGTGATATCAAAGTACTAATAGTCAGTTGATTACAATTCCTGTGATGTTGCGTTTTATGCAAATAGAAGGGCCTCGCATGTTTCACTTCTGCCTAGGGCCAAATCCCAGAACCGGCCCTGAAAACAGCATTGCTGCTTTAAACAGCTTCAAATATGCTAATAATGTTCATTTGAGAAAGTTTTGCTAGTTTTCTTTTTAAGCAGTTACTCTGACTTGCACAAGTTACTCAGTGGAATAAGGCAAAATGAAGTCCAACCCCCCTCCCTCCGTAGAATGGGAGGAGGGGACTGGCATTTTCCAAAGAACACAGATATTCATCAGTTTTGAGATAGAGGGGGGCTCCCTGAAGGTTTGAGGCCACCTACACCACAGGGAACTGCATTACCCCTCTGGCATGGACAGTCGCAGTGGGGTAGCTATTGCTTGGCCACTGTCTGCCAGCAATACAAAATGAACAGTATTGCTTTTTGATTTCTCTCTGCTAGGGAAAGAGCAGAGTGGCTTTCCTGAGCATTTAACTGTTTCTTATTCCATGCCATTGCACACATTCTGCCAAGCATGCAACTGCATGGCTGAAGGGCTGAGGGGACCTCCTCCCAACAATGAACCCTGGTGGCCCCCTGCACCACAAAGCAAACCAGTAGCACCAGGGGTCTCTGGTACACCCCTGGTGCTACTGGTTTGTTCTGTGTGGTTGGTCTGAAATGAGCACTACTTCAACATGTTCATTTTTTACTAATCTTTTGAGTCCACAACCAAAGAGCCACAGCTATAAGTTTAGAAAGTGACTAGAAGCAGTCCAATGCTGGCCTTTAATATATGATCATTGTTGGACTTTACCCTTTTTGCAGGGTCATCCCTGAACTTTTTGCCTTTCTCCTCTATTTTGTCTGACCTTTTGTTGGCTGTTTTATGACTCTGGGCACTTTACCACTGCTGATCAGTGCTAAAGTGCATATGCTCTCCCTATTGTAAATTGATGTATGGATTAGTGATTCCATGATTGGCTGGTTTGGTTTACTGGTCAGACCCTAGTACAGTGCACCAGGAGTGCCCAGGGCTTGTAAACCAAAGGCTGCTGGCGGGCTTGCAGCACTGGTTGTGCCACCCACAGAAGCAGCCTTGTAAAATGTGCCCAAGGCCTGCCATCGCAGAACCTGTGTGCAGGCTGGTACTGTCATGCTGACTGGGCAAGTGCACCCACTTGCCAGTCCCTAAACCTTCCCTTTTCTTCATATCAGATACCCCTATGGTAGGCCCAAGGGCAGGGTGCATTGTAAGTATAAGGTAGGACATGCCTTGGTGTGTGTGGCATGTCCTAATAGTGAATTACAGCCATTTTAGTTTTTCACTATTGCAAGGCTACCTGTTCTCCATAGGCCAGAATGGGCAGCTAGATTATTACATTTTATAATCCTAACTGACTCGGGAACAAGGCAGACGTTCGAGTTTAGTATGCCTGTACTCAGAATGATAAAATACATCTTTTAGTGAAGTTGGTTTTAACATTCTGTGTTTGAAAATACCACTTTTAGAAAGTAGGTATTTTCTTGCCTAACTATCCAGGCCTGCCTCTGCTAGGTTGTGTATTCCTTGTCTGGAGTTTGAGTGACAGGGCTGGGGGATTCCAGGAGACAGAATGAGTCAGCCCAGTGGTGAATAGAGAGATCTGCATCTAGATGGGAGGGAGTGCTTTCCCTCCACAATGCTGGCTCCACCTCCTGTGGGCCGTCTGATGTTTCTGCCCTGCACTGTGAAAGGAAAGAAGGAGTCATGTAAACAGAGTGCTCCAGAACTGGTTAGCAACTCTGCCCTCAGAGGACAAAGGATTTTGGGGTATATATATTGAGACCCTCATCCCAAGAAACTAGATAATTTTGGACTACAAGAAGAAACCTCTGCTGGGGAGAGGAACCTGAAGAAACTGAGGAAAGCCTATTCCTATGCTGAAGTGCTGCTTAGGGGATTGTGGTTGCCTGACTGCCAAAGAGAGGAGCAAGAACTTTGTGTGCTTTACTTTTATTTATTTTATTTATTTAAAGAGTTTTATATAGCGCTGGCTAGACCCGGAGGTATCAGAGCGCTTTACATGAGAATCAACAATGTAACAGAAAAAGTTCAACAATTACACAATAAATCAAAAAAAATAGGCAATACAATTAGGAGAGGAGAGAAAGGAGAGAGAAAAGTAGTGGAGGGGGCAGGGGAGGTGAGAAAGGGAGGATAAGGGAAGAGACAATACGGAGAGACGAAAAGAAGTCTGTCTAAAGACCGACTGGGTAGGTGATGACCAAGGAGGGAATCCACGGCCCATCTCCCCTATAGCTAAACCAGGTAGCTCTATCGGGCATCAGACAAAATAGTTCAGTCTCAATACATTAAGAGAGGGGAGAAGGAGAGACATAAATAGAGGGAGGATGCGGGAGGAGACGACAGGAGGGACGAAAGGAAGTGCAACAATGTGGTTCAACAATATAACTGAAAAAGATCAACCATTACACATTACATCAAACAATCCGCAATACATTAGGAGAGGAGAGAAAGGAGAGAGAAAATCAGTGGGGGGTAGGGGAGGTGAGAAAGTGAGGATAAGGGAAGAGACAACTGTAGAGACGAAAGGAAGTCTGTCTAAAGACCGACTGGGTAGGTGACGACCAAGGAGGGAATCCACTGCCCATCTCCCTTATAGCTAAACCAGGTAGCTGGCTTAGTATATGAAGCACACTCTTAGGAGTGATGCACCTTGCTCTAATCCAGACAATCCTTATAGTAATTTGAGTGGTGTTTGATAACCATAGAAAGCTCTCAAAGTGGTAGCTGTGGAAAGCAGCCTTCAGGCTTATCTTGAAGAAGTGTTAATCAGCTTGTTTTACCACATTTAATCAACAGTTTAGAGTAAGGGAAATAGAACCACACAGTGTTTATAAAAAATAAGTCTGTTTATTACACAACACAATCACTAACACACTACCCGAAGATAATAACAATACACATGAGAATACTCAAAGGAAATCAGGTAAATAGCACAAATATACACTGGCCTCCAGGGAGAGACTAAACCATATACTAAGAAAGTGGAATGCGAACTGCAAGGTAAAACAGGACTTGGACTAAAAGACTCAATAGCTGGGAGAACAAGGAACTACCCAAGATAAGTACCCAGGAACACCACAGAAGCTGTGTGCAGAGTGGAAACACAGCCACTTGCCCAATTAAAGTCTATGGAGAAGTTGCGGTTGCAGTTTTAAGGAAAAAGGACCCTTCCCCGAGGATCCAGAAAAACCCTTTGGAAGACAGAAGGTTGGAGAGCCACCACACCATCGTGGATCCCACAGGAACCAGGTTACCTGAACCAGGGAAGCATAGGGATGAATTGACGTCGGAACCTGCAGTAGGCGACAATGGGAGACTTTGACTAAGATGCTCTGGAGAAGACTGTGAAGGAGTCCGGTGGAGTCCAAGGGTAGATCTTGAAGAGGATAACCTGCAAGCAGAGGGGACAAAGTCTATGTCACTCAGAGGTGACCAGGAGGCATGGAAGCACAATGCCTACCCTTAGCAGGGAGCTCAGAAGAGTTGACAAGGACCTTGTTACTGCGGCTGTGGGGACCAGGTGACACTGAGTAAGACCAGGAGCCGTGCACAAGCTATCTTACATTGGATGTCTGTGTCTAGGTGGTTGGTGTCCGGCAGGAGCACCAAAAGCCTTGGTAGCTGCAACTGGTGTGGAAAACTAAGACGGAGCAATGTTGAGACTAGCAAGGTTCAAGGGACTCAACAAGTGCAGGAGAGTTGGGGCAGGCCCCAACCAGGCACGGGAGCTCTCCAAAGCAGAAGACGACCCTTGAGAGGACCCACAGGGTCTTGCCTCCTGCTGAAGTCTCAGGGACAACAGACTTCAAACCCCTGCTCCCCAGAGTTCTTTGGAAGTGCCTGCTGCTGTTTTGGGGCCTTCTGAGGGACTGCATGTCGCAAGGAGCTGGAAGCGCGACTGAACGAGGAAGAAGCGTGTCGCCTTCGCTGCTGCTGCCGTTAGTATTTGTATACCCGATGATATTATGTGGGTCACATTGTACACCTAGCATGTGGACGTTGCTGGAGGCAAGATTTTAGCTGAAAAAGAGAGTTTGCCTCATCAAAAATGGAATAGAACCCATGAAAACTGAAGCTAATGGGCTCTAAGACTGACCATTTCAGAGCCCATGAAAGGAATCAAACCTTATGAAGAGGATGGCATAATTGTCATAAAAGTCATCCATACCATACAGTGGGGGTGAAGAATGATATATGACAACAAATAATTTAGAGGGAGACCCTCCCCATGATGTCAGCAAAACAGGACCCGAATGCCACAATAATACAGTACATGTGCTATGTGTCTATCAAACAGCATTATTTTTAACAACATATTCGTTTAATACAATGGTTTGCCTTGGAAACACCATCTGGGGGCCAGGCATACTCTATTTTGCATTGTTTGTGTGTTCAAATACTAATGCCTAAATGGAATGTAATATGTTTAAAGTGCGTTAACACTCCGCAACATTTTAATACCTGTATACAAACTATAGACATATTTCAAAATATATCAGCAATTAGTAAAGCACAAATGAGGCACATTTTTGCAATTCTGAATTGTGTCCTAGAAACAAAGGGCCTCATTTATGAAAAGTGACGCATCGCTGCGTGAAAACAGTGATGCGTCACTTTTCATTGCGCCCTCCTTGCGACACCAATGATGCGTCATATTTACAGTATGACGCATCATTGCGCAAGGAGTTACAGATACGTCAGTATTTCTGACGTATCTGTATGGCACAAAAGTGACGCAACTCCAGCAATGCATCCTTTCAAAGGGCATGCGTCAGTCTTACGCCTGCTGTGAGGCAGGCGTAAGATATTGACGCATTTGCATCCTAGAAGTGGCGCAGTGAAATCTATAGTGAAATCTTATAGATTTCACTGCGTCACTTCTACGACCCTTTCTTGCGTTAATACGCCCCCCTTGAATACATTATACCTGGCGCAGGTATAACGTGGTGCAGGGTTTTACAAAGTGACGCATCTACCTAGATGCGTCACTTTGTAAATATGGTGCAACAAGGCCCATTTTTTACGCCACTGGTGCGTCACAAAAAGTGACGCACCGGCGGCGTAAAAGTGACGCACAGCCTCATAAATGAGGCCGAAAGATTTTAATAGGATTAAAGCATATCACAACACTTAACTGTGCAAATGATAAATATTTGCTGAAAATCAGTTAGCACACATTTTTGATTGTGCGCTACATAGTTTTACCAGTAAAACTGCATACCTGTGAAAATGTAGCGCCAAGTCAGCAGAAACTGTGGTGTCTGCAAATGCCAATGCCCTGCCTCACTAGTGCTCCAAAATGCACCACCAGCTACATATTACACCCTTACCACTCTCCTGCTGAATGGGTGCGGTGCATATGCTACACTTGTTTTTTGTGCAATGCTCAGGGACATCTTAAAGATTTTGGGGGCCCTGGGCCAAACGTATTTTGGGGGCCCCTGTTCAAAAAATGCTTTGATCTAATGATCCAATTCAAGCTCTTTCATGCCGTCTTTGGCCAGGACACTGACAGTGCACAGGCACACTGGTCCAAAATTCAAAATGTTTATATCGAATATTCAGGGATAGTGACGTGGTTTTAATATTGTAACACAGCAGCAGCTCACCAATGTTACTGCAAATAATCTCTGTGACATCCTTCTATTTCTCATATGTGAGGTTCTGTTTTATCTAAAAGAAATATTTTTTATGGATGTTGCATGAAACATAAAACAACATTTCTCTCCAAAATGTAACATACTCTGAAAATTGTTCCAGCACCACTGGTTTGTGCCCTTAACGTGTGGAGTATATTTTACACCCTAATGCAGTGTCAGAGACAGAAAATGTAGAGAGACTAATCCAAGTTGAATCTTCAATGTTCCTTCTACCATTTTCCAGTTGGTATCACACCTATACCTACACCTCAGTCTGGAGTACTCTGCGATGATGATTCGCACACTATATTTGAAAAGGAAGTTGCACCTCCTCCGTCCAACCAGAACAGACATGTACCCTACGTGTACTTTCTATTATTCCACACCAGTCTGGGTACTTTGCCAGATCAAGATATGGAGAGTTTATAAAGTAACGTGTGATTTGTGAGGGCCTTTATTTCATAAAGCATCACAAAGAGCTCCTTGATATTAAGAAATCAAAACAGTATATGGAACAGGGTGTACGTCTGGTCAGTGGTGTAACCTGATTAAGTGTGTGATAGAAGCGGGCACCAATCAGCAAAGATGACGGCTGCACCATGAACTGAACTTCAGCAGCTTCTCTAGAAAAGGCAAGCCTGAATTATTGATTAGGATTTTGTATAGCGCCACGATGCCACCTGATCACTGCTTCAGAGCACTCTGTGATACAGTAAGCATCTAAGACTTCAAAATCAGTAGCAACATTCTTTTTTTAAGTTTGAGTTTATTAAAATATATGAAATACAAAGGAAAAAATCATGGGATCGGGGGACCATGAAGAAACAGGAAAATGAAAAGAACAATCAAATGAGAGGCAATCAAATATCATCAAAAAGAGGGGAGGGAGAAAAAGGGGAATCATAACATTGGATAAAAAGCAAAGCAATAAAACAAGCATTATCTTAAAAATATGAAAAGTAAGCAGAAAAAAGAAAACAGAAATCTCATAAATCAGTATTCGAACACTGTAAGGAACTACATACTTCAGGGTGGTTTGCGGACCTCGAGAGAATGAGCATCAAAGGTAATGGAAGAGGGGGAGGTGGAGGAGAGGTAGTCAGACAATGGAAGCCAGAGAAGATCTCTTTTAATGGCCAGCGAGATAGGGGAGACAAAGTTAGTATCTAGTCTGTGATGAAAACAGATTGCATTCCACCACGACTTAAAGGAAATGGAGGAGGCCTGCTTCCAGTTAGAAGTGATGTGGTGAAAGGCAACAGCCAGAAAGAGATCCATGAGATGGTAGTGAGAGCGTCCTTGGGGAAGTGCTGGAGATAGGGAGCCCAGAAAAACGTGAGTAGGTGAGAAGGGAGTGGAGAAATGGAAAATCTTTTGAAGATGTAACCAAACCAGATGCCAAAAATGGAGAGTGGAGGGGCATTCGAAAAGCATATGAAAAAGAGTTGCTACAGGGTATGGGCAAGACCAGCAAGTGGAAGGGGTATCTGCTGAGAAAGAAGATAGCGTTGTGGGAGTAAAGAGAGAACGATTATAGAGAAAGAAAAGAGTTTGGGTTGTGTTGGCAGCTCTAGACGTTTTATGTATCTTAGTCCATATTTTGTCCCAAAGGGCAATAGGCCAAACTGAGGAAAAGTCCTGCTCCCAGGCCAATTCGACCTTCGTCTTGGTTCTGTCTATGGAAACTTGAAGTGAGCGGTATAGAAAGGAAGCCGAGGGGGAAGAGTCCAGAACTGAGGCGATGGAACGATGAGAAAGGGGGATGGATTGAGAATCTGGCAAAGATGCAAGGTATGAGACGAGGACGGGATAAAGAGCGTCATATTGGGATCGTGAGCCAGCAGGCAAGGAAAATTGAGATTTGAGAACTGAGAAGGGTAAAGGGACATTGTGAGAAAGTAATTGAGAGATCCATCGGATACCACGGGAATGCCAGGATTTCCAGAAGAAAGTACGGTTGTGTAACATGAGTGATTTGTTATGCCAGATAGGTTGATCATGCGTTGAGGAAGAGAATGGATAAGTGGAGGAGAGAAATGGAAACAGAAGCTTGCGAGAGTGAGAGAGAACGGGAAACCGAAAACGAGTCAATGAGGAAGTAAAAGAGAGATATTCACGAAACTCAAAGGGAGAGAGAAAGGAAGCCTCAAGTGAAAGCCAGAGGGGAGGATAAAAAGGTAGGTCTGTAGAGAGCCACCGAGCCGACTGTTTGAGAGAAAAAGCCCGATGGTAGGTTCTGAAGTCAGGGAAGCGGACCCCTGATTGAGATTTATCCTTACGCAAAGAGGATAGAGCAATACGGGACTTCTTACCCTTCCAGAGGAATTTCAACAGGAGAGAGTCAACTTTTTTAAAGTAGTAATCGGGTATATGAATTGGTATCATTGAAAGAGTGTAGAGGAGAAGGGGGGAGAGCATCATTTTGATGGAGTTCAGGCGACCCCACCAGGATAAGAAAAGTGGATGCCAGCGAGTGATAGCGGAATCCAGTTTTTTGGAGATATAATCGAAGTTAAATTTCAAAGTGTCAGGTAAAAGGGGGGCAAACCACACACCCAAGTATTTAATTTTGGTAGGCTGCCAAGAGAAACCAGAGGCATCAAAGAGATGCCTCTGACAGGACGAGTTTAAGGGGAGAATTTCACATTTGTCGACATTGAGACGATAACCCGAAACGGCTGAGAAAGAGGAAACCTGTTGTAAAAAGGCGGGAAGGGAAAAGAGTGGGTTTGAACAGTACAGAAGAATGTCATCAGCGTATACCGAAAGTTTAATCTGTTGAGGACCGAAGGGGAAACCAGTGATTGAACTATCTTGGCGTATTTTGGTGAGGAAGGGTTCTAAGGCGAGGACAAATAATAAAGGAGAGAGAGGACATCCCTGACGAACCCCCCTACTGAGCGTGAAATAATCAGAAACTGCGCCATTGACGAAAATCGACGCTTGAGGGCAAGAGTACAGCAGTGAGATAAGAGAGATAAACTTAGGTGGTATACCGGACCAAGAAAGAGCGCGAAACATGAAGTCCCACCCAATCCTGTCAAAGGCCTTCTCCGCATCAAGGGAGATAGCGGCGAACGGAAGGTCTAACGATGAAGCTTTGCTGATAATGTTAAAAAATACTCTTGAATTGTCTGAAGCGAGACGACCTTTCACAAAACCGGATTGTTCAGGGCCGATCAGGGCTGGCAAGATAGGGTCCAATCTTAGAGCTAGAATTTTGGCCAGGATTTTATAGTCCGTGTTAACTAATGATATGGGCCTATAGTTTTTGCACAAAGAATGATCCTTACCGTCTTTAGGAATAAGGCAGATGAGAGCCTGTTGAAAGGATCCGCTAGAGGAACCAGAGGCCAGAAAGGTGTGATAGAGAGAAAGAAGTTTCGGGAGAAGAAGGGAAGCAAAATGGGAATAAAATTCAATGGTGAAACCATCGGGGCCCGGAGCTTTACCACTTCGAAGTTTAGAAACTGCATTGGAGACCTCAGAAAGGGTAATATCAGCAGTCAAAGGCTCAAAATTCACATGTGAGGAAGGAGGGGGTGAGAGAGATTGGAAGTAAGTAAAGAGATCATCAGGGGAAGGGATAGATTCCGGTGTATAGAGAGATTTGTAAAAAAGCGAGAATTCATGAAGAATGTCTTTATCCTTAAAGAGAGTACCGCCAGAGGAGGATTTAATTTGTTCGATTTTTGTGCGTTCCTTCCGGATTTTAAGGTAGTTAGCGAGTAATTTTCCCATCTTGTTTTGGCCGCCATAGTAACGGGCATTGCATTTTAAGAGTGAATTAGAAGCAGCTTCGGTGGTAAATTTATTAAAAGAAACCTTGGCCGCAATAAGTTCTTTAAGAGAAGATTCCGAGTTCGTGGAGTAAAAGGCAAGTTCCAACTTTTTGATATTAGCAAGTATAGAAGAGGATTTAGCCTCGTTGGCACGTTTCTTACGGGAGACAAAATTAATGATAAAACCTCTAGAGGCTGCCTTATAAGAGTCCCAGACTGAAACATCAGAGGTAGGAGGGATGGCGTTGAGTGAGAAAAATTCAGTGGTAAAAATAGAGAATTCTTTGCTAAAGAGAGGGTCGAGAAGAAGGGAATTATTGAACCTCCACCTGCCAGAGTGAGGTGAGAATGGAAGGAGGTCAATGTCTACGAGTACCGGGGCATGATCAGAAATTAGGATAGACCCTATGTTGGAGTGTATAGCATGTTGAGTGAGGGATTTACTGAGGAAGAGATAGTCTATTCGTGATTGTGAATTGTGAGCGGGAGAGTAGAAGCTATATTCTCGAAGGTCGGGGTTGCACAATCTCCAAATGTCCACCAAAGCATTATTACAAACAGTATTAGTAAATTGAGCATGCATCTTGGAAGGGGAGAACCTGACTTTAGAATGACGATCAAGGAAGGGGTCGAACACCAAATTACAGTCCCCCCCAAAAATAATATATTCTTCAGTAAGGGAAGAAAGCTTAGTAGATATCGAGGGCCAAAACAGCTTATCAGTACCAGTGGGGGCATAAACATTGAATAAAACAATCGGTATGTTATCAATAAGCAAGTGAACTAAAACCCAACGACCTTGGTCGTCACATTCTTGTGAAACAATAGAAACATTCAACTTTTTGTGTAATAAAATTAAAGTCCCACCCTTCTTAGAATCAGTAGGGGAGAAGAGAACATGACCCACCCAACAACGTTTCACCTTTAAGGCCTCTGCCTCAGTGAGATGAGATTCTTGAATAAAGGCTATATCAGTGTTTAGTCTAGCTAGATGAGTCAGTACTCGTTGTCGTTTGATAGGGTTATTTAAACCCTTGACATTCCAAGTAACTACACGGAATGAAATGACAACAGGAAAAATATACAACAATGCTTAAAACTGCTTACTAAATCCAGGAAAAGAGAGAAATGAGAAAATGAAGATAAGAAAGTTGCAAGAGAAAACAGGGAGATCAGATAAATAGAAAAAAAGATATGAGACAGAAAGGAAGGAGAGAGAGAAGAGAGAGAAAAAAAGAGAAAGGAGAGAGGGAGAACAAGGACAGATAAGATCAAGAAGACAGTACACATCCAAAACGGACGACTGAGTATCATACTTACGAAAAACGAAAAACACAAGCGGGAAGGGGGGGTGGTAGCACCGAAAGGGGAACGACGACACTATCCAGAGCAGGAACCAAGACTCGGGAAACAGGGAATCCAGGGAATACTGTACGAAACAGAAACGAGTACATCAGGAGAGGGTGAGGGACAATAGGACCTGCAGAGACAAAGGAGAAAACGAGATGAGTACAGAATAGGAATAAAAACTCGATAAAAACATAAGGAAAAGTTAACACAAGAACAATATGTGCAGACAACCATGAAAAAAGACTAAAAAAGCATCGTCACAAGTGGCAATGAGAGAGAAACAATCGCAAACAGAACAGGAGGAATTACAAAAGCCATTCAAGGGGGTCTGGAAACGTCCATAACATCAGAGCCTTGACGACGTAGGAACTCCCGAAGAATGGCAGGATCTTCGTATGTGGTGGTCCTGTCCTTATAGGTGACCTTAAAAAGACAGGGGTGAAGGAGACCATATCGTGCACCAAGAAGTCTGAGTTGAGGGCGGAGGTCCAGGAATTGTTTTCTTCTGTCTGCAGTGGCCTTGGAAACATCCTGCGACAGGTAAAGACGATGGCCTTCCCACACGATTTGCTTCTTGGCCTTGGAAGCTGAGAGCACCTGCAGAAGGTCAGTAAATTGGAGGAACAACATGATGACACCTCGAGGTTTGGAAGAACTTCTAGGGCCCAGACGATGAGCTCTCTGTATGTTGATGGAGGCCAGGGCAGGAACATCAAGGATTTTTGAGAGAAAAGTTGGGAAGAAGGCCGTTGGATTGGACCCTTCTGACAGTTCCGGAAGTCCGTAAAGGCGAAGGTTATTCCTGCGGTTCCTATTTTCCAAATCCTCTGTTTGTTTTTTGAGCAGAAGAACCTCAGCCTCCAAAGAAGGAAATCTTGAACAGGTAGAATGGAGAGCCTCTGAAGATTGTTCCAGTAGTGAGACCCGAGAGTCCAGAGTCGACCATTTGTCTTGCATAGCCTGCATGTTGCTCGTGGTGGCCTCTATAAATGGTTTAAGGGCCCGAATTTCCTCCAGAATAGTGTCTAAAGATGAAGGGGAGACACTATTGTCAGGTGAAGGGGGGTGTGTTTTGAGGCGCTTGATAGTAGGCGACGTTGAGGAGATCTTCCCTCCATTTTGAGCTTTAGGTATTGCACCAGAAGTGGCGTCCGGCTTTGACATTTTGGATAAATCCGTGTCCTGAAGAGGCGAGTCGGAGTCAGAGCCAGGAGGAAGTTTGGTAGTCGCGGCAAGCTTCAGATTGCGGAGTTTCCCCATAAAGAGTCACTATACAGCAGGTGGTGTGACCCAGGCCGGACAATAATATACAGTAGAGATGCAACTGCGACGAAACCAATGCAGAGAGAGCAAATGAAAAGAAGTCGCTAGAAGGATATCTCACACCGTTGCAGAGCAAGAGGAGGAAGCTGCATAGCTCATACAAAGGTGCACAACAGCATGAGCTTCAAAGAGGCATCTTTCTCATAGATATAGCAGATAGGCGGTGCAAATCCATAAGAAGCAGGTGGCAAACCTCCATAGGCGGCTGGACGCGAGTGTGATGAGAAGAAAGGCAGTCTCTGGCGTTGGCAGGCAAAGAAGACAAACGGCGCATAGCATATGAAACAAAAAACGATATGGGAAACTCCTTTAGGCGACACAGGCAAAGCAGAACCAGTGAAAAACGATGTTAGAGGGCAGCCAGAAGGTAACCGCATGTAGAAAGTCAGTGGTAATTGTACAAAATGGCGGTCATGGGTGTAGGCGCAGGCGCTTCAGATAAACAGGCATGAAAGGGTTAAAATGTGAAGGCACATAGTGGCAGACTCACCGCTCACTGGGAAGAGCAAGTTCTGAGGCACGGGTGAGGAGTCCAGCGAGAAACGAGCATCAGAGTTCCTCAGGTGAGAAGGTGCGCAGCGCGCACAAAATGGCGGCCGTTACCGCGAAATTTCGAGTGAGGCAGACGAACTTCGTGAAGAAGCCGCCTGAGTGCAGAAAGAGATACACACCAAGTGCCCCTCACATTCCGATGCCTGCTGGTGCGAGCTGAGGAGATTCCGGCTTCAAAAAACGGTAAAAATCATCCAGAAACCGAGTCTGTGCTCCGGAGCTCCGGGACTACGCCGCCATTCACCTCGGCGCTTAAGCCACGCCCCCAGTAGCAACATTCTGAAAATTGCAACAGGCCCACTAAACTGAGTGCTTTACAGGTAACATAACAATCCATCATGCAGTGGTCTAAGTGCAAAAATCAAGGCATACTTGGGCACATTCCTCAAGTGTCTGCAGTAAAATACCATCAGTTGGTGCCAGCCTACTAGAGGGGCACTACTTCCTACTGAACCCACTGAGGGTGGGATCTCCACACCTCAGTCAACATTTATCGTACATTTTCCTGATCCTGAAGAAGCACCAAGGATCTCTTTTGAGACCAAAAGGGGTGCGAAACATGTCAACCCACTTTTATTTTATTTCGTTTTCACCTAGATTCACACTTGACTACTTAGGGACATTGTAACTCAGTAAAGTAGCATCAACCTACATGGTTTTTAATCTGACAGGTCATGCACCCATTAAAACACAGAATCTAAATTTCCTAGCCAGTTTCATATTCACTCACCACTTATGAACACTCTCTCACATGTATCATACGGCGAGGAAACAAAAAGATCTCTGTAAAGTAACACTTCAGGAGACACGTAGCGCATTGCAACGCCGGCCTGACAAGGAGCACCTGCCCAATGATGAAGCATGATATCCCTCGGGATGTGTGAGGGCAACAAGAAACATCTTTGTTGACTGTCTAACACTATCTCATTCACAACCTAGATCCTTTTTCTGATTCTTCTCTTTATCTATCGCAGGAACAGTGACCCCCCTTGCTTATAGAATACGTATCTTGGAGCACGGGCACTGGACCTTTATTTGCTCCCAGTCCCCCCTCTCTCTTACCTTTAAGATGCAGTAAAATACCACCAGGCATACCCACTCTCACCATTTCGCCTCAGTCATCAATTTTGGATTTTGCCAATGACTCCTCTGTCTGGAGCAGGGTAACATGCACCGTGCACACTTTAGGCCTTCCAAACGCAGAGCAGAACCTTCAAAATAAGTCTCAAAAAGCGGTCCATGCAGGTAACAGTGGTGGGGCAGTGGGGCTGGGTAAGGGGGGATTTCGAGAGACAATACTGAGGGAAAATTAAATAAACAATTAATTTGTTCTCTTAATCGTCCATCGAAATCTCCCTTTACCCGGCCCCACTGCTGTTACCTGCACGGACCGCGGCTGTTCAAAAGGTTCCTGTCCCTTGCCTAACTTACACCGATTTTGTGCAAAAGTGAGGGTGGGTCTGCAGTCATGGAAGTAAAATGGGTACACTTACAGACCAACTCTATACCAATAACTGTAAAACTTAATCAGTGGAAAAAAAGTGTTTGGAAAACGCAAAAAAGAGAAAAAATATAATGTTTGCGCATGTCGATCATTAAGTACAAAAAGAATTTTGTATGGGTTAGTAGGTGAAAAATGTTGCCCTGGCATTGGTCATACAAGACAAAAAAATCGCTGTATGCCGTGCAGTTTAATAGAATCACGACTGTCATGAATGAAACAGGCCCTGGCACTTGGCCACCTCTCAGAAATGCACTTATTCTAAAATCTAGGGATTGAGAACAGTGGCTTCCTTGTTGGACTGGGCAACTCAAGCCTCGGCTCTGTTTGACTTTATGTGAAGGATGCCAAGAAGTGTCTTAACAGCCTATTATGTCCGTCAGCTGCCATGCCACGCCATGTTCAGTGCTCAAGAAGCCCGCCGGGGATGGCACTCACCCCCTACTTGTCCTCATGACTTTCTTGGCCTTGCATCTATCTTCCCTGCTGACCCAGAGTCAGTTGAGGTGAGCGATGGCTTTTTTTGTTATCGTTTATGAGTGATCGTGGCCCTCTTCCCCATATAGAAAACACATTACCGTCATGTATACCCTGTCCATGTTTTTATAATTTTTGGAACACACCATTCGACACGTAAACATGGGGCTCTTCGGACACACCTGTGTAGGTAAGCAATGTGGCTCTGCCTGGAAGGAACCATATCTAAGCTTCTACTGACAGTTAGTATCAAGTGTGTGATATTGAGTCATTTCTGATGTGGCCTAGTCGTTCATGTCAAAACGTTTTGTCTTCCCTGCTTAAGGCAACTTCAATGGTTATGCCTCTCCACCAGGGGACACAAAGAACTGACTAAACCCTGCATCATTCAGAGCCCCACAACTGATATAGTATCTACACCTGGATGTAAGGGAGAGGATATAGCCTAAGGGCTAGGGCGATCGATCTCCAATCTCGGGAACCAGGTTCGAGTCTTGGCAATGACGCTCAACATCCTGTGATTCTGGGCAAATCACTTAATCTCCTTGGGCCTAGAAAAATGAATGTGTCCTTGGGTAATGCAACTGGTGCTCATGTAAAGCATTCTGATACCTTCGGGCCAAGTTCACCTTATATAAAACTATGGGGGAAAAAAGCCAAAACGCAGAACTATAGTCAAACCGGCCCTTGCCACCATCATCTCAAAGATGCCTGGCCATGAAATCTTCAGACTGACTCTCGATAAAAGGACCTATTCACAGGGCCGCCTTAACAGCATCATAGGCCCCAGGGCAAAGCAGTTCACTGGGCCCTGTCTACCCAACCACTCACAGGAATAATAAAAATGTTTAACAGAAAATTAGTGTTAAATTCTGGTGTGGATGGGGCTCCTATGCTCGTGCCCATGCTTTAAGACGGCACTGCCTATACTTACTAAGGGTTGCGTGGGGTCTCATGCGGTGCTGCTCCATAGCCCTTTTAATATTTTTAGTGACTTGACGCACTGCTTGGGGTCGCTTTGTGCCATGCGAGCACCCACACAACACCTAAGCAAAGCACCTCGTAGTGCTGAATAGAAACGTTATGCCCACGCATGCCGAAGATGAATAGCGCACAGATCACCCTCATTTGAACCGCTCGCTCTCTTTGAACCAATCTTCACCCTTCAAACAAGCAAAATGCTTTGAGTGAATTTCAATGAGATCACCTACCCAGCCCTGAAAACCTTCCTCGTCCTATAGAAATGCCCTGATAGCGAGATACAGACAACTCAGCAAGAAGTACTGATAGGAAAACAGATATCATACCGCACACGATTACCACCGATAAAACAAACAAGGTCATCAGGTCGTATCTGGACACACAATACTCGCGAAGTTGTAACTGGATAACTGTCATAAAACAACCGATAAACACCGGGAAAAAAGCCAGAACAAACAGCGCGCGCCAGGATAGATGGTTCAGATCAACAGAGGAGACAAAAAAGCAAAGATCCCGCCTTAACCCAAGTGTCTCTCAAATAAGAGGATTTAGAATTCACTACCGAGCTGCACCCACTGGGCGGTAGGGGTTTTAGCGAACACCCGCCCCTCCCATAGCCCGGGCTATGCTGCCACAGCTTCGAAAACACATGCAGCTCTCGAGTTGTCCTGGGCTGGGCTGGGGCTGACGCCTTAGACACAGCCTTATCCAAGTATTTTGCAGGTCTTCCAAAGAACATTTGTCAATTGAGGAGTGTTTGTGTGTTTTCATTGCTCCCTACGCCCCTTGTGATTCTCGCTGTTGTGGAATGATGTGGCCTAACGGTCAGAGCTGCTGACTTTGAAGCTGGGGAACCAGGTTCGAGTCTTAGCTTTGGCTCAACATCCTGTGATCCTGGGCAAATCACTTAATCTCCCGGTGCCTACCAAAAAAATGAATGTGTAATGTAACTGGTGCTCATGGAAAGTCCTTCAATACCTTCCGGTCGATTTCGCGCCATATAAAACTGCAAAAAAATAGACGGTTGCTGCACAGTGGGAGAAATAGATATTTATCAGATGTCATAGTTTCTAAACGGAAACTGAGACACATTCATGTCCCCCGAACAGTGCTATTAGTGAATCAAGAGGCGACAGTTGTCATGCTTACCCTGCCGAGATTTTTATATCGTTTGGAGCAACATTAAAGTCTATTACAACATATACATGGGAAGTTTTTGAAGAAAACAAATCCTAATTTGAGGTTTTTAAGGTACTCTCAAATGTGATGATAATGGACTAAAGGAACAGTAAAATAAGTTAAATGGCTGGGGTAACAGAATTGTGGCAAGCATGTAAACAGTGTTTGATCCCAGGTTTCCTGCACAGTTTGGTCACTTGGGGGCATATTATCAAGGCAGGCGAAACGAAATTATCGCCGCTTTTGCGGCAGTTTCCGGCCGCAAAGCGACTATAATTTAATCGCCCTATTAGCAAGATGACGCTAACATCAGTTAGCGACAGCTTTTTGGTGATAGCGAGCGGTTTGTGGCCCGCTTTGCATGTCAGCGATATTTATCACTAATGACATGCAAAGTGGGCGTACCCAACCAGTTAGCGACTGAAAGCAGTCGCTAACATCGCTATCGCCTATTAGCAAGGCAGGCGTAGCGATTAAAAAATTCGCACTAAGCGCGAATATCGCTAAAAACTAACTCCTGCTCAGACCAGTTCTTAGCCATTATATCCAATGGGAGGTGGATATTCTGGCTAAGACCCTATTGGCGATGATGCGTAAATATCACTGGTTTTCCAGCTATATTCACGCATTTCGCCGCTCTCGCCGGTTATTTTATCGCATTGGAGATAAATGTTGCTGATAGCACGTTATCTCTGCGATAAAATCCGGCGATGCTTGGCGATAACAAAAATGTCGCTAAGCTTCTTTAGCGATAAATATCGCTAGTTGTTGATAATATGCCCCTAGATGACACGGAAGGGAGCTTGGTGACGGGCAGAAGGCCAAGGGCTGTTTTGTCAGTGTTCAGATTGAGGTAGTTCTGCATCCAGCATGCGACGCTGGCCATACATCTGTGGAAATTGGCTTTGGTTTTAGTGAGATCTGCGGATAGCGAGATTATGAGCTGAGTGTCGTTAGCGTATGAAATGATCTTGATACCTGGGCTCTGACCAGGATGCTCAGAGCGTCCAGGTACATGAAGTCTTAGGGCCATATTATCAAGAAAGGGCGATACATTATCGCCACTTTTATCGGCAGGAAACTGCCGCTAAAGTGACGATAATGGGCTTGATAATATGCCCTTGTGAATTCCCATAGAAGCCCAGGTTAACACCAGAACCTGGGCTTCTATGGGAATTTACAAGGCCATATTATCAAGCCCATTATCGCTCATTTTGCAGTTTCCTGCCTATAAAAGTGGCAATAATGTATCGCCCTTTCTTAGGCAAAGCTCAAGGTTCCAAGAGGACCTCTTTCTGAGCAAGAACTCAGCATCTGACTCTAGCTGAGCAGCGGCCCGTGCACGTAAGAGTGGTGGGCCAGGGGATTCAACAGACTACCACAAGGTAAGATTAAATAAAGAATGAATTTTTCCTCGTCATCATCTGTTGAAATTCCCCCTACCCAGCCCCACTGCTCTTACCTGCATGGGCCGCTGCTGCTCTGGCCTTCAGTGGCTCACCCAGATCTCGGAAAGTAACTTTAGGCAGAGCCAAAAGGCTGACATTTTCTTGTAGGATCAGCCAATCATTTATTTGCTCCACCCTAAATTCCTGATTCATCCCACAATAATCATAGTTAATATACACTTTAAATTATACTTGAAACACCGCTTGCCAACCCGCATTAACATGGTGAGTTACTTAAATAAATGCATCACCATCCTGCATCCATAGCAGTGGGTTAGCTAGGGGGTTTGGGGGAACAGTATGAGTTTTGGGCGCAATCGCCTACAACGCTCTTACCTGCCGTCTCGGGCAGCAGTAGGAAGGACCCACCACTACTCAATGCATTTGCCGCGGGGCAGCACACGGAAAAAACTCGCCAACAAGTCACCCTCCACTCTTCACTATGGCCGCCGAAGGGCGGCAAATGCAGGGACCACCACGGGCGGCCAGAGGGCTAGCTACGCCACTGACTCATGGAGCTCACTCTACAATCACATGGGATCACCACTCACCCTCCACTCACACAGCCACTCTGCTCACCCATTACTCACACAAGTCACCTTTCACTCTCACCCCCCACTTACATGGGCACACTGGTCACCCATCTGTCACACAGGCACACCACTCACCGTGTGCCCACACTGGCATACCTTTCACTCTGCACTCACACCGCTCACTCAACATACACATCACTCACCATCACCCAGCTCATACATGGGCACATCTCTCACCCAACACACATGAAGTTACCTACATCACATGAGCATATGCCTATATATATAAATGTGCCCACAGAAAATCTACTCTTCTTGCAGTACTATATGCCTATTCATCTGCAACCCTAGATCTGGTGCAACAGGAGGGAGTATACTGAGGCTGCGGGTGGGACAGGGAAGGAGAATGGGCTGAGGCTCTGGGGGCTGGTGTGGGAGGTGGGATCGGTCTTAGGTTGTGGGGGATCAGCCGGGAGGGAGTGGTGATGTGGCACAGGAGGGCAAAGCAGACAAAGGCTGCAGAAGGGTGAGCAGGTGCAACAGGCTAAGGATGAAGCAATGTGACTGAGGCTGTGGGCTGGTTTGGGAATGGATTGGACTGTAGATGAAGGGGGTGTGGGCACAGGCTCCAGAGGTACTTTTCGGCCCTGCATCTGAGCCCTGTTGGCCTTCATAACAGCCGCGGTGAAGGAAAGGGTGGGGATCACCCGTGGCCAGATCTGCTGTATTTGCTGCTTCTGAAGCCAGGATGTAGACCAGTGTCTGGGCCTTGTAGGCCTGCATATGAAAAGCATTCTGCAGGAGGTGGTACCAGAGGGAAGAGCGGGGAGAGGCTCTTGGTACTGGTGTGGGAAAGGAGAGCTGACTGTGGGGAGCCGGTGCAGTTGGGGAGAATGAATTGAGGTTGTGGCAGCCACGGTCAGCAGTAGGAGTTCCTGCAGGGCGGTGGCGTGGGGAGGGGAGGGGCAGGGTGGGGGGTAGTAATGTATGGATTATGAAGTTTTACAGGTAAGTAAACATATAAATAAATAAAACGAATTTCGTTGCACGCACTGCATCGCATTTGGTGATGCAGTACACGCAACACGTGTTTCCAATCACTTTGTAATCTGAGGTAAGATGGTGTAGTGGCAGATGCAGCCCTGGATTTGGGTAGATCGCAACAAGTGCTAAACCCTAGAGTCCTTCGGTGAATGCTTGTACTAGGAATTGGTGGAGGCCCAAGCTAGTCACGGGCCTGGTTCTGGGTCACTCAATGTTGAGCAACAGTTGAGCTGCCATGTAGCTGGGGGTCACAGCAGCACATTGGCAACCATGGGATGCACTTTATGAATGTAGCGGTGGTGACTGACACAGGCACAGATCTTGGCTTAAGTGGCAATGACCACCTAAGGCACCGTTCTTGACTTCAGTGGCGACATCTGCCATGGGCACAGCTATGGGGTCACTAGTGATGTTCACTACGGGCACAACTCTTGATTTAAGCTGCAAGGTTGGATGCAATCATTCTTCTTGTACAGCGGCAATTGCTGATTAGAATTACACTTCTGCAGAGAGTGGTTACACTCTTCAGGATCGGAAATCACTGTCTGTTGTCTGTCTTCTCCTTGCAGACTCACTACAAAAGGTTCTGGCTGTTTATAGCACTCCCTTAACAGTCACACCTCCTGCATGGCTGGCAGGCACTTTCCAACTTTCCGCAGGCAGGCTGGCTTCCAGGCACTTCAAGTCAGAGGTGCAGCTCTTTCATCAAGACAAGACTTCAGGTGATGTACCCCCTCCTCTGGGAAAATGGCTGTCAGACAGACACCAGCTCTGGTTTCAGATAAGAGTTCAGTGTATGCTGCAGAGCACTACCTTCCTTGGTCAAAGAGGACTTGGATCTAGAGCAACAAGGAGGACAGTCACTCCCACTTGTTATACAGTCAAAGTAGACAAGGGATGATGATTCTCTGTCTGCAATCCCACAACGGGTTTGGCCTAGTTCTTCTTTCAAATGTCCACTCTACGCTGTTATTTAGACACAGCCTTTGTGTAGAGTGATGCTCTTCGCAGTAGGGTAGTCTCTGGCCTAGAGTACCCTCCACAGAGGCACAAATAAGTGTGACATTTCTGCACCAGGCTTCTCAACAGCCACACTCAATAGTGATCAGGGAAGACAAAAGGCAGGCCTCTTCTAAAAGACCCCTCTCGTGCAGAACAGAGATTACAGTCCCACCTTACTCCCACCATCTACCAAAAGGCAATGCACCAGGAAGGCTAAACAGCAGCTCCTCTTAGCCAAAGGGAATAACTGACTTTCTAAAGGAACCTTGTCTCCTGTGTCACCACTTCAGTGTCTAGGCCTCCTCCGTCCAACCTCTGAAACATCAGAAATACATATTCCAGAGTTTGAGACCACAATCTCACCTCCATTGGATTATGCTAGGTGCTATCAAAATGGAGCCAACAGGCCACCATTACACTGACTCACTCATGCACGTACTGCATGTACTGTACAAGCTACACACATAAACATGCACAACATAGACTTTGGATGTTAGCACTGAATAAGAACTTTACACAAATGGGGCTGTTTGGTCTCAACTCCAGGGACACAGATAAAAAGATCTCTTTGCACCTATGGATTCACAAAACTCAGTATGCTGCCACCACCACTCTACATGCTAAAGCCATGACATGGGTGGTAGTTCACTTTCAGCAAAATGAGGGCATGCCTAGTGTGTCCCACCATGTCACAAGTCAGGTCCAGGACATTGCTCATGCCAAAGGAAAAACAAGGCCTCTGCGCACATGCTAGTGTGAAACTGGGGCCAAAATGAAAAACATGGATACCACATACTCACTCACAATTGTAAACTCAGTACTGGGCAACATGACTGTACACATTGTAGGTGTTGTTTAAACAGCATGTAGCCAATATTATACTTTTCCTAAATTAATATGATTTCTCTTATGATCATTTCACTTCATACACGTTTAGTTGACACATGTACATCTGATGTTTTCTGTATATTAACAAGTGCATATTGGTGTCTCAATGTACCATTGGTCTACAAATGCACTATTTACTAACAAAGCGCACACATGCAGGAATAGCCACCCCATCACCTTCACATGTGCAGTGTGGTTGTTTACATTTCTTTTCCTTTGAAGTACAACATGGGAGGAGGTAGAGAGGAAAGCTGGCTGGAGCCAGTAAACAAGGTAGACCTGATGTCTACCTTGCTTTAGGAAGACCTGGCCTATGTCCTGGAGAGTTAACCTGTAGTCTAGAGAGCTGACAGTGACCAACAGCTATTAAAATGCAAAAAGAGATATGAATTGGAAGAGCTGTTGAGGAGCCGTACATACCTGGTGAGTGGCCTCAAGGATGGACACAGCCGCTAAAGGAAAAAGGACCAGCCAGTGAAACTACTACAGGACATTCTGATTCCTTAGCAGGACAAAAGAAGGCCTCCTGGCAACTGGTTCTTCCTGTGTGCAAGGCATGTCGGTATTACTTACCACCTCCCAGTTTCAGTTTCCTTGCTTGCCTGCACACTTCTCAACCACCAATCCAGAACAGCAGCTCAGTAAACAGACAAAAAAAAAAGGAAATGAACAACAGTACTCCACGTTAACCTCCTGACCACAGAGTATGTCATAAATTCTGCAAAGGTTTATAGGCTAGCAGAATCACTGGCAGGCCCATTTACAAATGAATAAATCTGTAGCCAATACAGCCAGAACTGTCATCAATTCCTTGAATACAGTTATCTTCCCAAATTTTAATGCCTTACATAACCCCTTCCCTAAAACATATAGACATTGACTAAAGAGATTCCCCTAACTTGGGGATTGATGGAGCAAGGATTCGCACGTAATGCGACTTGCTTGTATTCAGTCTTCTCGACATAACGTTAATATACTAATCAACATGTTTGTCCTATTAATATTGCATTACATGACATCTAAGTGAAGCTAGCATATGTGCTTTTACTAACGATAATCCGCTTGCATTAATATGGCCGCTGCTACGCGGGATTTTCTCCTGTGCATGCGTCTGACCCTTGACCCTGTCACCAGGTAGGACGCCCCCCTAGCGACCGCGTGGTCCTCCCCGTGCCGTGTGCTCTGCTCGAATCGCTGTTTCCTCTGTATCTCGCATTTGACTTGTGCCTGTGGTTTTTGTCGTTCCCCGTTTGCCTTCGGTGCCCTCTCGCCTCTGATCGCTGTTTTTCCTTTTTGTCATTTCTACTTTGTGCCTGTGACTTCGTCGCTCCCCATTTTTGCCTCTGTTATCTGTTTTATTTTTCCCTCGTTCCCCTTGCCTTCTGTGCCCTCCCGCTTCCCGCCGCTGCTCCCTGCGGCCCTCCCCCCCGCCGTTCCCATTCGCCACCCCGCTCCCGCCTCCCAGCTGCTCCTCCCTCTTTCAGCCCCTCATATGGAGGCCACACGGTGGTAAAGGGAGCGACCCTTGACCCTGTCACAGGTAGGTCGCCCCCCTAGCCACCGCGTGGTCCTCCCCGTGACGTGTGCTGTGCTCGAACCGCTGTTTCCTCTGTATCTCGCATTTGACTTGTGCCTGTGGTTTTTGTCGTTTCCCGTTTGCCTTCTGTGCCCTCCCGCCTCTGAGCGCTGTTTTTCCTTTTTGTCATTTCTACTTTGTGCTTGTGACTTGGTCGCTCCCCATTTTTGCCTCTGTTATCTGTTTTATTTTTCCCTCGTTCCCCTTGCCTTCTGTGCCCTCCCGCTTCCCGCCGCTGCTCCCTGCGGCCCGCTCCCCCCGCCGTTCCCATTCGCCACCCCGCTTCCGCCTCCCAGCTGCTCCTCCCTCCCTCAGCCCCTCATATGGAGGCCGCACGGTGGTAAAGGGAGCAACCCTTGACCCTGTCACCAGGTAGGTCGCCCCCCTAGCCACCGCGTGGTACTCCCCGTGCCATGTGCTGTGCTCGAACCGCTGTTTCCTCTGTATCTTGCATTTGACTTGAGCCTGTCATTTTTGTCGTTCCCCGTTTGCCTTCTGTGCCCTCCCGCCTCTGATCGCTGTTTTTCCTTTTTGTCATTTCTACTTTGTGCCTGTGACTTCATCGCTCCCCATTTTTGCCTCTGTTATCTGTTTTATTTTTCCCTCGTTCCCCTTGCCTTCTGTACCCTCCCGCTTCCCGCAGCTTCTCCCTGCGGCCCGCCCCCCGCCGTTCCCATTCGACACCCCGCTCCCGCCTCCCAGCTGCTCCTCCCTCTCTCAGCCCCTCATATGGAGGCCGCACGGTGGTAAAGGGAGCGACCCTTGACCCTGTCACCAGATAGGTCGCCCCCCTAGCCACCGCGTGGTCCTCCCCGTGCCGTGTGCTGTGCTCGAACCGCTGTTTCCTCTGTATCTCGCATGTGATTTGTGCCTGTGATTTTTGTCGTTCCCCGTTTGCCTTCTGTGCCCTCCCGCCTCTGATCGCTGTTTTTCCTTTTTGTCATTTCTACTTTGTGCCTGTGACTTCGTCGCTCCCCATTTTTGCTTCTGTTATCTGTTTTATTTTTCCCTCGCTCCCCTTGCCTTCTGTGCCCTCCCACTTCCTGCCGCTGCTCCCTGCGGCCTCGCCACCCGCCGTTCCCATTCGCCACCCCGCTCCCGCCTCCCACCTGCTCCTCCCTCCCTCAGCCCCTCATATGGAGGTCGCACGACGAACGCGTTCAGCGGGAGCGATGATTGTGCGCCGAAGGCGCGCCAAAGGCAAGCCCGTCTGCGCCCATCCGCGCCTGGACCGCGCTCAGTGCCAGGACCCCTGGCCCCCGAGGATGCCAGCCCACGCGACGGACCTACGACGCCGCCACCCACGGACCCTTCACCTGCCAAACCTGTAAGTTCACCTGCATCCGGACCCGCACCGCACCCGACAAGCCGAGCACCAGCAGCAACCACCTCAAGTGCATCCCGCTCCGTCCACAGACACGCCGTCGAGCTCTGGAACCTGCTCGACACAACATCACCAGACGTCGCCTTCCTTACAGAAACCTGGATGAACGCCTCCTCAGCGCCTGACATTGCCATAGCCATCCCGGACGGATACAAGATCACCCGGAAGGACCGCGTCAACCAGACTGGAGGAGTCATCGCCATCGTACACAAGAACACCATCCACATCACGACCAACCCCGACGACACCTTCACCGCCGCCGATCACCTCCACTTCCAGATACACACAGATCCCAAGACCACCCTCAGAGGCACCCTCATCTACAGACCCCCGGGACCACGCACACAATTCAGCAAAGAC
Source organism: Lissotriton helveticus (assembly GCF_964261635.1). Lineage (NCBI taxonomy): Eukaryota > Metazoa > Chordata > Amphibia > Caudata > Salamandridae > Lissotriton > Lissotriton helveticus. The sequence continues at coordinate 1,774,557,503 of NC_136057.1, forward strand.
ATCGCAGACTTCATCAGCCCGTACGCCCTCCCCTCCGCTGACTACATCCTCCTAGGGGACCTCAACTTCCACCTGGAGAACAACAAGGACAGCAACACCACCACCCTGCTGGACAACCTCGCCACCCTCGGACTCAAGCAACTGGTGAACACCCCCACCCACTACGACGGCCACACGCTTGACCCCGTCTTCTCCTCCAGCATGCACATCTCCTTCAGCCACTCCACCGGACTCCATTGGACTGACCACAGCTGCATCCACTTCAGCTTCAGAAGAACGACCCGCCACCACCCGCAACAGATTCCTCGCAGGAGCTGGAGCAAGATCACCACCGAGCAGCTCACCACCTCCCTCTGCCAGAACCCTCCCGCCAGCACAACGGACCCCAACGAAGCAGCCAGCAACCTCACACAGTGGCTCACCAACTGCGCAAATGACCTCGCACCACTGAAGAACCCTCCCAGCAGACCCGGCAGCAAGAAAGCCTCCTGGTTCACCGACGAACTCAAGAACTCCAAGAAGAACTGCCGCACCCTCGAGAAAGCCTGGCGCCACGACCAGACCACAGACAACATGACTGCCCTCAAGCACGCCACCCGCAAACACCACCAGCTGATCCGCACCACCAAGAAGACAGCATTCACAGAATGACTGGACAACAACGCCCACAACAGCAAGGAACTCTTCAGCATCGTCAAAGAGTTCTCCAACCCCAGCGCCGGAAACAACGACATCACCCCATCGCAAGACCTCTGCGACTCACTCGCCTCGTTCTTCCACCGCAAGATCGCCGATATACACAACAGCTTCGGCGCACCTACCACCCACCCAACCACCGAACCAACGCCCCCCACCACCATCCTCTGCACCTGGACCCCGGCAGGCACCGAAGACACCACCCGCACGATGAACACCATCCACTCCGGATCACCAACCGACCCCTGCCCCCACCACGTCTTCAAAAAGGCCGACTCCATCATCGCACCCCAACTCCGGGACATCATCAACACCTCCTTCAAAACTGCCACCTTCCCGGAGATCTGGAAGCACGCCGAGCTCAGCGCCCTCCTGAAGAAACCAACAGCAGACCCCACCGACCTCCAGAACTACCGCCCCATCTCACTCCTCCCTTTTCCTGCCAAAGTCATCGAGAAGACCGTCAACAGACAGCTTGCCGCCTTCCTCGAGACAAACCGATCCCTCGATCCCTCGCAGTCCGGTTTCCGAGCCAACCACAGCACTGAGACCGCCTTCATCGTAGCCACTGACAACATCAGATCCCCGCTCGACAATGGGGAAACAGCGGCCCTCATCCTCCTGGACCTATCTGCGGCGTTCGACACTGTCAGCCACCGCACTCTAGTACAGCGCCTCAGCAACATCGGAGTCCAAGAAAAGGCACTGGAGTGGATCATCTCGTTCCTCACCAGAAGAATCCAGAGAGTCCGCCTCCCCAGTTCAGATCCGAGGCCACCGAAGTCATCTGCGGCGTACCACAAGGATCATCACTCAGCCCAACCCTCTTCAATGTCTACATGAGCCCTCTCGCAGCCATCGCACGCAAACACAACCTCAACATCATCTCCTATGCCGACGACACCCAGCTGATCCTCTCCCTCACCAACGACCCCGTCACCGCCAGAACCAGCCTGCTTGAAGGGATGAAAGACGTCGCCGAGTGGATGAAGAACAACCGCCTGAAACTGAACTAAGACAAGACGGAAGTCCTCATCCTGGGATCATCGCCCTCCGCCTGGGACTACTCCTGGTGGCCGCCTGCCCTGGACAGCGCACCCAAACCAACGGACCACGCACGCATACTGGCCGTCATCCTGGACTCCTCCCTCACGATGACCAAGCAAGTGAACGCAGTCTCATCATCCTGCTTCAACACCCTGCGCATGCTCCGAAAGATCTTCCGATGGATCCCCACCGAAACCAGGAAGACGGTCACCCAGGCCCTCGTCACCAGCCGTCTGGACTACGGGAACACTCTCTATGCTGGAACCACAGCCAAACTCCAGAAAAGACTCCAGCGCATCCAGAACGCCTCAGCACGACTCATCCTGGACATCCCGCGCCGCAGCCACATCTCCGCCCACCTGAAAGACCTGCACTGGCTCCCCGTCAACAAGAGGATCACGTTCAGACTCCTCACCCACGCACACAAGGCTCTCCACGACTTGGGCCCGAAGTACCTCAACAGCCGCCTCACCTTCTACACACCCACCCGCCAGCTCCGTTCCGCCAGCCTCGCCCTCGCCTCCATCCCAAGAATTCGGAAATCCACCGTCGGAGGAAGATCCTTCTCCTACCTGGCAGCCAAGACATGGAACTCCCTCCCCACTCACCTACGGCTGACCCAGGATCACCTCTCCTTCAGGAAACTACTCAAGACCTGGCTGTTCGAGCAGTAGCGACCCCCCCCCCTCCTCAGCGCCTTCAGACCCTTACGGGTGAGTAGCGCGCTATACAATTTTTTTGTGATTGATTGATTGATTGACTCACGTGATATGACGTACTCTTTGCTTTGGAGGGAATCTTTTGCTTCTGAGCACTAGAACTAAAATGGCTGCTCTGCATTACAGCATGCATGAAGCTTGCACTGCTGCTTTTGCTAAGCTGTTGTTCTGCTTAACCTTAACGCAATAGTTAAATATAAAATAATGGGAATAGAGTAGAGATAAATAGTATACAGTGCATTCATATATTCTGTGTTCTCAAACTGTTTATTTTCCACTCTTACATGTAAATCAATTTGGGCCTGATGCCTGTCGCTGAACTCCACATTGAAAGAAACTGCGTCTGCGCAGAAGAAACACAAACCCTGAAGCACTGGCATTGAAACCCGGCCAAGTCATGACTTGCTAGAAGATGTTCCTGGGAAAGTCAACTTCTGACCCCTGTGAAGGAAGCTAAACTAAAATATGGACTACATTGTAATCATTATTGATACATTCACTGCCGGGAGGAATAAAATATACATGGGAAAATAACATTTGATGGGCTGGAACGTTAATAGAATATTCAAAAGAAAAGTTTCATTTTAGTATGGTGTGATGACCTCTCCTCATTCCTTGTCCAATCAAAACTGGGGATCCTTACACTTGCAACATTGGGGGGTGTTACACTGACCTGGAAAATAGAATAACTAGGGTAGGCTTAGCTAGTTAATTTGTCCAACTTGTCCGAATAGCTGACTTGTCACTGACCCAACGCACTCAATAGGTGACCAAGAGCAGAGGGCTGCGGAGCACTCTGTCAGAAGATTCAATAACCCAATCGGGGTTCTGGGAACTGAGTGCTGGCGAAGCACTTTGTCGGGGAAATCGATAACCAAATCGGGGTTCTGGCTGTTAGCTGCAGAGAGGGAGTAGCGCAGGCATTGCAACTTAACTGCGGGTGCCAGTCTTAACCTTTGGTGGTCCTGTCCTGATCCAATTTGGCTTTACCTGTCCTGATTCTGATCTGCATCTGCTAACCTACTGGCGACTGCAACTTTCGGGGTTCTGTCATTTAAACTGACCCGTGGCCAGGGTTAGTTCTTTACACCATTCTAGGTAAATATAAAATCCATGTGGGTTCATTGATTTGTTTCCTTCTTTTTACCCTCCCTACATGTTTGAAAATAGTGTATTCATATCATGTTCCTTCTTTTTACCCTTCCCTATTGTTAAATGCTCGTAAACAGTTTAATACATCTTTTGCTTAGTTACATGTTGATTCTAATATTCAGAATAGAATGTCTCTTGGTGTTTAATCTTTGGATCATGACATTTAAAAGATTTTAGATAAAAGAGTTTAAACCTTTCCCGAGTTTGTGGTTATTATATGGGTGCAAATGTTATTTTCCTATTATTCTAACACCCTTGATCCCTTAGGACTTTAGGTACCGGTGATGTGGATTGGTAAGTCAAGGTATAAAAGGTCAAAAGTCCTAAATGAAAAAAATACACTGATAGTAGAGCGAAGGTTACCTGCTTAATTTTTTAAGTTTATTGATTACGGGCCCAGGTGAGTATTGGTAAAGTACTAGTCGGGTGACTTCGTCTCTCCCCATTTTTGCCTCTGTCATCTGTTTTCTTTTTCCCTCGTTCCCCTTGCCTTCTGTGCCCTCCCGCTTCCCGCAGCTGCTCCCTGCGGCCCCCTCCGCCGTTCCCATTCGCCACCCCGCTCCCGCCTCCCAGCTGCTCCTCCCTCCCTCAGCCCCTCATATGGAGGCCGCACGGTGGTAAAGGGAGCGACCCTTGACCCTGTCACCAGGTAGGTCGCCCCCTAGCTACCGCGTGGTCCTCCCCGTGCTGTGTGCTGTGCTCGAACCGCTGTTTCCTCTGTATCTCGCATTTGACTTGTGCCTGTGATTTTTGTCGTTCCTCGTTTGCCTTCTGTGCCCTCCCGCCTCTGATCGCTGTGTTTCCTTTTTGTCATTTGTACTTTGTGCCTGTGACTTCGTCGCTCCCCATTTTTGCCTCTGTTATCTGTTTTATTTTTCCCTCGTTCCCCTTGCCTTCTGTGCCCTCCCGCTTCCCGCCGCTGCCCCCTGCGGCCCGCCCCCCCGCCGTTCCCATTCGCCACCCCGCTCCCGCCTCCCAGCTGCTCCTCCCTCTCTCAACCCCTCATATGGAGGCCGCACGGTGGTAAAGGGAGCGACCCTTGACCCTGTCACCAGGTAGGTCGCCCCCCTAGCCACCGCGTGGTCCTCCCCGTGCCGTGTGCTGTGCTCGAACCGCTGTTTTCTCTGTATCTCGCATTTGACTTGTGCCTGAGATTTTTGTCGTTCCGGTTTGCCTTCTGTGCCCTCTCGCCTCTGATCACTGTTTTTCCTGTTTGTCAATTCTACTTTGTGCCTGTGACTTCGTCGCTCCCCATTTTTGCCTCTGTTATCTGTTTTATTTTTCCCTCGTTCCCCTTGCCTTCTGTGCCCTCCCGCTTCCCGCCGCTGCTCCCTGTGGCCCCGCCCCCCCGCCGTTCCCATTCGCCACCCCGCTCCCGCCTCCCAGCTGCTCCTCCCTCCCTCAGCGCCTCATATGGAGGCCGCACGAAGAACGCGTGCAGCGGGAGCGCCGATTGTGCGCCTAAGGCGCGCCAAAGGCAAGTCCGTCTGTGCCCGTCCGCGCCTGGACCTCGCTTAGCGCCAGGACCCCTGGCCCCCGAGGATGCCAGCCCACGCGACAGACCTACGACGCCGCCACCCACGGACCCATCACCTGCCAAGCCTGCAAGTTCACCTGCATCCGGACCCGCACCGCACCCGACAAGCCGAGCACCAGCAGCAACCACCTCAAGTGCATCCTGCTCAACACCCGCTCCGTCCACAGACACGCCGTCAATCTCTGGAAACTGCTCGACACAACATCACCAGACGTTGCCTTCCTTACAGAAACCTGGATGAACGCCTCCTCAGCGCCTGACATCGCCATAGCCATCCCAGACGGATACAAGATCACCCGGAAGGACCGCGTCAACCAGACTGGAGGAGGCCTCGCCATCGTTCACAAGAACATCATCCACATCACGACCAACCCCGACGACACCTTCACCGCCGCCGAACACCTCCACTTCCAGATATACACAGATCCCAAGACCACCCTCAGAGGCACCCTCATCTACAGACCCCCGGGACCACGCACACAATTCAGCAAAGACATCGCAGACTTCATCGGCCCGTACGCCCTCCCCTCCGCTGACTACATCCTCCTAGGGGACCTCAACTTCCACCTGGAGAACAACAAGGACAGCAACACCACCACCCTGCTGGACAACCTCGCCAACCTCGGACTCAAGCAACTGGTGAACACCCCCACCCACTACGCCGGCCACACGCTTGCCCCCGTCTTCTCCTCCAGCAAGCACATCTCCTTCAGCCACACCACCGGACTCCACTGGACTGACCACAGCTGCATCCACTTCAGCTTCAGAAGAACGACCCACCACCACCCGCAACAGATTCCTCGCAGGAGCTGGAGCAAGATCACCACCGAGCAGCTCACCACCTCCCTCCGTCAGAACCCTCCCGCCAGCACAACGGACCCCAACGAAGCAGCCAGCAACCTCACACAGTGGCTCACCAACTGCGCAAATGACCTCGCACCACTGAAGAACCCCCCAGCAGACCCGGCAGCAAGAAAGCCTCCTGGTTCACCGACGAACTCAAGAACTGCAAGAAGAACTGCCGCACCCTCGAGAAAGCCTGGCGCCACGACCAGACCACAGACAACATGACTGCCCTCACGCACGCCACGCGCAAACACGACAGCTGATCCGCACCACCAAGAAGACAGCATTCACAGAACGACTGGACAACAATGCCCACAACAGCAAGGAACTCTTCAGCATCGTCAAAGAGTTCTCCAACTCCAGCGCCGGAAACAACGACATCACCCCCTCGCAAGACCTCTGCGACTCACTCGCCTCGTTCTTCCACCGCAAGATTGCCGATATACACAACAGCTTTGGCGCACCTACCACGCACCCAACCACAGAACCAACGCCCCCCACCACCACCCTCTGCGCCTGGACCCCGGTCAGCACCGAAGACACCACACGCACGATGAACACCATCCACTCCGGATCACCAACCGACCCCTGCCCCCACCACGTCTTCAAAAAGGCCGACTCCATCATCGCACCCACACTCCGGGACATCATCAACACCTCCTTCAACACCGCCACCTTCCCGGAGATCTGGAAGCACGCTGAGCTCAGCGCCCTCCTGAAGAAACCAACAGCAGACCCCACCTACCTCAAGAACTACCGCCCCATCTCGCTCCTCCCTTTTCCTGCCAAAGTCATCGAGAAGACCGTCAACAGACAGCTTGCCGCCTTCCTCGAGACGAACGGATCCCTCGATCCCTCGCAGTCCGGTTTCCGAGCCAACCACAGCACTGAGACCGCCCTCATCGCAGCCACTGACGACATCAGATCCCTGCTCGACAACGGGGAAACAGCGGCCCTCATCCTCCTGGACCTATCTGCGGCGTTCAACACTGTCTGCCACCGCACCCTAGTACAGCGCCTCAGCAACATCGGAGTCCAAGAGAAGGCACTGGAGTGGATCATCTCGTTCCTCACCGGAAGAATCCAGAGAGTCTGCCTCCCCCCGTTCAGATCCGAGGCCACCGAAGTCATCTGCAGCGTACCACAAGGATCATCACTCAGCCCAACCCACTTCAACGTCTACATGAGCCCTCTCGCAGCCATCGCACGCAAACACAACCTCAACATCATCTGCTACGCCGACGACACCCAGCTGATCCTCTCCCTCACCAACGACCCCGTCACCGCCAGAACCAGCCTGCATGAAGGGATGAAAGACGTCGCCGAGTGGATGAAGAACAGCCGCCTGAAACTGAACTCAGACAAGACGGAAGTCCTCATCCTGGGATCATCGCCCTCCGCCTGGGACTACTCCTGGTGGCCGCCTGCCCTGGGCAGCGCACCCAAACCAACGGAGCACGCACGCAACCTGGGCGTCATCCTGGACTCCTCCCTCACGATGACCAAGCAAGTGAACGCAGTCTCATCATCCTGCTTCAACACCCTGCGCATGCTCTGAAAGATCTTCCGATGGATCCCCACCGAAACCAGGAAGACGGTCACCCAGGCCCTCGTCACCAGCCGTCTGGACTACGGGAACACTCTCTATGCTGGAACCACAGCCAAACTCCAGAAAAGACTCCAGCGCATCCAGAACGCCTCAGCACGACTCATCCTGGACATCCCGCGCCGCAGCCACATCTCCGCCCACCTGAAAGACCTGCACTGGCTCCCTGTCAACAAGAGGATCCCGTTCAGACTCCTCACCCACGCACACAAGGCTCTCCACGACTTGGGCCCGACGTACCTCAACAGCCGCCTCACCTTCTACACACCCACCCGCCAGCTCTGTTCCGCCAGCCTCGCCCTCGCCTCCGTCCCAAGAATTCGGAAATCCACCGTCGGAGGAAGATCCTTCTCCTACCTGGCAGCCAAGACGTGGAACTCCCTCCCCACTCACCTACGGCTGACCCAGGATCACATCTCCTTCAGGAAACTACTCAAGACCTGGCTGTTTGAGCAGTAGCGACCCCTCCCCTCAGCGCCTTGAGACCCTTACGGGTTAGTAGCGCGCTATACAAATTTTTTGTGATTTTGTGATTGATTGATTGATTGACTCGCGTGATATGACGTACTCCTTGCTTTGGAGGGAATCTTTTGCTTCTGAGCACTAGAACTAAAATGGCTGCTCTGCATTACAGCATGCATGAAGCTTGCACTGCTGCTTTTGCTAAGCTGTTCGTTCTGCTTAACCTTAACGCAATAGTTAAATATAAAATAATGGGAATAGAGTAGAGATAAATAGTATACAGTGCATTCATATATTCTGTGTTCTCAAACTGTTTCTTTTCTACTCTTACATGTAAATCAATTTGGGCCTGATGCCTGTCGCTGCACTCCACATTGAAAGAAACTGCGTCTGCGCAGAAGAAACACAAACCCTGAAGCACTGGCATTGAAACCCGGCCAAGTCATGACTTGCTAGAAGATGTTCCTGGGAAAGTCAACTTCTGACCCCTGTGAAGGAAGCTAAACTAAAATATGGACTACATTGTAATCATTATTGATACATTCACTGCCGGGAGGAATAAAATATACATGGGAAAATAAAATTTGATGGGCTGGAACGTTAATAGAATATTCAAAAGAAAAGTTTCATTTTAGTATGGTGTGATGACCTCTCCTCATTCCTTGTCCAATCAAAATTGGGGATCCTTACACTTGCAACATTGGGGGGTGGTACACTGACCTGGAAAATAGAATAACTAGGGTAGGCTTAGCTAGTTAAGTTGTCCAACTTGTCCGAATAGCTGACTTGTCACTGACCCAACACACTCAATAGGTAACCAAGAGCAGAGGGCTGCGGACCACTCTGTCAGAAGATTCAATAACCCAATCGGGGTTCTGGGAGCTGAGTGCTGGCGAATCTCTTTGTCGGGGAAATCGATAACCCAATCGGGGTTCTGGCTGTTAGCTGCAGAGAGGAAGTAGCGCAGGCATTGCAACTTAACTGCGGGTGCCAGTCTTAACCTTTGGTGGTCCTGTCCTGATCCAATTTGGCTTTACCTGTCCTGTTTCTGATCTGCACCTGCTAGCCTACTGGCGACTGCAACTTTCGGGGTTCTGTCATTTAAACTGACCCGTGGCCAGGGTTAGTTCTTCACACCATTCTAGGTAAATATAAAATCCATGTGGGTTCATTGAATTGTTTCCTTCTTTTTACCCTCCCTACATGTTTGAAAATAGTGTATTCATATCATGTTCCTTCTCTTTACCCTTCCCTATTGTTAAATGCTTGTAAACAGTTTAATACATCTTTTGCATAGTTACATGTTGATTCTAATATTCAGAATAGAATGTCTCTTGGTGTTTAATCTTTGGATCATGACATTTAAAAGATTTTAGATAAAAGAGTTTAAACCTTTCCCGAGTTTGTCGTTATTATATGGGTGCAAATGTTATTTTCCTATTATTCTAACACCCTTGATCCCTTAGGACTTTAGGTACCGGTGATGTGGATTGGTAAGTTAAGGTATAAAAGGTCAAAAGTCCTAAATGAAAAAAATACACTGATAGTAGAGCGAAGGTTACCTGCTTAATTTTTTAAGTTTATTGATTATGGGCCCAGGTGAGTATTGGTAAAGGACTAGTCGGGTGACCTGCGCTCTCTACCAGTATATTCTTTTCGTAGCAGTATGATGGTTAGGGTTTAGTTAAGATAGGTAGTTAGTTAAGTTTTGATTATTGACTGTATTGATGAATATTGATTTGCATTGATTTTATGTATTAACCAAAATTGTTTGTACCTGTTATATGTTTTGTCTGGAATCCCCGGGGGCAGAATAGCGGGTGGTAAATGGAAGCCGCACTGCAGTGAGGTCACTTACCTGTAGGAAATGAGTGCATGGTTAGGTAAAACCGAAAGCACTATTTAGGGATTTTCTGTATGAATGTATGAATAAATGATAGCAAAGAGTTCGCTAGCAAAACTTTTGCTGTGCTATCACCTAGAAAGGGTCACACGGAAGGAGTAGCAGGTTCATCTGAGCTTGATTGATAGCAAAGGGGTTCGCTGGTGAAACATTAGCCTTAGTACATCCCAGAAGGGATAAGTCTAACGGAGTAGCAGCACCTCTAATGGTTGCGTGAAGGGTAGACTGAAGGGATCTACTCGTAGTATATGAAGAGTAAGCGGAAGGGATTTACTCGTAGTGAATGAAATATATCTTTCCTTTAAATTAGTCACTCAGGTACAGTGGCAAATGTTTTTACAGTGTTGAATAATAAAATTTGCATTAAAAGTGAAAGGAATTAAGTTTTCGTATTACCTTGCAAAGGAGGGAGTCAGTCGCAGAACTGTGCTGATGCCACTCAGAGCCGCGCTGGTATTGGATGAGACAGCGGGTGTGTAGCTGAGGTAATAATTGTAAAGGAGGGGTGAGTACAGGAGCATGAGAAACTAGTCTCACAAGAGACGCCGCGTAACTATTGGTTGGATTATTTTGAATTCTAAATTTTGATTGGTTACTGAAAATTAAAAGACGCGCTGGTATTGGAAGTCATTTTGTAAACAAATTAAGAATTATCCTGAAGAGTTGCATTTAAAATATATGTGGTATATAGGTCCACTCCTATGGAAATTGACCCGATAGGAGATATTTAGGGTTTGTACAAGAACAGCATATAAGAGGAAGACCCTTTAATATGTACGGAGGAAAAAGAAAAAAGTCATACATTAAAAGAATTAAGAATTATTTCAAGATAGATAAAGTTATTAAAACCAGAGAAGGGATTATTATTCCACCACCAAATACGCCCGCATCATACATGATGGTAGAAAGGGGCTATCACACTTGTGTGTGGTTAGAAAATTGGATGGAGTACACAAAAGATGATGGTGTTTTAGCATTTCCAGAAAATGGTACATTTAATGGTAAAGTATTGCACAATTTTAGAACTCGTATGAATGAATTAGATCCCAGACCTAGATTAACGCAGTATGAGGCATTGAAGGAATGGGAGACGGAGGCTTTTGAGTGAGATAGACCCAGAAGTAATGGCAATTGGAGTAGGTTTTATCCCCGATTTCCAAAAGATACAAGAGATAAATTAATGAAACAATGGAGACAGCCTATGTTAGTGGAAGGATTGTATCCTGTATTAACTTTAGAAGAGCCCACTGGAAGTAAAAAGAACGAGAAAACGAAACTTTTAATGACTAGTGGTGAGTCAGATGATGATTATTTGGAGGATTTGTTATTGAAAAATCCACCACCTTATAATGAGGAACCAAGTACAGTTAATCCAAATGCTCCGTTTCTGAAGCCACCTTTGATTCCGCTAGTGGTACATGAGACTTCTTTTTTTTTTTTTTTACTTTTGTATTGAGTTTTACCCCCCATTTTTCCAATAATCCTACGCCATCACCACCACCCCCCTCACCACCCACCCCCTTAACCCCCTCCCACCCCTCTTCCACCGATATCCCCTCCCCCCCCAACACAGGCAAATAGGTCAGAACTGACCTATGCGTGATCGCTGTGCGTTGCAGTGTCGCCCCCCCTCTCCTCCCCACTTCATCCCTTGATACCCACGGTGACTCAGGTTAACTTACAAGCAAAAGCATATCATAGCCCTCCCCACTCCTTCACTTTACCAATTCCTTGTTCCTATCTCTACGTTGTTCTGTCAGCTCTGTCAGAAACTCTCCCGCCTTTATCTCAGAAAAAAACATTCTCATACGTCCTGCAGATATAATCTTTAACTTTGCCGGATACATTAGGTACGCCTCTGCCCCTTGCTTCTGAAATGCTGGGATTAACTGTCTGAGGCGCCATCTCCTCTCCACAGTCACATGGCAAAAGTCAGGTCTGGCAAAGAATGTTACCCCGTCAAAAGATTTCCTGGAATCTGGCCTCGCTTTGTCCATCAGTTCTTGTCTCGCAAGAAAGTTCCCGAAGAACACCAGCATAGCCCTTGGGAGTATATCTGGGCCCCCTTCCTGTCTTTTCTTTCTGGTGAATGGAAATCTATGGGCCCTCTGGACTTCCAGTTCCCACTGCCATGGCACATCGGGGAAAGAGCCTTTTAGCAACTTGATGACAAACCCTCTTGGATCTTGTTGTTCCACCCCTTCCTCTATACCAAGAAGCCTGACGTTATTGCGCCTCTGGCGATTCTCCAACTCCTCCACTTTCCATTGCAAGTCCACCACAGCCTTTTCCTGTTCAACTTTATATGTGTTCCAATCTGCTGCTTCATCCTCCAATCTCCCGGTTCTCTCTTCGACACATACCACTCTCTCTTCCACCTCTTCATACTTTTTGTTTACTTTCCTAATTGTGGCTTGGATTTTCTTGGTGTTGTGCCTAGCTCTTCTACTTTCCGCTCTTGCTTCTACTTGCATTTGTTTTAGCATGGCAAACATCATATCCAGTTTCTCCCCCTCGCCTTGCCTATCTTGACCATCCTCTTTGTAAATGCTAGAAGTAGCTGAATAGTCCCATATTAGTTTTTTGTGAGTGTTCGGGGATCCGCCCCGCCTTCCTCCCACCTTGCGTTTTTTCAGGGTGCGTCTCCCCCTGGACCCCCTAGAGCCTCTAGAACTTCCACTATCCGTGCTGAGACTTTCATCTGAAAATTCTTTCTGTTCATCGCTGCTGGCAATGGTGGACTCTGAGCCCACTGGGACTGTAAAAAATCTGTCTCCCTCAGCCCCTTCCGCCAAATCTGGCTCTATCAGATCTTTCTGAGATTCCGCGCTCACCAGGCTCACCAGGCTACCACCTTCTATTGCCTTGGGCCCCTGGTACTATTTCTGCCCCCCCAGCAATTCAGCTTCCACCTCCCTTAGTCTACCACATTCTTCTTCCTTAGCCCCCTGTTGCAGACTCTGCCCCCCCCAGCATCTCTGCTTCCATCTCATTTAGAGCCAGCAACATTTGAGAGTTATTGTGGTTCTCAGCACCAACCACATCTTTCCTTACCCCCCTGGCAGCGTTTCCCGATTCATCCTGGCTTTCCGGCTCCTGCAATAGACCGTCTGCCATTGCTGCTGGGGTTACTGCCGAGGTTGCTACCGCGGGAAGCGTGAGGGCCGCGTAATCATGTTGCTTAGCAACGCAGTCACTAGCGTCCTCGAGGACGTTCCTGCTTGCCGCTCCAGTCGGTTTGCCTGCCGCCGCTGTTCCTGCACCTCCCGTGATCGCCATCGTGCCAAACGGCTCTACTACCGAGGGCTGCCTCAAGGTATGGTTCTTTTCGGTTCTTCTCTTGTCCAACAAGCCGCGAGCCGGCACTTCTTGGCCCCCGTTACTGCGAGCCATTGCCGTAGCGCTTCGCGTCAGCTTACTCTCCTTCTCATGAGTTTTATCCTGCTTGCGCTGTTGTGCTCTCGCTGCAGCGGACGATGTAAGGGCCGCCGGTGTGGCTTTCTTGGGAGGGGGCACTGGCAGCTTGATTTTGGGAATTGCGCCCAGTTTCACAGCATCCTTCTGACAAGCCTCTTTAGTCGTGCTTCCAGACAGCGGCTGTTGCTTCTCCTTGCCGCGCTGCGCCATCACCCTCTCAGTCAGGAAACAGTGTAGCGCTTCGACCACAGTGATGGACAGAGCTCTGGTCTTCTTCCAGAGGGATACAGCTCTAGCAACTATGCCGCTTTTCCTCTGCCAGTTCGCTCTACTGCTCCCGCCTCGATGACTACTTGTATTTTGAGGGGTGGGCTGCATTCCTACAATCCCTGAGTCCTCCGTCTCCTCATTTAGGCATTTGGTCAGAGAGGGGGTAAAGTGCGACTTCTCCCTACAGCGCTACAGCGGACATCTTGCCAAGAGTTGTCATGGTACATGAGACTTCATTAGAAAAAGTACTACAGGACAGGGAGAGAGAAGCATTATATAAACAGAGAAGTGAATTGATTCAGAAAATTTCCCAATTAAATACAAGTCCTGAAGCCCTAACAATTCCAGTAACTATTGGTCCAGTTATACCTTTGTACGGAGATAAGCAAGCTAGTCCTAAAACTCCCGTTCTGACTACACCTGTGGTTCAGACATGAAAAGAACCCTTAATAGTTGATGATCAGGCGAGTGAATGTGAGTCAGTGATTTCCCTGATGGATTTGCCCATAAGAGAACCAGTGGGTGACTCGGTCTGGAAAACTACTCCTTTAAATTCGAGAGAAGTACAAATGGAGACGTCCTCAGGTACAAGAAATGCTACAGTAGTAACCCCAGAAGAAATAGAAAGATGGACGCGAGAAATAGAGAAGCCCAAAACACAACCAAAAGTTTTGGATATATTTAAATTAAGAGTTAATTAGAGGAAATGATGATTGGAAATGTGGGATTGGATAGATTAAATACATTCAGTGAAGATGAGTTACTGTTCATATGTAAAAGCCTTACTAGTAAGCATGGGCGTAAAATCCGCTCCGCTCGCGGATTTTTCGGATTTTCGGCAAATCCGCAATCCGCGAACGCTCGCGAATTTGTCGAAAATCCGTGAATCCGCTCGCGGCGGATTTTTTGCTTGGTTGCGGCGCGCGGCGTGGTGCACGGCGTTCACTTTCCGTCATTTTAGCGTTTGCCGAGTTGTTTTTCTTTGCGAGTGACGCGCCATTTTAGATCTTGCTGCGTGTTCCCGCGGGAGTTTGTCGCCCGTGAATACGTACTCGCGGCTTGCCACCTTGCACAGCACACCTCGCGAGAGTTCGCAATTGCGAACACGTAGTTGCGGCGGAAAGGAACAATCTCGCACTTGCGAAATAGAGATTTTGCAATTTCGCACAAGAAAATCACCAGCAAACAGGATAAACCTTCAGAAAATTATGATTTTTATCAGAATCACTCCTCAGGTTGACATTTGCATGGCTTTTTTTTTTTGCAAGGAGTCCATTTTGGGGGGGGGGAGGAAGGAAGTGCCCCACAGTCTCCAACTTCCTGTTCCTGTCCAGCAGGCTCCTCCCAGTGCTTTGTCCATCTCCTGGTCACTTTCATTTGGATCTGGAGCTGGAAGGATTACTTTTTGTGGGTGCTGCTGGATATTTGGATTTGAGGCCTTTTTGACTGTCTTTGGATCACTTTTGGATTAGAAATCAACTTTCACAAGTAAGTTTGTTTGGGGCATTACAGTTGCTGCAAGTAAAATTTTGGAACTTTTTCAGAACATTAAATAAATTATATTGTGGGTAGCCACAGTATCCAGTAGGACCAGGGTTGGTTAGGGGTGCATGATACAACTGTTTTGTTGAATTTAAACACCATTTAGGCCATGGATGGGCTGGGATTGTGCTGATTTTTGTCTTTTTTTTGGGACTGCTGGTGGGGCCCTTTGCCCAGGGGTGGTGAGTGTTGCATGGGCCTAGTCTTTCTGTGGGGTGTCTTCTTAAATTTAAACATAATTGAGGCCATGGATGGGCTGGGATTGTGCTTATTTTATTGTTTTTTGTCGTTTTTGGGGGGCTGCTGGTGTGGCCTTTTGCCCAGGGGTGGTGGGTGGTGCATGGACTGAGTGTGCCTGTGGTGTGGTCTCACTCTCTTTAATGTAAACATCATGGATGGCATTGGATTGTGGTGATTTCTGGCTGTTTTTCTGTTTTTTGGGGGTGTACTGTTGATGTGGACTGGCCATGTGGGTGGTGGTGGTGGCCATCTTGAGTGCTGGCTGCTACAGGCAACATGTGCTTGGGGTGTAAGGGGCCATTTTGAGGAGATGCAGTGTCTGAGGCCTGCACTTATTTTGCCTACTTTTCATCCATTATGCCCAGGGGTAGTGAGTGTTGCATGGGCCTAGTGTGTTTTTGAGGGGTGTCTTCTTGAATTTAAACACCATTGAGGCCATGGATGGGCTGGGATTGTGCTGATTTTATTGTTTTTTGTCGTTTTTTTGGGCCTGCTGGTGGGGCCCTTTGCCCAGGGGTGGTGAGTGTTGCATGGGCCTAGTCTTTCTGTGGGGTGTCTTCTTGAATTTAAACATAATAGAGGCCATGGATGGGCTGGGATTGTGCTTATTTTATTGTTTTTTGTCGTTTTTGGGGGGCTGCTGGTGTGGCCTTTTGCCCAGGGGTGGTGGTGCATGGACTGAGTGTGCCTGTGGTGTGGTCTCACTCTCTTTAATGTAAACATCATGGATGGCATTGGATTGTGGTGATTTCTGGCTGTTTTTCTGTTTTTTGGGGGTGTACTGTTGATGTGGACTGGTCATGTGGGTGGTGGTGGTGGCCATCTTGAGTGCTGGCTGGTACAGGCAACATGTGCCTGGGGTGTAAGGGGCCATTTTGAGGAGAGGCAGTGTCTGAGGCCTGCACTTATTTTGCCTACTTTTCATCCATTATGCCCAGGGGTAGTGAGTGTTGCATGGGCCTAGTGTTTCTGAGGGGTGTCTTCTTGAATTTAAACACCATTGAGGCCATGGATGGGCTGGGATTGTGCTGATTTTATTGTTTTTTGTCGTTTTTTTGGGCCTGCTGGTGGGGCCCTTTGCCCAGGGGTGGTGAGTGTTGCATGGGCCTAGTCTTTCTGTGGGGTGTCTTCTTGAATTTAAACATAATTGAGGCCATGGATGGGCTGGGATTGGGCTTATTTTATTGTTTTTTGTCGTTTTTGGGGGGCTGCTGGTGTGGCCTTTTGCCCAGGGGTGGTGGGTGGTGCATGGACTGAGTGTGCCTGTGGTGTGGTCTCACTCTCTTTAATGTAAACATCATGGATGGCGTTGAATTGTGGTGATTTCTGGCTGTTTTTCTGTTTTTTGGGGGTGTACTGTTGATGTGGACTGGCCATGTGGGTGGTGGTGGTGGCCATCTTGAGTGCTGGCTGGTACAGGCAACATGTGCCTGGGGTGTAAGGGGCCATTTTGAGGAGAGGCAGTGTCTGAGGCCTGCACTTATTTTGCCTACTTTTCATCCATTATGCCCAGGGGTAGTGAGTGTTGCATGGGCCTAGTGTTTCTGAGGGGTGTCTTCTTGAATTTAAACACCATTGAGGCCATGGATGGGCTGGGATTGTGCTGATTTTATTGTTTTTTGTCGTTTTTTTGGGCCTGCTGGTGGGGCCCTTTGCCCAGGGGTGGTGAGTGTTGCATGGGCCTAGTCTTTCTGTGGGGTGTCTTCTTGAATTTAAACATAATTGAGGCCATGGATGGGCTGGGATTGTGCTTATTTTATTGTTTTTTGTCGTTTTTGGGGGGCTGCTGGTGTGGCCTTTTGCCCAGGGGTGGTGGGTGGTGCATGGACTGAGTGTGCCTGTGGTGTGGTCTCACTCTCTTTAATGTAAACATCATGGATGGCGTTGGATTGTGGTGATTTCTGGCTGTTTTTCTGTTTTTTGGGGGTGTACTGTTGATGTGGACTGGCCATGTGGGTGGTGGTGGTGGCCATCTTGAGTGCTGGCTGGTACAGGCAACATGTGCCTGGGGTGTAAGGGGCCATTTTGAGGAGAGGCAGTGTCTGAGGCCTGCACTTATTTTGCCTACTTTTCATCCATTATGCCCAGGGGTAGTGAGTGTTGCATGGGCCTAGTGTTTCTGAGGGGTGTCTTCTTGAATTTAAACACCATTGAGGCCATGGATGGGCTGGGATTGTGCTGATTTTATTGTTTTTTGTCGTTTTTTTGGGCCTGCTGGTGGGGCCCTTTGCCCAGGGGTGGTGAGTGTTGCATGGGCCTAGTCTTTCTGTGGGGTGTCTTCTTGAATTTAAACATAATTGAGGCCATGGATGGGCTGGGATTGTGCTTATTTTATTGTTTTTTGTCGTTTTTGGGGGGCTGCTGGTGGGGCCCTTTGCCCAGGGGTGGTGGGTGGTGCATGGACTGAGTGTGCCTGTGGTGTGGTCTCACTCTCTTTAATGTAAACATCATGGATGGCGTTGGATTGTGGTGATTTCTGGCTGTTTTTCTGTTTTTTGGGGGTGTACTGTTGATGTGGACTGGCCATGTGGGTGGTGGTGGTGGCCATCTTGAGTGCTGGCTGGTACAGGCAACATGTGCCTGGGGTGTAAGGGGCCATTTTGAGGAGAGGCAGTGTCTGAGGCCTGCACTTATTTTGCCTACTTTTCATCCATTATGCCCAGGGGTAGTGAGTGTTGCATACTTGCATGTCCGTAGTCTTTCTGTGGGGTGTCTTCAATGTAAACATCAAGGATGGCATGGGATTGTGCTCATTTTTCTGTGTTTTGTCGAATTTTTGTGGTGTATAACTGAACTGATGTTCCTCTGTCTTCCATTGCTTTTAGGTGCACAAGAAGACTCAAGAGAACCACCAGTGCCAGGAAGAAGTCCTGCAGCGGTGTGTGCAGCATAACGTCACGCGACGTCACGTCTGGACACAGAACCCTCTGCAACTCGTGCAACTGCTGCCTGCTGACCTGCTCTGAAGAGGATGGCCCCAAAAAAAGTAACCCGTAGCTCCTCTAGCAAGAAAGGTGCCAGTAAGGAGCAGAAGAAGCAAGTTACCAAGGAGACTGGTGTGCCGCCCGCCCCTTTTTTTGGGAGTAAAAAAAAAAGTATGCCTGCAGCAGCAGCAGCGGGATCTGCTGGGGACCAAGCTGGCAGCACCCCCCCCGCTCCATTGGGCTCAGTGCCACCACCACCACCACGCCAACTTAAGTCCAAGCCCTTGAGTGCTGCAGAGGCAGCCAGTATAGTTCTTCAATCACCATCGACCAGTGATGTTGGCTCATCGCAAGAAAGCAGCAGCAATGTCCCTCAATCAACACAGGTTGTTGTAGCTCATCTGACGAGTGTTGAACAACCACAGCCGCAACAACAATCACATGTGCAAGTACAAGCCCAAGTACATGTGGAAGGAGAGGCAGCGCAAGGAGATGCGCAAGCAGAGGTGCATGGAGGGTCACAAGTGCCCACAATAGTTGTTCCTCCCGAAGTAGGGGCACATCAGGAAATCGACAATCAAGGCGAGGTATCATTTGAGGAAGCCACTCCTCCTGCTGATCCTTCATTGTCTTCCACAACCCTAGCAAGGAAGAGATCAAGGGTGGTGTCTACATCCTCTTCAAGCACACCTCCTTCTGATGATACGGATCAAACTTGGGAACCAGCACCACAGCCGTCTGAGAGTGAGGCACACCATGATCCAACAAAGGTACTTAAGCGTAAAAGGAAGCTCGTCCAAAGTCTCAGACTTATGGAGTGTGATGAGGCTCAACAAGAAGTGGCGGATACTGCTGCTGATGAAGACTCTGCCAACGACGACCCAGTCATCATAAAGGTCACTGCAGCCCCAGCGGGCATGCAGCAAACAGACATTTTGACCCTAGCCCGAAGAGCTGCTGCGCGTGATGATGATGATGATGATGTTGTCGATGAGGAGGCAGTGGAAACACCACAATCATTGGAGTTAAGTAGTACACCAACTCGTCCCGCTTCCATATTTCTTTCTGGCAAGAAGAGACCTGCGTCAACCTCGACCTTAATTAGTGGCGGTGAAAGTGGAAAACGTACAAAAGTTGGGCAATCCAGATCCTCCACTTCATCTGGCATTAGCTTCATGACCACCACCACCAGTATCGCCGCCTCCTCCAGGTCCCACAGACACTTCAAGTCCCCAGTTTGGGACTTCTTTACTGTTTGTCCCAAAAATCAAAAGTTTGCCATTTGTACCCTTTGTAAGCTTGCAGTTAGTCGTGGTAAGTCAGGTAGCAACTATGGTACCGGCGGCCAGAGTGGTCATCTTGAGAGAAAGCACGCTGTCAAATGGTTTGCGCACCTAGCTGCGATCAAGAAAGGCCAAAATCAAGGAAACGTTGATGTTTCATCTGATGTTGACGAGCAGGAAGAAGACGTGTCAAACACTTCCCTTACACCCAGTACCCCTGTCAGCAGCACACCCAATGTGAGGCACACTAAGAGTGTTGGAGCGAGTGAGACACCAACGCACAAAAGTTCACCAGCGAGCAAAATTGGGTCAACGAAGTCATTATCAGCCCGTAAATGCTTGGTCCAGGGCAACATTAGAACAATGCTTACTTCAGACGTGCCATATGAACGCAACCACCCACTGACGCGTCTGTATAACACTAAGCTGGCTAAAATGCTAGCTGTGGACCTTCTACCTTTTTCTTTTGTAGAAGCGGTAGGTTTTCTTGAATTAGTTGCAACGCTCTGCCCTAAATGGAAGGTTCCGAGCCGGTTCTATTTTGCCAGAGTTGCGGTTCCAGCACTACATGAAGATGTGCTGCAGGCGATTGGGGCAGCTTTGCAGAAGAGTGCTGTTCACACAATACATCTGACAACAGACATGTGGACCAGTGGCCCAGGCGATGATTACATGTGCATCACTGCACACTGGGTCTCTTTTTCAGGTGTTATAGCAAAGCTAAACGCAGGTGTTGACCCGGACCAAGTTTTCAAAGCTGCTCGGAAACATGCAACACTAGCCATGTTTGGCTTGGAGAAAAGTCACACAGCAGAAAACCTTTTGGAAGAGTTTGACAAAAAGGTCTTGACAATGCTATCCCCCCTAAAACGCAAGATTGGTTATGTTTCCACGGATAATGGCGCCAATGTAGTTAAGGCCATGTTCCTTGGTGACCATGTTAGAGTGCCGTGTTTGGCGCACTGTATCAACCTGGTAGTTCAAAAATTCTTGAGTGATAAAGAGAGTCCAGCGTTCGAGGTAATGGCCACCTGCCGCAAAATGTGCAACCATTTCAGCCATTCTTTTAAGGCCCGGAAGCATCTGCGGAGACTGCTACTTGAACGTGGAATGCCAGTGAAAGCACTCATCCAGGAGGTGGCAACACGTTGGAACTCAACCTTCTACATGCTTGAGCGTCTGTATGAGCAGTATACGGTACTCAATCACTATTTCTTGACAGAGGCTACATCTCAGAAGGAGGACCTGCGGATGAGTAAGGCGCAATGGGCCATAGTTAAAAGCCTGACAGACATGCTTCGTCCTTTTGAGTTCTTCACGCGTGCAGTCAGCCAGGAGGACTGTAATTTGGGAAAAGCTATCCCATTGTTGTGCATACTGGAGCACCAACTGATGGCGGTTTCTTCTGAGTTTCAAAAAGATGAAAAAAACAAAAACATTTCATTTTGTCTGAGAAATTATTACATCGCCTACGTGGTGATGAACGTCTTAAAAACATCAACTCAGATCAGCATTACATTTGTGCTACTATTCTGGATCCACGCTACAAAAAGGCGCTGGCAGACAACGCATTCTTTCCTTTCGCTGATGCAGATGTTCAAAAGTACAAACATTGGTTAGCCTGGTCAGCCAAGAGGTTTGAAAAAGAACGGCAGGTTATTGAAGGAGAAGCCAGTACATCAGCATCAGCATCAGCAGGCCATCCGCAGTCACAAGAATCCACTTCTGCACCTGTGGCTGGGGCACAAGTGACCTCTCAGCCGTTAAAGACACCGGCAACTGGATCATCTGCACCACACACAATGACAACACTAACAGTGGCTGAGGAGGAGGATTGGCTAAGTTTGATGGGGTATGGTTCTCGAAAAAATGTCACAGGCACAGCAAAAAGTAAGCAAAGTGGAGGAACAGTTGATGACCTTGAGTCGATGGTGCAGGACTATCTGAATGACTCAACAGAGGTCTTCCTTAATGATGAGCCATTGCAGTATTGACATGGCAAAAAACAATTGTGGCCACAGCTCTTCAACCTGGCTATAAACTATTTGTCTTGCCCACTCGCAAGTGTGTCTTCTGAACGTGTTTTCAGTGCTGCTGGTGGCATTGTAACTCCCAAACGGAGCCGCCTCTCGCCCAAAAATGTGGAGCGGCTGACAATGATCAAGATGAATCAGCACCTCATACCACCAGATTACAAAGTACGAGAAAGCACGCCGCATGAAGACGAGGAGGACAGCAACGTAGATGAGGGGATTTTTTCTCTGTTCGGTGCCACTGACCTCATCCAGCCTGAATTCGCAGAGTATGATGACGAAATCTTGTTCTTATTCCCTGACACCGAGCCCTGAAAATGAGACAATCAATCAAGAACTTTCTTTTTCGTCCTTATTCACTTTTATTCCTGTGTGCTTTGTGTCTCTCTTTCTTTGTTTTGCACAGTTAATTTAATTCAAACTTTAATCACCTAATCCCAAAAACAAGACCATCATCAGAACTGTCTTCACTTGTTTGCTTATTGATTTGAAGGTGCCGCAGTCTACATTCCTCAGGTTCACAAGTTCTGAAGAACATGCTCCTCTATCCTCCTCCTCCAGACTGCGATTTCCCTCCAAGCAGAGTGCTGGATTACGCACAATGAAGAAAGACTCAGCACTTGTGGGGGTGTTGTACTTCTTTGCGGGTGAGTTGACGGTTTTGGGCCCATTGCTGTGAAGCTCTAATAATGGACAAAAGTGTTTTGGACCAAATATGAGGTGGAAATTTCTTGCCGTTTTTGCTGACTTGCTTGCCTTTGAGGTGCTCTTTGGCGGGGTTCCGGGGGTTTGTGTGTAATTTTTGGTGTCTGTCGAAGCACTGCTGCGACAGTCTAATCTTGATTGCATTTGCTTTTCAGGAAATCCGTGGTGGAAAACAGGAGTTATGATGATTGATGATGATGACGACCTAGCTGCACAGCGCCGCGTTTGGACCGAAGGCCGAGAGACATTGGAAGTATGAGATTTAGCTTTTCCGCTGTTTGGGGGTGTTGTGTCGGGTGTTTTTTTGCGGGTGGGTTGGCGGGTCTTGCCTGGGGCATTCCTGGGAAGGTCTAATACCGGATACAAGTGTTTTGGACAAAATCCATAAGGAACAGCCTTTTTTTTGCCATTTCTTCAGACATCTTGCTCAATGTAGCGTTTTGGGGGGCTTCCTGCTGTTCGTGGGTGGGTTGCGGCCGGGGTCTCTGTCGAAGCACTGCTGCGACAGTCTAATCTTGATTGCATTTGCTTTTCAGGAAATCCGTGGTGGAAAACAGGAGTTATGATGATTGATGATGACCTAGCTGCACAGCGCGTTACTTTGGACCGAAGGCCGAGAGATATTGTAAGTATGAGATTTAGCTTTTTCGCTGTTTGGGGGTGTTGTCGCGTGTTTTTTTGCGGGTGGGTTGGCGGGTCTTGGCTGGGGCATTCCTGGGAAGGTCTAATGCCGGATAGAAGTGTTTTGGACAAAATCCTTAAGGAAAAGCCTTTTTTTTGCCATTTCTTCAGACATCTTGCTCAATGTAGCGTTTTGGGGGGCTTCCTGCTGTTCGTGGGTGGGTTGCGGCCGGGGTCTCTGTCGAAGCACTGCTGCGACAGTCTAATCTTGATTGCATTTGCTTTTCAGGAAATCCGTGGTGGAAAACAGGAGTTATGATGATTGATGATGATGACGACCTAGCTGCACAGCGCCGCGTTTGGACCGAAGGCCGAGAGACATTGTAAGTATGAGATTTAGCTTTTTCGCTGTTTGGTGGTGTTGTGTCGGGTGTTTTTTTGCGGGTGGGTTGGCGGGTCTTGCCTGGGGCATTCCTGGGAAGGTCTAATACCGGCTAGAAGTTTGTTGGACAAAATCCATAAGGAAACACCAGTTTTGGCACTTTTTGTAAGTGAGCGTTCGTTAGGGTTAGCCCTAGCAGCAGGATTGCATGTGTTTAGGGGGGTTCTATTGCAACGCGGTTCTGTTGTTGTAGAGCACTGTTGGAGCGATGCTGGCTATGGATACTTTTGCTTGCAGGCAAGTGGTTTGAATACAATCCACGGTCTGTATTTGGGTCTACTGTTACTTTCAAAGTACGTTTTGTAACCATTTTTCTGCTAGGCATCGTTTTTGGAGATATGATTGGGTTCTTCTACATTTTTGCGACTGGCTTTAGTAAGGGTCTTGGTGGGAGCATTGCTGGGAAGGTCAAATTTTGTTCTAAAACACAGTAGTACACCCACCTTGAGGGGAAAGATCCGCTATAATATTTTGGCCATACTTATTGATCCTTAAAAAGGTGACTCAGACAGAGCACGCAATTTCAAAAATATTGTACTGTCTATTAGGGAAATGAAAGTGTCACTTTTTGAACCACACAGCGTACATACCTTTTATTTATTTATCAGTGGTATTGTAATAGCACTTCCTGTTTTCCGTTCAATAATTACAGGCCGGGTTTCAGTCAACATCCGCCAGGCAGGCAGTGGACAGGGTGTCTCTTCTGTCAGTGGTCACCACCACATTGATGGACGAAGCGTCAGCTGGAATGGAGGAGTGCCGCCAATAAGAGGAATTGTTTGCTGCATGCAACTTACTTACCAATTTCAACAGGACAACTCCAACAACATACGCAATACAGATACAGTATCCATTGTTGTCTTTTATTCTATGAGTGTGACTGCATGTGCTTACCTTTAGTTTGTAACCAAAGATTGTCTGTAAACTCTGTATCTTCAATTATTGTTTGTCCATGCTCTGCTTTTTTTTTCTTCTCTCAACAAAACCTACCCAAAAAGAAACCCCCATTCCCATCCATTTTACAAACCCTAACCCTCTTCCCCCGGGCTGTGTTGTTTTGCTTGATGTCTGACTAAAATGACATCAATAATTCCACACACTTGCTGGGGAGGATAAGGTGATAGCAGCAACAGGCTGGTGAAGGAATACGAGGATATCTTCTAGACTTACTCAGCTTCAGTACTATATCTTCTAGTAGTAGTAGCCAATGTCAAATAAATTCAACGCAAGTACTAGTTATACTTGCAATACTTTACCATTTGTTAGGCTACATTATGGCACTGTTCTAGTGTACTGTCACCTGCTATTTTCTCGATCGTACCGTAACCGTTGTAATGCTACAGTAAGGAGTACAAACAAGGTTTTGTTTTCTTTTTTTCCATAGGCATGCAACTGCCACTGTGTCACACCACTAGTACCACCGCAATGAGGAAATGTCACCCGCCCAGGAATGACAACGTTAATCCCCATTTCACCTGGAGCCAGCCCTGGGCCTAGCCCTAATTTCTAACACAAATTACAGGTAAGATAAGCGTTTGGTGGGAGGTAGTATAATGGAGTATTATTTCGGAGTAGACAAGAGATTGACGGTTGTACTACTAAAGTCCTACGACTGTTCAGGAAAACAAAGTTACTGTTACACCCCCGCCCCCCACCCACCAGACTGAAAAGCAGTAAAAAACAGGTATGGTCAGATAAAGTTGAAAAATATATTTATTTATCCCTAACAAAATAATCTCCCTCACCCACCCTAACCCCAACGATTGTCTCTGAAACGTCCCAAAACGATCCCAACTCCCAAATCCCACCCCCCAAAAGTCTATAAAAAAAGGGCAAGGGACACTCCACTACTGGAGGGTGCTGGTGCTGGTGCATGATGCGGCATGGGCATCATACTCCTTGCGGAGGGTGGCAAGCTCGGAGCGGAGGCCCTTAACCAAGGTCTTATACCTCAGGACCTCCTGCTCCAGGTTGGACATGCGGACTCGTAGGCGGCGTTGGCGTTCCTTGCAGCTCCTGTGGGGGGCAGCTGGTATTTCGGTTGCTTGGCGGTGGCGGTCGGCTTTCTTAGCCCGGCTCGGTCCCGCTGGCTTAGTCACGGAGGAGGATGCAGTGGTCACAGTCGAAGATGTTGCCCCGCTCGACTGCGTGTCCTCCTCCTCCTCCAGGGCCACCAGCCGCCGATACTCGGCGACTGTGGCCTCCAGCCTCCGTTGCCGGGCCAATCTAGCCTGCTCCCTCCTTGTTGTTGATTTGGAAGGAGCAACTATATGAAGAAAGAAAGACATAGTCTGTAACCAATGCTCCTTATTAATAACACAAAGTGATTGAGCCGAAAGTTGGGTCACAGAGTACAAGTAGCAAATTGAAAGCACAGTACATAACTATTGAGGACAGTATCTATGTAACCTCCCACTTCTGCATCCTTGCTCTAACAGTAGTGGTAGTTTAATGAACTAATTCTACGACCACTATGGACTTCCATTACAGTCGACTATGACAGTACACCAGTCTTATTCTTCTTCTTCTCTCTTGTTTAGGGAAATGGGTACGTTATCTTATGCAAGCCGGCAGAATGACATGGACACAGCACAGTGAAGTTGCACCCGAGAAAAAAAGTTGCACACCATGATGATGGAGACAGACTTGCGTTACTGTACCGGTCCAGTACATGCAGGTGGTGAAGCTATTACTTTTCTATTACGGGTGGCACTGAGAATACTCTGTTACAAGGGCTACTGCTTAATTAATTTACCTTTCACCCTACAGTGCAAATGAGTACTAGAAAAGGAAACTGAAGAAGCTAACTAATTTGATTATCTATCACTTCACATGGGACGTATTTAATGACAGATGAGATGACTTTAGGTGCTTTGCTTAATATTGAGTGAACAGTGATACACCCACACATGAATGACGTACTACAAGTAAACTAAAGTTATTAAGAGAGGTACGGAGTGTCCACCGTAATAACCAGATATATGCTGTGAATGCAAACGCAATACAAAGTACTGCTACTATTCATGGTAGTATTGGACACATTTACAATTTCTTTTCCTTGCCTTCCCTGCACTGGGACGGACGTGCGGGTGCGGTGGTACATGCTCTTCAAGGTAACACTTACTTCACCTGGCGACCATCTACTCTCTCTAGATACACATGTGCTATGTAAGAGTCAGAGAATACCATGCTCCAGGCATCCATTCAGTCAAAGTATACGCACACATACAGTTTCTGTTTCACCCACCCAGGCTGCTGTCCTTCCACCCATCCTTGCTTCATCATTGACCCAGCCATGCACCATACCATATTCTTTCCTTCCCAGCCACCTCTGGGTCCAAGCAAACACATATCGTTCTTCTTTGCCAGCCATCATACAAGTTCGCGTCCCACTTACTTACACCCTTCTTTCGCTTTTCGTTCATCCCATCCATCACGTTCGTCTAAGAACTTATTGGGATTCTTCTCACCAAAAACTTCACAGCTAAGTCGAAGTACATTTCGAGGAGGCTACTACCTGGTTGATTTGTAATTGTAATACACCCATGCAGAAAGCACACTATGCAGTCTTCAATCTCAATAAGTAAGGAATATATAGCTTACCTGTTTCCGCCACCACCGTTTGATCCCCCACAGGAACGGCCACCAGCTCTTCTAACGCCGCCTCCTCCCCAGAGGCCTCCGAGTCCAAGTCCAACACAGCCACCTCCGCGCTGGCCCCGTCACCAGATGTTACACCTACAAAGTACATTTAAGAATGTTAGAATACACCACTCACTACTATATAATATTTGGTCTAGGAGAAATGTTAAAAAAACAGAATACAATGTAATAATTTGTGACTGTCTACTCCATAGTAAAAATGTCCCATTTTCCAGGGAAGGCTGTTGTCTTGCTGCACTTTTATGCACAACTGATGAATGCTTGCTTTTGATTTTTAACACGCACCACTTTTTCTCCTAACAGACAGAAGCTTGACTCCTGAGTCCTAAGAACACGACCAGGATCAAGTTCAAACTAGGTGAGAGTTCGGCTCGACCACAAGAAATGTGTCCAATTAATCGTCAGCACTAACCACTTTTCCGTTTACAGTTAAATAGTTTTATGACAAAGTAGATTTTAATAAATGTGTTTACTTTTAATAAAGCTTTTACACTTAAATAGACTCTGTGGTTTTTGTTCCTCTAGACTAGAGTGGATGAGCTAAAGGTTTTGGAATTTTTGCAAGCATGAGTGCCTCTGACACTTCTTGACTGTGCTGTGACTCCGTACTACTCTCTTGTCCTGCGTACGATAATCTAGAGATCATTGGGGATCTATAATCGGTGACTTCGGGAGCTGAATGACTCTGCCACACTATCTAGTCAGTAAGGAGACAGTGCATAGAGGTATTGCTGAATATAATGGGAGTCCAATGGAATTGCCAAATGTCCGATCTTAGTTAGCTACACAGACAGACTAATAAGAATAGTCTAGTAATACCACAGGGAGTCATATTCGAGGCAGGATAAGAATTTATATCCAGTCTACAAGAAGATCAAAGACGATTTAGAAAAAATCGAATGAGGAACGCTAGGAAAAAATATGTACTGTTTATTAAAATGTAAACTTACTGGGGCCAGCAAAGGAGCCCTCGCCTGCCCGATCCTGGCCTGCATCCTCAGCACCCTCCTCCTGTGTCCTCTTGCCCTTGGGGGGAGCTGATGTACAACATGAAAGAAAGAAAAACCAGAAAACATGGATGAGATTTTTCAACCAAATCAAACATTTCAAAAGAACAATAACAACATATTTTGGAAAAATAGCAAATAGATAGACAACTATTCCACGGGATCTATCTCATGTGGTATACTACGTTATTCGTATTGCCTGATTTGCGGAACGTTGACTTAGAAAGTTCCTATGTAACTCAATAAACAGACTACTAAAGAGGTTTGCCTAGGCCTGGCACTGCAGGCAGCAGTGCGCAACACGTGACAGACAAAGTCCATCCTGCTTGCAGATCAGTGAATACTCAAACTATCAATCCACCCGCCACCACCGCCACTATTTCTTCTGATAGCCATGTGACTGTCTAAAGGAAGGACTGGACTTCAGTCTGTTGGGGCTGATTTATAAGTCCCTTGCGGAAGTTGCGGCTGATTTTCCTCCATTGTTGCGTGCCTTTTCTGACGCAGCGGCAGAACAAAAGACTCGCCATGGTGTTGGTGCGGCGTATATATTAAAAAAAAAAACACATATGGGCATATGGGCGATGCATCACGTTGTAAAGCCCTGCGCCATCAGGGGGCGTTCCGGCGCAAGGGAGGGCGTACCTGCGCAGGAACGAATCCTAAAAGTGGCTGAGGGAAATCTACAAGATGTCAATCAGTCACTTTTAGGACAATGATGCATGACTCAAACCCTGCGCGCTTGAAGCCGACGTACGGCTTGATGCAGCATTGGGGAGATAGGGTACCCCAGAGCATTGCTGGAGCTGCGCCATCGTTGGCACGCAACTCCAGCAATGCGCTGCCTTTACGGCACAGATGCGTAAGGCTTCTGTGACGTTTTGGGCCAATGGGTGGTGGTGGCATGGCACACAATTACTGCCGCATCCCTGCTACTTTGCAGGGATGCGCCGGTAATTGAAAATATGACCCTTACTGTCTAGCATTACGCAGTTCTTTTCTTTACAGTACACTCATACATAATTTCTCAGGCCAATGAAATGCTTCTGAACACAACATACAAAACAAAGAAGCATAGTAGCAAGCAAGGCTACTGAGAAGGAGAGCAGTGCACCTGAAAATGAAATGCATAGAAGATTTTGAAATATAATTTACCTCAATGTAATCGGCAGCATTATTGCTCTTGGTAAAGAACAAAGATTTGCAAATAACAGAGCAGGATAAAACAGAGTAGTAAATGTACTACTACTACTACTCACCAAGCCCGGGGACCTCTACGCCGAGCGCGTCCAGCAAGTCCCGCTCCCGGTCCATGACATCGGTCCAGCGGTGGGTGGCCTGGTTATATGTGCGCCGGACCCCAGAGATCTTGTACATGGCCCGGCACACCTTCTCCCACCGCTGGCGGCGCTCCCGGATGCCATAGCCGGTCGCGATCTTGCCGCCTCCCAGGATCGTCTTGGGGAGGCGGCGCTGGACGTGGAAGATCAGTGCCGCCACTTCCTCCGCGCTGAAGATCTCCCTCGGGACCACTTGCTCCCCCCTTAAACGCCCGCACGGGAGCCGGGCACGGGGTGCGGGACCCTTCCCCTTCTCAGGGTGCTTCCCGGCTCCCTTTACCATGGTCTGGGCAGAAATAAACTTAAATGATAAAGAAGAAATAGAATAGTGAAGAAGAAAAGAAAAGAGTTTAAAAAAGTAGTTTAAAAGTAACTAAAAGCTGCAGAAAACACAAAAATATAGAGCTAGAAAAATAGAGGGTTAGATAATAAGTAAAATTAGATCAAAAAAACTTCAAACAAGCAAAGGATGGCAGAGATTGAGAGAGGATAGAGAAAGCATGCCCAGAACCATAGCAATGAATGAGAAACAAGATGGCCGCGCCCGTTCACGACCGCGTGGGTAAGTTCGCGCGAGATTTTCCTTGCGAGTACGCGCGAAATTGTACTAGCGAGCAGCACACTTTGCGAGATTACACATAGCGGGCGGAAACGGAATTACGTCACGCCAACAAGATGGCCGCGCCCGTGTACGACCGATAGGGTAACTTGGCAAACGTATAGCTAGAAGCGCCTCGCGAACACGCGCAAGATCACGCGAACATACACGTCGCAACAAAAACAATTTTGTATTCGCACGTATTCGCGGCTTCCGAAATCGATCTCGCACGGATTCGCGCCCCAAAAAACGCGCGAAATTGCTGAAAAAACGATTTTAGCTAAAATGAAAGCAATGAGCAGGTGCAAAAGTTCAAACTTAACATTAGTAACATTCAAGGTAGTGCTTCCTGATGGGCCCCTCCAGAGTTTGCAACTATTCTATGACCCTGCTATGACCCAAACAGCAGGCTCATAGAATAGCACCATAAAGGTCCTGTGAAAAAAAAATTTCACTGCAACAAAAAGCAAATTACAGATAAGGAAGGAAGCAGGTGCCAGCCAGACTGGAACTTTCAAAATTACTGACACATTAATGAAACACAAATTAATTGATGGCAGTTGAAGAAGGGCAGGTGTGCTTGCTTTTTTCAACCACCATAATCTACAGTGATAAATAAACCTAATAGGTGCCAGTGAGGATGTACTAGAGGGTGGCATGGGTGTCCCAGAGGGTGGCAGTGGTGAAACAGAGGGTGCTGTGAACCTGTGATGATAAACCAGACGTAGAAACAACATAGTCGCGGCCGTTGCAAGCCGAAAAGTAAGTTCGCAATTGCGAACTTGTCCCAAAATCGGCGCGAACACGCGCCAACACAAAAAACGGAAAAATCCGCAAATCCGCTAGAGTTCGCGGATCTTCGCGGATTGCGAATCCGTAAATACGCAAGTTCGCGGATTGCCAATCCGCAAAATCCGCCCATGCTTACTTACTAGGAATACAAGAGTGTTTCATGGCAAATTAATGGATACGGCAGCTAATATGGGAATTGACATTGGCAAATCTAAAGTGTTACAAAAACCATATTGAGTTGAATTTTCTGACAAAGATTTGGAAAACATGAATGTGTTTGGTAGAAAAGTCCAAATCAAGGAACTGATGTCATTATTGAAGAAATGGGGTGACCTAGAAAAATGGAAAACTAGATAGGCAAAGAAAAAGGAAGAGGCTCGATCAAAACAAACTGCTTCTGAATATGTATTAAAAGAGACAGAAAAGGTGGAAAGGTTATGCCCCATGAGAGAGGTACCAGGTGGAGGTTATGTACATGTCCCATGGTCCAGACAGGATATTTTGTCATTTACAAATGATTTCCCAAAACTTTGAGAAAAACCTGTAGAATGGTACAGACAAGTCGAGAGATTTGTGAAGGTTTCAAAATGTCTTTTGAAAGATTTAGATGGATTATTTGACATTGTTGTTCCTGTAGATCTGTGGACAGAATGTAAAATTGCTATTGATTTGGCCGAGTGATGAGTACCCTAGAGACCCAAAGACAGGGGCACCTTCTGGTTATGAAAAAGTACAACCAGGTAATACTCTACTTCAAAGGGAAGGAACCTGCAAAGGAGACTGATTGGACTAGGATAGATAGAACCACCCAGAATAAAGATGAATCTGTACATGCATATTATGAATGATTATTACAAGTATTCAAGCAGTGTATTGGTCTGGATAACATCGATATGAAAGACATGACGCATTTCATCTATCGGTTTGTGAAATTTCGCAATGGATTAAGGACCATAAAATTTTTTGGCAGGCCAAGCCAATAGATGAAATCCTTAAAAATGCAAAATATTGTGAAGATGAGCTAGACAATAAACGAAAAGAATTAAAGGAAAAAGTAATGTGGGCACAAGTGAAATTAGCAGAGCAACAACAGCTTCAATTGAGTCAAGTAAACAATAATCAAAATCAAAGTGATGGTAATGGCGTTAAGCCAAGGAAAAAATTCAATAGAGAGGATGCAAAAAAGAAGTTCCCTTCTCACGGATGTGGCAAGTTGGGGCACTGGAAAAACTATGCAAAATGGTAATATGCAAACTAATGATTTGAATCCACAGACACAGAATGAGGTGCAACGGAAGCCACAGCAGCAGGTAATGCAAAACCAGTTACCCCTTGCACCTATGCCAAATTTTAGGAGCAAAGCACACCAGAGTGTGGATACCACAAATTGAGAGGGAAGTGAAAGGAGAGACACAGCGACATCACAATTTCTTTTGAGTGATACGTTTTTCAGTGAGGACACCTACTGACGGTGCTTGAGAGGGGAGGACGAGGAGTGCGTACATGGCGCCTCCTTGCCGGTAGATCAGTCAGGTCCATACATTGAAGGAAAGGTTGAAAGAAATGATGTCACCTTTCTATTGGATACTGGTGCTACCCGTTCTACTGTGAGAACAGCACCAACCCTACCCCTCTCGGGAGAAGCGATCCAAGTAGTGGGCGTTTCTAATAAACAAATTAGTACCCCAGTTACAGAACCAATGAAAGTTAGAATAGGCAATTTTAAAGAAATGCATAGATTTGTTGTGTGTGATTCAAGTCCAGTGAACCTGTTAGGCAGAGACTTGTTGTGCAAAATGAATTGCACCATCTTTTGCACCCCAAGTGGTATTGAAATTCAAACCCCAGATGAAGACGGAGATTATAAATTAATGTTAGCAAAACAGGAAACTGAAAATAAAAAGTTAACTATAGAAGACCTACCAGAAGAATTACAACATACTGTAAATCCTAATGCATAGGATTTTCCCGGAAAAGATGTAGGATTAATGGCAAATGTCGATCCAATAAAAGTGACAGTAAAGGAAGGTGCAGTTTACCCAAATATTCGGCAGTACAAAATGAGCCCAGAAATAAAAGCAGGTGTTGCAGCAGAAATAAAGCGTTTGGTTGAAACAGGCATTTTACAAGAAATAATGAGCAGTCCATGTAATTTACCCATAATTGGAATCAAGAAACCGAGTGGCAAGTATAGAGTCGTACAAGACCTCCGCAAAATTAATAAGATTGTTGTCCCATGCTGTCCAGTTGTGCCAAATCCTGCAGTACTTCTGTATCAGATACCGTGGGAGGCTGGATGGTTTACCATGATAGATTTGTGTCACGCATTTTTCTCGATTCCATTGCACCCGGATAGCAAATATATTTTTTATTTTGAATTCGACAGTCATGTGTACGTCTGGAACCGCATTCCTCAGTGGTATACAGAGAGTCCTTCAATTTTTAATCAGATTTTGAAAAAGTGCCTTGGGTCCTTGGTGCTGCCCGGACAGTCAGTCCTGGTCCAGTATATAGACGACCTATTGGTGGCATCTAAAACTCTAAATAACTGTGTTGTTGATACCATTGTTTTACTAAATCATTTAGGTGAAGGAAGACATAAAGTGTCACCTGAAAAATGACAGTTTTGCACCACATCAGTGAAATATCTGGGGCACCAGATAGAAAGAGGTGTCAGAAGAGTTACCTCAGAGAGAATTAGAATAATCAGAAACATGAATTTACCCCAAACACAGAAAGAGATCAGAATGTTTCTTGGAGTAGTAGGTAACTGCAGGTAATGGATTGTGGGATTTGCAGTCCTAGCAAAGCCATTGATACAAATGACAAA
This sequence comes from Lissotriton helveticus, assembly GCF_964261635.1. Taxonomy (NCBI): domain Eukaryota; kingdom Metazoa; phylum Chordata; class Amphibia; order Caudata; family Salamandridae; genus Lissotriton; species Lissotriton helveticus. The sequence goes on from NC_136057.1 coordinate 1,774,591,178, forward strand.
GAAAAGAGCAAAAGACCCAGTAGAATGGGATGATGAAAGCATGACTGCTTTCTTGAAATTACGAGAATGTCTGTTTACAGCTACAGGATTAGGGATGCCTGACTATTGGAAAGATTTTGCATTATTCTGTGACACACGAGATAATTGTGAACTTCCAGTTTTGACCCAAACTCATGGTCTAATGAGACGTCCTGTGGCATATTTTTCTTCCACACTAGATCCAGTGGCATCTGCATTGCTCGGATGTCTGAAAGCAGTAGCTGCAACTTGCATGAGTCTCGAACAAAGTGAGTCCATTGTCATGGGACATCCAGTAACAGTGTATGTTCCACATGCAGTTGTGATCCTGTTAACCAGGACCAAGACCCAGTATCTCACACCTAGTCGGCTGACTAAGTATGAGAGAATCCTTGTAGGTGTAGGGAATGTAACCATTGCTAGGTGTAATATTCTATACCCAGCAACACTGCTATCTAATTCACACTTTGCAGAAGTGAAGGAAGAAGTTGAACATGATTGTATCGACGACCGAATACAGTACAAAACCACATCGTGACATAAGAGAAGAGCCATTAATTGATTCGGAATATGAGCTATTTGTAGATGGCTCATGTATGAGACATGAGGAAGGAGGTTTAAGTGCTGCCTATGCAGTGTGCACGTTGGGGTGTCCAATTGAAGCAACTGAAGCAACCTGGAGTCAAGACTGCACAAGTAACCGAACTGATTGCATTGACAAAAGCCTGCAAATTTGGGAAAAATTGGAAAGTAACCATATACACTGGTAGCCAGTATGGTTACGGGGTTGTGCACGACTATGGCCAATAATGGATGCAAATGGAGTTTCTAACTTCTTCAGGTACTCCAATCAAAAATGGTCATTATGTAAAAGATATGCTTGAAGCGATTCAACTGCCAAAAGAAGTGGCTGTGGTCAAGTGTGCTGCTCACAAATCTGGAAATGACAAAGTGACAGCTGGTAACCAATATGCTGACCAGTTAGCCCAACATTGTGCCAAATTTAGAATGGCTGTAAACAAGAAAATTGAAGTAGGCGAAAATAGCTGCCAACTTGTGTTGCTTGAAGGTGTGAGAACCTGGGAAGAAGTGAGAGACTTGCAAAATGAAGCAGAACCAAAAGAAAAGGTAGAGTGGAGAAAGATAGGTTGTCAGAGAAGGGTTGAAGATGGTGTCATTGTTTACCGCGATGGTAGGGCTATGTTACCACACTGTTTGCTTGCTCCTATGGCTAGGATGTTCCACGGAGATTCCCACTTGGGAAGAGATGCCATGATTAGGTTGTTCAGACAGAGTTGGTTCAATGCGAAATTCAGGAACATAGCAGAAGCACTTTGCCAAAGATGTTTAATTTGTCAACAGATGAATCCTGGAAAGAAAACTGTAGTGTTACCAGGAAAGATTGGGAAGGCAGAGGGTCCCTTCATACAATTACAGATTGAGTTCATTCAGTTACCCCCTTCTCGAGGACATATATAAAATACATTCTTGTCATTGTCTGCCTTTTTTCAAAATGGGTGGAAGCTTACCCCACACGTAGGAATGATAGCATCACTGTAGCCAAACTCCTACTCAGAGAACTCATCCCGAGGTTCGGTTTTCCAGTAACAATTGAATTAGACAGAGAAAAACATTTTAATAGTGAAATAATTAGTCCAATCTGTGAAGCATTCAAAAGCTGCACTGTGCATACCGCCCAGACGCTTCTGGAGTGGTAGAACAACTGAATGGCACAATCAAGTCAAGATTGGGAAAGATGTATGAATCTACCCCATTAGAGTGGCCAGATGCTTTACCTCTTGCTCTGATGGGACGCAGAAGTATTTCAGATCGGAACACAGGCTTGAGTACTCATGAGATACTGATGGGAAGAGCAATGAGGCAAGCATGGGTGCCAGGACACAAGCTGATAAATATATCTGATGATTTAGTACTGGAGTACTGCAAAGAACTGGCTGACCAAGTGTGTTCTATCTCTCACCAAGTTGGGGAAGACGCTGTCGCCAGACAAGCAGCTCCAGCACATGACCTGAACCCAGGTGATTGGGTAGTGCTAAAGAAACATACTCAAAAATCTTGCCTTGCACCAAGGTGGGAAAAACCACGTCAAGTGATTTTGGTTACCACCACAGCTGTAAAGTGCGAAGGAGTCCCACACTGGATCCATGCCAGTCATACAAAAAGAGTGACTGAACCTGATGAAACTGAAGCTGAATGTTGTGCAGCTGAGGGGTCTCAAGATGTCGATCCTGAAGGAGCTGAAGAGGAACAACCAAGCACCAGTCAAGATGATTGGATTTTCAGTAGTTGAGATACATGAAGAACATGTAAGAACTAGAAGTCAAACGTATGTAGACAGTCAGAGTGATAGTGAGGATGAGATAGGTCTAGAAGAACGTACTCAGATTACAGAAATTCAAGCCAATGGTAATCTTGAGGAGGATCAGATAAGGGAAAATCAATATACTCAGACATTCCAAATACCTATCACAGCTCCAGAGTCTGAGGAGGGACAGATAAGTAATAGGGCGGAAGCTCGAGCAGAAGAAAATCAAGGGTTCGAAGAGCTTGAGCAGGAACAGATAGGAGTAGAACATTGTGTTCAGGAAGAAGAAGGTGAATCAAATCAAAGTCAAATTCAGCAGATACCTGAACAAGGCCAGATTAGTGACCAGGCAGAAGAAACGGAAATAAGACCTGGACCAAGTCAGATAGAGAGGGATACAGAAGACAGGATTGAAATAGATGTGCCACAACTGAATGAAAATAAAAGAACATTGGAAGAAGGCCAGAGCACAGTGCCAGCTAAAAGACTCAGAAAAGGAGATAAGTGGCCTAGGTTTGTCAAGAGACTGAAATTCCATCTAAAAACAATAAATGAAGAACCAGAACAAATAAATGAAATAACTAGTCAAGCTGAACAGTCTGCAATACAACCAAGAAGGAGAAGTCCATGACTGAAGAGGCTGAATAATAAATTCAGAGGCCCTGAATGGACTTACATTGTTCTTGAAGATTTTTAAAACTTAGAAATAAGTGACGAAAATGATGACAAATTGATTGCTGATCAGACTGACGGAGAAGTGAGACCCACTTGAAAATTTCATAGGGTAAAAGACTGTGTAAAAGCTACAAAGAGTGGTGAAGTCTCCTTGGTCAGAAATGGCTGATCGTACTGTTATTGGAAGACCGAAAAGAAACTGTTTAAAAACATGCTGTAGAATATGCACATGTAGTATAGCGATAGTACTCCTAGTATGGTTAGGACTGACAATAGCTATTCCTTACATAATGAGTAGAGACATGAAGAATGATACTAATGAGCTACAAACAATAGATACGCCTAGAAAAATGGATACACAAGAGAAAGCACTTAGCACTAAACAACAGAAGGTAGATTTAGAAGCATCAGATGAGGAAGGACTACATTATACTGGGATTAAAAACAGAACTCACTTAAATGTATTTGCAAACCTATTAGTACACTATGTAGAAGCTATGGAAATAGAAGATTGCTATGTTTGTATGAAGTTACCTACTTCGGTAGCTGAAGGTGTGACTTACCACCATTTACCGCTAACATATGGTATTTCATGTAGTATTTTAGCTAGTTTATTCTATAAGAAAGGACATTTGCAATATTACTATTCTAATTCAGATGTGATATTTTCTGAACTTCCTATACGTAGTAACCTGAATCCTGTACATACTAAGAGTGATGTAACACGTTACATGGGTGAATATTTTCTAACAATAGGTACAATAGATATAGCTGAAGCACACAAGAATAATTTAACATGCTTATTACGTGAAAAAGAGAAAATATTTTTGAATATGGTTGAGAAAAGGAGAGAGAATTTCCAAAGAAAGGCAAATGATAAGAATAATAAAATTCCTAAATGGGCTGAAAATATAGGGTTAACCCCAAATGGCAAGACTCATGCTGCTATGTTGCTGGATTTCGAAAAGAAAGGGAAACTCTATCTCCATAGGGAAAGAACTAGTTATTATAACAATATATTCAGTGGTTCCAGTGAATGTGAACACAATTATAAGGTAATTGGGGGTTGGGGTTTCAAAGATGGAACTGAACCTGTGTTTCTTGGAATTTATTTTATATGCGGAAGCAAGGCTTATTACAAACTGCCAGATCATTGGTATGGGAGCTGTTATTTTGGAATAGTCTTCCCAAAGATATATAATGTAAACAAAATCACTGGAAACAATGAAGAAACTAATGGATTAATACATAGCAAAGGAGCTAGTTTTGGAGAAATAGTAGGTGATATATTTAGTGCATTGATACCTACAGTGGGAGTGGCTCTGAATACACAAAGAATTTGCAAATTGTCAACAGTAGTGGATCGGTTATCAACTGACACTGCTGGAGGGTTCTTGATGGTCAATACCGAATTGGTTGCGATCAGATCAATGGTTTTACAAAATCGACTTGCTTTTGATACATTATTAGCAAAAGAGGGCGGAGTCTGTAGAATGTTGAAAGCGCAATATTGTTGCACTTACATACCTGACATAAGTGTTGAAATCAAAGGGTATGTAAGAAATATTACACATTTGGAAAAAGAGCTCAAACCACTAGAGGTTGATAGTGCACGGAAGAGACTTACCAATGGTCTCTCCTCTATAGGTAGTTGGCTTTCTAATGTAGAAAAAAGTTTTGTAGGTAGAATACTGATGCCAATGGTGGGAATAGGCTAACTGATTTTAGGGATAATAATTTGTTGCAAATGTCGAAAGCACAAAAAGACATATACAGTGAATAAGAGAGGGACAAAGAGAAATATTAATGAACTTGAATTAGAGGAGTTGAATGGAAATATATACAAGGAAGTGAAAAACTTTCACACAAACAATGAAAAGAAACAAAATAGAAAGTTTGAAGAGATTGAGTTGGGTGAATTGTGAAAAGTTGGCATCTGTTTCATTAATTGGTGATGATATAAAATATCATCAAAGAGGGGATTGATGGAGCAAGGATTCACACGTAATGTGACTTGCTTTTATTCAGCCTTCTCGACATAACGTTAATATACTAATCAACATGTTTGTCCTATTAATATTGCATTACATGACATCTAAGTGAAGCTTGCATATGTGCTTTTACTAACGATAATCCGCTTGCATTAATATGGCCGCTGCTACGCTGGATTTTCTACTGCGCATGTGTCTTTCACACTCACGTGACATGACGTACTCTTTGCTTTGGAGGGAATCTTTTGCTTCTGCGCACTAGAACTAAAATGGCTGCTCTGTGTTACAGCATGCATGAAGCTTGCACTGCTTCTTTTGCTAAGCTGTTCGTTCTGCTTAACCTTAATGCAATAGTTAGATAAAATAATGGGAACAGAGTAGAGATAAATAGTATACAGTGCATTAATTTATTCTGTGTTCTCAAACTGTTTATTTTCTATTCTTACATGTAAATCAATTTGGGCCTGATGCATGTCACTGAACTCCATATTGAAAGAAACTGCGTCTGCGCAGAAGAAACACAAACCCTGAAGCACTGGCATTGAAACCCAGCCAAGTCATGACTTGCTAGAAGATGTTCCTGGGAAAGTCAACTTCTGACCCCTGTGAAGGAAGCTAAACTAAAATATGTACTACATTGTAATCATTATTGATACATTCACTGCCGGGTGGAATAAAATATTCCTTGGGAAAATAAAATTTGATGGGCGGGAACGTTAATAGAATATTCAAAAGAAAAGTTTCATTTTAGTATGGTGTGCTGACCTCTCCTCATTCCTTGTCCAACCAAAATTGGGGATCCTTACACTTGCAACATTGGGGGGTGGTACACTCACCTGGAAAATAGTATAACTAGGGTAGGCTTAGCTAGTTAATTTGTCCGACTTGTCCGAATAGCTGACCTGTCACTGACCCAACGCATTCAATAGGTGTTATGTTATTGTCAGGTTCCAGAACGTGAAGCGCCTGCCTAGAACTACAATCCCCATGTTTCTAGGGAGTAGAACTACTGGTCCCATGATCCTTTGCGACGCTAGGATAAGGCGGGGCAGAACCAGGAAACAGTGCTTGCGATTTTGTAGGATTCGGTGAGCCTGTGTTTGTTCCGGACGTGTCTGCGTTGGATCGTTCCACACATGACCTAGGATTTTCGTTGGGGAAGACTTCAACCCGGTAACGTGTTCGCGCTGTATGCGCTGCTGTTAAGACTGCTCCGCTTCCAATGTTCATGGCAGTCGGAGTAGTCATCAATCCTTTGCGGCTGCAAGGGGTTCTTTTCTCCGCATGTGTTGTTTAGTGCGGTACTGCCTAAAGACAATTCCTCCTTCGGAAGGGGGTCATTAAGTATCCGACTAGTGACGGATTGCAGGGGGAGGAGGTTCTCCGCAATACCGGCACGAAGGGTAAAGTTGATGGCACATTTGACACTAGACTGTAAATGCCTAAGCGGATGTTGGTAGTGATAGGAACTACAACATACCGTGTTAGGTGGTTTGTTTAGCACTGATTTCGTATGGATTACAAGTGCCTAAGCGGATGTTGGTAGTGATAGGAACTACAACATACCGTGTTAGGTGGATTTGATTAGCGCTGATTCTCTATTCGGATTACAATTGCCTAAGCGGATGTCGGTAGTGACAGTAACTACGACATACCGTGTTAGGATCTTCTGGTGACCATTTTTCTTTCGAACTTGTTTGGTATCTTTATGCTGCAGTGCCTTGCCTGTTGAAGGGGTTCTTAGTACTGCTGCACCTTCCATGCCTCCAAAAGTGTTCTGCTTATGACAGCTCTGCATTACAGAATACAGGGTTATACTTAAAGCTTTAGTTTTTCTACTGTGTGGGTAGGTATCAAGAGTATTGTATATATTTAGAAGGTCAGGGTACTTGTTCTGTAGGCTGATGTTTATGCTTTTTGTGTTATGCAGGTAGGAGGGGTTCATGAAGACAGCTGTGTGAAGAGGCTAGGAAAGAGTGTAACTCAGGTGAACTTAAGAAATGTTTATTTAGCGAGAATTAAATGAGTGTAGCCTTAGAAATCTACTAATGCTTGTGTGCTTTGTATTTACAGCTTCTTGTTCCCCGCTGACCCTTCCCCTTCTATCTTTTCTTTTGGGTTTTTCCCCTTTTGGGGTTTTTTCCCTCACCGTATCTCCTGAATACCCTGTGATATTATTTCGGGGTGTTTGGGGGGTCCGGAGGTGGAGCATTTCTTCTGCATGCGGATCCTGCGGAGTGTGATCTTGACAGTTATGTTAAGGTGTGCTTATAAAGCGCTCTGTCACCGTGGGTTTCCTGGCGCTGGTCAGATACTAAGGGAGACGGAGGAGATTAACCGGATTGTGGGAAGAGCCAAGTTTTTAAGGATTTGCGAAATTGAATAAGCGAGTTGGAGAATTTAAGCGAGGGAGGGAGAGAGTTCCAGAATTTGGGGGCCAAGAGTGCAAATCTCCAGCCACCGATTCTGCAGAATTTAAAGGAAGGAACAACCAGAAGACGGAGGTGAGAAGATCTGAGGTTACGTGGAGGGCAGTAGGGACTGATAAGGGATTTCAGGAAGGCAGGGCAGGGGCCGGTTAGGGATTTAAAAGTGAGGCAGCCAATCTTAAAGGCTACCCTCGAAGTGACAGGAAGCCAGTGTAATTTGGTGAGAAGAGGTTTGGCGGATTGCCATTTCGGGGTCCCGAAGGCCAGTCTCGCCGCTTGGTTCTGGACGATCTGTAGTCTAGAAAGGAGGACTTTAGGCAGACCATGATAGAGAGAATTCGAGAAATCCAAGCGGGAGAGAACAAGAGCCATGATGACTTGAATCAGGGCTTCGGGAGTCAAGAGATAGGCCACCTTCCTGATCCTGCGCAGCTGATACATGCAGGAAGAGACCACCATCCCTATTTGGGGCTTAAGGGATAGCTCGGAGTCAATGATGACCCCGAGACTCTTCACCGAGGCCACAGGGGTGGGAGAGGGGCCAAGCTCTGCCGGCCAGAAATGCGGACCCCAGTGGGTAGAGCTCTTGCCCGGGAGAAGGAGCTCCGTCTTCCCGGGATTCAATTTAAGTTGATTCTGGCTCATCCACTGGAGAATGTGGACCATAACCGCCTGGAAATTAGAAGTAGCAGAAAGAGAATTAAGAGGAAAGATGAGTTGCAGGTCGTCAGCGTAATTAAAGACAGTGACGTCCCACTGCCTCAGAGAAAAGAGAAGAGGTTGAAGATACAGGTTGAAGAGGAGAGGAGATAAGGAGGAGCCCTGGGGGACCCCGCAGAGTGAACGCTCCCTAGGGGCCCTAAAGGTACCCAGGCTGACTGTCTGAGAACTCCCGGTCAGGAAGGATTCGACCCATGCCAGCGCCAGGCCCTGGATGCCGGCCTGCTCGACACGGTGGAGAAGGATGTTATGGTCCACCGTGTCGAAGGCGGCCGACAGATCTAAAATAACCAGGGCCTGGGGGGTACCCCTGTCCGCGCCGTCTCTCAGAGCATCCAACACGGCCAAGATCACTACCTCCGTGGAGTGGCCGGGTCTAAAGCCGGCCTGGTTGGCTTCGAGAAAGTTGGAGCTCTCGATGAACTGAGAGAGACAGGCGGTGACGTGGGCTTCCAGAATTTTAGAGAAGTAGGGCAAAAGGGAGATAGGCCGGTAGTTCGCCAAGGCTGCGGGGTCGGCTCCAGGCTTCTTCAATAGAGGCACCAGAACGGCTGCCTTGAAAGAGCTAGGCACCGAGCCAGAAGAGAGTGAAGAGTTCAACAGAGGGAGAATACTGTCAGGTAGAGAAAGGCATATGTCCCGTAGTATGGATGGTGGACAGCAATCGTCCGGAGAACTGGATTTAACACGGGTGCCAGTGTGGCCAAAGATTTTGAATCAAGAGAAGGGAAATGTGTAAAAGAAAGTGCATTGTGAGGGGGACAAACAGAGTCAGTGCCAGGAGAGGTGACCGGGATAGTGTCCTTAATCATAACAATTTTCTCTAAGAAAAACATGCTGAGAGCATTGCATGACTCCGGTGTAGGAGCCTGGGTCGGGAGCGTCCTGGAGTCAGAGGTAAATTCGTCAAGGACTTTAAAAATCTCCTTCGATTTACAGGGGGCAGATAAGATTCTCTTAGAGGCATATGCTGTTTTGGCCGCAGAGATGGCTTTTTTGTATTCATTGCGAGCGGCCACATAAGTGTCTCTGCTCATGGGACAGTAGACTCTCCTCCACTTACGCTCCAGTTGGCGTAGCTCCAGATGTTGGGTTTTTAGTTGGGAGTCAAACCATTTGTGGGAGTTACTATGCCGAGAGCGGGGAAACTTGGTTAACGGAGCAAAGATATCGCTAGCTGACGTAAGCCAGTGAGAAATGTTACCGTCTAGCTCATCGATGCGGATATCGTTAAGGAGGGAGGGACAGGTCTGTGACAAATGAGAGAGAAATTTGGGGGAGTCAGCAGCCCTCCACTTGCGGGCGACACCGCCCTCCAGTGGGGGGGCCCTGATGTTACCATCGACAGAGATTATAGTCTCGATCAAGGAGTGGTCAGACCACACACAAGGCGTGATTTGCGGGCAAGAAGACTTAACCCCATGAATCCAGATGTGGTCGAGAATATGGCCACCGCTATGGGTGGGGAACTTAAGAAGTTGTGTGAAGTTTAAGCTCGAGAGAGTTTCAAATAGCTCAGTGGCGTGCGGCCCGGCATCCTTGTGTTGGAACCAGTAATTAAAATCGCCAAAAATGGCGACACGAGGGGAGGAAGTGATGAGATTGGCAAGCTGCTCAGTGAAGGATGAGGGGAAAGAGGGCATAGGGTGAGGGGAGCGGTAGAGTATTATAACAGTGACTGCACCCACCTCAGTTCCCAGGCTGAGAACCAGGTTATCCACTTCGGGGAGGGTCATGGAGGCGGTGGCGATGATTTTTAAATTCTTGCGTATTACCGCTGCCACCCCACCACCGGGACGGCCTCCAGGGCGATTAGCATTCAGCAGATAATAGTCTGGGGGTAATGCCGCCAAGATATCAGGGAGAGAGTCGTCGGTGAGCCATGTCTCTGATAATAAAAGAGCATCTGGACTCTCAGCCAAGAGTAGGAGAAGGATGTCAGTTTGGTGTCTAACAAGAGAGCGGGTGTTTAGGTATAGTATTCGGATGTGTGATTCAATAGGGACGGGTGGAGCGTGTAGCGCATCAGATCCCAGATGAACAGGGATATTCCCCGTGATTCCCAGTGTAGAAATGCGAGCTCTGACAGCAGGCGGAAGAGAACATGGGAAAAATTGTAGGCTCTTTAGAGCAGAGGGGGTGTAAAAGATCGCAGCGGCAGCGTCCCTGGCCCCTGGGCCCGTCCGGCCGCGGACGGGCGCAGACGGGCTTCCCTTTGGCGCGCAAACGGCGCTCCCGCTGCGCTCGTCCGCTGCGCTTCCGAAGGATACACATTTTATCTCATAAGGGAAGGGGCCGGAAGGGACGTGGCCTCGGTGACCAAGAGCAGAGGGCTGCGGAGCACTCTGTCAGAAGATTCGATAACCCAATCGGGGTTCTGGGAGCTGAAGTGCTGACGAAGCACTTTGTCGGGGAAATTGATAACCCAATCGGGGTTCTGGCTGTTAGCTGCAGAGAGGGAGTAGCGCAGGCGTTGCAACTTAACTGCCGGTGCCAGTCTTAACCTTTGGTGGTCCTGTCCTGATCCAATTTGGCTTTACCTGTTCTGATTCTGATCTGCACCTGCTAGCCTACTGGCGACTGCAACTTTCGGGGTTCTGTCCTTTAAACTGACCCGTGGCCAGGGTTAGTTCTTCACACCATTCTAGGTAAATATAAAAGCCATGTGGGTTCATCATTTATTTGTTTCCTTCTTTTTACCCTCCCTATCGCTACATGTGTTCATATCATGTTCCTTCTCTTTACCCTTCCCTACTGTTAAATGCTCGTAAACAGTTTAATACATCTTTTGCATAGTTACATGTTGATTCTAATATTCAGAATAGAATGTCTCTTGGTGTTTAATCTTTGGATCATGACATTTAAAAGATTTTAGATAAAAGAGTTTAAACCTTTCCCGAGTTTGTGGTTATTATATGAGTGCAATGTTATTTTCCTATTATTCTTACACCCTTGATCCCTTAGGACTTTAGGTACCGGTGACGTGGATTGGTAAGTCAAGGTATAAAAGGTCAAAAGTCCTAAATGAATAAAATACACTGATAGTAGAGCGAAGGTTACCTGCTTAATTTTTTAAGTTTATTGATTATGGGCACAGGTGAGTATTGGTAAAGGATTAGTCGAGTGACCTGCGCGCTCCATCAAGATACCCCTAACTTCTGGCCAATAACAGTTTTTAGCAGTGGCGGCTGCTAATGCATAGTACGGGGTGATTAGAAAACAACACTTTTTGACTTGCCTCTGCTGCCTCTCTTCTGTCCTTCTTCTGTCGATGAAGCAGAAGGGATACATGCTCCCAGACTCCCCCAGCCAATCACGGCACTGCTGTCATCGGCATGACAACAGTGTCATGATTGGGCTGAGTGCCCTGGTTTGGCGCTCAGACAGGAAGTGGGAGCCTGGGCATGTTCTCTACCTTGGCTGTGCAATACAGCCGGGTGGAGTAATGGCTGATGTCTAACCACAGCAAAATAAACATATAAATTGAAATTTTCATCTGCAGTAAATGGATCCAGCATTAACCATCAACAATACAGCCTTACCACGTAGGCCCGCCACCAAACAACCCAGCCAAGTGAAAAATCTAGGGGTAATGATGGACTCCAGTCTATAAATCATAATCAGGTTTGTTCCATAGGTTTATGCTGACGCTTTGTTCCCTCATATTGTCTATTAAGATATCTCCTCTCCCCCTTGCTTGAAATGCTTTTTCCACTTTGCTTGCGGAAGATAGAAAAAATATCACAAGAATAATAAGTCAGCTTCTGACTAATATACATTGGGATGGATGAAGTAGTGGTTTGAACGGCCTCAAATAACATGCACTGTGGCATATCTGAGATATTAATTGCATTGGAGCAGTAGGCAGAAATCAGAAGGAATCATTGCAAGTAAGTCCGTATTTGGGATACCAACTGTTAAACAGTACAGGTCAGTAATTCAACTTTGGGGCTCAGTCTGCTCAGGAAAGGAGAAACAAGAAGAAAGGGAGAGCGAAGAGAGAGAAGGAATAGAATGTGCCAGGGTTGCAGGTGAGCTGCCGGTGCATGGACGGGACATCGCTTGCCAGCTGCCACCTCAGTCATTTAGGTGTGGTGACAGATCTCTGCAGAGGATGCCCGAGGAAGGGCTGTGGAAATTGTGAGACGGAGTGATGATGATGGAATGTGAGGTGAGGCACTATACATGGGCAGATCATTCTGGCCCCTTCAGGAGATCTTGACCCGACCTGTGACCTCAACGTAGGTCCAAGCTGACTGAGAGAGATGCAATACTGTCACACTCATCTCCACTTCCTGCTAGTTGTGGCTGGGCACACACACTGTTCACCTTTGCGGTGTGGGTACCAAGATGTTTGAACAAGAGTTTGCATGTTTGCACTTGTAGATAGCGATTGGCGCCATTTTGAGAAAGAGTTGAATCCATGCGTAGGGCCTCATAACAATGGCGGTAAGACTGCCACCAGTCAGTGGCGGTCCAACCGCCATCCATAGAAGCGATCCGACTACCGGATTATGACCCAGCGGTCGGAAGCATCGTTTTTAGGGACAGACCGCTGCTTTTCCAATGGGCTCAAGGAGCCCATCAGACAGCAGTCGGATCGTAATCCCTACAATAGGGGTGGTGCCTGTACAGGCACTGCTGTAGGGATTACGATGTCCGTTTCGCTTGGCATGTACAGGCCGTCCAACCGCCATGTACAGGCAGGCGGAAAGAAAGTTTTGGGGCCCCTAGCAGGGCTCCCATCCCCCATTGGGATCCGCTATGGGGCAAGGAGGACACATGTGGTGCCACCACAAAAATGAATCGACCCTGTGCCAGGCACCTCATGGTGCCTGGCACACGGTGCGTGGATGTTTAAAACATGCCTGTTTCTATTGTGGCTTGTGCTTTGGCCCTTTTACGGGCCCCTGTACAAGCCACAATAGAAAAGGGCATGTTTCCCACCACCTGCACAGCAGTCAGATCGGCAGGTGGAACTTCTGACTACATGTCGGACGGTATTCATCCCGCAATGATGGCAGTCAGACGCTCGTTTGAGCGCCATCATAATAAGACCCTCAATCTTTGTCATCCGGGGTGAATAGGCTAATAAGGATCAACCATCTGTATGGTGAAGCATAAATGTTGAGGAATTCACCAACTGAGTCTTATTCTTTCTAGAGGGTGCTAGAGGATGAGCTGTAAAAGTAAGGTCTTAAAGATAAGCCACCATGGTCTTCAGGCGAAGGCAGTGCTTAATTTGCAAAGGAATAAGTGCTAGGCCAAAATTTTGCTCACAAGCCTGCTGCCTACCCTACAGTGGCAGGACGACACATATGGTAGGGTGGGTAGAGGGGGCACATGTGGGGCAGGGCAGCGCATGGTGGGAGCGCAGAGTGGGTATTTAGTAATAAAAAAACATTAAAGACTTACCTGGGCCTGCCAGCCTCCTCTCTCTCTCCTCTGCTTCCAGTTCCTGGTCCCAGCAGTCTCTGGGACACCATCACGGACTCCCCATCAAATCCCTGTGCTGCTCTCAAGCATGAAAGCTGTGTGGGGATTGGCCTGGGTGGGCTGGATAAGCGCCCACTTAGGCACAGGGAGTCTATGCTATTTCTCCAACCTGGCTGTGCAATACAGCTGGGTTGGAAAACCTAAGTGCGCATGTCAGTTTGGCTGGCCTAAGGCGGCCGTCCAAACTGACAAGAGCACTTAGAATATCACCTACCACTCCTCCTACCCCTCCCATGGCCCATCCTTGCCCCTCCCTGTACACACAGGCTCACCAAGCAGCTGAATAAAACGATAATAAAATATTGTTTTATTTTTCAGCTGCTGGTCTGAGCCAGTTGAGCACGCTCCTCCGCCATTGCAGAGGAGCCACCGCTTCTGCCCTATCAGATGTCAGGGTGCCAATAACTAGGCAGTGAATTCTTAATTCCACCTCATGCTTCTTTAATCAACTACATACCCTTCCTGACTCTTCATTTCACTTTTTCAGGTTCTTTTTCATCCCAGCTTTCTTTCTTTGTCACTCTTTTCCATCTTTCGTTTCCTCCTTCTTCCTCCTTTGTGTGTTCCTCTCTATTCTCCTCTGGGCCAAAGTGCCATTTTCTTAAAACGAGTGCTGGTGGGCTCTACCTGCAACCACCAGCTCAAATTAAGCACTGGGCGCTGGTGCACCCTACCACCCAATGAAATTTTAAATGATGAACCTCTAAAGAGTGGAAGGCCTCCAAAGACTGCCCTTCTGTGCTCTGCTTTTGGTCCAGACACCCCACTCATTTCTGTCACTTCACCTTTCTTTTTTCCACCTACAGGAAGATATCTTGGAAAATTCTCTGTGGAGGGCTTGTCTGCTGATTCACACACCCTACCCACAGCCTCTCCTGCAGCAGTTCCGGTGCAATCCAGGATTTCAGTGGGATGCAAAAAGAACGAGTTACTTACCTTGTGTAGTGACTTTTCTGGTAGAGATTCAATCTAACCACATAGTTCTCATGTTGTGAATTTTCCCAAGCGCCAGACTGGATCTGGAGAATTTCAATTTCAATTCCTTCAAGCATTAGCGTGTGGTGTCATGTGGCTCCGCGTTGGGTTCATACTGCCCCAGATCTGCTGCACCTCAAAGCTCTGACATCAGTTTCTTTTTGGATTCTGTCTGCACCATCGACACAGAGCCCATAGAAATCAGAATTTGCCAGTGTGTAGCTCTCTTCAATGGAATCTTATTAATGGACCGCATAATTCCATTCCACAGAATGGTAAAGTGGATGGATTGGTGAGGAACCTGGGGTTTAATAGATTCTCTACTAGAAAAGACGTTACTGAAGGTAAGTAGCTGGTTCTTCTTATAGAGGCTTCTAACCACAGATTCCTCACCCTACAAATACCAAAGCAGTATTTCCCCAGATGGCGAGTCTGTGGAATGGCTTAACCTAGGAAATGCTACAGGACAGATCAGGTAAAGTGCCTGTTCCGCCGGACCTGGCTGTCCAGGCAGTAGTGCTTTGTGAATGCGTTGAGGGACGCCTATGTGGCAACCTGGCAGACCACGCACCAGCGTGGCGGTAGCAGGTTTTCTGGGGGATGCTTTTTGGCTAGCTTATAGCAGTTCTTAATACACAAACCAATCTTTGAAAGATGGTTATTTTCTTTACTGTGTTCCCTTTATTGCTCCAGGGAAGCCCATAATGAGTTGATCATCCAATCAATGGTCTCTGGTTTGATGTAAACACTGAGGGCCATATTAGGGTTAAGAGGATAGAGCTGTTCCTCCTCATTAGAGGGGTCAAGTGGAGGGTAAAAAAATGCAAGAGTGATAATTTGCCTTAAATGGAAAGGCATGACTGCCTTAGGCAGGAATGCCGCCTTCATTTTACCATTTTGGTGGATGGATGCCTGGCTTCCAAAAATACACCAACAACTTTGGGAGGTAGATTGAAATAGATACACTGTAGGTGTGGTCAGGGTCAGGACATGCATGAGTACTCTATGATGAGGTCTGGACCCGGGCCCATCTCGCTGAGCTATTCCAGCAATTTATCCATGCCCCTTCTAGCTTCCGGTGATGGCCGCTGATAGCAGAGCCCCACCAACGGAGACTACATGGAGTGACCCCAAGAGAAAGAGGTGGAGAGGCGGGTGATAAACTCATATCGGAACCTTGAGCTTGTGGACCACGGTGGGACTGGAGGAGTGGAATCAAGACCACACTCAAGTAGAAGCAGGCCAAGCATGCTCTTCAGAGAGGACCAATGAGGCCCTGTGACTCTAGCAGTCAGAGCAGAATCATCCGCACCCCCTAGGAAGAGTGCCAGACTCCCCTGGATGAATGACTACCTTTAGCACCCTACGAACATGATGTGGATGAAGGAAGCGCCCAACCCAGAGGGGCCCCAGGCACCATAGTCAACAAGTTAGTTTGTTCAAAGCCTATCATGTTGCTTTGGAAGTGTGGAGGACAGGGCCGTGTCTGGGGTGTAGCTAACTGGGCTCCCTCACCCTCTCACGCCAGTAAAGGACTTGACGCTGTGTCTGGAAGCATGTGTGGTTGTTCCAGATTCCTACCACATGGTACTTAGGATTTGATCACAAACCACTCCAAGCTGACCACTCAGAAGAGGATTGAAAATTGCTAGGAGGGGGTGGAAGCCCCGGCTAGCTCACCCAGCGGCAAGGCATAAGGGTTCATTGGATACACTATGATGGCGTCCAGTAAGGTAGAATGTGCTCACATGCTAACTAAACAGAATCTTCAGGTCTGCCTTAGTGACCATCATGATAATATAGAGAATATGGTGACCCTCCAGATGCAAGCGCTGAAATCGGACATGGCCTCAGCCTTTTTGCATTTGACTAAAGAGCTACAGGCAGTGGGGGAGTGAGTGGCTACAAATGAAGATCACATTGTGGCAAAAATCTGATGTACGCCACATGAAACACAGGCTATACCTCAATCAGTACTTTTCAGAAACAGCTTCCAAAAAGTAAGGCATTATGATATGGATGCATAAAGATCTCCTATTTAGAGGAGCTCAGAGTCTTGTGGTATCCTTTTCTACATCCTTTTTTATAATAGCTACACACTTGAGTGAATGCTCAATGCGTTTTGCAACAGTCAAAACTTCATCAAGAGAGGGCTCAACTTTCAACCACAACTCTTCCCTGACCTTTTCTATTCCACATCCAAACATAAACTGATCACGAATACGTTCATCAGTGAGATTACCGAACTTACATGATGATGCAAGTTTTCTTAGGCGAGTTACATGTGTTCTATTGTCTCATCTGAAATTGCATACATTTCATAAATTGATATCTTTCAAGAATCGTACTGATCTTAGGTAAATAATAATTATCCAATTTTCTTATACATATTTCATAATCATTTAAACTGTTTGCATCTGAAGAAGGTAAGTCTGGCAAGTCATCAAAAACATCCTGACCTTCAGACCCTAAGCAATGGAGCAATAAGGAACACTTCCTCTCAACACTAGGAGAGGGACCACAGACTTTGGCATATCATTCCCACCCTCGTCGCCAAGTTTAGGGTGTCTAAGGTGATATCAACATAAGATCCATTTGAAAAGTCCTTCTGTTCCAGTGAGTTGCAAGGTGCGTAGTGTGCCCTTATCTGTCAAAGATGATATGAAAAAGGAAATAGAAAAATTAAAAGAAAATGGGATAATTGAAGAAATAGACGTTTGTGAGTGGATGGCTCCGGTTGTTGCAGCACGAAAACCGAATGGCGATTTACACCTCTGCATTGACCTGAGACAACTTAATAGATGTGTGGTTGTTGACAGATATCCTTTGCCCAATATTGCAGAGTTGTTGGTGTTACTTGCGGATGCTAAGGTATTTAGCACAATTGACCTCACCTCTGCGTATCATCAGATTGAGTTAGAGGAGTCATGCAGGGATTATAAATCATTTATAACACCTTTGGGCACTTTTAGGTTCAAGAGGATGCCTTTTGGCTTAGTATCTGCCTCTTCCGTGTTTCAGCCAGTGATGGAAAGAGTTTTAAAAGATGTTCCTGGTGTATGTATATATATCAGGATCATGTTTTAATTTTTGCCAAGGATGAATTAGAACATGATTCAAGATTGAAGAGGGTACTAGAAAGATTCAATAAACACAATCTTACTGTGAAGGTGGGCAAGTGTAAATTTAGGTCCAGCTCAATAAATTACTTGGGGCATAATATTTTAGGTGATGTATGAGGCCCAAATCTGATTTGATTGATACCATAGCAAAAATGAGTGCTCCTGAAAATAAGGAAGAACTTATGAAATTCTTCGGAATGATTGAGTACTATGCAAAATTTGTAAAGGGGTTTGCTGACTTAACTGTCAATATGAGGGGTTTATTACGTAAAGGAGAGGATTTTTGTGGTTGAGTCTTTGTGAGAATTAATTTATTGCTATAAATGAAAAGTTAAATCAAGCTCCTTCTCTAAAAAGTTTCAACCCTAGAAATAAATCCATTTTACTCACTGATGCAAGCGAAAAAGGGTTGGGTGCTGTGCTGGTACAAAATGGTCCAAACGGGATGCAAACTATAATGTTCTTGTCTAGAAGTTTAAGAGATGCTGAAACTCGATATTCAGTTGTTGAGAGAGAAGCCTTAGCTGTTTTTTGGGCTATAGAGAAATGTAAAAAAATTCTTTGGGGTTTATATTTTGATGTTCATACGGATCATAAACCTTTGATGGAGAATTTTAGCAAGAAAGGATTAGATTTGGTCTCTGGGAGAATAACCAAATGGATTATTGGACTAAAAGAGTATAATTTTGGAATTAAATACATTCCTGGTATTGAGAATCGTGTTGCAGATGTGCTTTCACGTTTAGTCTCTAGCGACCAAATGGAAGATGATTCTTCTGACCTCGATGAGGAATTGGTATGTGTTGTATACTATGAGTTTATATCTGAAAAAAATGGTCTGAGGAGTTAAAAAATGATTAAGTATTATGTGATGTGATGTCGTTAGTTAAAAATGGATGGAACAACAATAAGGATGGGTCTGTTTTAACTAAATCATTTTGGATTGTTCGTAATGAGTTATCAGTGGATAATGATTTGCTGTTTCGTAGGACTAGATTAGTTCCACCTACTAGTCTTAGGAAAGAATTGATTGATTTAGTGCATGTTTCACACTCAGGTCTATCTAAAAGCAAAGAAAGGCTGCGTATGTCTTACTGGTGGCCTGTTATGGACAGGATGATGGAGCGTGTCATAAGGGATTGTCTTCCTTGTAACATCAGTGACAAGGCTTATTGCACAAATGTACAACCCATGGTTTTGAGGAGACGTCAGAGTGGTGCTTGGCAGGATATAGCTCTTGATTTGGTTGGGCCTATACAGGTCAAGGAATCACAAGTGTTCCTATTAGTGGTTATTGACATGTATTCTAGATGGCCTGAAGTTTTCTTTTTATCTGGGGTGGATTCCGGTAGAGTTATTCAATGCTTGAATTAATTGTTTGCCAGGGAAGAATTTCCTGCTACAATTTTGACTGACAATAGAGTTCAACTAGTTTCTAAGGAAATGGAGCAATTTTTATCTTCTAGAGGTATAGTCCGTAAAACTTCTTCTCTTTATCACCCAGAGGCCAATGGCAAGGTCGAGAGATTCAATAAAGTGATCAAGGAAACTATTGGATTAGCAAAAAGTATGTCTTTAGATTGAAAAAAAGTGTAATAGTAAAGGTGGAGGAATACAGGCATACTCCTCATTCTACAACGGTAAAAACCCATTCTTGTTGTTTTGTGGGAGAGTACCAAATACGGCTGTCGAACCATTTTGGGTTAATAAATATAAATTAGTAAAAGGTAAGGAAAATGTATGTAATAGTGAGAAGATTCTTAAAAATGAGAAGGACAAAGCTGAACGAAGGAAAGCTTATTTCGATTAAAAAAAACTGTTAAGAAAACTGTTGTAAGAATAGATGATTGGGTCATGATTAAGCATCCTGGTATGGTGGGTAGCTCTGAAACAAAATTAATGAAGCCTATCAAAGCGATTAAGGTTTTCAATAGTGCCATTCAAACACAAGACCATCGCATATGGAATTTGAATAGAGTTGTTGTTGTTAGGAAAAGCTTGCAAAATAATAAAAAGGTGATTCCATTGAAGGAAAAGAATAATTGCATGAAAAATAAATCTTGTATGTGGAATATTCAAAAAAAAATTAGATGTTCTGTAAGAGTATCCAAACGTCCTGGTTATCTTTCACATTTTGTATGAAGTAATGTATTTTAGTAAAAAGTATATGTTAGCCTTTGTTATTTTCAAATTTGAGGAAGGGAGATGTGTAGTATTTATTGTACTGTAGCTTTAATATTTCTAATGTGGAATCATAAGTATGTAATGGTGGATGCTTGCATGAAAACATTCTATTTGGAGTCAGTTTATTTCTTGTACTGCTTGTTCATGCATGGGATCTTTTACTCTTGGATTAAACTCCATTTGAAGACATTCCTGTGTCCTGGATTTATTATGGAGAATACTTCAACTAGAAAATAAGAGATTTCCCTTGTGGGTCACATATATATTTTATATTGTGTCCTAGTTCACATCAATGCTAAATAAATTTTTGTGTATATTATAAAAAATGGAAAAAAAGTATCTTGATGATGAACCATGTTTTTATATCTGTCTTAATTGCTTAAAAAGAGTATAATGAACTTGTAAGAAAAGAAATGCTGTTATATGAAAAAGTATCTAAAAAAGTTTTGTGATATATATATTTATCTAAAAAAGAAATAAAATTTCATAAATATAAACCTAAAAACACGTGTTATTAGCATATCTTGAAGGACATGTAACATTGATGTGAACTAGGACACAATATATAAAATATGTGAGCCACAAGGGAAATCTCTTATTTTCTATGTGTTGATATCTTCCCCTCTTTTCCCTGGCTCCAAGTAAATTAAGAGGGGGTCCCCACTTTCATACTATTGAATACTTCAACTAGTCCTTTGTCACCCCAGACTTCTTGAAGCTTTGGGAGGGGAACAAAGGAGCTTTCCAGTACCAGATGTGGGTAACCTAGAAGATTCCCCCACTTTAAAGGCTGGCATAAAAATATATATTGGACCCTCAGACCAACTCTTTAGTATACTCCTGGACTTGCAGATATTACAGGAGAAAGACTACCTTGTTCCCCAGAGGACTGCTCTGCTGCTTGAGGCCAGCCTTGCTCCCCACCGGATTGCCATGGTGCTACCTGAGGGCCGCCCTGCTGCTTGAGGCCTGCCTTGTTCCCCAGAGGCCTGCCCTGTTCTCTGAGAAGGAAGACTGTACCTGCTCCCTTCATCTCAAGCTGACCTGAGGTAGTCCAAGAGTCACTCAGCTGACCACCTGTTCTGACCAAGGTGACACACAATATCCAGAGGTCTACCTGCAACTGTCCAGCTGACCTGTTGCAACTAGACCTGCGTGGACCTGCAACTGGACCTGCATACTCCCTGCTAGAAGGAGTGACTGATTCCAAAGAAGTGCCTCCCAGGTCCTGGACCATTGGCTGGCATCAGAGTGCATTCCTCTGAAAGGAAAGGAGAAATCCTAAAGTTTTGGGCTCTTGGAGACTATGAACCGAACTCTTTATGCTGGACTTTGAAAAGGAATGTTGTTCAGTGGGACTAACTTGGTCCCTGTATCTAGCCTGCGCTCCATTGTGGTTGGTCTAAACTTGTGACTTTGCCCTGGACTAGCACTACTAGATGACCACGAGTGGCTCTTTGTGTTATTGGGTGCGATACATACCTGAAACTTTGAAATTGCATATCTCCAGTTGTACCGATTGGATTTTTGTCATTTTAGCCTCATTTTATTCATTAAAAAAAATCTTAATTTTTCTGAATTGGATTTTTCTTGTGTTTTGTTTTTACTTTATTACTGTTTGTGTGCTGTGTGGATATTTCACACATTGCCTCTTAGTTAAGCCTGACTGCTTTTGTGCCAAGTACAGGTTAATTTAGTGACTTTTGTGGTACATCCTGACAGGGATTGTGGGTATTGCCAGAGTGGGGCTTCCATCCTTCTCAACCTAATAACCCAAATTCTTACAGTTTTGCATTCACTTTTCAGAAATCTGTTACTGGTATTTGGCAATAACTTTAAGGACAGTAACTTTAAGGACATTAAGGACATGAATATGGGGCTTGATAGGTTCTCGCTTCAATGTCTATTATTGATTACTACTGGGTCTGAGACTAAGAGGTACCTAGCTCACAAAATGCCCTAGGTGCAGGCAATCTTTCTGCCTACAGACAGTCCTCCTCTTGCTGAAAAAACATTGTGTGGACCGATTACATTTGAGAAGTACAGACTGATGTCCCTGATGCCATACCCTGCCAAGGTATTAGAGAAAATCATTAACCAATGCCTTATTGAGTACCTCAACAGCCACCAACTACTCAACAGCTCTTAGTCCAAATTCATACCACCTGCCCCTAGGGACTACTTCCCCCTAAGGCCATGGTATAAGGTGGGTAACAGAGAGCCTGGAGCTTTCGTGACAAGACATACTGTCTTGAGGGAAAGAGTCTGACAGAACAACTGGATATGGGTTCAAAAGCTGTAGACATGAGGAATGTGAGGACTAAATTTAAGCCTCATTGGGGCATAACAAAAGAAGACAGGGGAAACACATTTTGCAACCCGTTGGGGAACCGGTTAACAACTGGAGATTTAAAAAACTAAGAAAGGTGGTCTGGCAACTATAAATAGGTCTAAAGAGCCAACAAGTACCCTTTAACAGGGCCCACAATGAGGTCTACCTGGACTCGGGACAACACAACCAACAAAACTTCAGACAGCTTGGCCTGGAGTGGGTAAATCTGTTTAGAGGAACACCAAGTCACAATCATATCTGCAGGCATATACAGATTTCATGCTCAATCTCCAAACATGGAGGTGGAGGTTGCTCAGGCCCCGGAACACTCAATCAATCAATCAGGGGTTTTATAGAGCACACTACTCACTGTGAGGGTCTCAAGGAGCTAGGGAGAGGGAGGGGAGCAGCTCCAAATGGATGTACGACGGTACGACGCATGGTTTTACCACGCGTACCGTTACAACGCGTTTTTTACAACGCAAGTTTGTTACCACGACTTGCGTTGGAGGGGTGCGGACTTAGGAATGTTTTAATTTACTATTCCAACACCAGCCTACGTACAGTAGGGAAGGTGTTGGATAGTAAATTAAATTATGCCTTGTCCTGTAGCGCCCTCCAGCGCAAGTCGTGGTTACGACTTGCGTTGTAAAAGACACGTTGAAAGGGTACTGCGGAGTAAAATCCGCATGGTAAAGGATGTTCCCCGCTCCAAATCAGTCGAAGAGCCAGGTCTTGAGGTTCTTCCTGAGAAGGAGCAGGACCCTGCCCCGCTGCTGCTACAGAATATCCTACAGAATGGGCAGCCTGATCGGAGGACAGATGGTCATGCCCAGTAGTTGGGGGTTCCATATTCTCCATACCCAATACAGAACCATAAGAATAACTTGAGTCTAGTCGGTCCTGATCTTCTTCAGATCTCGGGGCAGGAGAGGTATCGGCAGAAAAGCATATAAGATTCCTAAATTCCACTTTAAGCAGAACTAATTTCTGAGAGAGAGACATGGTCGAAACTCCAACACAATTTTTTTTTAACATTGTGCATTCTCAGTGGTGACAAAGATCGAACCAGATTGAACCTGGGTTGTCCCCATTCGGAGAAAAGGCCCCATGCCACCTCTGGATGGAACTGCCATTTGTGATCCACAAAGAATCAATGGCTTAATTTGTACCATCTGGTGTTACAGGAACCCACCAAATGGTGGTCACCAGGAAAATTCCATGGCAGTCCAGTCACATCCAGGGATGCAAAGCCCCCTGACATAGGGTCAATAAACCCACCCTGCCCAGTTTATTGCTGTACCATGTGGTGGTGGCATTGTCCGTGAGCACCGGCAACAGCATCCCTTTGATGGAGCGCAGGAAGGCTTTCAATGCTAAATATATATCTCTCAGCTTTAGCAAGTTGATATAGAGCCAGGCTTCAGCCGGAGACCAGGCGCCTTTGGTCTCCATCTCTCCCAGATGGCAGCCCCCAACCCAGAAGCAATGCATCGGTCACCACTGTGAGCTCTAGGTGGGGTAAGGAAAGGGGTCTGCCACTGGCTCAATCGAGGTCCCACAGGCACCACTGCAGATCTTTTGCAGCCTCCTCCGAAATCTGGAGCAGATCGGAAAGATCCCCCTGGTGCTGTGACCACTGTGACTTCAAATCCGACAACAGAGCCCACATAAACCATCTGCCATGCTTAACCAGCAGGATACAGGAAGCTGCCAGGGTCAGTGTCATCCTCACTGAGATCCAGGAGAGAGGCTGAAACATCAGGATCATAGCCCAAATATCCTGGAATTTTTTCTCTGGGATTAATGCGAAACTGCACTGTGTCCAAATGGCTCAGATGAAGGGAAACATCTGAGAAGGAGCCAGGTGTGATTTCTGCATGTTGATAGTGAACCCCAGTGATGTTAGGAGGTTCAACAGCTAATTGTCGAGGTAGGGAAAGAGTTGAACCTCCCAAAATGTGCTGCAACCACTACCATCACTTTCATGAACACCCAAAGGCCACTGGTATGGCCAAAGGGGGGCATAGCAGCCTGGAAATGCTTGTGCCATAGCGTGAATTGCAATTAACGCCTGTGGGCCTGCAAGACGGGGATGTAAGAATAAGCATTCTGCGGGCCCAACACTACCATTCTGAATTTGTCCTTTTTTTAAAAGGCATCGAAAGATTGTAGGACTAATATGGGATGGAGGCATCCATCCTTTTTCAGCATGAGGAAGTAGCAGGAATAACAGCCACAACGAACCTCTTGTGCCGGGATCCTCTCTATGGCTCCTTTGACCAAAAGAGCCTGCACTTCCTGTTGCAATAGTGACCGATGGTCCTTCGTCAGCTGTACTGATGATGCAGTGGGCTTTAGAGAAATGGTTTAGAGAAATGGTACAGCATAACCCTGCTGAACAATTTGGTGGACCCACCTGTCTAAAGTTATCGCCAGCCACCCTGACAATTAGTGTCAGATTCTGTCTCCGCTAGGGTGGCTCAGTGCCAGTAAGGGCATAATAAAGAGGCTTGGATGGGGCTGCAGATTGGGATGTGGAAAACTGGGATGCCCATTTCCCTGCAGCACTCTCCGATTGGTACTGCGTCCGCTGTGTAGATTGGTGTACCTATGTGGGTTGGTGAGGTAGTGGCTGCTTCTACCAGAACCCTGGAGGGTCAAAACTGTTGGTGTGACTGGAGGGAGTAGAAGAAAGGCCAAGGGAGTGCCCTGCTGTCTTTGAACAGCTGATAGGCTAAATTGACATTAAGAACAAACAGTCAGGTACCATCAAATGTCATGTCAGTAAAACTAGCCTGACCGTCTTCTGAAAAACTGGTAGATTGCATCCATATGTGTCTGTGAATCACCACACTAATGCCAATAGTCCTACTAAAGGATTCAGTAATATCTAGTGCACAGTGTATGGTGAACTTTGCTGCATCACAAACATTTTTTTTTGGCTCAGAAATAATAGTTTGGGTTTTTTCCAGAACCCCTGGGCCACGGAGTCCCACAAGACGTGAAAATAGCTTCCTTTAAGGCAGCTGGCATTGACAAAACTAATAGCCAGGCTTGTAGAGGAGAAAACCCTCTTGCCAAAGGCCTCCATCCTCTTTGATTTCTTGTCATGGGGAGTAGTGGGAAATGAGTTTGGGTTCACTCTGCTGGCCGAAATCTGCACTACAGGACTTTCCAGAGCAGTGTGCATATTAAGGAAGGTGGGGTCACCTTAAGCAGGGTGATGGTGTCTGGCAATCAGAGGGGGGCCTGAGCATGGTTTGGCCCAGGTAACCAGGAGCATAGCTGTGAAAGCCTTATTAAATGGAAGCAGAGGCTCAGAGCTCAACTGGCCAGGGTGGAGCACTTCCTTCAGAATATTGGTTTTGACCTCTTGAGTGGGAAGGTGAAGATCAAGGGCCTCTGCCGCCCCCTCGCACAACCATAGCAAAGGAGACACTTCTTCTGTTGCAGGCCATGTGGGGCAGACTAGCCCAGTTTCTCTGGATTTATCCAACACTTTGCGATCCTCATAACCGTTCGTTTTTCTCTGAGTATCTCCCATTGTATGAATCTTCCGAAAAAGAAATGAAGAAACTGAGGCCTATCAGTTGGTAGAGCAACTGTATCTGAATCAGAATGGTGGTAAAAGTGCTGTGGCTTGGATAAAAGAGCACATGGCCTCAGTCGAGGTCAGGGTGGTGCCGCATCAGCATCAGATAGCACTATGGGTTGGCCGTCATTGTCCGGGTCATGGTGCCAGCATTAGCACCATGCACCATGGATGGCTCACGTTCCGGCATGGATTTTGGGGCCGGGGAAGGAACCGGTACCATAGTTAGGGCCAGATGTAGGTAACTTCAATTTAGCGAGTCCTTAATAGCGATTTTTACAGAATCGCTATTAAGGACTCGCTAAATTGAATGTAGGTAGGAATCGCTAAAATATTAGCGATTCCTTAGTATTCCTTAATAACGAATCAGTAATTGAGATTCATTATTAAAGAATACCTAGCCATTCATTCCTGTGGACTAGGAGGCCCATAGGAATGAATGGGAAGATATCCACTATTAGCGATTCGGTATTACAGAATCGCAAATAGCGTGAGCTATTTCAAGGGTGCCAGGGTGTCCAAAAGACAACCTGTTGCACCCCTGAAATGTGCATGTGTGCACATGTGGCACACATCCATTCCCTAAGGGCATGGATGTGTGCCACATTGCACATTTAAAAAATAAAAAAAGAGTTTGTTTTAAAGGAAATTGCTACTTAGCACCAACTTGAAGTTGGTGGTAATTAGCAATTCCTTAAGGCTGATGTGCACTTTTTTTAGTGCTATGTACATTGCATTTAAGGAATCGGTATTTCCGATTCCTTAAATGCAAGAGCAAAATAAGGAATCGCTATTTTGTGATTCCTTATTTTGCAAGTAGGTTTAAAATGTAAGCTTATTTTCTTTTTTAATTTTTATATGTTTATATGTTTATATTCTGTTGATGTTGCCCCACCATTTTTGCCAGTCACCAACTGCCACTGCTGGCTCCTTTAATTTCAGATAACTGTGACCTCATCTGCTGAGTTCCACCGCCCGATCCTCTTCAATGCCTATAAGATCCCGCTGGGCAGCCTTATACGCTCTCACAACATCAGTGTCCTCTCCTACAACAATAACATAAAACGTATCCTCTCCCTCATGGACCAGACACCCAACACCCAGAACAAGTCTATGGCATGCATGACCAAAATTGCCAACTGGATGAAGTTCAACCGTCTGAAGCTAAAGACCGACAAAACCAAAGTTGTGATCTTGGGATAACCTCTGCACCCCTGGACTCCACCTGGTGGTCGACACAGCTAGGAATTACAACCCCAGGAAGCTTGGGATCAATATTGACTGCAAACTCGATAAGACCACCCAGTCATCTCTGTCACTACCTCTTACTTCTACCCACTAAAGATGCTGAGGAAGATTTTTCAAACGACTCCCTATCATCACCCGGAAAATTGTCACCAATTTCCTCGTCACTATCAAACTAGACAATGGGAACACCCGCTACACTGAGACAAACAAGCAAAGCATCAGGAGCCTACAGACCATTCAGAACGGGGTGGCCAGAGTCACACTCAACCTCCCTCACCATGCACACATCGCTTCTCAAAATGCTACAATGGCTACCCATGTACAAATGAGCACAATTCAAACTCCTAACCTACACCTTCAAGGACTACATCATTCGGGCCCTGCATGTCTCAACAATTGCATCTCCTTTAAAAACCTTCCAGACACCTCTCCTTGGCCAGACTCCTACTGGCACACATCTCACGCATATTAAAAACCAGATCCACCGATTGAGTCTTCTCCGACATCACTCCTACAGCTTGGAATGACCTGCCATTACACATTAGAGCCTTCTCCACACTTCTTGAGTTCCGCTAGAAGCCAAAGTCTTGACTCTTCGAATAGCTCCCCCTCCCGCCATAGGCAAGGATAGACTGTCACCTGCACAGCACCAGGATACCCTCCTTAGTGACAGCGTGCTTTACACATTAACATAACAGAACAATTACATTTTGTTTATAGGGAAGCTCACGTTTCCCTAGGTAATATATGACAACTTATAATGCAATCTGGGACCCTATGCAGCCTCTTATGGGAGTGCCCTAAAGCTGAGTGACTACAGTCTCTGTAATGTATTGCTGAATCCACATCCATCCGAGTTTAAGTACCCAGGGTCATATGTATTGCCAATGCATGCAGTGGAGTGCCACAAGTCACCTTGCTGTACTGCTCTACGTGACAAAGAAAGAAGAGGAATGTGCAGTATTTAAGTCAATATTACACATTCTTGTCCTTTCCCAAGTGCTGCCGCCCTTTTGGTTGCCTAGCACCAACGCAGGCCCCCTTCCACCATGGTGCAAGAGTGTCTGCTCTGCGTGCAGGAGTGTTTTTGTTCAGGAAGGGACACCTTCCTGCACAAAAACAATTCTGGGAGGCATATTCCTCTTTCTGCGTGTGCTACCAAATGCAGCACACATAGAAAAAGGAAGAGACGAGGAGAAATAAAGATATTTCTCCTTTTTACGCCTCCTCTGGAAAGGTGTAAGAATTTGGCGCATTCCCAAATTTACAAGTTCTTATGAATCCGAGAATGTGTCAAAAACTATGGTCGTCGCATGGGAACACCCACGCCAAGTCCATGCAACGCCTTCCCAGGGCAGAGTAACACAACGCAGCGATTTGCGCTTCGTTGCGTTACTTCAGATTTTTTGAGTCAGGCAAAGTGGTTTTGCGTGGCATCAAAAATCTGTCTTAAGTTTTGCGTCGTTCTTACACCACGTTGCATAGTGTAAGAGAGACGCAAATGACCTCATAAATAGGTCCCCCTTAGCGGTCAAATAGCCTACAGTAGTACTTTAATTGAGGTGGTGCTGTCAGTTACTCAGTACCTGCACTTCTTTATTTAGAGAGGTAGAGGGTCTGCACCTCTCAGCAAAGGTGCAATACTTTAAATTGGAGAGTACCACCACTTCTCAAGGTACTCTAGCATAAGGCCCCTGCTTTTCTGTTTTTTCATTTAAACAACTCTTACAGGTGCAGGTAAGTGAACGGACGCACATATAGAACATCATTCCTGGACACCTAAGACAGAGATGTAGAAAATATGGGGGTTAATCAAATTTCCCTATTGAAATGGGCGGACATTTTAAAAGCTAAAATAAAGCCCTTTTTGACTAAAAGTGAGTCTTCCACTTAACCGGGACTGTTGGCATGTGTGCATTTAGTCTTGTGTGACTCTCTTGGCTGTCTCTTCCTCATACCATTCGACCCATGTATAAGATAACTCATCGTGTCGATATGAGTGCCTTTGACATAGAGGGTGAAAAGCCAGGTATCTACATCGAGAAGCAATGTTGTGATAATGGCGGATATGACGACATCACTGCCCTGAGAGACTGCGTCAGAAATCCTCGCCCTCTCGGTATCAGGTCTCCGGGAGGAGACTGGCGATGTGAAGCCAGGTCACTGAGGGCACGTGTTGACGTGGCATGCTGCCAGCCCGCTGTCCTCGCCCCGACAATTGTGACACCCGATCTGCGCCCTGCATCCTCCACCCTGGTTCGCTGATGCAATGCAGTTGGCGTGGGTAGAGTGTGTGTGACCCGGGGCCGGAGCATAAGTCAAAGGCACGCATGTCACGCTTTACCCCGGTATATACCCTTGCTTTGACAGTCAAGTTTGGGTCTCCAGGAGTGCGTTTGCATCTCAGAACATTGACCTGAGAGAAATATCACGTCTAAGTGTCACTAATAAAAAATGAGCATAGATACTCCATTGAGGCGACGTTTTGTGAAGATATTTACGGCCCAATATTTCTTTTAGACAATGTGTTTCTGCCTGCGATTCTCTGATGCCGCACCCAAGCAGGTTTACTGCAGTACTGTGACTGTCCCAGGGCAGTAGTCTGCTCATGCCTAGCGAGTTTGCCATTCATGCTCCCTGCTGGTCAGAGGCCACTGCGATAAATACTTTTCAAGGCCTTTTTGAAAATGCAAAAAACACCTGAGCGTTCTACAGACAGGAGCGCCGTGGTCTTACCATAAAGGTCCAGCCTGGCATTGCCGGACCTGGTCATTCAGCCTGGTGTGTAGTGCGGAGCTAGTTCACTCGATTACTCACCTGTTCTACCTGTGTGTGTAGTGTTCAGTCAACTTTACTCCTTCCGCAGCGAGCACATATTACTGAGAGCTGGGGTGGTGTAGCTGTCTGTTTTTAGTTCCGGCAGCTTGGTTGGATGGTTTTGATTCTTAGGAGTGTTTGTGTTGGTTTGTTTTGGTGTTGACGTAGTCTATGTTGCAACAGTAAAGCCGGGGTGCATCAGCGCCCTTGTGGTGTCCGCTCAGTGATCCGCATGCAGAAGTGGGTGTGTATCTTCTGTGCACCACAAGTGGGCGGCTGGTGGTTTGTATTACTGCATAGATTGTCTCCATGACTTACACGTCCAACCAGACGCCGCCATTGTTACCTTCCGCGTGGGCGTTGCTGCCACTCCCTATTCTTGTGGCCAGGTAAATGGCAGCCTCTCCTCGTGTGTACTTCCAGTCACCGGCATCGCGTTTCGGTCCCGGGGAGGCACTGGGGCATGTCACGCTTGCATAATTAGATGTGCCTCAGGCAACTCGTGAGGCTGTTTCTATGCTAGAGCTGTTTCAGAGTGTCATGTCTCAAACTCCAATTTCTGCTGTGGACACACGAGTGCGGAGACTTAGGGGGACACCACATATGATTTTCCTAACTAGAGTCGTGAAGGAACCAATTATGAGGGGCCAGCTTAAGTCAGAAAGGGAGGGCCGTCCATTACAGGATAGACACAAGAGGACAGATTAACAAACATTACGCGCGGTGTTTCGTCACAAAAGTGAAGTAAACCGGCGCAAAATGTTTTTTTTGTTAGTTACTTTAAAGTAATGTAAAGCAGTAGGAAACACTGCTTTGCTTTACTTAGGGGTATATTTACTAAGATTCTGTGCTGTTTTGTGATGCAAAATCTATTTTTCCCCAATTTACTTTCCCCAATTTTACTTGTTTTGTGCTGAAAAGTCACTGAAAATAACACAAAGCAGCGCATTGCACTGCTTTGTATTAGTCAGTGCCAAGGGGGTGTTCAAGGGAATGCGCATGGGGGTTCCCATGCATCTACTCATGGGTTTTTGATGCAAAACCATATCTTCTGAAAAAAAGTAGACAGGGTTTTGCATTAAAAAAATAACAGCAAATTCAAAAAGGTGCTATCAAGGATACATGTTTTAATTTCTCCTTTCTTTTCCGACTTTGCATGTCTGCTGCATTGTACAGCACACAAACAAAGTAGGGAACGTTTTAAAGTTAGCCTAAGCACAGTATTCTGTACTGGAAGGGCACCTATGCTAGACTCATGCAGACGCCCTTGCACTATGGTGGAAAGGTGTGTGGGTGGTGCTCAGCAGTCGAATTGTGCACCTGCACTTATGGGCATCCACAGACATTTTTCCAAGGGGGGGGGGGGGCGGCAAAATGTTAATGTCATCACCATCCTCCGACATGATGTGTGCCAGGTGGGGCACAAGAAACACTGAGGCTCAGGAGGAGCCATGGGGTGGGGGGGGGAGGGCAGAAAGCAGGCCACATATGATCTCATACACCATAGGGTTGTTGTGCCACAGCCAGCTCTTTCTTTTGTGGCACCCCAAAATCCATTCACACCCTGGTCTCTAAAATTACCCACTAGCACCCCAAAACCCAAACCCACCCTGAACCCTAACATTACCCCTGCCCCCCAAAACTCATACCCGCCCTGAACCCTAAAATTACACCCCTGGCACCCCAAAACCCATACCCACTCTGAACCCTAAAATAACCCCTGCCCCCCCAAAAACTCATACCAGCCCTGAACCCTAAAATAACCCCCCTGGCACCCATAACCCATACCCGCCCTGACCCCTAAAATTGTCCCCCTGGCACCCCAAAACCCATACCCACCCTGAACCCTAATATTACCCCCCTGGCACCCCAAAACCCATACCCGCCCTGACCCCTAAAATTGCCCAATTGGCACCACAGAACCCATACCCGCCCTGAACCCTAAAATTCCCCCCCTTGCACCCCAATACCCATACCCGTCCTGAACCCTAAAATTAACCCCTGGTACCCCAAAACCCATACCCACCCTAAACCCTAAAATTATCCCCCTGGCATCCCAGTCCCTAACCCACTCTGAACCTTAAAATGACTCCCTGGCACCCTAAAACCCACACCCACCCTGAACCCTAAAGTTACCCTGTAGCACCCCAAAAGCTGAACATTACATTCTGATTGTGTATCGCGCCATCTCCCTGCACAGGAGGATCTGCTGGTCCGGATCTGGTTGCGCTGGTCCGGATCTGCTCGCCCTTCTCTGGAGCTGTTCTGCCTGCCCTGTCCCTCTTCCAGACCCACCGAGCCTGCCTCCATGCACACTGCCTGGACCTACTCTGTCTGGCCTGGTTCTTTCTCCTTTGGACCCGCTGTCTTCACTGGCAGAGTTAGGACACAGGTCTCACTTCTCTGAAGCTGCTCTCCCTCACTCAGACCCCCTACGGCCCCTCCACTTGCTCTCATCTTCCTTCCTCCCTACTTCTTGGTCTCTCTTTCCCCACTGCTTCTCTCTCTCTTTTTCTCCCCGCCTCTTCGTTCACTCTCACCCCCCCATCGTATCCGTCTCCCCGACCCCACCAAGTCTTCCTCTGTCCCCCCTCTCTCTTCCTCCTCCTCATGTTGGTGATAGGGAGCCCGGGGCCCTCTCTAAAAATGCAAGCTGGAGGTGACGTTAAGTGTGAAAGCACCAAAGTGTGAACCGGGAGAAGAGGCGGGGGAGAGGGTGGGCGGCAGGTAGAGGGTCAAAGGGGGCACTGGCTCTCACAGAGGTGAGAAGGGGCAGGAGCAGCATGAGGACAAAAAGAATACCAGAGCAAGAGGCAGACACTCCGCCGGGAGCCTGGTGCTGTAAAATAAAGAAACGCACACTTCTTAGTACAACAAAGTAGCCGAGGGGGCACCTTTCACTAGAGCCAAGAACCTGACCAATCGCGAATAAACAGCAGCCACCGGAGAATACAGCGGGGTATTGAAAACAACAAAGGACAGAGACAGACGACTGCCGCCGAAACCTGGAAGTGCAACTTACACCTTTAACAAAAGGCAATTCCTGATGCAAGCACCACACGCCAGAACACTATAAATATATAAATCTCCCATCAATGCACACCTGAGAGTGAATAAAAAGATGAGCAGCAAACTAAGGAACTGACTGACAGACACTAAGCATGAACGTCTGCAGGGGGGGCAAAGAGGTGCTCTCCAGGTTGGTCAAGCGCCCCTTCTTGCCCCCCCTGCAGACGCCCATGCCTGCACTAGGAAGATGGGAAGAGTCATTTTTCTGTAGATATGGTGCTCCTCTGCTCTCTCCTCACACAGCGCAGCACAGCATTTTTGGCTGCTGCGCTGCATAAAAATTTGGTAAATAGACTCCTTAGTTTCAAGGAGGCATAAAGGGGGAGGGGGCGTTACATGGGTGGTACATGGGCTTTCCATGCAACTAACAATAGTAGACAGTGTAGGAAGATGGATACCTGACTATGGTTACCCCAGTTTTTTTTTGTCTAGTGTTTAGCTGGTTTTCGACTTAGTTGGCCTGAGATCCTGCTAATCAGGGCCCCAGGCTATCTGCTCTCACTGTAAAATGGACTCCATGTACTTTAGGTAAATACCTAATTGGATGTTGGGTCACTCTTGTGAGTCCCTGTACAGTGTACCATAAGTACCCAGGGCACAGGTGCACCCAAGGCCTACCAGGGGCTGCAACATATCTTTTGCCACCCCTTGCTGGCCATCCAAACTGACACAACTGGCTGATCACTCAGCCGGGGCAAGGTCGTGTAATCACCCCTTGCTTAGGTATAGTATTCCTATACCTACCATTATATATAGACACATATACACCTATAGGTCACTCCTATGGCAGGTCTTAACAATCCTGAAGGCAGAGTGCTTGGTTTTATGTGAGATGAGGCTCTAGCATGAGATGAGCCTGTCTGCAGCTTTCGGAAGCATGTCCTTATAGCTGTTCTATGACATAGCCATACCATATACTCTTAAGTGCATTATAATCCTCGCAGTTATTGCTAACTTTGGTTTGGCTTTATCAAAACATGTTGTGTAAGGTGTCATACGCTTTGGAATACTACCCCCTCTCCAGTTCTGGTGACGGGGGTAGCATTCCACCCTTCTAGAGGGAGAAGACATGTTGTTCCTGTTAATCCCAGATAAAGTTAACCAGAGCCTCAGCATCACAAAATGGATGCTGCTGCCACAGACACAAGTCTGACCACCTGCTGCTGGTAGTTCTTCCAGCGAGGGAGGCTTGGACAATAGGTTTCCTGTCTTGAGAGGTGCTAGCACCACCCCAGTCAGGCCATAGTGTATTGTGGCAGGGAGGGCTGAATGAAATGAGACACTGCCTGGGGTACACAAGGTGTCCCATGCATAGCCCGGTTCAAACCAGTTGCTGGGGCACTCCAGCCCTGGCGCGAAACTGGACAAAGGGAAAGGGGTGTAACCACCCCCTTCCCTGGTCCCACCCAAAGGAGGGACCTAGCAGGTAATCCAGCCCACCAGATTAGTATATAGGTAGGAGCTGAGTCTAGAGACTTTAGATTTATCCTGAACTGAAACTTGAAATGAAACTCTGGACCTTTGACGATCTACTTTACAGAAGACGACTGAAGAATCTCCCTTGTGGTCAAGGAGTGACCACCCTGTGCAAACAGGCACCATCCAGCGATCAGCAGTTCACTTTGTCGACGCTCCTGCCGGAGCCCGAGCACAGAGTCCGACGAGAGCCAGACTTTCAGACTTTTCTGACCTCGATCCACAGTCCCTGCAAAGCTGAGACCCGTGGAGGTGACGAGAGACGTGGGACTGGCCATCTTGAAAAGCCTGCTCCGTGCTACTTGTGCAGGTTCTGAGGCACCCTCAAAGTTGTGCATTAGGGATTGAGAAGCCCTAGCCCCGAGTATCATCTGCACCGAAGATCAGCCCTCCACACTCCACGAGTTCTGCGTGGGGCCCTTCTGCATTTTAATGCTTGATGCGTCTGTCCGGTTGCTTGCCCGTTGGCTAGTGGCCTCTGTGACGACGAACCTTTGTATCTACACCACCTGTCTGGTTGCTCCAGGTGAGCCCCTGCTTCCCTGCAAAGGAGAAGCCCCATAGACCTTGCTGGTCTAAACCTAAGCGAATATTCGATTCCTACGTGGGTTGCATTTGCGAAGGCCTGTTGACTCCAATCCAGAAGCCGACACCACCAACAGCGAGATCCTTTGTGGGACAGTCCGTATCCAGCTCCTGGTTGTCGTCGACACCTCCTGGTCCACGTGGCTGCAGAGTCAAGCTTCACGACATCACCTGATTGCTTTGCGACATCGCCTGGTTCCTTCCTGGTACCTTCCTGGTCACTGGCTAGTGACCCAGACTCTGTCCCCTCTGCTTTCAGGTACTCTTCATCCTTGATCCGCCCTTGGATCCAACCGGACACTTCTCTCCTGGTCGCCTGCAGCATCTTTCTTCCAGGCTCCATAGGATTCAGCGAGGAAACCCGACACACTTTGACACCTATGTGACACCTAGGTAACACGAGTACTCTGGTGCTCCTGTGGGTATTAACTATCCTAGTGTCCTAGTTTTCAGTAGCTTTCTCCTAGTCCATCCGGAAGTGACCTAAAAGAACTAGTTTGTAATTCTTCAGTTCCCATTCTAACTCTATGGTAACTCGCGTGTGTGTAAAGACACTGCACACGCATCCCGTGGGCCTCCTGCTCCCTAACTCTTGTTAGTACAGCGTAGCCCCAGCGATTCCATAGGCCCTAGGCCTATCCTTTGTTCATTATGTGGTTCTTATACCACTATTTTAGTATATGGTTTCACATGCCCCTATGGCCCTGCTGTATATTGGGCAACTTACTGTATGATAATTAAGTTTCTTGTTATGTGCTTTAGCCTCTGACCTCATAAAGAGTTCAGAGGGGTTGTGTTTATAATAAATACATATATATTTTATATATAACCTGTGTGGTGTCCTTTCATTTGGTATTCAAGGGGTTACATATGGTAAAACAGCTGGCTTCACATGCTCTCTGAAGTTTTAGCCTAAGACTGCTTTGTCCATGCTACCACTAGGATAGCTGGTCTATAAGGTTGACTTTACAACCATCACCATAAGGGTTTTTTGGACTGATACTGGGTGCCCACTAGAATAGTGGACATCACATATCAGGCCACTTTCTCACATTGGTGTGCAGCGGTTGGGATAAGAGCTTGCTGTTGTTTTA
The DNA here is from genome assembly GCF_964261635.1 of Lissotriton helveticus. Taxonomy (NCBI): domain Eukaryota; kingdom Metazoa; phylum Chordata; class Amphibia; order Caudata; family Salamandridae; genus Lissotriton; species Lissotriton helveticus. The sequence goes on from NC_136057.1 coordinate 1,774,627,330, forward strand.
CCAACTGTAATCTTGAGATATCAGTTGAAAGATCACATTAGGTACCTATAGGTACAAATAACAAGACTTATAACACTTACGTTCTACTGAACTTAGTTGTGGTAGACCAAAGGACATAGCACACCCTGCCTACCACTCCTATAGAGGTTTAGTAGGAAGCATTTAGTGTGGGTAGGTGCACACACCACACCTCACTAGATCATGTCTCTGAGAGTATAACCAAGTGGATCTCTCCCAGTGGAGGTAGATCCTTTAAGGATACCCTCTAGATATGATACCTTAACCTTCCAAGAACTAAGGCACTTGTGCACTGGTAGAAGGTTAAAACAGGGTTCTCACCCTACCCTCAGACACCTGATTGAGCTCATGGAGGACCATGATGCTCTGAAAGCCTCTAGCAGAGGTCTCACAGTTAATGGAGATGAGGTCCTACCCTCAACAGAAAATGCCCCTGACCCTACTGTCATAGATGATGAGGTTGAGGAAGAGGAAGATTCTGGGGAAGAGGTAGACAGCCAGGTTCAAGTTAGGAGACTTAGCCAGGCTAACCTAAGCCTATTTGGGGCTGAGCATGGGACAGCCCCATTCAGGCCTACAAGTGGACTTAGCCAGAGGTATAGGAGGGAAATATCCCACTCCAGGGAGTCTCTCCACTCCAATGGTTCAAGGGGTTCTCAGAGGGGAATGACTTCTCCTCAGAGGAGAGAACACCAGGCTAGGATGAGGGAAGTCCAACTCAGGATTGAAAGAGAAGAACTTGCCCTAGCCAAGGCAAAACTTGCTCTTGCAAGAGAGCAAAAGTTAAGTGGACTAGAGTCCACTGGTGGCAGCAATATCCCTAAGGATAAAGATAGGTCCTATGATCATAGAAACCTAAGTAAGATTGTGCCTCCCTACAAAGATGGGGATGACATCCACAAATGGATAACTGCTTTGGAGAGGGTTTGCAAAGTACAGCAGGTACCCCAAAGTCAGTGGGCAGCAATCTTGTGGCTCTCCTTTTCAGAAAAGGGTAGAGATAAGCTCCTCACAGTTAGTGATGAGGATGCTAAAAACTACTCAGCCCTGAAGAGCGCTCTAATTGATGGGTTTGGCTTAACCACTGAGCAATATAGGTTGTTGTTCAGGGATACCCAGAAGACACAGACTCAGGACTGGACTGATTTTGCAGATTGTGCTACTAAGGCTCTGGAGGGCTGGTTATTGGGCAGCAAAGTACAGGACTTTACAGGCTTCTATAATTTGATTATGAGGGCGCAGATCCTTAATAATTGTCAGAACCAGCTTCTACATCAACACCTGGTGGACTGATCTGACTTCTCCCCAAGAATTGGGTAAGAGGGCAGACAAATGGGTCAGAACCAGGATTAGGCCTAAAAATCAGGGTGGTGACCAGAAGAAAGATTCTACCAAGCCTCAAGAGAAAGGTGGGGATAAATCAAAAGACAAGTCCTCTACAGGGCCCCAAAACTCCAATGGTGGGGGTGGGTCCCAAAACACTTCCTCTAACCAAAAGAAACCTTATTGCCATGTCTGTAAACAGCCTGGCCACTGGAAGACTGACAGCAGTTGCCCAAAGGCCAACAATAAGGAAAACATTCCACCAAGTAATACTCCTAGACCTCCTGTTACTATTAGTAGTAATCCCCCAGGTGGTGGGAGTGCCCCCAAAAATGTGGATGGTTTACTTGGGGAACTCAGGTGGACTCTGGCCTAACCAGGTCCTCCAACCAAGAAACTCTAGTCTGTGAGGATAGCATGGGGTTTGACAACCTTTCCGCTTGTCCCAACACTTTGGACAAGTACAGACAGGAGCCCATCATCAATGGCCAGAAAGTTGAAGCCTATAGAGACACAGGGGTTAGCATCACTATGGTGACTAACAGTCTAGTCCCCTCAGGACAACATTTTAACCTGGGTTCACCTATCAGGTGACCAACATTGATGGAGTGCAGAAAGATCATCCCATGGCAGTAGTAAATCTCAGCTGGGGAGGTGTCACTGGCCCAAAGAGAGTTGCAGTGTCTACAAACTTGCCTGTAGATTGTCTACTGGGAAATGATCTAGAGATCTCAGCCTGTGCTGGTGTAGAACAAGAAACCCATTCCAAAATGGTAGGCCTTCCAGAAAAGGTTAGTGGGCTGTGATGTCTACAGGCCTAGCTCAAGCAGAATTCCTTCCTAAAGAGGTTGGAAGGGCTGTGATGGTCACAGCCCAAGCTCAAGCAGACTTCCCAGATTTTTGTGTTGTGAAGCCTGAAACTATGGATCACTCCACACAGACAGAGAGTATTGTGGAGGAAGAAAAGTCTCCCTCCCACCAGACATTAGGTGAGAGTCAGCCTCCTCAGGGAACTGACCCTACCCCTTGTGAAGAAACTGCCCCAGAGGTAGTCAGGCCTAGCCTGGCAGAGCCTCTGATGTCAGTGGACCCTTCCAAGGTGGGGCCCAGTCTGGAGCAGGTAACCTGCCCCTCACTACCCTGCCTCAGTCAGCCCAGGGCTGTAGAGGTCAGGGAGGCCTGTGGACCCCAAAGTGCCCCCTGTCCCCAGGAACCCACCCCCATCAGGAGATTAGGGGCACCAAAGCTAGCAGCCCTAGCAAGGTGAACATTCCAAGAACTCCTGAGGGATCTCCCATACTCTTAGTTAGGAACCTTCCCCAGACGGACTCTGTTGGGCACAGCCAAGCCTGGGACCCCAAGGCCCCAAACCTGACCTGTCCCTCCAGTAAGCCAGCAAAAGGGACCCAGCCTCCAGCTGTAGGCAGCCAGAGGTTGACCCTGAGAGCACAGTGCAACTCAGTCATGGAAAGAAAGGCCTATATGGTGGATAATGATTGGAAGAAGCTGAGCCCTACATTAGTGGAGCCTCACTTCAGTACTCCATCTCAACACCAGCCTTTTACTTTGCCAAAACACACCACAGGTAGAGATTCCCTATGGTGGAGACCCTCTGATACCCCTAGGGTGAGGGATTGCTTAGTGGACCATGAGACAGGGGGTAACCATGCTAGTGCAGGTACTTCCTTATATGGCCACTTAGGCAATATAGGCTTACCTGGTCAATGATAGCCTTATCTCCTTTCGTTTGGGGGGGTTGTGTAGGAAGGTGGATACCTGACTATGGTTACCCCAGATTTTTTTGCCTGGTGTTTAGCTGGTTTTCGACTTAGTTGGCCTGGGATCCTGCTAATCAGGGCCCCAGGCTATCTGCTCTCACTGTAAAATGGACTCCATGTACTTTAGGTACATACCTAATTGGATGTTGGGTCACTCTTGTGAGTCCCTGTACAGTGTACCATAGGTACCCAGGGCATAGGTGCACCCAAGGCCTACCAGGGGCTGCAACATATCTTTTGCTACCCCTGGCTGGCCATCCAAACTGACACAACTGGCTGATCACTCAGCTGGGGCAAGGTTGTGTAATCACCCCTGGCTTAGGTATAGTATTCCTATACCTACCATTATATATAGACACATATACACCTATAAGTCACTCATATGGCAGGCCTTAACCGCATGCGTGCGGGCGGAATTCCGCTCGCACGCTGAGATTTTCAAAACCGCACTTTACATGACGAGCTGGGCTCGTCATGAGCGTGCGAGGAGGCTACCTCATGACGAGCCCAGCTCGTCATGAGCGTGGAAGGGGTTAACAATCCTGAAGGCAGAGTGCTTGGTGTTATGTGAGATGAGGCTCCAGCATGAGCTGAGCCTGTCTGCAGCTTTCGGAACCATGTCCTTATAGCTGTTCTATGATATAGCCATACCATATACTCTTAAGTGCATTATAATCCTCGCGGTTATTGCTAACTTTGGTTTGGCTTTATCAAAACATGTCGTGTAAGGTGTCATACACTTTGGAATACTACCCCCTCGCCAGTTCTGGTGACGGGGGTAGCATTCCACCCTTCTAGAGGTAGAAGACATGTTGTTCCTGTTAATCCCGGTTAAAGTTAACCAGAGCCTCAGCATCACAAAATGGATGCTGCTGCCACAGACACAAGTCTGACCTCCTGCTGCTGGGAGTCCTTCCAGTGAAGGAGGCTTGGACAATAGGTTTCTTGTCTTGGGAGGTGCTAGCACCACCCCAGACAGGCCATAGTGTATTGGGGCAGGGAGGACTGAATGGAATGAGACACTACCTGGGGCACACAAAGTGTGCCATGCATAGCCCGGTTCAAACCAGTTGCTCTGGCACTCCAGCCCCAGCTCTGGCGCGAAACTGGACAAAGGGAAAGGGGTATAACCACCCCTTCCCTGGTCCCACCCATAGGAGAGACCTAGCAAGTAATCCAGCCCACCAGATTAGTATATAGGTAGGAGCTGAGTCTAGAGACTTTAGATTTATCCTGAACTGAAACTTGAAATGAAACTCTGGACCTTCGACGATCTACTTTACAGAAGACGACTGAAAAATCTCCCTTGTGGTCAAGGAGTGACTACCCTGTGCAAACAGGCACCATCCAGCTATCAGCCGGTTACTTTGTCGACGCTCCTACCGGAGCCCGAGCACAGAGACCAACAAGAGCCAGACTTCCAGATTTTTCTGACTCCGATCAACAGTCCCTGCAAAGCTGAGACCCGTGGAGGCGACGAGAGATATGGGACTGGCCATCTTGAAAAGCCTGCTCCTTGCTACTTGTGCAGCTTCTGAGGCACCCTCGAAGTTGTGCATCGAGGATTGAGAAGCCCTAGCCCCGAGCATCAACTACACTGAAGATCAGCCCTCCACATTCCACGAGTTCTGCGTGGGGCCCTTCTGCATTTTCCTGCTTGACGCGTCTGTCTGGTCGCTTGCCCGTTGGCTAGTGGCCTCTCTGACGATGAACCTTTGTATCTACACCACCTGCCTGTTTGCTCCAGGTGGGCCCCTGCTTCCCTGCAAAGGAGAAGCCCCATAGACCTTGCTGGTCTAAACCTAAGCAAATATTTTATTCCTGCTTGGGTTGCATTTACCAAGGCCTGTTGACTCCAATCTGGAAGCCGATGCCACCAACAGCGAGATCTTTCATAGAACAGTCTGTATCCAGCTCCTGGTTGTCGTCGACACCTCCTGGTCTGCGTGGCTGCAGAGTCAAGCTTCACAACATCACCTGATTGCTTCGCAACATCGCCTGGTTCCTTCCTGGTTCCTTCCTGGTCACTGGCTAGTGACCTAGACTTGGTCCCCTCTGCTTTCAGGTACTCTTCATCCTCGATCCGCCCTTGGATCCAACCGGACACTTCTCTCCTGGTCGCCTTCAGCATCTTTCTTCAAGGCTCCATAGGATTCAGCGACGAAACCCGACACACTTTGAAACCTATGCACCCGCTTCCAGGGGGTGAGGTAACGCGAGTATTCCGGTGCTCCTGTGGGTATTAACTATCCTAGTGTCCTAGTTTTCAGTAGCTTTCACCTAGTCCAACCAGAAGTGACCTAAAATAACTAGTTTGTAATTCTTTCGTTCACATTCTAACTCTATGGTAACTCGCGTGTGTGTAAAGACACTGCACACGCATCCCATGGGCCTCCTGCTCCCTAACTCTTGTTAGTACAGCGTAGCCCCAGCGATTCCCTAGGCCCTAGGCCTATCCTTTGTTCGTGACGTGGTTCTTATACCACTATTTTAGTATATGGTTTCACGTGCCCCTAGGATCCTTCTGTATATTGTGCAACTTACTGTATGATAATTAAGTTTCTTGTTATGTGCTTTAGCCTCTGACCTTATAAAGAGTTCAGAGGGGTTGTGTTTATAATAAATACATATATATTGTATTTATAACCTGTGTGGTGTCCTTTCATTTGGTATTCAAGGGGTTACATATGGTAAAACAGCTGGCTTCACATGCTCTCTGAAGTTTTAGCCTAAGACTGCTTTGTCCATGCTACCACTAGGATAGCTGGTCTATAAGGTTGACTTAACAACCATCACCATAAGGGTTGTTTGGACTGATACAGGGTGCCCACTAGAATAGTGGACATCACATATCAGGCCAACTTCTCACAGACAGAGTTTTGCATCAAAAATGAACACCACTTCAAAGCAGGCATTAAAAGCCTAACTGTTTTCATTTCTCCTTTCTTTGCTGACTTTGTATGTGTGCTGCACTGAACAGCACACATACAAAGTAGGAAACATTTTAAAGTTAGCCTAAGCATTGTATTTTGTACTGGAAGGAAACCCTATCAGCACAAAACCTATGCTAAACTCTTGCACACACCCTTGCACTAATGTTGAAAGGTTTGTGCATGGCGCTTCGCAGAAATATTCTGCTCTGGCGTTAGGGAGAGGGAGGAGAGTGCCATATCTCTGTAGATAGTGTGCCTTGCTGCTCCCTCCTTGTCGCACAGAGCAGCATTTTTGGCTGGGACCCTGCTTTAGGTGACAGTTATCACACTTCTCAGATGCCCCCAGAGGGTCTTGTGAACCGCTGTATCATATGCTGCTGGTAAATTGAGTAGCACATCTTTTGAGTTGAGACAACTGAAGACTTTTTTCCTTGCTGAGGTCTATATCATGCCATAAGTTTTGCCAGCGGGGGTTCTGTTTGTTTCCATGAAGATCATAAGTTGTCGTTTTGACCCCCAGCCTCCATAAAGTTGCGTCCGAATAAAAAGTTGAAAAAACTTTGATATCTCTTACATTATTGAAGTCAACACTGTTGTGGTGAATGGTAATCTGCTTTAGGGTACACAGTGCTGAGCCTTGCAAGAGCAAGGCATTCAACATTTCAGTTAAATTGGGCACACATTTGTCACTGTTCTCACTGTGGAATCATGGTTCACTGTTAAAGTGAAAGCTGAGTTTAATGCAGTGTCTGGAGAGACTTTGAAAGTGCTTAAGCTGAGAGGAACACCTGTGTGTTAGTTGATGTACTATGTGTTCTGTCCAAATAGTGATGTGGCATATACATGCCAATACAATAAGATGATGGATGGAGTGCTGAAACTTTTTAATCACTCACCCCAGTCAAGAGATCTGGGTTGAATCCATTGTTTATTTACTCACTATTTCAACAATGAAGGAGTGACTATAGGCGCAAATCACAAAAGGAAGAGGGCTAGTGTTTGCAACCAGAAATCAGAAAATTAGAACACTGTGTGATTTAGTGAAAAAAACCTTTTAGTTTAAAAGAACCCTCACTCACCAACCTGGTTGGTGACGTGCTTCATCATAGGGTTCCCACCGGGAAGACCGAATGTCTCCCTGGTGTGCTACGACACCTGTATTTACAGTGGAGCTGTTTTTTTTGGTTGTGAAGTGAAATAGTGATTGTGAGTGGTGTGTTAAAAGAAAGCAAACTAGTTCCAAAAATTAACTTTAATAAAGGAACAGTAAGCAATCATTAAAAACAAGTGAGGTGGACACGGGTTGGCTATAAAACTGAACCAACTGTATCCTAAATGTGCAAAGAGGTCGACATGTTTCTGCTCATGCTTGCCAATTAGGCTGAGCTTTCATCAGGACCAAAACAAGAAAACCCACCCTAACCTCGAGGGTGTGTGTATGTAACAGGATAAAACTCACGGTTTTACCCGGACGTCCCTGGGATTTCAAGGCGCCCCAACCTGTAAAGGGGAGAAAAAACATACAGACATAACAACATTTATATATGTAAATTGCTCCCTCTCGAGGTATATTTCCAACTGTGATCTTCAGGGGTCCAGTTTTTAATCAGCACACCGTGTGCACCCACTAGTGATCATAATTGTCACATTACTTCAAGAGACAACAGATGGTTTGTGAGCATGCTTGTCTTAATAAAACATGCAACTCGTGAAGAAAAAACAATTCAGCAAATTTCTTTGTTTGGCATGCCCTCTTTTATATAGTGCACAAGTAAAACAATTAGTATCTCGTGTCTTTAAATAAGCGACTTGATTAGTGCTTGTCCTAAAATGCTTGTCGCGTGAGAATCGTATCAAACAAATTATAATTTAGTTAGAAACCACCGAGGTATGGAAGATATTTCAAACAAACTTAAAATCGAATTTACGTAAAGGCGAGTTCCGCTTCACTTCTTAGGACCAGTGGCAGGGGTAAACTTCGCGCCAGGAAAGTCTAAGATGAATAAAGTGAAAAAACACAGGGTGTTCGTCGGACGAAGAGTTCCATAAATAGCAACATGCAAACTTCTAACCAACAACCACCCGGTTCCTATTGGTACTTACTTCGAACCTGGCGCCTCCCCGCTAGGGACCTACTAGGGACCTACTTCGTTCACATCCACTGCCCGAATAATGGAGATTGGGCGTTTCCAGGATGTAGAAATACGTAAGCAGAGGTCACATGACCCGCGCAACGTGAAACGGAGCCGCGTCTCATCTAGTTCAAGAAAAGGATTTTAAAGGGCCAGTGTATCAGCGTTTGTTCAATAAACTTTTTAAAGAGAAACAATCAAGTAGATATTAGTCTAAAGGCTTGTCATGCCTTAAAATTAGGTATCCCGTACTTACAAAAGGCTTGTTAGACATCTGATAATATCCCCGTTTGTGATTTTATTCGTACAAGTCCTCTGCCCGATTCGTTAAGGCTGGGCATTATGTGACAGGTGACGTACGTAAACAAAAGGTCACATGATAAGCGCTCCGTGAAACAGAGCCGCATGTTGTCAGGTTCAAGCTGAATTTAAAGAGACCAACGTGTTTATGCTTGTGGAAAGAAACTTTATTGAGACACAATAAAGTTGTATTGAACATAAAACGGCATCTCAAGCTTTCTAATTTAGATGCCTCCTGTTTCTTTATACATACACTAGCAGCCCGTCCCGACGTTGTCCGGGTATGAAATAGAATGTGTGTAATGTGTGTATTTGGCAAGGGAAATTTATTTTAAAATCTCGCAGTAGACAACATTTTTTGTTTCATTAGAATAGGGACTGAGAAGGGCCAGCTGCAAGCCTTGGTTGATGTTAGCAGGCACGTGTAATTGGTGTAGTGATCCGCAGCCTGAGCCCGGCTACAGCCCTGGTTGATGTTAGCAGGCGCGTGTAATGTCGTTGAATGAGAGTTATCAGCCACGGATAAATCTGTTTAATGAGAGAGTTCAGTGACAGCGAGTAGGAGAGGCTGCAGTAATTGTCACCGTAAACACGCTCATTTGCGTGTTCCCCCGCTTGAGGCCCAGATGCAGGCCTGTTTGATGTTAGCAGGCGCGTGTTCCCCCGCTTGAGGCCCAGCTGCAGCCCTGGTTGATGTTATCAGGCGCGTGTAATTAGTGTACTGATCCGCCGCCTGAACCCGGCTAGAGCCCTGGCTGATGGTAGCAGGCGCATCTAATTTCATTGAATGAGAGAGTTCAGTAACAGCGTGCAGGAGAGGCTGCAGTAATGTTACTTACCAGGCCTCCAGCTGAACGCGTTTGTCATGCCCCCAGCACACGGCCACAGCAGACGATCTTCTGATTAATGTACGACCCACATGGCATGAAGGGCGGAATATAGCACACGCCCCCAGCATTTCTCACGCCCCCAGCGTGCCCCTTGATGCTCCGCAATTGCGTTCACATGGCATGAAGGCCGGACACACGCCCCCAGTGTTTCTCACACCCCCAGTGTGTCACGCCCCCAGCATGCCCCTTGATGCTGCGCAGCAACGTAATTGGCGCTTGTATGTACGACTCACATGGCATGAAGGCTGGACACATGCCCCCAGTGTTTGTCACGCCCCCAGCATTTGTCACGTCCCCAGCACACGCCCACAGCCCACGATGAGATGCCCATACCACACGCCCCCAGCGTTAGTCACGCCACCAGCCCACGCCCACAGCACAACGCAGACACGCCCACAAGGGACTACTTTGCTGGCACAGTTCTTTTACCTTTTAAATGTATACGGTGTCCTACGGTACAATTGTATGTCTTGCACTGTATGATTGTGATTAACACCACTGTTTCTTGAAAAGTTAATAAAAACAATAAAAAAAAAATGTATATGGATAACCTATCTCCTTTTGCTGCAACTGCCCTTTCCAACGCTGTATTGGGTGTTGTGATTGGTGCTGTGGTTACTGAGATTACCCGCCTCAAAGGTTTGGGCTCTCTCTTTATAATATTAGTATGGATGATATTTATTCACTATGCCATCCCAGTTTGGACACAGCCATATGCAAACCAGTCTTGACTCAGCACCTCATAGGAACAGTCCAGCCCGAATTACAAGGTCAGCCAGGTCCTCCCTGGGATTTAGCAGGTGAACTACTAAGAAATTGTTTAGAGCCCAAATGGGATGTATGACGGTACAACGCGTACCGTCACAACGCGTGCTTTAACAACGAGTCCCTTACAACGCAAGTCGTTACCACGACTTGCGTTGGGGGCGCGGATTGAGAATAGTATAATTTATTATTCTAGCACCAGTCCCCGTGGACACTAGGGAAGGTGTTGGAATAGTAAATATACTATTCTTAATCCTCTAGCGCCCTCCAGCGCAAGTCGTGGTTACGACTTGCGTTGTAATGGACGCGTTGTTAAAGCATTGCGGAGTAAAATCCACGTGGTAAAGGATGTTTCCCGCCCAAATGGCACTGAGAGTAGAGAAACTAAGTGGGAGACTTTGGTATCTGCAGGGACAAAGGAATTTTGAAGGAGGAATTGAGAATATACATGACAATACCTGAAAACCTGAAAAGCAATGGCCAGGACAGAAACTGAGGACTGAATTAGGATGGAGTAAACTAGGATCACATACTGGACTAGCTCCTGGTTATGCCTTGAGGAATATAAAAGTTGAAAGACAATACATGTTCAGTAAAAAAACAATGGGAAGGCAAAAGGAAAGCGTAAGCAGGAAAATGATAGTTTTCATTCTCTGTTGAAAATGATCCGTCTGTAAATAAAGAGAGATCACAATAAGGTAAGGAACAGAGTCTTGAGAGGCACATCAGCTCTTCTGGAAGAAGGGAGTATGTGTGCAAGTGGCACCACGCCTCATAACTCATTGGCAACCTCTGATAACTGTAAAAGAGCACAAAAGTAACAGAGCAGAAGAAACTGAGTTCAGAAATAGAGCTCAGGAAAAGCTGGATCGGATTATAAGAAATAAGGAGCAGGGCGAAAGTAACAATACAGAAAGGAGGGGTGGGGAAAGCAGGACCAGATTCTAGGAAACAAGGAATGTGGAAATCGTGGTCGATTATAGAAAGTGCAGACAGACCATCTGAAAGGAGTGGAAACCAAGACAGAGCAAACACAAGGTGATGATGGACGGAGTGCTGAAACATTTCAGACACTCAACCCCAGTCACAGATCTGGGTTGAATACATCATCGTCCTTTAGCTCACTTCGCCACCCCAGTTCAGTCCCAGCCATATGCAAATCAGTCTTTACCCTATTCCTCATGGGAACAGTCCAGTCCAAACTGCCAAGCCAGGCCTGCCCTGGACCAGAAACAAGCATCCTGGAACCGATTTCGGGGCAACACCCCTCATCAGCCAGGCTAGCTTGAATCCAATGGAAAAGTGAGCAAGGGACCCATGTCTGGGCATACCCTGACAACTTAGGGCAAACAAAGCAAATACATGGAGATGATGGATGGAGCTCTGAAACTTTTCAGACATTCACCTAAGTCACAGATGTGGGTTGAATCCATCATCATTCTTTAGCTCACTTTGCCACCCCGGTTCAGACCCAGCCATATGCAAATCAGTCTTCACCCTATTCCTCATGGGAATAGTCCAGCACGAAGTGCAAAGTCAGGTCTTCCCCGGGACCGGAAACAAGCATCCTGGGACCGGTTTTGGGGCAACACCCCTCATCAGCCAGGCTAGTTTGAATCCAGTGGCAAAGTGAGCAAGGGACCCACGTTTGGGCATGCCCTGCCAACTTAGGGCGAACAAAGCAAGCGCAAGGAGATGATGGATGGAGTGCGGAAACTTTTCAGACACTCACCCCAGTCACAGATCTGGGTGGAATCCATCATTGTTCGTTAGCTCACTTTGCCACCCCAGTTCAGACCCAGCCATAAGCAAATTACTCTTTAACCTATTCCTCATGGGAACAGTCCAGCCCGAACTGCCGAGCCAGGTTTTCCCTGGACCGGAAACAAGCATCCTGGGACCAGATTTGGGCAACTCCCCTAATCAGCCAGGTTAGCTTGAATCCAGTGGCAAAGTGAACAAGGTACCCACGTCTGGGCATACCCTGCCAACTTAGGGCACCCAAAGCAAACACAAGGACATGATGGACGGAGCGCTTAAACTTTTCAGACACTCACCCCTAGTCACAGATCTGGGTTGAATACATCATCATTCTTTAGCTCAATTCGCCGCTCCAGTTCAGACCCAGCCATATGCAAATCAGTCTTGATCCTATTCGTCATGGGAATAGTCCAGCCCTAACTGTCAAACCAGGTCTTCCCTGGACTGGAAACAAGCATCCTGAGACCAGTTTTGTGGCAACAACCCTCATCAGCCAGGCTAGCTTCAATCTAGTTGCAAAGTGAGCAAGGGACACACGTCTGGGCATACCCTGCCAATTTAGGGCGAACAAAGCCAACACAAGGACCAGATCCTAGGAAACATGGAATGTGGAAATCTTGGCAGAGTACAGAAAGGAAAGACAGACCAACTGAAAGGAGTGGGAAACCAAGACAGGTACAGGAAACCAAGTAGGGCAGATAAAAGGAGTAATGTCAGTAACGTACAAATCTAATAGGGACCCTCCAGAATACAAGACAGAGTCCAAAATACATACAACAATAACACATACTGAAAGACCTCAGACTGAATTAGCGTCTCTGGAATTCGGGACAAAGAATCTGAATACAACAGGAACAGGGATCAAAAAGCTATAGGAACACTCAACAGGATCAGAGGAGCTATATGAGCAGCACAGGTGGAGGAGAGTAGTTTGGGCTCTGTTTTGAATTTACACTAGAAGTGTGATATGTTAAATGTTGGCCTAAATCCTGGCAATCAAGATCAGAATGGGGTTTCCAATCAGCTACAGGGAAACGTTGTGTCGCCTCAGAGCATGTCTAGGCCAAGATTTCAAAACATGGGAGGACCGCAAGGCCCTGTGATGCCTGTGCCACAGCTTCCAATGCCACTGCAAGTTTCGCTTCACAGAATGGTCCATTTCAGCTGTATCCCATATTTGACGTTTCCCATGACTCTGGCACCGAGCATTCATTATGGAGATGTGTGACAGGGGGGAAGGTTGTACACTTGGCGCAGTCTTAGAGGTAGACCAGAGTGGACCGTATGTCAATACTGACGCAGATAGTCATTATGTTACCTTTTTGGTCGATACTGGTGCTACCCTCTCTCCTTTGAGAACAGCAGAAGCTCCTAACCTACCCCTCTTGGGAAAAACAATCCAAATTGTAGGTATCGCAAATAGGGAGGTATCAAACCCCTTGACAGAAGAAGTTCCTGTAAAGATAGGAACCTTCGCAGATCATCATCAGTTTGTGATGTGGTTCAAGCCCTGTAAGTCTATTGGGACGAGATTTGTTGTGCAAGTTAAACTGCACCATATATTGCACTCCAAAGGACATTGAAATCGAGACCAAAGATGAGGATGTGGTGTTTAAACTGGCAAATCAAGATTTGGGAGCTTCATGGTTTCCCTTACTAACAACTGAGGACCTGCTGCTAGATTTTAGAGAGACAGTCGGAAGTGCAGTCTAGGATTTTATGAGCAAGCACATTGGGCTCCTCAAAGGAGTTGAGCCTGTCCGTATACAAATGAAGCCCAATGCAGAATGCCACAGTACAATTTGATGCTCGACCCCATTGCTGGGATCATGCATGTGATCAAGTCTATGATTGAACTGGAAATTTTGAGGGGGATCCTGGGGAGTCCATGCAACCCTCCCATCCTGGGCTTACAGAAACCTATCGGTAAGTACTGCTTAGTGCAGGATCTCCGCGAAATTAATAATGTGGTTGTTCCTTGTTCTCCTGTGGTACTAAATCCATCTTGGATACTGTTTCAGATTCCATGTGAGGTGGAATGGGTCACGGTTATGGATCTGTGTCAGGCTTTCTTCTTAGTCCCCTTACATGAAACCACACAGTGTTTAGTCGCGTTGAGGCTGGGGGAACATGTTTTAACATGGTGGCGTGTCCCACTTGGTTTTAACATGGTGCTGTGGCCCACAAAGTTATATGGAGAAATTCAAGAAAAATCTCGAATCTCTGGTCAAGCCCTGTAATTAAGTCCTGGGGTAGTATATCAATGACCTCTTGGCTGCCTCGAACACTCAAGATGCTTGCCGAATTGATACCATTGCCCTATTGAACTATCTGGCAAAGAATCGACATAAGGTGCCCCTGAGTAATTTTCAGTAATTTTCAGTAATTTTCAGTACTGAGTGAACAAAGTCCTATATTTGGAACCACAATTGCAAAAATTGTCAGAAAGGTGTTGCAAGAGAGAATATAGGCGATTATGCAAATGAATTCGCTGCAGTGCATACACAGAAGGAAGTCAGGATATTTTTGGGAATGGTGGGCTACCGGCGCCAGTGGATATCCAGTATTTCCCTAGAAGCCAAACCTCTCCAAATGTTGGCACAGAAGGATGTGTCTCATCTAGAACTGGGACGACGATTGTTTGAATGTATTCCTGCAGTTGAGAGACAGAGCTACTGCTGTGCTCCAGCACTGGGAATGTAAAAAAAAATTTTTTAAACATTTTTATTGTTTTCATATCGTTGGCAAGTTGTAACACATGTATACACGGCATGTTAATAGCATTTCTAGAAAGAGTACAGTACATCTCTACAAATTTACATAGTAGTTCTGTCCCTTCGATTGTCCGACATTTCCCTCTCAGTCCCCCCCATCCCCGCCCCCCATCAGTCCTCATTTTCATCCGAGCCATCACCTTCATTGAGTGCAGGTGGATCACAGATCCCTCCTCTATAGTCGTTCCAAGCTCCCCAGATCTTAGACCACTTCCGGGGACATCCCCTATTGACAAACACTGTTCGTTCAGTTATCATGGCCTCATCCATGTTATTGCTCCACCTCGATAGGGAGGCCACCTCAGCTGCGCCCCATTTCTGTGCTATGTTTCTCTTGGCAATCATGATCCCAAATGTAACCCAAGTCTGTCCATGGTGTGTTAGGTCATTGGGTTCCCACACATTTAGCAAACATCTATGTGGGTCAGGCATTATTGAAACTCCTTGTACCTGCGACATAGTGCGCATCAACTGGATCCAATATGGCATTAGTTTGGGGCAGTCCCACATTGTGTGGTAAAACGTCCCGTCATCTCCGCATTGCCGAAGACAGAAGGGGTGATCTATTCGATGCATCTTGTGTAACACTATTCTAGTGTAGTATGAACGATGTAGAATTTTTAATTGTACAAGCCTAAGGCGCGAGGGTATTCCTGCCTCTCTCGGAGATGCCAATGCCTCCTGCCACTCAGACTCATCCATGTCCCCCACGTCTTGTACCCATTTGGTTTTAAGCGGGCCCAAGGGATCGGGTAAATTATTTACTAATTTCCAATACGTGAAAGACGTAGCCTTCTTTTGTATAAATTCCGTTAACAGTCTATCTTCTAAGGGCAATGCCTCTGGGACATCCGAACCAGGGGGAATCGCCGACATGAGGGCATGTCTGATCTGTATATATCTGTAGTGTTCAGAGGGTGCCATCTCGTGCAACTGCTGGAGACAGTCAAACAAAATCACCTCCCCCCCCCGCCACAGGTCACCCACCGTAGATATACCTATTTCATCCCAATGAGTAAAGCCCTTACTGTTTCTGAGCCGTCCCAGTTTTTTGTTGTCCCATAGCGGAGTGAGTTGTGTCAAAACCCCCCTCCATCCCAGTTTTGCCTGTGCAGTGTGCCATAATATCAGTGTGTGTCTTAGCGGGCGAAACATTGTTAAAGCTAGGTTTTTATCGTAGAGTGGGGAGAGCATGGTGTTGTTGCCAAGTTGTGCCCTGTCTGCATTATATGCAGGATCTGAGTGCGGGATATGTAGCCAGTGGTTGATTACCTTAAGTTGTGCTGCCCAATAATGGAGCTGTATATCGGGGAGTGCTATTCCACCGTCATTCCACCTCCTCACCAGTTTGGCCTGTGCTATTCGTGGCGGCTTGTTACCCCACAGTAAATTAGAGACTTGCGCATTAATAGCCTTGAAATAATGCGGCTGTACCTGGTATGGTGTGTTTTCGAGGACATAAAGAAAGCGAGGCAATGCCTTCATCTTAAAGAGTGCTGCTTTTCCCAGCAGTGTGAGCGGAACAGTTTCCCAGTGTCGCACATCCCTTTTAACCCCATGCAGTCTCCTTAAATTCAGTGCCGTATTTCTGCCTGGCATGAAGCCATACTGGTCAGGATGTATGAGTGTTGTGAGGTGTGGTGTGAATCGTCTAGCCAACAACTTCGCCAGGATTTTAGCTTCTGCATTCATTAGAGAGATGGGTCGATATGAGAAGCATTGCTCCGCAGGTTTACCATGTTTAAGTATTGCTACGATTGTGGCCGTGCGTTGGTCCGGTGGTAGTTCACCCCGTTCTAAACTATCAAGAAGCATATTTAGCATGTGAGGTGCCAGGTGATCAGTTGCGCTTTTATATAGTTCAACTGGGATTCTGTTTGGACCTACGGCCTTCCCCGATTGTAAAGCCCCCAACGCTCCTGTTAGTTCATCCAATGTCAGATCATTTTCTAATTCGGCGATTGCCTCCGACGTTAGCCTTGGCATATTTAAATCTTGGATATACGCCAATGCTTCGTCCTCGGAGATGTCCGAATCAGATGAGTAAACCGTTTGAAAGTGATGTGCCAGCATATCTACTATCACCTGTGGGTCAGTCTCTACCTCTCCAGTCGCAGTGCCCAACCGCGTTATCTATCTGTCAATTTTTTCTTTTTTATCCAGCCAAGCTAGTAACTTCCCCGCCTTGTCCCCCACTTCATATATCTTATGGCATGTGTTTTGTATTTGGTGCGTAGATAGTGTGGTGAGACATTCTTTATGTTGGAGCTGTTGGTGCCTTAGTTCAGCCGCCGACTCAGGAGTAGGATTTTGTGCGTGGGAGTCTTCCGCTGCGTAGAGGGCAGATTCCAAGCTGTCTAGTTCTGCCTGGGCTTCCTTTTTATGAGTTGCTATAGAAGAAATGGCTCTCCCTCGCAGTACTGTCTTAAAGGCTTCCCAAAGAGTGACTGAGGATGTCACCGTACCCACATTTTCGGTAAAATATTGAACAATCCCTTTCTTAAGCTCCTTCTTAAATATGAGGTATACGTAGATAACCAGGGCGAATTGGATACATCCTGCGGCGTGTATGTTGGTGATATGTGTATTGTAGTCGGAGAGGGGAATGGTCGGAGATGCCCCGAAGTCTGATCTCGATGGTTTCGATATTCCGGAGGCACCCCAGGGAGCCTAAAAAATAGTTTATTCTAGTGAGGCTATTGTGGACACCTGAATGATATGTGTATTGTCGTTCCGTAGGGTGATTTCGCCTCCACAAATCTATTAATCCCACTGCTTCCAGAAAGCTCTGCAGGCGGGACCCACCAGAAGATCCCATCCTCCCCGGGAATCTGTCCATGGTGTCGTGTAATGTCGCGTTGAAGTCCCCACCTATGAGGAGTTCCCCGTCGGGAGGAGTAAGTAGAAAGGCGCTGAGATCTGGGAGAACTACGGAATGCAGCGCCAGGGGTACATAGACGGAAACAATATTAAAGGGACGACCCTCCCACTGCGTACTGATTGCTGCAAATCTTCCCTGGGCATCTATTTTGGTAACAAGCACTATCAGTGGAAACTGCTTTTTCAGTAATATACCCACCCCACGTGAGCCAGATGTAAATTCGGAGTGTACAATCATTTTATATCCCCCTCTATCCATTGCTCAACTGGCCGAGCCTGTGAGGTGTGTTTCCTGCAGTAGTATCACCGCTGTACCTGATCTTTTAATGCTTTGAAGAACTATCCCTCGCTTAATTCTGTCTCCCAGACCCCTTACATTCCATGTTAGGAGCGATAGAGTGGGCCGTACGGTGGCAGTGCCTTTCAAGGGGTCAGGTCTCTGTATAGTTTCTACAGACGCCATCGTTTAGGACAGAGCAAAAATATCTCATCATGAACCGTGTTACAATAGTACTGTCAGTGTGATCATACCAAACAAACTTCCTGTTAAAAAAAGGTTGCAAAAACAACGCCCTCCTCCCCGGATCCCACCCTGCCTCCCTGCCCTGCGGACTCAGAACTGCCCGCCACCCCAACGGAGCAGAGCGCTTGAAACCAAACCCCTTAAACAGTACTTGCACGTTTGGGAGCGGGAAGTCCGGGGAGGGGACATCAGCTCTCCACTCTCTTGAACGGTTTCAGTCATAGTTCCATTAACAGTATCGCGCCAGAATTCGATTGTGCCATGAGTTCAGCCCACCGTGTCTTCTTGCCCTTCCCGGGCGTGGTTGTCAGTGTCCTGGGTATGGTCACTCTTCTCCGGGCTCTGATGTCTGCTACGGGGTCGTCTATTTTTATGCGGTTTGCCAGTACTCCCTACCACTCTCCATCCCTCCAACCAGTCGTGGGCTGCCTCCGGCGATACGAAGAACCATGTCTTTTCATCAGCCACAACTCGCAATTTAGCCGAAAATAGCATGGAGTATGGCAGTTCACTGGCCCGTAACGCCTTTTTTACTTCCAGGAAACTCCTACGCCGTGCCGTCACAGCTGCCGTATAGTCCGGAAAGAAAGAGATGAGCGAGTTTTGGATTCTGACTGGCGGTGCCACCCTTGCTGTTTGTAGTATAGCATCTCTGTCTCTGAAGTTAAAGATACGGGCTAAAACCGGACGTGGAGGTGCACCCACTTTCGGACGCCCACCCTGCACCCTATGCGCACGTTCCACCGAGAAGAAGGCAGAAAGGCCTTTCGGCTGCAGGCGCGATTTGATAAGTTCTTCCACATATAGGTCCATTGCGGGGCCGCCTTCCGATTCCGGAATTCCTGTGATTCGGACGTTGTTGCGGCGGGAACGTCCTTCTTGAACATCAAGCTGTGCCGCCATCTTCTTGTTTTCTTCCTCCAATCGCTTGACTTTCTGATTCAGGATAGCAGAATCCTTAGTAAGGGCTGTAGTAGCTGTTCAACATCCGATACCCTAGCTGACATTTTGTGGAAGTTTGCACGTAGGAAAGTGATATCGGAGGATATAGAGCCCACCATTGTCTGTACACTATTCAGGGCCTTCATAATATCTTCTAGCGTGACTTTAGGCCCCCCGGATGCCCCTGCGTCTTTCTTCGGGTGGTCAGTTTTGTCTGGGAGCAGTGGGAAATCTTTTGTGTAGGAATATTTTTCCAACTTACTCTGTTGGTTAGCACGTGGCCCTCTACCACCCATCTTGTCGATGTTTGAGACCCCCAGGTGTGGTTATGCGGGTGTAATAGTCGATCAGGGAGCAGAATTGTTGACGTAGTGTAGGATAGGCACGGCTGTGTTTTCTTCCTCTCTAGGGATGGCCAACAGCACCTTTAGCGCCAGGGGCACAGGTTGGACCCGGATAGGTTGCTATCAATCAGGCAATGTGTGCCGCACCCTCCGTCAGTCCTAGAATCTGTCTGCAGCTGGTGTGCCAGACAGTACCTGGAGCTGCACACTGAAAGTGTCTTGCCGTAGTGTCACACTGCGCCACCCCGAGATTGGCAGCCGAGGCTGGTATGTCTGTCTCGTAGGTAGCAGGGAGTTGTAACAGCAGGTGCCAGGGGGTGTGCAGGCAAACGGAGGTTAGTGTCAGCAGTAGCGCCTTGGGCAATGGGCCGCTTACTGCTTCTCCCGTGTGTGTCGGATCAGGCTGTTTTCAAAGGTAAAATGGCGGCTGCAGACAAGGCCAGCCGCCCGCCTCAGTCCGCCACCGGAGGCTCCATCTGCGTTCCTCGCGACGTCTATGCAGGGGGCACCGCATGCATTTGCGGGTGGCGAAGGGCGATAATGTACCCTGCACTCACCCCGGACCGCGGCCGCAGCACCTCGCGCCTGTCCTCCCCTCAGCTCGGCGGGCCCGCCTCCGAAGCCGCCAGCCTTCACTACTTTAGTCCGCGGCCTCAGACTCTCCTACAGGCCCCTCGGCGCGATGATCATTCCGCTCGATTCACAGCACGCCTGTGCCCCGGAGTTGGATCGGCGGATAGCGCTTTGCCTCCGGACCTCGTCTGGCGCTTTTAGGCAGTTTTCAGCTGGCGGATTAGTGTCAGGATAATTATGAGAGCGTCCCGTTCCCCGGAGCTCCTCTAAGCGGCGGCCATGTCCCTCGGCCGCTAGCCACGCCCCCTCACAAAAAAGCATTTTTGTTCTTGTGGCATGAGGGCTGTGCTCTCTCAGTATTGGCTCAAATTCATGGAGGTGCCCATAGACCAGTTGCATACTTCTCTGCTACTCTGGATCCAGTCGCATTGGAATCGCCGGATGTCTCAAATCCATTGCCACAACAGGTGTCAGCCTAGAGAAATGCGAAGATATTCTTATGGGTCATCTACTGACTGTTTATGTTCCACACTCAGTGGTAGGACCAGAACACAACACATGACGAACAGTAGACTTACACGTTATGAGCAGGCCATCTTGGCATCTGAGAACATCACTTTGAAGCAATGTTCTACACTTAATCCTGCCCCCTTGTTACCATTGCCTGATTGTGAAGAGAAAGAGACTGAATTAGAGCATGACTGCCTCGATGTTACTGAACTATGCACCAAGTTATCTCCTGACATTGCTGACGAGCCATTACCAGAGTCTGACCACATTTTTTTCATGGATGGCTCATGTTTAACGAATCATGAGGGAAATCTGAGGACTTCCCGTGCTGTCTGTACTGCCTTAGGGGTGGTGGAAGCTGCTTGCCTTCAAGGAGTATTCTCTGAACAAGTGGCTGAATTGATTGTCCAGACAAGTGCCTGCTGTGTCTCTGACCAACTGAGTGTGACGACATTCACAGACAGTCAGTATGGCTTTGGTGTGGTGTATGACTTTGGGCAGTTGTGGTCTCAGTGAGGGGTTTATGACCTCGTCAGGATCACCCATCCAAAATGGGGAGGTTGTGAAAAAACTGCTGGAGGTTTTGCAATTGCCGCAGGAGGTTGGAATTGTTAAGTATCCTACACATTGTAAAGATAATGATTATGTCACTCTTGGAAATGGATACTCTGCTGAGACGCACGTTATTGCGCTCTGAATGCTTGCCGTTTCAATGGGGAGTACGTAAATGAGCAGAATGATGAGACCAATCTCAACCTGTTAATGACTGTTGCTGATACATGGGTTGAGTTTCTGAGGACGGTAGACCATTGCTGCCAAATAGTTTGCTACATCTGATGGCTAGGCACATTCATGGACCAACACCTGTGGGAAGAGATGCGATGGCGATTTTGAGTGATAACTGAGGAGTTACGGCACCGATGGGTGACTTGTCAGCAAATTATTGTGGGCAGAAAGATTGCATTTACTCGGAGTCATATTGGATGGTCAGGAGGGTCCTTTAATCGAATGCAGCTGGACTTTGTTGAGATTCCTGTTTGTAATGGACTTCAGTAAATTTTGATGGTGGTGTGCATATTTTCTTGGTGGTGGAAGCCTATCTTACTAGAAGAGTTGATAGTCTTACAGTGGCTAAATTGGTTTTGAGGGAGCTTATCCCAAGATTCAGATTTCTGACTACTTTGGAGTCAGACCGAGGATCTCATGTTAATAATGAGATTATTAATTTACTGTTTGCAGCTTTGCACGTGTAACAGGGACTCCATTGCAGTTATTGGCCGGAGGCTTTTGATATAGTGGAGCAGATTAATAGTACTTTAAAATCCAGATTGGCTAAAGTCTGTGCCTTGACATCTCAGATATAGCCTGATGCTTTGACTCTTGTGTTGATAAGTCTTCATAGCATCCCAGACAGAAGGACTGGACTCTCGTCACATGAGATTCTCATGGGGTAGGCTATGAAGTTGCCTGCTGTGCCTGCCAACGTACTTGTGAATATATCGGATGATCTGGAGCTCGATTACTGTAAGGGGCTGGCTACCATGGTTTGTTTTGTGTCTCACCAGGTTGAAGCAGCAACTGCCCCACCACATCAAGAGCAGTGCCACGACCTACACCCTGGTGACTGGGTGCCCATCAAGAAATATGTGAGGACGAGTTGTCTTGAACCTATTGGCGTGGTCTGTTCCAGGTGATTCTAGTCACAATGTCTGCTGAAAAGTGTGGTGGGCTTCCGAACTGGGTGCAAGCCACCCTTACTCACAGGGTCTCGTATCCCCTTGTCAAACAGCTCCTCTCCCAGAAGAGATGCCAGAGGTGGCTAAAAGGCCACGAGAGAGGGTCAGTCAAGCTGTGGGGGGACATCTCAAGTTGAAACAGCACTAGAATAAGTTGAAAGAGAATTCGAAGAGGAGGGGGAAGAAACTGGCTCAAACAAAATTGATGTCGAAGGGGAGAATGATACAGATTCTGCTCTTGATCAAGAAGATAGTGCTATGGGCCCACGAGTGGAGGTGGAAGAAAGTTGACCAAAGAGGTCACCTAGGAGAAGTTTGACTTTGCCAACAAAAGGAAAGTTCACATCCATAAGTTAAACGTCTGAGTCGGAGCAAAGTGAAGGCAAGAGTGGAGGCTTCAGCTCAAGGAGATCTAAAAGACTGAGGGTGCCTTGTCAGAGGTATGCTTCTCCTGAGTGTACAGACCTAGCCATAAATGTCGACGAGAGCAAGCAATGGAACTTCAGTGCTGATAATAAATGTTTTGCTAAGGTTTCAGTGGACTGATTTGAATGTTATGTTTTCATTTGCTATTTCCTACCTGTAGAAATCTGAAACTGAAAGATACTGTCTTTCCTCATTTAAACCTGAACAATCACCTGGAGAGATTTTAATACTGAGAGCAGATTTGTTACAGTTGCTCATACATGAATTGGGATCAGAGCTTATAGATGTTGAATGACATTTTATGAAATTTGATAAAAGTGCTTGAAGAAGAACACTTAGGCCTGAGTGTAAGAAGAAAAGATTTAGGGTATGACAATTTAGAAGAATAAAGAGTAGAGCGAGGGAAGTCACGCAAAGATTGTATATTGTTGTAAATAAATTGAACTCTGAACAAGAGACTATTTTACCCGTTGCACAGGTGGAGAACAACAGAGATGATTCTAGAACACCCATTTCTCTTCCAAACTTGGTCTGAATCTAAAGTAGAATGAAAAAGAATAGTTCTAATAGTAGGTGTAAATGCATAATGTGTACTTCTATAACATTTATAGTTAGAGGATTGGTAGTGTTAGTTTTCATGCTATGTTTGAGACCTGCCAGTAGCATGGGGAAGATACCTATACCTGCGAGGACACCTTCCCCAGAGCCAAAGGTTTTTGTAATTGTACCCCAACTGATTCTGACTCCGTCCCTTCCTTTCTTGACATTTCTTGTACCCTGTGATAGCACCCACCAAGGTAAGCGCACAAAAGTCAATGATAAGCAAACTACTTGCAACTGTTTAAATGTGCTGATCGTATTGCTTATTTGTCTATAGAAGTGCGCACATAATGTAACCTGTGCGTTGTTAAATTAGCCGAACAGTGGACCTGAAATGCATTTCTAATGTATTTTCCAACAAACATTTTAATTCGAATTTTGCTTGCCTTGGGGAATATTGCATGTATCTTGTGTTCCCATTGCAAGTGGACAAGACTTCATTAGTTGAGAGAAAGAATTATTGTTCTTAGTAGATAGAGTGGCCTGAGAAGGAGAAACCCAACAACTTATGGAGGACGAATTCTCGTGGGAGAGGGAGATGGCACCAGGAACGTACAAAATATCTCAGCATGTGAACATGGAGGCGGAGAAAGGAAGTCGGAGGGTGCTGGAAATGGAAATTTACTAGCAGCACGATGGGAGATGGCTTAATTTAGAGATTTTGTATGCTGTGATGTAGTTATGGACAGCTGACACTCTACATTAGAGCTCTTTGGGGTATAGACCTCATCTTAAGCTTTGTGGCTTCATGCTAAAGGACCCTGGTTGGAGTTGCTTCTTAGGAAGGCTTTAATGGCTCACACCTTTTTTTTCTCCACCTTCGCTATCTGACTTTAGGTTAGGATTTCCATCTTAAGGTAGAGTAGGGACAGTTAGGGATTTGTAGGGCTTTTGCTTGAGACTTGATGCAATCCGAAGTGCACTTTTGTTTTTTGATAGGATATGTAGCGGTGATTGAGTTAGTCATTTTCTTTTTGTTTTATCAACTTAATTGGTTTTGAAGAATCAGCTTCATTCTGTTTACACTTTATGTTTATACCATAATGCTTCAATTGGTGTATATTAATCTGTTTCAAATTTTGAACTAAACAAACTAACTTTAATTTGGCTGTTGATTTTTGGTATGTATACAGTGCTTTCCATACCTCGAGCAATGTTTGAGAGTTGTGCAGTTATTATTCTTTTAACTCAGTTCTCGTAGGTAACTTAAACGCTCTTCGATTATCTAAGCAACCTTCAGGTGCTTTGTTGAGGGTGTGTTGGTTTTTAGATGCCCTATGTAGGAGAATGTCGCTG
Organism: Lissotriton helveticus; assembly: GCF_964261635.1. NCBI lineage: Eukaryota > Metazoa > Chordata > Amphibia > Caudata > Salamandridae > Lissotriton > Lissotriton helveticus. Next base: position 1,774,651,834 of record NC_136057.1, read on the forward strand.
GGTGCAACGGATGAGACAGCGGCCCCTCGAAGGGGTAGGCCGCTGCAGTGAGACCTGAGCCGGAGTACAACACAGCTGGCCACTTGAAGGCTGAGCATCCGGTCGGTCGGAGATCGAGAGTGGAGACAAGCGGCACTTAGAAGGCGTGGCCGCAGTGCAAGTAGCATGGCCCGTAATTTACTGGCATCCCCCGGCCCTCAGAGTTGAGTAGAAAGGATAACAGCGCACCATATCAGTGAGTACATAGGTTCAGGGGGCCCGACAGACCTGGTTCAGAGGGCTCAGATCGGAGACAGTGGACATTGGGCAAATGCACAGGGCCGGGACTATAAGATGAGACCCCCCACAGAGAAAAAGCAGTCAGAGGTTGGTGGTTTATTGGGCCTAATAATACTAGGGCCTCCACGCTGGGCGTGCCGACAATGTGAGGTCATGGCCAAGGAAAAAGAAGGCAAGAATGTGCAGGCCAACAAAAAAGATAACTATGCCATGCTATTGCAAACAGATGAGGTGGCAGGGGGTGCTGGCCCGCAGGCCCTGACTGGGGAACAGGAGGCCCCCAAGATTACGTAATTAATGGCTAAAATTAAGGGTTCTAGGGACCTCACCAGAGCTAAGATAGACACTGTCGCACTGGAGATGGGGCTGCTTTGCGCAGATGTCTGGAAGATATCAGACATGGTCACTGCTACGGAGGGGGAGGTGCAAACCATACAATCAGAACTGGCCTCACTAAAAAAGACGGTAACAGAGCTCCGGTTCAAGACCACACGACTGGAGGAACAAGTCGAAGATGCTGAGGGGCGATCAAGGAGGAATAAACTTCACATGATTGGGATCCCAGAATAGGTGGAGGGACAGTCGATGGAACTCTTTTTGGAAGACTGGATCCTGAACACACTGTGTCCCAAAAAGTTATCTAACTTCTTCACAATCGAGCAGGCGCATAGAGCCCTAGCACCTCTGCCCAAACCCGGAGCACCACTACACGCAATAATTTCCAGAGTGTTCAATTTCAGAGATCGAGATGCAATACAACACGCCAGAGCGCATGGTGCTCCAAAGTTCAATGGACAAGTGATCATGATATTCCCAGATTTTACACGCAAAGTACAGGACCAGCAGAAGGACTTCTGGGCAACCCAAAAAATGTTAAGAGACTGTGACATGAGATACAGCCTCTTATTCCCTGAGAAACGTAGGGTCCAGCATACAGCGAAGTGCCCAGGAAACAGCAGGGAGCAGATCGGGAGGCTGGAAAGAGGCCCTCTGGTCAGGAGGCACTTAGCGGAATCACTGAAAAATCATTGGGACTGCTGGTCCGGCAGAATTCTGGTCAGCCCGGATGGCACCCTGACAGATTCGGACTGTATTCCGGAAACGGATTAGCCACACCAGCCATGCCGAGAGACCAAGTGCAGAGGAAGGGAGACTTCTGAAGGAGAGTGAGCGTTGACCGACTCACTAGGACGGGGGGCAAATTTCTGTTATCTCTTGCCTAACTGCTTACTTACTTTAATGCTCAAGTATGATCACTGACAGGATGTTTTTGAAAACCTTTATAATTATACACACAACATCTGTAGTTGTCGGAGGGAAGCTAAAGGCAGAGTCAGCTAAAAAGGAGGTATCTATTATTGATAACAGGCAAATATGTATTCTAATCAGCCGGATGCTATAAGTGGGCCATAGTCCGATGAGCGGGCTGAGAGCCTCAGCCTCGCCAGTCCACCAGAACTTGGGCCCTCTGCTAACAGAGGAAGATGAGACAGAGGCCGTTGCCTCTTCAGGGGGTATTGGGCGGTGAATCCTGCGTGAGGGCTAAGTTGGGGTGGGTTCTCAAGTGTGGACACAGTGCCCGAGGGAGTTTTTTTTTTAGGTTTGTTACAGTTTTGAGGGGGAACTTCTGGCTCAGATTGACTGTCACATTGAGATACCAGACTGTGCGAGAAACAGGGAGGGGACTAATGGGGGAGGGGTTGGATGGGTGAACCCCCTAAATACCTAAAACCCACAACAGCACTGATGGCCTCTGACCAGAAATGTACGACCTGGAATGTCCTGAGATTGGGTAAATATGTCAAGAGGCAGTGAATACACTCTTACCTGTGCAGGTATAGTGTATCAATAGCCTTCTTGCAAGAAACATATATGAGGAGAATGCTTGCCTGTCTTAAGACATAGATGGCTGGGGTAAATCTTCTCAACCACATATTCTAGCTATGCTCGGCAATGAAAGGTGCATTACTGGAACTGATTAAAGTTATAGGGCTACACGATGTCTGGATTGTGCTCCCTCCCCTGTCTAAGGAGTACTCATGCCATGTGCCTGGTATCGGATGTAGTGATGCAATGGGTTACTGCATCCTCGTATATGGCTCACTATCTCTCAGATCACTCCCTTCTGCTGGTTTCTATTCATATGCAGGTACAGATACCTGCGGTGCCCCTGTGGAGAACGAGTGTGGAAGCATTATCAGATCAGGTGTTTGTGCACATGTTAACTGGGGTGTTGGATGGCAATTTTAATGATAACCGGGATAGTGCCTCATCTAGGGAAATGGACTGAGATGCCATGGAGGTGGTATTGAGAGGGGAGTGTCTGAGGATAACATATGGTGTTAGGCAACAACTCCTCAGGGACCTCGATAGGCTCAGGAAGCGTCTAGGCGCATTAGAGAAAGACTTGATCGCATGACCCCTTAGCCTGCAAGCCTGGCAGGAGTGCAGGGCTGAAATACTGGAAACTTGGACAGGCTTGATAAGTTCTCCCACTTCACCAGGTTACACAGGGAGGGCGATACAGCGAGCTGCATGCTCCCAGTGCTCATTCACGGTGAGAATCGACACCCCACAATATCGTGGCACCGAGACAAACAGGGTAGACTAAAGTTCTCACAGAAAGCGATACTGGAAGTCTTTACGGAACACCTGCAGGGCCTATATAGAGCCCTGGAGACAACCAGCTCCCTAGAGATTCGGTCATATCTGGAGGGCATACGATTGCCTCAGCTGTCTGAGCTCTTGGATGCCCCCATCACAAAGGAGGAGATATTGACAGTTAGAGGAACCCTAAAATAAGCCAAGGCCCCAGGCGGAGATGGCCTGCCGGGTGAGTTTTACCGCTGTCAGCAGGAAAAAATGGATGAGCGATTACTAGAGGTGTATCAGGAGGCCTATGAGAGGGGGGTACTGTCGGAGTCTTTGAGGGAAGCAATAATAGTGATGTTACCAAAGCCTGATAGAGATAGACAGATGGACTCCTCTTACCATCCACTGTCAATGTTAAACTTGGACCTAATAATTTTAAGTAAAGCATTGGCCATGAGGTTGTTGGGCTATCTACCACAATTAATAGATGATGACTAATGTGAATTTATTCCGAACAGAAACACACAATGTAACCTGTTACAGCTGTTGCTGGTGCTCTATTCCCCTGCCCTACGCAAAAGGCTGTACGCTTTGGTGCTACTGGATAGCGAACAAGTGTTCGATTCACTCTCCTGGGAATTCCTCTGGGAAGTATTCTATAAGATGGGCATCGGAGAACACTACATAAAATGGGTGCAATTATTGTATAAGGAACCCTCAGCCAGGGTACGAATAGGTGGATTGGTGTCGCGAGGCTTTGCGCTGCATAGGGGGACCCGAAAGGGATACCCATAGTTGCCACTCCTCTTTGGAATAACCGTGAAGCCTCATGCTAGTCGCCTGTGGGATGTGTTACGAGTGGGTAGTACACGTATTGGTATCGCTCTATGCAGATGGAAGCTCTGGCGGAGTTTGGCGACCAAACCGGACTGCGCGTCAACCACTCCAAGTCTAAGCTGTTCCCTCTGGGGACTCTGATGGTGCGATTGAAGGCAGATATGCCAACATGGGCCCTACCCTGAGAGATGAAATGCATGAGGTACCTAGGTATAAGGGTCACACACAATGCCAAAGTGTGAGGAGGCTAATGTAGGAAGAGTCATTGATGGTTTGAAGGATAACATAAAATTGTGGAATACACTCAGCTGTCATTGATGGGAAAAATCACCCTGGTAAAAATGGTAGTGCTACCTAGGTGTTTATATATTTTCCAGGGTGTCGTGGTGAGCCTCAGCTAGGCCTACCAGTACAAGGGGTTCGCCCTTCTCTGCACAAAGTCCTCAGACCAATAGAATAGAAGTTGGCACGGAAACTGAAATATAAAACAAAGTATTCATTAACCTCATGAGGTGGAAGTACATTCACACAACACCCTTCGGTAGTGTATGAAGTAGCACACTGAACAGAAGGAACATGATCCTTTTATACCCACACAGGGGCTCAGAAGAAGGTGATACAAGTACAGAAGAGAAGGTTTACATACATAAAAGGTCATACAGAAATGCACAGTCAACAGTAGGGCGGAGCTTAGCAGTTTGCTAACTGCGGTAAAAATACCCTGACAGTTACAGACTAAGACATATGTGAACTGTTGCAGTGTCTTCTGCGCAAGTGCAGAGTAGCAGAACCTAAATATAGTCTGTCCATAAGCAGAGTACAAGAGTAAACAACAGTAAGGAAGGACAGAGCACATGGTGAGCACGTGGCAGACAAGATGGCTGCCGAAAACAAGATGGCTTCAGCTAAATGCTAACCCCGATCACTGCCAAATTACAACAAGGGCACTCTGTTTGTAATACCTAGGTGAGTCTTTATGGAACTGGAAAAAATGCTAGTGGAACGACTGCGACATTCACTGACAGAGATCCTGATGATGGGGCTGGGGTCCCAGAATGATTGTCGTACACGGTCCATATGGTTTATAGAGCTTGGGATAGAACAGTCCGGATCGTAATAAAGCAGGTCCGTTCGCAGCAGGAATGAACATATGGACACAACGCCCATTTCGCAACATGGAAAAGTCTATGTCTTTGCAGAGATGGCAGGGGGTGGCTGTGCGACTTTGGGAGATCTTTACCCTAACAGATTTATAACACTAACACTAGCATTGGAGACATTCCAGCTGGGATCTGGACAGTTTTTGCAATACGCAAAGATTGCAACCACCACTCGAGAGATCTGGCTCTCATACCCTGACATGCCACCTACTTCTCCAATGCTAGAAGTTATCCTAATGATGGCAGGGGGCAAAAGGTTGATCTTGACTTATATACAGGGCGCCTAGGGAGGATGCCCCCAAGAAATCACTTTCAGTGCAAGAGTATTGGGAGGCACAGGTGGAAAAGCCCCCTACTGAAAGTGATTGGGAATAGATCCATGAGGGGGTCAAGAGCACATCCACAAATGCAAGGTTTAACCTCCTTCAATACAATGTGGTACATCGCGTTTACCTGGCTCCCAGTCGGCTGCAATCCATATATCCGGGGCGCACGTTGGAGTGCCCGAGATGTAGGGGGAAGCTGGCGGACTTCCTACACATGCTATGGAACTGCCCAGGTATTGACGAGTACTGGCAGACCGTCCTTCTGAAACTTCATATTGCCACGGGGTGGGAGATCCCTAGGCAACCGGCACAGTACTTATTGGGGCTAATACCGTTTCGCAATAAAAAAATGCTAAGTAGACGGTTCATGCTGTTGCAGCTGTTTTTGGCCAAATGCAGGATTGCAATCGGATGGATGTCCCCCAGACGTCCGAAGATAGAGGATTGGATTAAAGATATGGTTGAGTAGATTAATGCAGAGGGATGTCATATGAAGGCAACCAGGAGGGATAAAAGAGTGAGTGAGGAAATGAGGGTGTGCGCGGCAATGCTAATGGAACTATTGACTCTGCCAGATGAGTTTCCCCCCTTAGATCAAGGGGGACAGACAGCGATTGGGGCCACAGAAACATGGTTAGACTTCATCAGTGGTCTCAGGAGGCTGGGGGTTTATTGTGCTTAATCTTCCCACATAATGACATACTGATAGAAAGTGAGGTCGTTCAGGGATTCCCCCATGTACAGGGTAGTCTGGAGTCACCTGCACTAGGGCTAGGTTAACTGAACCTGGGGTGGAGGGACGTTAATAAACAGCATGTATACTTAAGAGGAAGAGATAATAATCTGATGTTATTTGTGAAATGTATATATGTTTTTACATCTTTGACATGCCAATATAAACAAATTTAAAAAAAAGATATAGTATATAATATATATATATATATATATATATATATATATATATATATATATATATATATATATATATATATATATATATATATATCCACACACAAAGAGTTGCCCCCTTGGAAAAGCCTCACGCACAGGTTGGTATTCTTAACGTTTATTACAGGAAGTTGCTGCGTAGTAGGTGCGACCCCATGCAATGACAAAGTTCTGATCGCCGACGCGTTTCGTGCTCCCAAGCACTTTTTCACAGGCAAACTTGTCCCAGCAGCGCAATGCCGTGATGCACTATTATTTCATGTCCTGATACCCGCCCACCTGGGCGTTGGCTCCTCGCAGAGCCTGCTGGTCTCCGTAGTGCATATAATTATCCTCTAGTGAGTTGCAATTGCGTAGCCTCATGAAGACTGATTAAAACCCCAGTGGGTTTGCAAAAGTGTCACACAACTGCTGCGTAGCTGATAGCTGCTTCCAAAACAACCCCCTGTGCTTACCACGGTAGTCCTGATGTAAGACACCATGAGACCGCTTTCAAGCAGTTGGGCTCCTCCACGGCCGAGCCAGCCGTATATTTAATCCACACACAAAGAGTTGCCCCCTTGGAAAAGCCTCACGCACAGGTTGGTATTCTTAACGTTTATTACAGGAAGTTGCTGCGTAGTAGGTTCGACCCCATGCAATGACAAAGTTCTGATCGCCGACGCGTTTCGTGCTCCCAAGCACTTTTTCACAGGCAAACTTGTCCCAGCAGCGCAATGCCGTGATGCACTATTATTTCATGTCCTGAAACCCGCCCACCTGGACGTTGGCTCCTCGCAGAGCCTGCTGGTCTCCGTAGTGCATATAATTATCCTCTAGTGAGTTGCAATTGCGTAGCCTCATGAAGACTGATTAAAACCCCAGTGGGTTTGCAAAAGTGTCACACAACTGCTGCGTAGCTGATAGCTGCTTCCAAAACAACCCCCTGTGCTTACCACGGTAGTCCTGATGTAAGACACCATGAGACCGCTTTCAAGCAGTTGGCCTCCTCCACGGCCGAGCCAGCCGTATATTTAATCCACACACAAAGAGTTGCCCCCTTGGAAAAGCCTCACGCACAGGTTGGTATTCTTAACGTTTATTACAGGAAGTTGCTGCGTAGTAGGTGCGACCCCATGCAATGACAAAGTTCTGATCGCCGAGGCGTTTCGTGCTCCCAAGCACTTTTTCACAGGCAAACTTGTCCCAGCAGCGCAATGCCGTGATGCACTATTATTTCATGTCCTGATACCCGCCCACCTGGGCGTTGGCTCCTCGCAGAGCCTGCTGGTCTCCGTAGTGCATATGTTTATCCTCTAGTGAGTTGCAATTGCGTAGCCTCATGAAGACTGATTAAAACCCCAGTGGGTTTGCAAAAGTGTCACACAACTGCTGCGTAGCTGATAGCTGCTTCCAAAACAACTCCCTGTGCTTACCACGGTAGTCCTGATGTAAGACACCATGAGACCGCTTTCAAGCAGTTGGGCTCCTCCACGGCCGAGCCAGCCGTATATTTAATCCACACACAAAGAGTTGCCCCCTTGGAAAAGCCTCACGCACAGGTTGGTATTCTTAACGTTTATTACAGGAAGTTGCTGCGTAGTAGGTGCGACCCCATGCAATGACAAAGTTCTGATCGCCGACGCGTTTCGTGCTCCCAAGCACTTTTTCACAGGCAAACTTGTCCCAGCAGCGCAATGCCGTGATGCACTATTATTTCATGTCCTGATACCCGCCCACCTGGGCGTTGGCTCCTCGCAGAGCCTGCTGGTCTCCGTAGTGCATATAATTATCCTCTAGTGAGTTGCAATTGCGTAGCCTCATGAAGACTGATTGAAACCCCAGTGGGTTTGCAAAAGTGTCACACAACTGCTGCGTAGCTGATAGCTGCTTCCAAAACAACCCCCTGTGCTTACCACGGTAGTCCTGATGTAAGACACCATGAGACCGCTTTCAAGCAGTTGGGCTCCTCCACGGCCGAGCCAGCCGTATATTTAATCCACACACAAAGAGTTGCCCCCTTGGAAAAGCCTCACACACAGGTTGGTATTCTTAACGTTTATTACAGGAAGTTGCTGCGTAGTAGGTGCGACCCCATGCAATGACAAAGTTCTGATCGCCGACGCGTTTCGTGCTCCCAAGCACTTTTTCACAGGCAAACTTGTCCCAGTGTAGTGTAGTTCCTATTATCCCAATACGCTCTGCGCATTGGAATAATATCTTCAATAGTATAGACCTAGGGCAGAGGTTAACTAGGTCTTCTACCGACGATATTAGACTTAAAGTTTTGTGTTTGCCAGCTAGCTCAGAGTTCACTAGAAACTTTCTCGAATAGGCAAGGAGGATTTTAACCTCCCTGGATAGACAAGAAGGGATTTAGTTTCTGACAACCATAGAACATGACAACTTTGCTCTCCCCTAATCAAGAGTGTATCTCTAGAGTCGTGTGAAAACAATAGACAACTTATTTTACTCAGTCAGTACGTGCATTCTTTGTAGAGAAATAAGAGATGGGCGTGGTTCAATAAAAGATGTTATTTATTGATCAGTCTCTTTTCTCATACAAGAGAAATGAATCGCTATTATTGCAATACTTGTAGTTAAGTAAAGTGCATACAGTAGAGACAGAATTATAAAATAGTACTGTAAAAGCATTGATATGGTTTCTGAGCCATATGATACTTTAAAATGGATAAAATAGATACATACATATATACATTTGACTAATCATACTCAACTGGTGCTTCTAACCACGCCTACCCCAGTGTACCTGACCTAGCCTAATACGTGGGCGGGAGTAGATAAGCAGCAGTTTAAGTTAAGTTTGTTTTGCCAAGGGACTGATTCGAGAATTCTCTGCAAGGGGTTATTCAGTTCTGTACCTGAGATCTAGAATGATGGAGGGCTGGTATCTCTTATCCCAGGTCTTGATATTCCAGCTGCCTGCGAGGGCTGCTTGGAAGCGCCGGAGCTGGATTTCTCAGCAGGAGAAAGGCAGCGTCTCGTTCTCAGTGCGTCAGGAAGGCGGGGCAGCGTCTGTGGGCTTCGCTCTCTGCTGGGCTCCTCAGCACGTCTCGCTGCTCCGATCTCGTCACCACCGCATGTGTTTGCTTAAGGCAATGTCGGTAATATTTATACCTGAAAGGTGCCGAGATTGACGTAAGGATGGACATATATACGTCAATAAGGATGTCATATGAACGGGCTCGTTCGCACATTCTTTGCTGAAGTTCTCGGTGAAATCAAAACAATGGCTATGGGAATTTCCCAGGTCGCTGTAGGTTTGATTTGTTTTGAGAACTCCGTATGCCTTATCAGGGGCTGGAGGAATATCGCTTGTCTAATTAGATGGCATGCTTTATGACCTAATCAGATAACGCGCTTCTGTGCCGGGGTGTGGCTTAATCAGATAACGGTTTTTGCACCGTTGGATGACTGCTAGTTAATTATTAACCAAACCAGGGTCAGGAATAGTGGAATCGATACAGTACCTATAGGAATACATCACACCCACTCCACGTAGACTATGTCCATATTTACAAATCTAGGCATAGTGAATATCAGTAGCGTTTGTGTATACCGTACCACCCCAAAATACATTTATATGCATTCCGAAAATTGGATTTTATAAAATATACGAAACACAATCACATGTACTGTCACGTATACTATAAGCACAAGCAGTCTAATAATGCTACTCATATGTTAAAAATTCAGCATAATCTAAATGCGAAAACCACACATGAAATGGCTCTTAATACAGAAAAAAAGTGCGAGACCATTTCATCACAATCATAAATTTATGTATAACAGTGCTAGCATAGCGAATGTCTTGTGACTACCTAAAAATAGAAATTTAGTTCTCTAAGAATAACGTCTACTTTAAGCAGAAGATAAGTGTCCCAAAAATCGTAAATATTGTCGAATTGGGGAAAAAGTTCTTGCAGTCTGAAAAAAAAGTCATGAGAAAAAAAACATTTCATATCGCTTTTCTTCAAAAAGTTGAAGGCCAAATTCAGCATGTAGGGAACTCCAAGTGCTAGTTTGCTCAAAGTTATTCCTGCTGCTCTGGTGAAAACATCATATTATTTAGACTGTTGAAAAAACTGTCAACAGCTTCTTGCGTAAGTTCCACTAATTCGGAAAAGGTTGTTACCATGCATTCATGAGCCTGAGCATGTTTGCCTCCATTGATGTTTGGATCAGCATAGCTGACTGAAGGTCGTACCTGATCGATGCTGCTTTCATCTTGTACTTCACTACCCCTCAATCGTAGTGGTGAAGACTCCACGAATGCCGTCATCAGGATTGGTAGCCGCTGGGGACAGCACAATGCATGAGCCGTTACCGGACCCAACAAGGTATCTGCGTCCATTGGCACATCCGATTGTAGTGCCAGACAGGTGTCCAACACGCATTCTTCGCCGCATAGCAAGCACCTTAATACAGGCATAACACAACTTTGCCACATTGGTCTAAATGAAAGAAACCAAGTCATGTTCAGGTCTCTGAGCCGGGATAGTCCAAGGATTTTAGTTACCCGGTCCCGGTAGCCAATGGCTAGGATCATTTCTTCCCTTGTCGCAGGTGTTTTGTCTGTGACATGGTTTGCCATAGCGAAATAACAGGATCAAAAATAGAATACCCGCTACTAGTCCCAAAAGGAGTGGAAGTCCGCCAAAAATGGAATGGACAAAGTCTGGAAAAATACCCAGGATGGCTTTGAATGGAGTTAAAGCACCCGAAAACACTGCTTTAAATACACTGGAGATACCAGTGGTATCAGAAATATTTAAGATTTCGTTCAGTATTTCTGCGAAATGTATGGGGGAATTAGTTGATAATAATGAATGAATCTCTTCTGTTGTCCTTGCAACTTGGAGATCATACATTTCTTTTGATGACGTGAGCCTTGTCGGCGTCTGTAGGAGCACAGTCTTCATTCTGCTTAAAGTATCTATTCGAATAGAAGCAATTTTCAAATCGGGCCATAACCTTGCCTCCCTGTCTGCAGACTCGCTGGGGAACAATACATGTTCACAGCACATGACCTTCCTAGTCACAGTTATGAGATAAGGTTTTCCGGGCAGCAAACTACAACATCTGCGATCTACTATTAGAATGTAACTCCCGTTCGAGAGTCTCCTAAAGAATGGTTCTATTCGTGTTGCAGGTGTGCCTAGCTGGTAACATGAAAGGTTATTTGAAGTCCCTTCACAGGCTCCGTGCAAACTAATACCCTGACACAGAAGTGTACCGCTCAGTGATCTTGCACAATTATCGCCACTGAGAAACACTTTCTGGCCTTTATTGCTGACACATTCGTGCGTATAGGGCAAGTTCCATATTGACCTAATGTATCCTTTACCCAACCTTTCATACTGGCCTGCCTGTATATATTTTTGGCAGAATTGAAACTGGAAAGTAGTTATCGGAATATTTATTATCCCATGTATTATCCATTCAATGACAGGTCGTTCTGACATTGTCAATGGTAATCTCTCAAGTTTTTCAATGCTCAGAATTGTATAGTCAGCACCCTTCTGTGCCAAACTGATTTGTTTATCAGTGAGGTTAAAGATATTAAATAATGACGTTGTGTTGATTAAACGCCAAGGCACATAGCCAGAACGCAAATTTTGTAACGTCCAGCCAAGCTGTACAATAGAACGCAATTGGGACTGACCGTGTTGTAACATCAGTAAGTCTTGCGATATTATATCGATTGCTGAAGACACAATGCTGTCCAGAGAATATATTCTGGAGGACAGAGTCATTAACCCATTGTCCACCACAGAAAGTGATTTTTCCAAATTAATACGGTCAATTTCCCGTATTTTTTCTGCTGTCTCAATTTGAGTTACTTTCCAGACTTCGTTATAAGCTGCATATATAGAGGCCGCTATGAAACGTTTTTGACGCTGTTTGCGTAGTCCCAATATGAAATCACGCAAGTCAGCACCTTCTGTAAGTAAAGTTAGGTGTTGCTTAATTTCAGCCAGTGTGGACGTTTGTAGCCATTGAAGGCAGAGCTTGCCCACGCTGTAGGTTGTTACTATTCCTGGATGTTGTCTTTGGGACTATCTAGGGTCTGGCCTAGTCAATGTGAACCCCTGTTCTTTGTTCAGGAATCTGTCTTGACAGTTATTTGTATCTGTGGGCCAGATCAACCATTTTTTCCATTCAGGATGTGTTCTGTTTTGGTTTAATATATGGTTTACGTCTATCTCAACATCTATAGAGCTATTACTGTTCACTGTTGGCTTTGGAATAGACGGTTTGTTCAAATCTTTGATTTTGGCTAAGCCAAGACAGGTAGTTTGTTGAATAGTGTCGTTCAAAAATATAATTTGTTCTGGGATCATGCAGGCTCTAAACAATGATTCTATACCTTGTACTTGCCAATCTCTTGTACCCCAAACAGTTTTTGCTTCAATATTATTGTTCCAGAAATCAAACCCAAATGTATTCATTTGTTCAAAGAATGAATCGGAATATATCAATTTTGTGTTTGTAAGCATGGTCTTCATACCTGTCTTATTTGACAATTTGAAATAAAATGTTTCTGCATTACTTGTGTTAAACCCTGAAAAGTATGAATATTTATCATAAAATGTTTTTGAGCTATCTTTTGGAGGAGTAGCACAATGTTCCCATTGGTTATAATTTAAAACATTTCTAGGTTGAGCAGATTTATGTAGATAATGGTTACCATAATGGTTGTAGCAGAACATCTGATCATAATTAGACGAACCCTGCAAATAATCATGTTCTGTAAATTTAGCAGACATCACAAGATCAGACATCATATCATTAATACTTTCAAAGTCCCAATCATCCGCAAATGAGCTTGGTTTTACAAAGTCACTCAATGAGATCTTGAATTGGTGTGGATACTTCAGGATTTCAACCGGACCATATATTTCATAATCAGTTTTGTCCCATGCTACACCGCCTGGTATAGGATTGGCTGTGAAGTTTACTGAAGAAAGTTCTCTTTTCTCGATGTGTGAAGATGTGTGTGGTTTAAGGACCAAGTTGATTTTCTGGCTTGCTGTGTCCATTTTAGCATATTTTCCTTCAATGAAATGTCCCAAACATAGTACTAAGATGAGCCAAAGAATGAGGATAAATGCACCGAAGGCCACCCAAAATTCAATCCATGGAGAGATCAGATAGGTTTCTTTCAGCTGTTGAAAAAGTTCCTTAGCTTTGTCTTTAAAAGTTTTTGTTGATGGCTGTTTCTTTGTTTCACTCAGGTCTTCAGATGAATCATCGAAGTTGATGAAGTAGCCGGATGCTGTTCTGTCAATTGTTCCATTTGCTTTTGGATTTTGCTTTCTTTCATTAGCAAAGTCTGCAGTTACATCATCATAGGTTGTTGTTTCTTGATGAAAAGTTTTAATTTGGGTTTTAAGAGGTTCAAGTTCCATTGCTTTGTTGCATAGTCCTTGTTGATTCACTGTAGATTTCCCAAATGTGATCAGTCTTCCAGTTTGAGCCTCTGTATTCGTAGCAAACATTGGTGTTCTGCTACTTCTTGGGAGTCCACTTGGCCTACTGATTGTTATCGGCCACATGATTGTGGTTTAACCAGGTCGATGGATACAACTCGGTTCTCCTTTTTACCAGCAAGGGGCGGTAGTACTACTGATCTTGTCCCATTGACAGACAAGACAGGAACTGCTTTTCTGTAAGAAGGCCCAAATTCCTTCTTTACCGCGATCTTCTCTCTGACTAGATCCCCGACTTTTGGAATCCAGACAGGCCTTGCTGGGACAGGTGGTTTCTCTTCAGTGGTTGTTGGCTGTTGTTTCAACTTTATGTTGCTCAGGTCTTTTCTTGTTTCATTTAAGTCCTGTAAAATAGCCAAACGATCTTTGATATCAAAGCTTTTGTCTTTAACCACTGAAGTCTGACTATCAAGATCTTGGATCATCATTCTAGTCCCGAACAATAGTTCGTACGGACTGAACCCTTTCAGAGAATTCCTTGGCAGGTTATTTAGACTACGTTGGACACTTATTAGATGTTTGACCCACCCAGCTCCCGAACCTAATACCTTTGCTGTTATAGATTGCTTTATGTCACGGTTTTTTCTTTCTACGATTCCGTTTCCCTCGGGATGAAATGGACAAGAGTACCGCAATGCAATGCCCATGCTGGTCATGGCCTCCTTATAAGCCCGGGAGCTAAAAGCAGGACCCTGGTCAGAATGTAGCATGCCAATTGCGTATGTGCCGATAAAGACTCGCAAATCTTTTATAACAGTTCGGGCGTCAGCCGATCGCTGGGGCCACATCCATATGAATCTCGTGCATGAATCCACTGCGACCAAGATATATTTATAGTTACCATCCCTTTGTAAGGGACCACAGTGGTCCAGGTAAACACAGGCTAATGGTTTATCTGAGATTAGAAGGGGCGTCTGTGCTGGTCGTTTCACTGTTGATACTTTCATTCGTTGACATGTTTCACATTCTAGAACATAGTTCCTTGTTTGTCGCTATAATGAGTCCTAACCTATGTTCCATGTTTGGAATTGCCCTATCCCCCAGGGATTCGAGCAAACGGAACATTATTTGCATCAGTTATGTATGAGTACTTTACTGGAAAGCCTTTCGGGAGTGTTTCTATCGCATCTTTTTCTGTAGCGCTGACAGCCTGTAATATTTCGCTGTCTATTTTTGTTTTTGACCGGGTGATAGCAGCTACGGAAGCCGTTTGCACTGCTGCCTTCACTGCTTCGTCAGCCAATGAATTCCCTACAACGTGAACGCCATCACGTTGATGACTCAGTGTATGTATCACGTGAGTCTTTTGTAGTTCCTTTTGAAAAATAACTATTTGTTCCCAAAGCATTTTATGTTTGATTGTGCCACCTTTTGCATCTTTAAAACCATTCTGAACCCAGATCTGCAAGTATTCATTGTAAGATTGGACGCAGTAATACGAATCGCACACAATAAGTGTGGGGAATTCTCGATCGGTATTTTCAAGCGCCATCTTGAATGCCAGTAGTTCTGCTCTTTGAGCTGTACAGTCTCCTAGAGATTGCGTTTTAGTGACCACAGGTTAAAATTTTCCTTCGTGCCAGCGACCTTTAACAATCGCGCACGCAGCACTGTAGGCTTGCTTACCCCCCACTGCGGGTTGTGCTGATCCGTCTGTATATATTATACAGCCGTAGTGTTCTAGAGGCAGAATTTCGGTCGGCGGAGGACATTCGAATTCATATTGGAGAAATTCTTGTGTTTTTAAATTGGGATCAAATTCGTATACCACGTCTGTTGCAGCAAGAGAGTTAGCCCACTGTATCCATCTTGGATGGAGTGCTTTAGCATTCGGAATGCTTGCCTTGGTTACCGCCTCTAGAGCTGGTATAGGTGTCACGATGATTATTCGTTTACCCTGTGCTAGGGCCCGCTCCTTTGCTACAGCAGTCTGTACCGCGGTCAGAATTTTTTCCGTTGGGCTAAATTTCATTTCAGCTTTTGTGTACAAATGTGATTTGTATGCTATTGGTACCTTCTCTCCCTCATTAGAGGTCAGGTATGTGAATCCGCATCTTCCTGGGATGACTCGAATCACAAGGTTGCGTGTGTTGTCACGTGTTTGTAATTTTGTTTTAATTAACATGTCTGTTTGTAAAGATCTCAAAATTTCTGTGTGTTTTTGAGTCCAATTGATTCTTTTAAAATCTGGTTTTATTAGATCATAAAGGGGTTTGACCCTTTCTGCATAATTTATAATATAAGTTCTTCCGAAATTCAGGAAGCCTAGAATTGATTGTAGGTTTTTTAGTGTTCTGGGTGCTTGGATTACAGCACATTTCTCTAGGAAATTGTCAGCCAGGCTTTTGCCTTCACTTGATAGTTCATATCCTAAAAACAGGACTGTTAGATGGGCAATTCTTGACTTTTTAAAGTTAAATTTGTAACCCTCTGCTGCGAACCCAAGTATTATGGTGTTCACTCTCTTCAAGTGAGTATCCAAGTCATCGTCTGTTAGATAGATGTCGTCGACATAAGATAATGCCTCGTCATCATAGGTTTGTAGTAACTCTGTTACCCTCGCTGAGAATAACCCTGGGCTGTTCTTGAACCCCTGGGGCAAACGACAGAAATTCTTTTGCGTGCCATTTATTGAGAACGCCGTCAAATATCTGCTCTCTGGTGCTATATTTTGACAAAAGAAACCGTTAGAAATGTCTAAGGTTGTTTTGTATTTTTTGCACACTATGTTATTCATTAGTGCAGCACTGTGCGAGTTTTGTACTGCAAATGTTTTGCAACATGAGTTAAGGTGTCTGTAGTCCAAAACAAGACAATATGAATTGTCTGGCTTGGAGACAGGAAACAAAGGGTTGTTCATTTGTGAGGTGCAAGTTTCAATCACCCCCTGGTATTCAAGTTGATCTAGGATCTCTTTTACCTGTTTTTTAGCTTCTTGCTTAATCGGGTACTGCCTCTGTGCAGTAGGTTGTGATTTTAACTGGATTTTGTGAGGAGGAGAGTCCTCATCCCATCCCACATGATTTTTATATAAGGCAGGGGCTTGAGCTACTGCCCACTTTCTTGCAAGTGTATATTTTTTATGAATTGGAATATGGTTTGAGAAGGCAGGCATAATTATTTCTTCGCCATGTGGGCACTCCCTGACAAACTCTGGAGGCCAGTCTTGTTCAGCTAGAAGGATGTCATAGCCCTTGGACAGATTATCCCAAAATAGTCCCCTTATTTTTCTAGTCTTATCCCCCTCTATACGCAATGTTATTTCATATATTTTATGAGGTTTGCTAACTCTGGTATCTGCAGTTTCCACCTGAATGTATTCATTCGTGTCCACTGTCTCCAGATGATTCATAAGGACTTTGCGAGCTATGCTCACTTCTGCTGCGCTGTCTAGCATTGTCTGAGCCCATTCTCCGTTTTTCAGCTGTGTCCTCAGTATTCTCGGCATTGTTGATTACTTTAATACTGGCTACCTTCTTTTTTGGAAATTGTAATTTTTTATTCAGATGAGCAGGTTCTTTGTCTTTGGACTTGACGTGCTCTTCCCTTTGTTCTGATCGTCCTCTTCTTTCCGATTTCTGCGAGGAAGTCTGAAAAGATTTAGAGGGACGTGTATCAATATCTTGATATCTATCAGGTTTCTTTATATTATCCCTATTTCTAAGGTTGTATTTTTTCACAGAGGGCTCCCGTTCGGGGAGACTTGTGTCCTTGGTCGGGAGATCTTTCTCTCTGCCAAGGAGACTTTCCTCTGGACTGGAATCTTTTTTCTTTAGGATTGGATTGTTTATTTCCATCCCAGCTCTTTTTTTGATTGTTTAAATTATTTTTTATAAATACCTTTTCAGGACTTTCAACTAGTTGGGGTTTCACTGGTATTCCACCCAAACTATCTCTTCCTAGTTCTTCATAGGATTTTTCTATGATTCTGGCAATTTCAGATGGTTGGTCTGCTATATTTGTCTCTTTTAACCTCTGGCGAATCGCCACATTTGCTGATTCTCCCTTTATGTTGGCTAATAATATTGCCGAGACCTGCTTGAAATCTTTCAGTAGTTTCATACCGAGAGTTAAAGCGGGTTCTGGACCGTATTCATCTTGAATCTGTTTTAGCACATCTGGTATTACTGACATGGATGGTACACCATGTGTTTTTGTGTAAATGGAAGCAAAGACTGTTCCCCAAGTGTCACAGTCCTCCACATGTGGTGCGATTCCCATTGGGAGACAGATAGTCAGAATCCTATGTTTCTCAACAAGGGTGGTATCTGGAAACACCGCCTCTATTTGAGTGATTTTTTGTGCTAGCCAGAAAGGAATTTGTTCCCGTTTTGCGGGTACTTTACCTAGACAGGACTGTATGTTCTGAGGTGTAATTTTATTTGTGTTCCCCTGATGAGTGGTCAGCTGTGGAATTTTAATTGCTGGTTGGATTGTTGAAGTCCGCATTACATATTGGACTAATTGTCTATGTATTTTTATTAATTGTTTTAGCTGTGCTAAAAGCTCTGGTGCAGGCATTTCTTCAATGTCTGGATGTGGTGTATATCCGGCTAGGACCGGCCACGTTGCTCCTGGTCTACCTAGTGGACCGAGCCTGGTGATGTGATTATTATGTTTTAGGGCGCCGTGAAACAAGAGCAGGTGCTCTTGGAATTTGAGTGGTATTTCCACTTCCTCGAAAGGAGTGTACTCACTAGGAGGTTCCTCTATTTTGTAATAGTGGAAGTCCTTTGTTACAGCGTTTGCTGCTGGAAAGTTTATCCATGAATAGAATACCTCTGTCTGCCGATATTCGTGTGCCTCAATTACGAATATGACTGTACCACCTCTTGGTGTCAGTCCATTTTCTATAAGTTTTAAGGTTATAGATTTCCTTATGTTGACCGGGATGAGTATTGCATTTGGGTCATTTTCCAGCAGAGTATTGTCTGCTTCTAGGAGTTCAGCTGCTAGTCTAACTGTCTCCCTTTCTTCTTCAGTTTCTGACATACTATTGTCAAGAAGGTTATTCTGTTAGTTTGCAGATCAGGTTTCTATGAAACAAAGATTAGATGCACAATATTTTGGAACAGTGTATCCTTCAACGTTGAATAAACCAAGAACCATACATAGGAGTCTCCTCCTGCGAGGTTTGGCGGATATGACCTTTCACCCACTCCAGACGTCTTTGGAGTATTATGGGAAAAAAGGGGTCTGTGTGAAAAAGCATGACTGAGTTACTCTAATGTCTTGCGTTAGTTTTATCGCCTATCCAAACGTTTGGGCGCCATGTAGTGTAGTTCCTATTATCCCAATAGGCTCTGCGCATTGGAATAATATCTTCAATAGTATAGACCTAGGGCAGAGGTTAACTAGGTCTTCTACCGACGATATCAGACTTAAAGTTTTGTGTTTGCCAGCTAGCTCAGAGTTCACTAGAAACTTTCTTGAATTGGCAAGGAGGATTTTAACCTCCCTGGATAGACAAGAAGGGATTTAGTTTCTGACAACCATAGAACATGACAACTTTGCTCTCCCCTAATCAAGAGTGTATCTCTAGAGTCGTGTGAAAACAATAGACAACTTATTTTACTCAGTCAGTACGTGCATTCTTAGTTTCACCAGTTTGTAGAGAAATAAGAGATGGGCGTGGTTCAATAAAAGATGTTATTTATTGATCAGTCTCTTTTCTCATACAAGAGAAATGAATCGCTATTATTGCAATACTTGTAGTTAAGTAAAGTGCATACAGTAGAGACAGAATTATAAAATAATACTGTAAAAGCATTGATATGGTTTCTGAGCCATATGATACTTTAAAATGGATAAAATAGATACATACATATATACATTTGACTAATCATACTCAACTGGTGCTTCTAACCACGCCTACCCCAGTGTACCTGACCTAAGCCTAATACGTGGGCGGGAGTAGATAAGTAGCAGTTTAAGTTAGGTTTGTTTTGCCAAGGGACTGATTCGAGAATTCTCTGCAAGGGGTTATTCAGTTCTGTACCTGAGATCTAGAATGATGGAGGGCTGGTATCTCTTATCCCAGGTCTTGATATTCCAGCTGCCTGCGAGGGCTGCTTGGAAGCGCCGGAGCTGGATTTCTCGGCAGGAGAAAGGCAGCGTCTCGTTCTCAGCGCGTCAGGAAGGCGGGGCAGCGTCTGTGGGCTTCGCTCTCTGCTGGGCTCCTCAGCACGTCTCGCTGCTCCGATCTCGTCACCACCGCATGTGTTTGCTTAAGGCAATGTCGGTAATATTTATACCTGAAAGGTGCCGAGATTGACCTAAGGATGGACATATATACGTCAATAAGGATGTCATATGAACGGGCTCGTTCGCACATTCTTTGCTGAAGTTCTCGGTGAAATCTAAACAATGGCTATGGGAATTTCCCAGGTCGCTGTAGGTTTGATTTGTTTTGAGAACTCTGTATGCCTTCTCAGGGGCTGGAGGAATATCGCTTGTCTAATTAGATGGCATGCGTTATGACCTAATCAGATAACGCGCTTCTGTGCCGTGGTGTGGCTTAATCAGATAACGGTTTTTGCACCGTTGGATGACTGCTAGTTAATTATTAACCAAACCAGGGTCAGGAATAGGGGAATCGATACAGTACCTATAGGAATACATCACACCAGCAGCGCAATGCCGTGATGCACTATTATTTCATGTCCTGATACCCGCCCACCTGGGCGTTGGCTCCTCGCAGAGCCTGCTGGTCTCCGTAGTGCATATAATTATCCTCTAGTGAGTTGCAATTGCGTAGCCTCATGAAGACTGGTTAAAACCCCAGTGGGTTTGCAAAAGTGTCACACAACTGCTGCGTAGCTGATAGCTGCTTCCAAAACAACCCCCTGTGCTTACCACGGTAGTCCTGATGTAAGACACCATGAGACCGCTTTCAAGCAGTTGGGCTCCTCCACGGCCGAGCCAGCCGTATATTTAATCCACACACAAAGAGTTGCCCCCTTGGAAAAGCCTCACGCACAGGTTGGTATTCTTAACGTTTATTACAGGAAGTTGCTGCGTAGTAGGTGCGACCCCATGCAATGACAAAGTTCTGATCGCCGACGCGTTTCGTGCTCCCAAGCACTTTTTCACAGGCAAACTTGTCCCAGCAGCGCAATGCCGTGATGCACTATTATTTCATGTCCTGATACCCGCCCACCTGGGCGTTGGCTCCTCGCAGAGCCTGCTGGTCTCCGTAGTGCATATAATTATCCTCTAGTGAGTTGCAATTGTGTAGCCTCATGAAGACTGATTAAAACCCCAGTGGGTTTGCAAAAGTGTCACACAACTGCTGCGTAGCTGATAGCTGCTTCCAAAACAACCCCCTGTGCTTACCACGGTAGTCCTGATGTAAGACACCATGAGACCGCTTTCAAGCAGTTGGGCTCCTCCACGGCCGAGCCAGCCGTATATTTAATCCACACACAAAGAGTTGCCCCCTTGGAAAAGCCTCACGCACAGGTTGGTATTCTTAACGTTTATTACAGGAAGTTGCTGCGTAGTAGGTGCGACCCCATGCAATGACAAAGTTCTGATCGCCGAGGCGTTTCGTGCTCCCAAGCACTTTTTCACAGGCAAACTTGTCTGTGGATTAAATATACGGCTGGCTCGGCCGTGGAGGAGCCCAACTGCTTGAAAGCGGTCTCATGGTGTCTTACAACAGGACTACCGTGGTAAGCACAGGGGGTTGTTTTGGAAGCAGCTATCAGCTACGCAGCAGTTGTGTGACACTTTTGCAAACCCACTGGGGTTTTAATCAGTCTTCATGAGGCTACGCAATTGCAACTCACTAGAGGATAATTATATGCACTACGGAGACCAGCAGGCTCTGCGAGGAGCCAACGCCCAGGTGGGCGGGTATCAGGACATGAAATAATAGTGCATCACGACATTGCGCTGCTGGGACAAGTTTGCCTGTGAAAAAGTGCTTGGGAGCACGAAACGCGTCGGCGATCAGAACTTTGTCATTGCATGGGGTCGCACCTACTACGCAGCAACTTCCTGTAATAAACGTTAAGAATACCAACCTGTGCGTGAGGCTTTTCCAAGGGGGCAACTCTTTGTGTGTGGATTAAATATACGGCTGGCTCGGCCGTGGAGGAGCCCAACTGCTTGAAAGCGGTCTCATGGTGTCTTACATCAGGACTACCGTGGTAAGCACAGGGGGTTGTTTTGGAAGCAGCTATCAGCTACGCAGCAGTTGTGTGACACTTTTGCAAACCCACTGGGGTTTTAATCAGTCTTCATGAGGCTACGCAATTGCAACTCACTAGAGGATAATTATATGCACTACGGAGACCAGCAGGCTCTGCGAGGAGCCAACGCCCAGGTGGGCGGGTATCAGGACATGAAATAATAGTGCATCACGGCATTGCGCTGCTGGGACAAGTTTGCCTGTGAAAAAGTGCTTGGGAGCACGAAACGCGTCGGCGATCAGAACTTTGTCATTGCATGGGGTCGCACCTACTACGAAGCAACTTCCTGTAATAAACGTTAAGAATACCAACCTGTGCGTGAGGCTTTTCCAAGGGGGCAACTCTTTGTGTGTGGATTAAATATACGGCTGGCTCGGCCGTGGAGGAGCCCAACTGCTTGAAAGCGATCTCATGGTGTCTTACATCAGGACTACCGTGGTAAGCACAGGGGGTTGTTTTGGAAGCAGCTATCAGCTACGCAGCAGTTGTGTGACACTTTTGCAAACCCACTGGGGTTTTAATCAGTCTTTATGAGGCTACGCAATTGCAACTCACTAGAGGATAATTATATGCACTACGGAGACCAGCAGGCTCTGCGAGGAGCCAAAGCCCAGGTGGGCGGGTATCAGGACATGAAATAATAGTGCATCACGGCATTGCGCTGCTGGGACAAGTTTGCCTGTGAAAAAGTGCTTGGGAGCACGAAACGCGTCGGCGATCAGTACTTTGTCATTGCATGGGGTCGCACCTACTACGCAGCAACTTCCTGTAATAAACGTTAAGAATACCAACCTGTGCGTGAGGCTTTTCCAAGGGGGCAACTCTTTGTGTGTGGATATATATATATATATATAAACATACATAATTTATTAAAGGGTGGTGGAAACCCCACTCAAGGAACTACCACAATCCTTGCTAGGGTGAACCAACAGAGTCACTAACTTACCTGTACTTGACCCTCTGGTAGCTTGGCACAAAAACAATCAGGCTTAATTTAGAGGCACTGTGTTAGGTATTTACGCAGCACACAAACAATAATAAAGTGATAAAGTAAGATAATATGTGGTATGTCCATGAAACCCCTAATTAATCCCTTTATAGATGTGACAAGAGCTTGACTGCCCTGCTTGAAAAGCATGTGAGATATCTTTACAGTTTGTCATCTATCGCCATTCATCTGGATAATGCTATTACTGAATAGTGCAGTAAATTACTGTATCCACCTAGTATCGTGGGGATAATTTATTTAATAGTTAAGTTCAACCTTTACTATCTCACTGAAATATTTCCAAAATATGCGCGAGTCATTTCAGCACAAACCAGGGCAGCAAAAGTATGCATACTATGAGTTCATTTACATATGAACATTATGAGTTTCAGTACATCAATGCTTGGATTCTACTTTTTTTAATATGGAGGCTGAGGTTTGTTACCTCTACCAGTGCTCTGCACTTTGGCATGTTCTGCATTGGTCCTCTTCGTGAAGAAAGCATGCAGTCTGAGCCGGATGTATGACATTACAACGCATGCATTTACATCGCATGCCTTTACAACGTAAGTATTACAACGCAGTCCATTACAACGCATAGTGCTTTGGGCTGCTGGATAGTGAATAGTTTAATATACTATTCCAACTCCAGTCCCCGTGGACACTAGGGAAGGTTATTGGATAGTAAATTAACCTATTCCCTATCCTAGAGCGCCCCCCACAGCAATGCGTTGTAATAGTTTGTGTTGTAATGGTTGCGTTGTAAAGGCTCTGCGATGTAAAAGTTGCGTTGTAAGTGTTGTTCACCGTCTGGGCCACTCTACGAATATGGGCTCCATCTTTGTGAGGGATCTTCACCAAATAGCAGCTCCCTTGCTATCGGCACAATTGCTCTACCTGAGAATCTTCCATGAGAAATGCAGAATTACGTACATATGCCCATCACACAACCGTGAACCTGGTTCAAGCACTTCGGGAGTGATTGAACAATCCATCCTTTGCAAGAATACCTGTTTTTTACCACTGACTCCTTCATCTCATAAAATCCTTAATCGCCAGGTACTGAGACAGGCCCTCGCCAGGTTTGCACCCTAGTTGGCAAATCGCCGTGGGTGATGTCGCTTTTACTAGGTATGAGAAGGATGTGTTCCAGATAATAGAGAATGAAGCAATCAAATTGTTCTCTCTCTACCTGTCTTCCAAGAAACCTACCAGTTTAACTGCATTTAATTACACAGACTGAATCACTTCGCATATAGTTAAATACATTCAGATTAATACTGCCTGTAACGTTAAATATCTGGTACTGAATAGGATGTAACTAATGGTAGCTCTCCATTGACTTTCCTCTACAAAAGAAATACAGTTGAACCAGTGACTCCATGCCGGTCTATTGCAACGAGGTGTGTGCGAAATTCACATAATTTGCTTTTGCGTAATTACGCGAAATTATGGCAAAATAATTTGTAATTACACGAAATGCAAATCCATTATTTTGTGCTATATTTTAGTGTGAAATGCATTCTTGCATTAATTTTTGGATGAATTTAAACAAGAGCACCGCAAACAACAGCTGTTGCTCCTGTGCATTTTACCACAAATTGCACCATTTGCAGTAAATATTTAACATAAATTGCTCATAATTACGCAAAGTGTTTAAATTCTGGAATTTTGTGCAACAAGCGTAACATGAAATTCCCAAAATTACGCAAGTTACACTGGTGTAATTTAAATTTCGCTCAGGTTTAATTCCATATCCACTTCCACCATAACTGTCCATCCCACTTTGGAACATATTATCGAGGACGGCGTTAAAATTATCGCCAGTTTAGCGGTAGAAAACTGCTGCTAAAGCGGGGATAATGGGCTTGATAATATGCCGTGGAGAATTCCAATAGATGCCCATGTTCACACCAGAACAAGGACTTCTATTGGAATTCTCCCGGGCATATTATCAAGCCCATTATCGCCGCTTTAGCAGCAGTTTTCTGCCGCTAAACCGGCGATCATTTTTAACGCCGTTCCTGATAATATGCCCGTTTGAATCTTAATCCTACTTATGTGGGAGCTACAGACACACGCCACTGTGTTTATGTTTACCCTCACTCCACCTTCATACATACCTGCACTACTACCTACGATAACCACAGCCATTGTTTTCCCTCCTCTCTCCTTAAATCTGACCCGATCCCATCCACCTCGGTCTCAGCCATGCCATCTACTCCTATCTCACCCAACAATTCATATCCCATCCACCTGTTTCTAACCCATATATCTGCTCCTATCCATGCCACTTGCTCCTATCACATCAATCTGCTCCAATTCCTGCCATCTGCGCCTGTGCCTAGCTTCTGCCCAATTCAGCCATCTCCTCCAATCTCTGCCAACTGCCCCTATCCTTGCCACGTGCCCATCCACCAGCTCCCAAACCTCCCACCTGCCCCTACCCAATCTATCTGCGACTTTGCCACCTAAATGCCCTCACCCTCACTATTTGACCATATCCCAGCTACTACACCCTAGCTACCAGGATCCTACTTAAACCAATGCCCCCTCATCCATCTACCCGTCGCTATTCTAGCTATCTGCTCCTTTCCCACATACCTCCTTCATTCACACCTATCTGCCCCAATTCCACTACCTGGTCATTTGCCAGCTGCCTACTACTAATCCAGAGAGCTGCACCTTCCCAGCAGCCAGCATGTCTGCCACCAGTTTGTAACCAACCCATCTCTTCCTTTCTCACCCTGCTCCTAAACCAGCTACCAGCTTCTGATCCAGTTGACTGTCCCTCCGTTCCTTTCCCACCTATTTGCCCCATCCCAGCTACTCGACCGTATCCCAGTTATTTACTTGCTAACCCATCTCAGCAACTCACTTCTAACCCAAGCTCCTACTAACTAACCCAATTACCAACCCCTATCGCGGCTAACAGCTGCTCATCTCAACTATCTTCTTATTTCTCAGATGTCTCCTCTGTCACACCTAGCTGCCCCAACTCATCTACCTACTCATGCCCATCTACCTACCTAGTCCCATAGACTCGCCCTATTCCATCTATTGGCCCGCTTATCTACCTGTGTATATACCAGTTACCTGTCACTTAATTACCCATCAGTCTGCCTATAACCCATCTACCTGTTCACTAGCCTATCTGCCCCTTCCCAGCTAATTGCCTATTAAACAAACTACCTACCCCTATCTTTGCTAAACTGTGCTCACCCATCTGCATCCCCCTTAACCAATCTACCTGCACCTCTCCCATCTACCTGCTCTTTAGCATATTTGTCCCTATGCCGTTTCCTGCCCTTAAGCAACCTACCCGTCTTCTAGTCTATCTCTCCTTGCATTGTCGGGCAGAGGACACCAAAGGGCACTCATGATGCAACAACATCTGTTTCTTGGGTTTCCCAGAGTGATGAGAACAACCCTGCACCTAACTCTCTCTAGAGGACTAGGTGATGGGCACTGTGTTGGGGAACAATGCCCCCAAGTTGTTTTCTGAGGACATTGCATCCTGTGGCGTCCAACTCCACCTGGTGCACAGCCCTGACCACTTATTGCTCCTTTCCTTAACTATCATGATCTTATATTGCAATGCTTCCGCACAAAGGGTCCCTGGTGCTATGAAACCATGGACATATCAGCATATCCAGATTTCACAACTGAAGTGCAGCTCCTTCGGAGCTCCTATATGAAGGTGAAACAACGGCTGCGGGAACTGGAACTTCACTACGCACTTCTGTTTTCTGCAGAACTTAAGGTCATGGATGGAGACGTTTTCACATCTTCTTCATTCCTCAGGAAGCTTGGAAGTGGCTCCACTTGAGAGGAAACACAGGCACAACTGAACATGATCAGATGGAAGGGGAGTGGGTGATTCTGGGACCTAAAAGTAGGAGGTGCAAAGTGGCGCAGGAGTATCCTACCCAGTCCCAAGTGGCCGCAGAGCGGCCGGGGTGGTGGAGATGGCCTCCCTGCACAGTACGAACCCTTTCACAGTTATGCGCCCCAAGACAGTCTTAGACTCTTAGGTGCCTCTGTAACTTATTGGTGCCCCTGTGACTTCATCTATGTGCAGCACTCTGGATCCTAAAATTACACCGCAATCGGCCGATGATCTACTGTGATCCTCCTCTTATTACTGGGTCCCTTGCTTCCATGTACAGTTGGTGTATCCTCACCTTCCTGTGTCATGGGGACTGCTGCTGACATTACTGTGCTGGGACCTCTGTGATTAGCCCCAGGTGGTGGAAATCAGCCCAAATTGCTTCACCATGTCCCGCCAGTGCTCCCATGAGGACATATTTGATTGATTTTCTTTGTTGATTTGTTTTCGGTTAAAGGTTGGGGGCCTTTGGGCAGGGACACGCAAGCCCACTGTCCTGGTGGGATGCAGCCGCATCCGCTCGCTGCCTTTCAGGCTCACATTGTTATTTTGTTGGAGTCGCTAAAGGGTCTTCCGTTACAAGGGGGTCTGCTGGGAGACACCGTGTACGACAGTAGATGGCCTCTTTTAGTATGGGTTGCTCCCAATGGGGGACATAGAAGTGTGCCTTACCTTTCACCACGAATCCCACTACCAGTTCACACAATGGGGCCACAGGTGACACACACACCCGCAGTATCAAACCCTCACATGGAATGTGCATGGTATGACCACTGCCTCTAAAAGATACAGCATTTATGCATATCTTTGACACCATCAGGCTCACATTGTATTGTATTGTAATTGCATTTATATAGCGCTTACTACCCCATACGAGGCATCGAAGCTCATTTTCGGCGAGTATCATGCTACTCCGGGACCCATAGAGGACTAGTGTTGAATTAGTGTAGTGAAACATGCAAGTACATTTTAAGTGGTGGATAGGTTAGTCAGTTATATGGATTTGGAATGATAGCATAAGGAAAGAGGAGGACAAAGGTTTGTATTTATATAGCACTTGTTGACGCACGCTATTCAGGAAGCTTACAACGGGTTAGTGGGGAATTAATATGGTGAAATTTGAAGTAATTTCAGTGGTGGATATTAGTCAGTTACTTGGAGTGAGAAGGATAGCGGAGGGATAAAAGGGGAAGAAAGATTTGCATTCATATAGCACTTGTTACCCCTGATGGGTGTTGAATCACTTTTCTGGCGAGTAGCACGCCACTCTGGGACCCATAAAGAATTACTGTTGAAAATTAGTATAGTAAAAAAAAAAAGTAATTTGAGTAGTGGATATGTTATTCAGTTATTTGGGTAGTATATTAGTATAGTTTAATATGGAATTTGAGAAGTGAACATGTCAGTCTGTTCATTTCAATTGAAAGGGATAGTGGAGGGATATATGAGTGAAATTCTTTAAAAAAAAAATTTTGGTCTGAGAAATAGGAGGAGGCTTTTGGATGAGTAAAAAGGAGTTTTGGAGGAGTGTGCGACCTCATTTGGAAAGAGTTTAGAAAGGTTTGTTTTAGGGGATCGGTATAGCAAAAGAGGTGTCAGATGATGCAAGGAGGGGTAGAGTAGGAGTGAGTCTAGAAAAGGTTATTTTGGCAATCATAGTAGTGGTATGGGGTTTGGAATACATGAGCAAGTGGATATAGAGGATATATTGATAGATGTATAGGATGGGAGATAGGGTAGTGCATTAGAAGGAGTAGTAGAAGAAGTTTGAGATGAGTCAGAAGGTTGGGCTAGAAGATATATTGAGCGAAGTATAGGCTGAGAAATAGGGTAGTGCATTGGAAATGCTAAATTAGAAGAAAGTGATAAATATATAGATCCATAATTACATTGAAAGTAAATAGATACATAAAGGAGGTAAGTATATGTAGATTAAAGATATTGATAGAGGCACAGGATGAGAAATAGGGTAGTGCATTGGATATGCTTTTTCAGGAGAAAAGTAACAGACACAGATCCAAGTACATGGAAGGTACATAGATGCACAATGGAAGTATGTACATGTAGACCAAAGATTTTTATTTATTTATTATTATTTTTTCTCTCAACAACATAATTATTTTACATGTTTATACAAAGTAATACACAAAGATAGGTACATATCTATAGTGAAAAAAAATGCTTGTATACAGAGGGATATGCTGTAAATTTCTGTTTGCGTATGGTGCTTATGTGGGGAAGAGCCAAATATTGAGTAGTTTTCTGAAGATAAGGTGGTTGTCAGTGGATCTTATGTTGGGAGGTAAAGAGTTCCATAGTTTGGCTGCTTGAACAGAGAAGGATGTGCCACCCATGTTTTTTTTCTTGTATGGAGGGATTTTGAGGCAAGATGCTCCTTTAAAGTGGGGGTACCTTTGTTGAATGTGTTTGGTGATTGTATTCCTGATGAAGAGCGGTCCCATTCCATGTATTGCTTTGTGGGTGATACAAAGCAGCTTGAACGTGGATCTTCTGGCAACCGGTAACCAATGCAGGGCTTTCAAGGCAGGGGAGATGTGGTCTCGCAGTTTGATATGCAAGAGTAGCCTGGCAGCCGAGTTCTGAATCCGTTGTAGTCTTTTCATGGTCGTTAAAGGTGATCCGTGGTAGAGGCTATTGGCGTAATCGAGTTTGGACAGAACAAGGGAGATGGTAGCTTGGACCTTGTGTGGAAGTCCCAAATGAGGGAAAATTTGTTGCAGCGTCTTTATAGTAGCAAAGCTTGATCTTGCTAGTTTATCTACTTGGGCATTCATCGACAGCTTGGAGTCCATGGCCATTCCGAGGTTTCTTTCTTCCTTCGATACTTTAGCAGTGATCCCAGTTCATCAGGCCATGCGGCAAGCGGGTTGTAATATTTCCAATCGCCACACGTGAGTATTTCAGTTTTTGAAGCATTCAATTTGAGATGGCGCCAGGTCATCCACTGATCCACGGCTTTGAGACAGTTGAAAATTGGCGATTTTGCAATGTCTTTGGGGCATTCCGATTGAAGGAGTATTTGCGTGTCATCTGCATAGTTATAGCACGTGAGGTGAAATTTATTGATCAGTACTGGTAATGACTTCATGTAGATGTTGAAAAGCATGTGCGAGATGATAGCACCTTGAGGGACCCCTGCTTTTGTGGAGTATGGTTTGGACGAGAAAGGTGGGGTATGGATGACATTTGTTCTGTTTCGAAGGTAGGACGCTATCCAGTCTAAAGCAGTTCCCCTCCCCTGCATGCTTCCACATGCCTTCGCATCACATAGCACGGATCACTGACAGAATATCGTCAGTCACAATATCGAGATGACAAAATATAGAGGTCAAAATATCGACTACAAAATATCAACTTCCTATCTTCAAACAGGTAAGTACAAAAATATCGACTCCAAAATATCGAGTGTAAAAAATATAGGCTGTCAAAATATCGAATTTTTTAAATGTCTTAAAAGTAATTTAACAGTAATATAATAATAAATAAAATTATTTTTAACTTATTTAAAATACTTAAATAAACGTAACATTAAAAAATAATTAATATAACTTAAAATTTTTTTTTTATTTTTAATACATATATATATATATATATATATATATATATATATATATATATATATACACATATTATTAACAAAACATATACAATATTTTTACCGTAGGATAGCAAGAGGTTTAAATTTACTGTAACGACTCCAGTGAGTGCAACAGAAGGGAAAGCGTTGGATAGCGTACGGGTAAAAATTACTATTCCCACTCCAGAGAGTGCAACAGTAGGGAAAGCGTTGGATAGCGTAGGGGTAAAAATTACTATTCCCACTCCAGGGAGTGCAACACTAGGGAAAGCGTTGGATAGCGTAGGGGTAAAAATTACTATTCCCACTCCAGAGAGTGCAACAGTAGGGAAAGCGTTGGATAGCGTAGGGGTAAAAATTACTATTCCCACTCCAGCGAGTGCAACAGTAGGGAAAGCGTTGGATAGGGTAGGGGTAAAAATAACTATTCCCACTCCAGAGAGTGCAACAGTATGGAAAGCATTGGATAGCGTAGGGGTAAAAATTACTATTCCCACTCCAGAGAGTGCAACAGTAGGGAAAGCGTTGGATAGCGTAGAGGTAAAAATTACTATTCCCACTCCAGAGAGTGCAACAGTAGGGAAAGCGTTGGATAGCGTAGAGGTAAAAATTACTATTCCCACTCCAGAGAGTGCAACAGTAGGAAAAGCGTTGGATAGTGTAGAGGTAAACATTACTATTCCCACACCAGAGAGTGCAACAGTATGGAAAGAATTGGATAGCGTAGGAGTAAAAATTACTATTACCACTCCAGCGAGTTCAACAGTAGGGAAAGCGTTGGACAGCGTAGGGGTAAAAATGACTATTCCCACTCCAGAGAGTGCAATAGTAGGGAAAGCGTTGGATAGCGTAGGGGTAAAAATTACTATTCCCACACCAGAGAGTGCAACAGTAGGGAAAGCGTTGGATAGCGTAGGGGTAAAAATTACTATTCCCACTCCAGAGAGTGCAACAGTAGGGAAAGCGTTGGATAGCGTAGGGGTAAAAATTACTATTCCCACTCCAGAGAGTGCAACAGTAGGGAAAACGTTGGATAGCGTAGGGGTAAAAATTACTATTCCCACTCCAGAGAAAGCAACATTAGGGAAAGCGTAGGATAGCATAGAGGTAAAAATTACTATTCCAACTCCAGAGAGTGCAACAGAGGGGAAAGAGTTGGATAGCGTAGGGGTAAAAATTACTATTCCTACTCCAGAGAGTGCAACAGTAGGGAAAGCGTTGGATAGGGTAGGGGTAAAAATTACTATTCCAACTCCAGTGAGTGCAATAGTAGGGAAAGTAAATACTTCATATATAAATATAAATAACATAAATAGTAATACAAATTACAAAATAATTAAAATCTTTTACAATTGTATAAAATATAATAATAATTATTTATAAATACAAAATAAAATTATTTAATTATAAAAATTACCTACTAATACTAATTAATTACCTATTAACAATAAATTAATTTACAATTTAAAAATTAATCAATTAATTTTAATTACCAATTATATTTTAATTAATTACCTATTAAAATTAATTAACAATTAATTCTAAATAAATACCAATAAATTAAATGACATATCCAATTAATTATAATTAAATTACTTCCCACCCTATTCCCCTATAAACCCACAACCCGCTACAGAAAATAATTTAATGAAATTAACATATTTATCAATTAATAAATTACAATTATTTACCGTTTATATTTTAATTAATTACAATTATTATTTAATTAACAGTTAATTCAAAATAATTAACAATAAATAAATTAACATATTTAATTAATTATAATTAAATTACTTCCCACCCTATTCCCCTATAAACCCACAACCCGCTACAGAAAATAATTTAATACAATTAACATATTTATCAATTAGTCAATTATAATTAATTACCAATTATATTTTGAATAATTACCTATTAATAAATAATTAACAATTAATTTTAAATAAATATCAATAAATAAATTAACAAATTTAATTAATTATAATTAAATTACTTCCCACCCTATTCCCCTATAAACCCACAACCCGCTACAGAAAATAAATTACTAAAATTAAAATATTTATCAATTAATCAATTATAATTAATTACCAATTATATTTTAATTAATTACCTATTAATAATTAATTAACAATGAATTCTAAATAAATATCAATAAATAAATTAACATATTTAATTAATTATAATTAAACTACTTCCCACCCTATTCCCCTATAAACCCACAACCTGCTACAGAATTATATTACACAAAAAATAAAAAATAATATTAACTTATCTTAAATTCGATATTTTTGTTGTCTATATTATGTCTAGTCGATATTATGTCCATTCTATGTTTTTGATTCGATATTATGTCCATTCTATTCGATATTAATTTTTTCTAGTCGATATTTTTGTTGTCTATATTATGTCTAGTCGATATTATGTCCATTCTACATTTTTTACTCGATATTCTGTCCAGTCAAAATAAAAAACTCGATATTATGACTGCACACCCATAGCACTTTTGTAACTGGATTACACATCGATGTTTACATGACCTATGGCGACCCGACTGACCGAGAATACTCCTTCTACTCCCCGTTTCATAATGTACACACAGGGGTAGATCTTTTCTTCTGCACGGAATGGTTGGGCACCTTGATCACCCGGTCGGAGTACTTAGCACCCAGCCTCTTGGACCATTGCCATCTCCTGGTCACCCTGCTATGGAGTACACTGTGCTCCACTAAACCCACCTGGTGGCTGTAGACAGACGCTGTTCTGAGAAGAGCTAGCAGATTTCATCGCACTCTACTTTGAACTCATCAAGGGCTCTGCAGCATCCCGGGCATTAGGGTGGGATGAGCACAAGATCATTGCACATGGCTATTGCCTGGTGGCCTCCTGGGGTATACACTGTCGCTTGCTGGAGGCATTAGTAGCTTTTAAGCACAAGCTGCTGCCTCTGGAGGTTAAGGGCGGCTAATCGTTCTGCTGCAGCCAAGCATCTCCAGCAACTGGGCAAGCAGCGGGCTGAGGCCAAAGCAATCCTGGAAAAGCATGATTACAAGCATTGTACAGCCTTACAGCATGCTGACGGAGGCTGTACAATGGGGAGGCTGTTGGCGTGTCTAATGAAAGAGGATCAGCATAGTGTCCCAATCAGGGTACTCCTCCTAGATCATGGTTTTAGTATTACTTTGCGGTCAGCCATCAATGCTACCTTTCACAAGTGAAACTGAGGTTTGTACACAGCGATGGACCCCCCTGCACCGAAGAGCATGCAGCATTTTTTCAGTGACTCACCAATGGTTAAGTTGAACCTACTACAGCGGGCCCAGCTTTATGAGCCTCTGAAGCTGGAGGAGATAAGGGCTGCTGTGTCCCAAATGGCCCGTTACAAGACGCCGGTCAGTAATGGGTTGCCGATTGAGTGCTATACCACCTTTCCCACTCAAACCGCTCAGCACCTGTTGAAAATGTTTAATGAAGCAAAAACGCCTGACTGGCTCTGAGAGGCCCTGATTGTTGTTCTTCCTAAACCTAGTAGAGATCGATTGGCTGTTCGCTCTTATCGCCCTCTTTCATTATTGAATCTCAATTGCAAAATTTTAGGTAGAGTGCTAGCCAACTACCTGCTCCCTATAATTTACACTCTTGCACATGTCGACCAATCAGAATTTATACCAGGGCATAGCATTTTCACCAACATCCGCCGGGTACTATGCCCCATACACAGAACTCCCACCGACTCCTATGGGCAGGTGGCTGTGTCGTTAGACATCGAGAAGGCGTTTGACACCTTGTGCTGGGGTTTTCTCCTTCTAACCCTTCACCACATGGGGTTCTGCCCTGTTTTTTTGGGATGGATCCGTACTCTATATAATAGTCAGTCGGCTTGGGTTAAGACAGACCAGCTGCTTTCTGACATCTTTGCTATTCAAAGAGGCACCAGATAGGGTTACCGGCTCTCCTCGCTTATTTTTGCCCTGGCAATGGAGACGCTGTCTTGCCACCTTCGCCAGCGGGTACACAACTGGAGTATTCCAGAGCTGGGTGTGCGTCATGTCATTTCATTATATGCGGATGATGACCTGGTTTACCTTCGCGATGTAGAGACCGCCCTACCAGGCCTCATCAGTTTGTTGGATGACATCTTGGGGCTACATGTAAACTTGCCTGAATCCTGCTTGTTCCCCCTAGTGCTGCGCTGCACCCAGCTCTGCATAGGGATGATCCCTCAGGAACCCATCTTCTCTGGTGCTATGATACTTTTTTCAAGTAACTGGGAACTAAGATTTACCCCTCTGAGAAGGACATCAAAGAGGGCAATGTAGACAGGTCTGTAGGTTCTATCCACCTGATCTTAATTTTTACTGATGATTGCTGCC
This sequence comes from Lissotriton helveticus, assembly GCF_964261635.1. NCBI lineage: Eukaryota > Metazoa > Chordata > Amphibia > Caudata > Salamandridae > Lissotriton > Lissotriton helveticus. The sequence goes on from NC_136057.1 coordinate 1,774,686,509, forward strand.
TCTATCTCTGTAAGGTCATGTGGCGATTTCTAAAATGCTTGTGTTACCCGACTACTCTATTTTTTGGACGTGCTCCCAATAGTGCTTCCTAGGAGTTTTTTTCGAGACCTGCACGGTTTATCGTATGAATTAATATGGAGTGGTGGGTCGCTGATGAGTTGGGTTTGTCACCCTACAGCGGCTATTGACTGATGGCAGACTCTGTGCACTCAATTTTTAGTTCAATTATGCAGCAACACAGCTACAGTGGCTGATGGCCTTGCTGTGCAAGCCTACCTGCCCTCAGTTAGCATCCATCCGCGTGGTCTTCGGGTTACCTGATCATTTACACATGGCTGTCTGACCCAACTATCCGGCAGCGGACGTGAGAAGCACCAGATGGTGGTGGCCCATACCTGCTGGTGCAGACTGGTATGGTAAAGGGCCTCACCTCCCATATTCCCTGGCCATTGTGATTTTGGAATTACCTAGACTCTGTGGCGTGGCAAAACGTTATGACGTGGCTCCCTGGACGGAAGCAGGAGTTGATCAATTGGGGAGCTCTATCACGAGGGTTCCATCATATCTTTTCAAGACGTCATTGAAAGTAATGGGATAGGCATTTTAAAATCTTCATACCATACAACACGAGATGGAGAACCTCCCACAGCTGCCAAGTTGCATGTCCTTAAGACTCATTACAGTACAGGCCACACTATTACCACCCTCTACACATTCCTCTACTCCGCTCCACTGAAGTATGCTGTAGGGGTGCGTGCCAGGTGGGACGGTGTGCCGCGACAGCATTTATCGGAAAAAGCCTTGTCTCTGGCACTTCAACTAGTGAAGGACGTATCTCGTAACCCTAAATTTTGTTTCACACAATTTAATTATGTGCATCATGCTTACCTCTCACCTCAGCAAATTAAGCACATGTTTCTGGCCTTGAGCCCAGAGTATCCTCGCTGTAAGCTTTTGGAAACAGCGTATTACCACATGGTATGGGACTGTCCAATGCTGTGCCCGGTCTCCAGTCTCACTGCTCTCTAAATAATCTCTCTCTCCCTATCCTACTTTACCGACTTAAGTCCACCTACCTTTTGCTTACCCATCCAGCTGCACTGCCCCAAGTACCTGACCATAATGTAGGTACCTACATTCAATGTCCTATTAGATCCTATCCCACTATTCTAACCCCTAAGCCACCTACCCATCTCCTAATATATCAGATCTTATCCCAGTTACCTGATCCCTAAACCACCTACCCGTTCTCTCACACATTTTTCCCTCACCAACCTAACACTTACTCTGTACCCAATCTACCTGCCCCTATCCTATGTAATTGTTCCCTAGGCAATCTACCTATCCCTATACAGGCTAACTGCTGCTTTACAAATCAGCCTGCTCCTATCCTATTTAACATCCACCAACTTATCTACCTAGCATATTAACCCTTGCACATGTTCTTCTCCTATCCACCCGCTGTAGGAAGCTGGCTCTGTACCTACTATACCAAAATGAAGTATAGTGTGCACAGAATCCAGTGGAACCCCAAAGGTAGGCAGAGGTAAAAGTAGATAACACCTTACTCTCTATTTGTGGTAGTGTGGGCGAGCAGTAAGGCTTTGTCAGAGGGCAGTGTTGAGCGTTTGTTGTACACACTCAGCCAGCAAATGATGTCACACACTCAAAGACTGAAATCAGACCAATTTGTTTGTTTCAAAAATAATATTTAGTTATATTTATTTTCTAGAACCAAGCCAGCCTGGTACAGGTAAGTGCAAACGGTATTTTTCAAGGCAGGTTGAACAATACCAGCAAGCTGCATGAAAATGTCCCAGGTTTGTAAATCTTTAGATGACTTTTGATTACTTTACAGATTACTTTATGGATTACTTTTTCTACTCAGTGTGATATGCCTAGATATCGCACTGGGACATTTCAAAGAGAAACGTTCAATAAAGCAGTTTTTAGTTATTTGCAGTTTTTTCCAGTTCTCATTCAAAACCGACTCCACACTTAAAACAATTTTCAAGGAAAGACAGTGTTAAACCTGGCGCCATTGGCGTGGGTCTCCCTTCCGTTTTTGCTGTTGCCTCATGTATTTTTGCTGGTGTTAGATGCTTTGGGCACTGTGCCACTGCTGTCCAGTGCCACAGTGCAAGTGCTCCCTATTGTAAATTGATGTTCCATGTTTGGCTATTTGGTTTACTTGTCAGACCCTAGTACAGTGCACAGAGTGTGTCCTGGGCTTGTGAATCCAAATGCTGCTGGTGGGCTTGCGCCACTGGTTGTGCCACCCACAGAAGCAGCCTTGTAAAATGTGTCTAAGGTCTGCCATTGCAGAGTCTGCGTGCAGTCTGGTACTGCCATTGTGACTGGGTAAGTGCACCCACCTTCCAGTCCCTAAACCTTCCATTTTCTTCATATCAGACACCCCTATGGTAGGCCCAAGGGCATGGTGCATTGTAATTATAAGGTAGGACATGCCCTGGTGTGTGGCATGTCCTAATAGTGAATTACAGCCATTTTTGTTTTTCACTATTGCAAGGCTACCTGCTCCCCATAGGCCAGAATGGGCAGTTAGATTATTACATTCTTATAATCCTAACTGACTCAGAGAACATGGTGGACATTCGGATTTAGTATGCCTGGACTCAGAATGATAAAAGGCATCTTTTAGTGAAGTTGGTTTTTAACATTCTGTGTTGGAAAATACCACTTTTAGAAAGTAGGTATTTTCTTGTCTTACCTTTCAAACCTGTCTCTGCTAGGTTGTGTATTCCTTGTCTGGAGTTTGTGAGTGACAGGGCTGGGGGATTCCAAGAGACAGGATGAGTCAGTCCAGTGGTGAATAGAGAGACCTGCATCTAGATGGGAGGGAGGAGTTGCACCTGAACCTTGAATAGGGCTGTGCCGGCGTTCCACAATGCTGGCTTCCCCTTCTGTGGGGCGCCTGATGTTTCTGCCCTGCACTGTGAAAGGAAAGAAGACGTCTGGTAAACAGAGTGCTCCAGATCTGGTTTGGACTAGGCAAAGGCCCCTCTCCCCTCAGAGAACATAGGATTTTGGGGTGTAAATATTGGGACCCTGAAATTAGATCACTTTTGGACTACAAGAAGAAACCTTTGCTGGGGAGAGGAACCTGAAGAAACTGAGGAGAGACTATCCCTAAGCTGAAGTACTGCTTGGGGGATTGGCCTGCAGTGGTTGCCTGACTGCCAAAGAAAGGAGAAAGAACTTTGTGTGCTTTATTTTCATCTTGTGAAGGATCTCCAAGGGCTTGGAACAGAGCTTGCCTCCTGCTGAAGTCTCAGGGACAACAGACTTCACCCACCAGCTCCCCAATAGTCTTCTTGAAGTGCCTGCAGCTGTGCTGGTCTTTGTGGGGGGATTGGCGTGTCGTAAGGAGCTGGAAGTGTGACTCAAGATCAAGAAGCGCGTCGCTGAACTGCTGCTGTCGCTTCACAATATGCAGCGCCCGCATTACCGGAGAAGAGAGTCGACGTCGCAGCAGATGCCGACGCATCACCGTGAAGCGTGTCGCAGGAGAGAAGGATCGACGTCTCATCAGACGCCGCTGCATCTCTGAGAAGCGTGTCGCAGGGCTTGTCGCGGCTCATCACCGGAGAAGAGAATCGACGTCGCAGCAGATGCAGACGCATCACTAGGAAGCTTGTCGCAGGGCCGGTCGCGGCTCGCATCGTGTAAAAGTATCTCGCATCGCCGGTGTAGAGGACTGACGTCACAGCAGACGCCGCCGCATCACTGGGAGGCGTGTCGCATCAAGGATAGAGCGCCATCTTTATTTCTTTGCACCGGAACTTTGTCGTATTTCCATTGTTGTGGAAGCGCAACGCATCCTAAAGGTACATTGACGCAAAGTGTCGCATCTTAAGAACTGAACTGAACTGAGCTAAAACTACCATTTTAAAGTAACAGTATTGTGGATTTTTGGCGTTTGTGGTCTTGTGATAAATCGATATAAAGAATACTTATTTTTGATATAAACCTTGTGTGGTGTCCATTTGTAGAGTTCACTGGGTTACTGTATGTGGTCACAAATGCTTTACACACTGCCTCTGAGATAAGCCTGTCTGCTCGTGCCAAGCTACCAAGCGGGTGAGCAGGAGTTATTTTAAGAGTGTACCCCCTTACCCTGACTAGAGGCAAGGGTCCCTATTTGTCACAAGTACCTACCTGTGCCAACTAGAGACCCCCAAATCTAACAGACAGTCAATGTATTCCTATGGAGAAAAATTTGATTATGGGTTAACAGGCAAGTACTTGGTTGTGGGAGTTGGTAATCTGGGGTTAGAACCAGGGTTCCCCAAGGGCCAAGAAAGCACTCTCAAAACACCCTCAGTGGCACTAGGGCGGCCGGGTGCAGGGTGCCGAGGCCCAATGTTATCAAATGGGTAATTGGGTGCTTCCGGTTGGTGGCTGCTCACAAGCTGGCCACAAGGTTGTGGGACCAAAGCTCCTGGTGTTAGGCTCAGAGCAAAGGAGATCCAAGTTAGCACCCAAGGTACACTTGCAGTGGCACAGGGGCGGATGAGTGCAGGGTGCTGTTTTGGAGTTCAGTGCCTTGTTGATTTCAATGGGGATTCTCCAGTTGCAACAAAGACTGCAGGCTCGGGCGAAGATCTTGTGGAGGAGACCACTGGTTGGAGTGGTAAGTTGGGTTGCCTGGGCATGCTGGGACATGGCTGGTTGGGCCACCCAAGGTCGTGGGGTGATGGGTGCAGGGGTGTCTTAAGGTGTCAGGTTTTTATTAGCAGATCCGGTCACGGGTGGGGGGATCCTCCAGAAAGAGGCTGCAGGCCTTGCTTGGAGATTCAAGGCAGGTCAGAGATCACCAGATCTCAGGTCAGAATCACAGGGGAGACGTCCTCGAGGTGTTGGGCCTCTCGAACTCGGGCCGTAGGCATCAAGTGCAAAGTGGTGCTGACTTGCAGATTTGGCCGGAGCCTGAATCTGTGGGTGAGCAAATCCGGTGCTCATGGGAAACAGAATCTTTGACTTGGAAGGCAGGGCAGGTACTCCGGGTTCTTGAGATTGCTGGCAGCAAGACACACTGGGATTTCGCTGGAGGAGGTTCAAGGTGGGGACAGGCCGGTAGGGCTGGGGCCAAGTCAGTGGGCGCCCTCCTCTTTTTAGTTCAGCACGGTTTCTTCTTCTCTTCTTCTGGTTGATTCTTGTCTGAAAAGGGAAGGTTCAAGGTTGCCCTTAATTACTAGATTTAGGGGTGTTACAGGTAGGTAAAGGTTGGGACCAATGGGTCCCTTCCTTGGGGTGGGTACAACCCCTATTATGCCACACTTCCATTGGAGGGGTGCATATGCCTCACTCTGGTTGGCTGGGTCCCCCCATCTGCAAGATGGCGGGGACTGACAGTTGTGCTTCACCTCGCCTCCCCCACCTGAAGGGCGGGGTGGGCAAAGGTGGGCACACCTCCCTTCCTCACTTGGTTTTCCTACCGATTCTCCAGCCAAAAGGGAGGGTCAGTATCAGTGAGGGCCAATTGCTGGAAGCAGCAAAGGCCTGGGGTAGGTCACACAGCCGGCAAGCCTTTGAAGCTTCCGCTTCGTGGACCTTGCCCATCCTGGAGGATGGAGGTTTGGCAACTCTCAGGATGTGCATAGTTTCAGACCCCTGAGAGCAGAAGGCTCTTGACCCAGGGGTCAAGAAACATGTCTGGTGGTTGCAGCTGGCGAGCCGCCACTCAGCCTGGACACTAGTGTTAGGTCGTTTTTCAGGGGGAATCTCTAAGATGCACTCTGAGTGCATTTTTATTATATCTCACACAGGCATCAGTGTGTGTTTAATGTGCTGAAAAGTTTGATACCAAACTTCCCAGTTTTCGGTAAAGCCATTATGATGCTGTGGCGTTCGTAATGACAAACTCCCAGCACCATATGCACTTAATGGCAATCCTGCACTTACATTGTCAAAGAATTGGCTTAGACACTCTAGGGATATAGGGCTCATGCACCTGTACCCTCACCACTGGTATAGTGCACCCAGCTAGAGGGGTGTCTGACCTATGCCAGGGCCAGTGAGTTGTAGGCATGGCACAGAGGGATGTGTGCCATGTCGACTCTTCACTTTGTTCTGCACCACAACACGCAGCCTGCAATGGCAGGGTGTGTGTGTGTGTGTAAAGGTACAGGGCCTCTAAGGGTGACACAATAAGTGCTGAAGCCCTTAGAGGTCTCCTCTGGCCACAGTGCCCTTGGTACCAGTGGTGCCATTTACAAGGGACTGACCTGTGGAATAAGACTGTAGTTTGAGTTTTGTTTTTAATGAAGTTTAGAGAAAGAATTTAGGCCCTGGGTACCTGTTTGGCAGGAACCCAGGGCACACTCAGTTAAAGTACATCAGCAGTTTAGCAAAAAGTGGGGGAAAACATGCAAAAAGAGGGTACTTTCTTACACCCGTCACCTATCCCAGGTACCTTCCCCTTAAACTGCCCACCACATCCAAGTTACCTGCCCCTCAAGCCAGCTATCAGCCACTGGCCCAGCTAACTGCCCTCAAATAAATCTTCTTATCCCTTTCCCAACTACCTGTTTCTATAGTCCAGGAACCTGTCACTTAACCCATCTGCATGCCCCTATCCCATCTATATGTCCCTTAACCTGTCTAGCTGCCCCTATCCCAGTTATCAGCCCCTAACTTATCTACCTGCTCCCTAACCCTCCTACCCACCAGTATCCTAGCTAACTAATCCTAACCCATGTGTGTGCTTCTGTCACATCTACATGTCCATTAGCCTATCTGTCCTTATCCCAGCTACCTGCCATCTAACATATTTAACTGGCCCTACCCCAGCTAACTGTCCCTAAGTCATATGGTGACCACCTCCCTCCGGGTCATTACGGATGAGGTTTCCTGTTCTGGACTTTTTTATGATGACCTAATGCATTCTAAGTCTTATGGTCTTCTTTTGCTCCCATTGGACTGATTAAACAAACGCACCTACAAATGCCTTTCCTGCTTCTGGCTCTAAGAGTGGTTTTCTATTCATTTGTTGAAATAATAAACGATGAAATATTTTAATGGTGGCCCTCAGCTTTCTGAAACGGTGCAAAACTGTAACTGGGTTCACAAGCTGCCAAATGCAGGTGCTTTTAGAAGTGGCCGGAGTGTAGGTAGCTCCCTTGAGTATAGTCACTTCGGGTACGGCTAGGCTGTGGTTGTATAATAGAGGCACGCATGGCTAAACCATGCTTGCCTCTACAACGCTGCCCTAACCCCAAATGCATCTAAACGACGCATTTCTTTACCAAGCATGCCTTTACCACGCAATTTTGTGAGAAAGGCATTACTGGTAAGGGGATATGTAAGGTAAAGTTCACACTGAGCCCCACCCCTCCCGCAGCCTAAAAACAACTGCAACCCCCACTGAGCCCTAAAAACTACCCCACCCCGAGACCTAAAAACTAACCTGATCCCCAGTAAACCCTAAAAACTATCCTGAGCCTTAAAAAGAACTCTGACCTCCCAGCCCTAAAATGTACCCCAACCCCGCCCCCCCAAGCCTAAGAATTACCCCACCCACTTGAGCACCAAAAACTTCCCAAGTGCTTAAACAACCCCAACCCCCCAGCCATATAAACTACCCCAAACCTTAAAAACTACCCCCCAGCCACCCCCAAAACCCGGCCCCAATCCCACTTACCTCACCACGTCCTCTCCCGATCCTCCCTGTTCCTGGACCCGCATCTAGACAGCGCATATGAATTAAACAAGCATATGCATGGCTAAGGCATATGTTTGGTTAGGGCAAGCGTAGTTGTGCTTGCCTGGTAAACGGCATGTGTGGCTTACCCCGTGTTTCAAAGGCTGTTTCCCCTAGGCTGCTCCACATAGCACTAACTCGAGAGGTCATACCCGGACCGCAGTCTCAATCAGCCATATAATCTATCCCCAGCTCAGCAGTTTTAAATAGCCCCAAGCCTTCATTTTGCCTCGTTTTTACAAACCAATATCCACGTTTTGTTGAAACATCACTGCATTACTTTAAGTTTCAGTCCTGCATAGGTTTTTCTCTTGAGACTTCAGCAGCAGAGCATCTAACCAATTCTGCTTGATTGTGGAACACTGCTTTATTTTCACAAGTGTTATTCTGAAAAAAGCTAATTTAGCATTTGTGCTGGTTACATGGTCAGCGACTGCTACCGCCCCCCTCCCTGTGGACCCACATCAACCCAGGACACACTGACACGAAACATGACTGTCTTTGAAAGGCGGGGGATCACAAGACCCCCCGGCCGTATTTATTAAGATACAAAATAATAAAATTATTAAACAAAAGATACCGTTTTATGCAAAATTATTCAGGGACATTAGATACAACCATATCAACAAGTATGATATGCTAACCTGACCCGGAAGGCGTTGTGCAGGCTTCCGGGTCGGGGGGGCAGGCGGAGGGGACAGGAGGCCCCGAGCGCGGGGCACGGCCAGTGTGGGGGAGCGTCCAGGCGACAAGGGGCCACCTGAGCGCTCCCCCCTCCTTTAACCTAGGGTCGCGGGGAGGGGGCGGCACGCCCCCTCCCCCCACCCCCCATCCGCCTGCCGCCCCGACCCGGAAGCCTGCACAACGCCTTCCGGTTCAGGGGTCGGGCGCCAGCCAACCGGTGGTGCGGCGCGCACACCCGCGTCATCACTGGACGCCGGGAGGTCACGCCCCACCACCGGGAGACAAGGGGAGAGGGGGGTCGCCGCGCCGCCATGCGGGCGGGGGGCCGAGGGCCCCCCTTTTCATAGGGAGTGTAAAAACAACCCATTTTACGTGTGTGCATTGTGCAAGCGAGAGAAAGGAAAACACTGCAAGTGTGTGGGAGAAACAAGAGGAGAAAAGAGAAGGATGTGAGTAGTGAAGGGCAGAATAACTGGGGGGTGGATTGTGTTTGAGAGGAGAGAGCACGGGTGTATGTGAGAAGGGTATACCTAAGAGGAGTATGTGGGGGATTTCTGAAAGAGAATGCATTGTGTATGAGTAGGAGAGTGTTTCAGTGAGAGACAATGTGACAGTACTTCTGAGAGACAATCTAATGGCAAGAGGAGTGTAGGGACAGAGAGGAGAACCTTAGGCAGAAGATATGTGAAGGAAAGTAGTCAAAAAGAAAGGTACAAGAGAAGTTTGTTGGGAAGAGGGTAGTTTGTGTGGTGAGCTGGAAGAAAGTGAGAGAGAAGGATCAGGGTGTAAAAGGATGCAGAGAGATGTGACGAACAAATGAAAAGTGCAAGAGGAGGGTGAGAAACTAAAGCACGTGAGAGAGAAATTATGATGGGTGGAAAAAGGAACGTGTGAAGAGCATGCCTTTTAGAAGAGGAAAGAGGGTGAATGATATAAAACATTTTAAGAGAGGAGATGAGAAATTGAAATGATGGTGTACGACACAGGAAAAGGCTGAGGCAATATTTTGGGAAAAGTAATGCCAGGTGGTTTGCCTTGACTGCCACTAACAGGACAAGTCATATCTGCAGTTAACTCAGAAAATGTGGCACCATTATTGGAGTGTCGTGGTACAGAAAAATTTACCTTGACCTTGGATGGCAAATTCATTCCATTTTTCTGAGGTGGCAGAGAGGAGGATAGAATGTAGGTGGGGGATAGAGGTGGTGGGAGAGTGGGAAACACGAGAAGATTGGACGACGTGTAAAAGAAAAGGAATAGATTGGGAGAGAATAGGGTGAATACATAGGTAGAAAATGAGAGAGCCGAAGGTAAGAGAAGAGGGTGAAAAGACAGATGAAGGCAAAACAGGAGAAAAATGAAACGAGATTGCGAATTAAGATGTAGTTTGTTTTTAATGTTTATATAAAGTTTTTTTCATTTTGTGTATATATATTTGCCTGTATGTATACTTGTAGCCCTGAAGAAACCCCAAAAAGACAGTTTATTTTATTGTGAGTCAACTATTTTTCCTGACAGGTGGCTGACCCCTCAGACTCGTGCACAGGTGTTAAATTAAGATTTAATTTGAGAATTTTGTACTAATCAGGGTACAGTGGTAGGTGTGATTTTCTTTGACTTGCCTCAGCCATCAATTGTAAGTCATTTCTTGGTTCAAATATCTACTTGCTGTGTGTTTAATTTAGCACTAGAAGTTCTACTTTTAGTCTACATGTTTGCAAACGTGCAATTTCTTTCATGTGAAAAAGTAAAATATTGCAAGTCATGCAAGTCACCTTGGAGTTCCATGACCTTGTAAAATAACTCATCCTTTGGCCTCGTTCCACTATATGGTCACTGACCTCCTTGGTGACTTGTAATATCCTTATAAAATATTTTCTTTTATATATATATATATGTATATATATATGTATATATATATATATATATATATATATATATATATATATATATATATATATATATATATATATATATATATATATTCAATTCGAATTCCCATTGTACAAAAGGAACGTACTCGACACTCCAAAATTGCTGGTGCACATAATATTTAATGGCAGGAAACAACGCGTTTCACCTTACGGCTTGATCACGTTTCAGCCGTGAATACCCACAGTGTGTCCTTTTACTTCATTATTAAACATGGAAATAGGACTAATCCCCATTGTGTCAAACAAACAGTGCAAAATCATGGCGGCCATTACTAACTGATAAAAATAAAGTAAGAAGGCTTACCCTCCTATATCTTTTGCTACATGATATACAATGCATTAATGTAAATAATTCATTTCATTTGCCTTATCTAAACATTAGTACATTGGTGGATCAATGAAATAGTTAAATTCACTATCAATATCATAAATCCAAAAGTTCACCCAGCCTACGTTTGTGACGATATTGTGTTACAGCCGAGTAATACATGTACATGTTTTTGTCTTTGTTTTTGTTTTTGAAAACCCGCCCAGGTGGGCATGTATTCCACACATCAAAGGTCAACTACATTATGTTTCCATAATCCCGCCCTAGTGGGCAATTAATGGTGCAACATTACAAAAGTGTCCACATGGGCATATCCCATTCTATTCACAAACGTAAATATTACTGGAGTGCCACTCCAATGGATGAATGTCTCTCTTAGAACAAAGTCTTTGAATATTATTCATGATCCATATAGCGTTCTATAGAATCAGTTTCTTAGTGATGGGTCCAACCAATTTCATCAAAGGGCCTATAAAAACATTAAAAAGTATAAAATCAGACACCTGGAAGACAGTAAGCAAATATATATCTTTTCATTTTTACAGTTTTACAGTTGTATTAAGCAAGGTGCACTGCTAATTCTTCATTGGAATTAAGGCCATTCGGGGTCATGCATTAGAAGTCTATTATGTATTTCGACTCCAATTTGCGTAAGGCCAGCTTTCTGTCCCCTCCACTAATTCCCATGTCCACCATGTCTATTACAACCATTCTCAATTCGTTCACATTTTGAAAGTGATGTTCACGAAAATGGCGTGCCACAGGGTATTGTTCATTGTGATTTTTGATTGCCCTAAGATGTTCCATCACTCTTTTTTTGGCTGTATGTATTGTACTGCCTACGTACCACCTGTCACAGGGACAGATAAGTACATAGACACAATACATGGTGTTACATGAGAGTTGTTTACGGATGACAAATTCTCTTCCCGATGTAGGGATAGTTAGATTTCTGCAATCCACACTATTCCGACATGCCTTACATTTCTTACAACATTTGAAACCTGGCTTCCCCTTTACTGGACTTTTATTGGTCACAGAATTGTGGCTTATTTTGTCTTTCAATGATCTACTTTTGCAAAATGTAATCTGTGGGTTCGAATTCAAATATGGTTTAAGATGAGAATCAGTTAGAAGGACATGCCAATGTTTATTCAAAATCCTTTTGATTTCATGGGCTTGTCCTGAAAACGTAGAGATGAATCTTATTTTGTCCTCCTCACTACTAATTCGGTTCGGATTAAGCAATTCATTTCTGTCAGTGGCGTCCGCCCTATCACATGCCTGTCTGATAGTTTTCTTTCTGTAACCTCGTTCTTTGAAGCGGTTGCACATTATATCCCTTTCAAGTTCATATGCAGCCTTGGTATTACAATTCATTTTGGCTCAGAGTACTTCCCCATAGGGTATACTATCCACCAGGTTCCGTGGGTGGGCACTCCTTGCACTTAAAAGGCTATTGCCTGCAGTCTCCTTACGAAAGAGACTGGTGTTTATAGTCTCCCCTTTAATTTCTACTAACACATCCAGAAACTCAATACGGGTCTTATGTATATGTTCTGTTAGTGTTATGTTCAGCTTGTTAGTGTTAAGGAGCTGCACAAACTTCTTGGCTGTCTCAATGGTACCATTCCAAATCATAAAAATGTCATCGATGTACCTAAGCCACAGGACAACTTCGTTGTTAAATTCCATGAATTGCGTGGACACCTGCTCCTCCCACCAGCCCATGAATAGATTGGCATAGCTGGGGGCGAAGCAGGTGCCCATCGCCGTGCCCTGTGACTGTCGGTACATCCTGTCATCGAATATGAAAAAATTATTAGTCAAACAGAAAAAAATTATTTCAGTCAACATTTTGGGGATCTATCTCCTTTAAAAATCATTCCAATTCATGGAATTTAACAACGAAGTGGTCCTGTGGCTGAGGTACATCGATTACATTTTTATGATTTGGAATGGTACCATTGAGACAGCCAAGAAGTTTGTGCAGCTCCTTAACACTAACAAGCTGAACATAACACTAACAGAACATATACATAAGACCCGTATTGAGTTTCTGGATGTGTTAGTAGTAATTAAATTGGAGACTATAAACACCAGTCTCTTTCGTAAGGAGACTGCAGGCAATAGCCTTTTAAGTGCAAGGAGTGCCCACCCACGGAACCTGGTGGATAGTATACCCTATGGGGAACTACTCCGAGCCAAAAGGAATTGTAATACCAAGGCTGCATATGAACTTGAAAGGGATATAATGTGCAACCGCTTCAAAGAACGAGGTTACAGAAAGAAAACTATCAGACAGGCATGTGATAGGGCGGACGCCACTGTCAGAAATGAATTGCTTAATCCGAACCGAATTAGTAGTGGGGAGGACAAAGTAAGATTCATCACTACATTTTCAGGACAAGCCCATGAAATCAAAAGGATTTTGAATAAACATTGGCATGTCCTTCTAACTGATTCTCATCTTAAACCATATTTGAATTCGAACCCACAGATTACATTTCGCAAAAGTAGATCATTGAAAGACAAAATAAGCCACAATTCTGTGACCAGTAAAAGTCCAGTAAAGGGGAAGCCAGGTTTCAAATGTTGTAAGAAATGTAAGGCTTGTCGGAATAGTGTGGATTGCAGAAATCTAACTATCCCTACATCGGGAAGAGAATTTGTCATCCGTAAACAACTCTCATGTAACACCATGTATTGTGTCTATGTACTTATCTGTCCCTGTGACAGGTGGTACGTAGGCAGTACAATACATACAGCCGAAAAAAGAGTGATGGAACATCTTAGGGCAATCAAAAATCACAATGAACAATACCCTGTGGCACGCCATTTTCGTGAACATCACTTTCAAAATGTGAACGAATTGAGAATGGTTGTAATAGACATGTGGACATGGGAATTAGTGGAGGGGACAGAAAGCTGGCCTTACGCAAATTGGAGTCGAAATACATAATAGACTTCGAATGCATGACCCCGAATGGCCTTAATTCCAATGAAGAATTAGCAGTGCACCTTGCTTAATACAACTGTAAAACTGTAAAAATTAAAAGATATATATTTGCTTACTGTCTTCCAGGTGTCTGATTTTATACTTTTTAATGTTTTTATAGGCCCTTTGATGAAATTGGTTGGACCCATCACTAAGAAACTGATTCTATAGAACGCTATATGGATCATGAATAATATTCAAAGACTTTGTTCTAAGAGAGACATTCATCCATTGGAGTGGCACTCCAGTAATATTTACGTTTGTGAATAGAATGGGATATGCCCATGTGGACACTTTTGTAATGTTGCACCATTAATTGCCCACTAGGGCAGGATTATGGAAACATAACATAATGTAGTTGACCTTTGATGTGTGGAATACATGCCCACTTGGGCGGGTTTTCAAAAACAAAAACAAAGACAAAAACATGTACATGTATTACTCGGCTGTAACACAATATCGTCACAAACGTAGGCTGGGTGAACTTTTGGATTTATGATATTGATAGTGAATTTAACTATTTGATTGATCCACCAATGTACTAATGTTTAGATAAGGCAAATGAAATACATTATTTACATTAATGCATTGTATATCATGTAGCAAAAGATATAGGAGGGTAAGCCTTCTTACTTTATTTTTATCCGTTAGTAATGGCCGCCATGATTTCGCACTGTTTGTTTGACACAATGGGGATTAGTCCTATTTCCATGTTTAATAATGAAGTAAAAGGACACACTGTGGGTATTCACGGCTGAAACGTGATCAAGCCATAAGGTGAAACGCGTTGTTTCCTGCCATTAAAAATTATGTGCACCAGCAATTCTGGAGTGTCGAGTACGTTCTTTTTGTACAATGGGAATTCGAATTGAATTCATAGGGTGACCGGGAGCCCTACCTCGACCCACCCGTGAGCGGAACTGGCTGTTTTACCGGAACTGTTTGGGCGCGATATATATATATATATATATATATATATATATATATATATATATATATATATATATATATATATATACACACACACCTATACACCCACACACACACAGACACACAGACACGGCGGGGCAATAGAGGTGTTCGAACAAAACAGTAAAATAGAAGCATTTTGGTTTTTGTTCTTGCCATACTGTAGTGTGCAGCAGCCTCTCTCTGTTTTGCATTTAGAGCACAGAAGTTTTCTGTGTGGGTTTAGCAAGAACCCTAGCCTGTTATATTGGTGGTTCAGTTATGTGAATGGCCACAGTATTATCTACAGGCCATGACTATAGCAAGACTACAGGATAGGACAACAACAGGGTTACAGCAGTATGGGGACTTTTAGGATGGGACCACAGGGTGTTTGGGCAAAATATTGATTTAAAAATATTGGGAGACAGAAATATCGGAATTAAATATTGTGAAACTCAAATATCGTGGTGCAGAAATATTGTTGACAAGAATATCCTTTTTTGAGTTAAGTAATATTAGTGTAATAATATTGATGTTTCTAATATCTTTTTCACTATTATAATGGTTGAAAATATGTTTTAATTATTTAAATGTGTTTTAGTTGATATATTAATTGTGTTTGTTACTATTGGTTATATAAATGTTATTCATTCTACTTGAGATATAGCTTGTTATTTTAAGTGATTTGAAATTTTCTTTTCATTTTTAATAGTAATTTATAGTGTCGTAGAGGGTTGTTGGGTTTGTAGGGGATCAGGTGAGAAGTGAATTAAGTGACATATTATTAAGAGTTGTTTAATATATTTTATGGACCTATATGATAGATAATATGTAGTTTATGTAATATTGCTTTATTGTCATTATATGTTTTTTGAAGGCTGGTAGGTGTGTAGGGGTGTAGGGTGGGAAGTTAATTAAGGAATAAATAAATAACTATTAATTGTTCATTGTTATTTGATTTCTAACTATGTACAATATGGAATATTGATTTATTTTACTTATATTTTAATGTGGAATGCTAGATTTGTAGAGGTCTAGGGGGTAAACAAGTAATACTTAATTTAAAATTAATTATTTGTACATTATTTATTTAATTGAATTTTGAATGTGTAAAGTTTGAAATACTTATTTTATGTTTTTTATTTTAGTTGCAGGATGCTGGGTTTGTAGGGGTCTAGGGTAGTAAGTTAATTAAATAATAATTGACAACTAATTATGAATTGCTAATTAATTTATGGATTTATTTTAGATATGTTAGTTATGGAATAGTTATTTTTTCTGATATAGTTTAGGTGCGGACTGCTAGTTATGTAGGGGTACAGTGTGGGAAGTTAATTAATTAATAATTGAGTAATTTTTTACTGAATACTATTTATGTAAATACATTAATTCATTGATTTTAGCTTTTTAAATACATATGAATATTTTTTTCCTGCTAATTATTTATTTTTTATTAAGAGTTTATATTTTGTCTATATTCATGTGGTTGCTCATATATGTAATATGTTTGAAGTGAATAATTTATCCTATTCTTGCTTAGACTGTAGTAGGAATAGTAAACTCAACGTCTTGGCAGTTCAACAACTTCCGTAATGTTTAGCAGTTTGGAGAGGAAAAAGTAAATTTCACCCCTCCAAAATCCAAAGCTTTCTCTACTGTTGCAGGGACTGGAGTGGGAATAGTATATTTTTCCACTCCAAAGTCAAACACGTTCCCTACTGTTGGACTGACTGGAGTGGGAATAGTAAATTTCACTCCTCTGAAATCCAATGATTTCCCAACTGTTGCAGAGACTGGAATGGGAATAGTAAATTTTAGCCCTCCGAAGTCCAACACTTTCCCTACTGTTGCACTGTCTGGAGTAGGAATAGTGATCTAACTCCTCCGAAGTCTGGCACTTTCCCTATTATTGTGGTGACTGGAGTAGGAATGGTAAATCTAACAACTACAAAGTCCAACACTTTCCCTACTGTTGCATAAGCTTGAGTGGGAATATTATATTTAATATTCTTAGATATTGATAATTTTCACAATATTAGTTGAATAGATTTTTATAGCATTCATTTTTATTTTTTGCTATATTTTATATTATTTGTTTTTATTTTTACATTTATTTTAATGTTTATAGTTTTTTGGAAATGTGTTTTAGAATTGTTTATATTTTATTTATTGTCTAAATTAATTGTTATTCTTCTTATTATTCAATTGTTTATATTTTGTATGGTTTTATTGTGTATGCATGATAGAAATGGATCTATGTACTCCAATGTGTGCGGAGAACTGAGTATTTCACTCATGGTGCTTGCTGGTTGTTGTGTTATGTAAGGACTATTGGGCAAATTACATCCTGCATTTAAACTGTGTGGTTACTTCCTTTGGTAACCCCTTACACTTGTGACCGAGAGCCAAAAGCGCATCTGGATTTAGATGGAAATGCATGCTGCCACTTTAATATGCGAAATAAATGACACTTGGGAACCTTGAAACTTGGCTTCGATGCCTTCTGTTCTCTGGAATTGATTTACGCGCGTTCTGTTCCTGTGAATTGGTGCCGCCCTGCACGGTCCAGGGCTCCCTTTAATGGAGGATTAATTTGCAGTTAGTTCACAGAGCTTTGGGGACACAACTCACTTGCCTCTGTATGATCAAGAAGATTTTACCAGCATTTTCATATATGGGAGGCGAGCATGGTAGAGAAGAGGGGCATCACTGCCTCTTCTTGGTTTAGGATCCCTTTGTTCAGCAATGATATATTTATGTGGCTACTTTGTGCTAGAAAATGAACATTTGACATTTTCAATGCATGTAATCACTTTACTTTGCCAGCATAATCACACTTGGCTTAATATTGCCACTGCAACTCTGATGGTATTTACCTGGACATGTATGTACTGCAAAGTGTGCGGAGAACTGAGTATTTCACTTATGGTGCATGCTGTCCTATTATCTGAGGAATATTATTTGTATAACATCCTGCATTTAAACTGTGTGGTTACTTCATTTGGTAACCCCTAACACCTGTGAACAATACTCCTGAATGAGAGCTGAAACGTTTTACGATTTAGATGGAGATGCATGAAGCCACTTTCATTTGTGAAATAAATAACATTTGGGAACTTCGAAACTGGAATACAACACCTTCTGTTCTGTGGAATGAATATATATATATATATATTCACTGAAAAAACCATAGGTTTCAGGAGTTATATAGTTAGGAATTAGCTTTTACAAAACCTTTGAAATTCACTCAAAAAACTATAAGTTTTAGTGGTGTTATAGTTAGCTGGACATTTTACTCATACAAAACCATTGAAATTGCTCCTATATAGTTAGATGTACTAACTATATTTCGCGCACCCGCAATCCACTGCTGATGATGTCACATATTAGATCATTCATGACATGGTCAGTGACATCACTGATGACATCTCATAAAATGTCCAGCTAACTATAACACCACTAAAACTTTTTTGAGTGAATTTCAAAGGTTTTGTAAAAGCTAATTCCTAACTATATAACTCCTGAAACCTATGGTTTTTTCAGTGAATTTCAAAGGTTTTTTAAATGCTAATTCCTAACTATATAAGGCCTGAAACCTATGGTTTTTTCAGTGAATTTGCAAGGTTTTTTAAATGCCAATTCCTAACTATATAAGGCCTGAAACCTATGGTTTTTCCAGTGAATTCGCAAGGTTTTTTAAATGCTAATTCCTAACTATATAAGGCCTGAAACCTATGGTTTTTTCAGTGAATTTCAAAGGTTTTTTAAATGCTAATTCCTAACTATATAAGGCCTGAAACCTATGGTTTTTTCAGTGAATTTCAAAGTTTTTTTTAATGCTAATTCTATTAGCGGATAACGTTTAAATATATTAATATCCTAGTGGGACCACCTGAGCAGCCCTAAGGGGTCAGGGTGTTTCTACCCTGCCCCCTTTTTGTGTTCTACATGTTTGTTTTTCTGCTTTCTTGTGCCTCAGTCTACTAAGACCCAAGATGGATGCCAACACTTCCTGGTTAGAAGTGTTGACAGCCAATGAGCATGCAGCTTTCTCGGGAAGGCATGCTGATTGGCTGTCACTGTCTGTCAACACTAGCACAAGATGGATGCCAACACCTCCTGGTTAGAAGTGTTGACAGCCAATGACCATGCAGCTTTCTCGGGAAGGCATGCTGATTGGCTGCCACTGTCTGTCAACACTCAAAACCAGGAAGTGTTGGCAGCCATCTTGTGCCTTGTTAGAACCAAGGCACAAGAAAGCAGTGAAACAAAGGTGTGAAACTCGCAAAGGGGCCAGAGTAGAAGCACCCTGACACCCTAGGCCTGCTCAGGGGGTCCCACAAGGACCCCGAAGGCAAAAAAAAGTTGCGGGGTACCTCCAATTTATATAAAAATACTACATTTTTGAAAAACTGTCTTTCTTTTTTCTCTCCAGGGTACGCGTACCGGTACGTGTACCGATACGTGTACCAGGGCACGCACCCCCTCAAAAAAATAAAAAAAAATAATGAGTGTGAGTGTGTGTGGTGTGTGTGTGGGGGGGGTGGGTGTGGGGTGTGTGTGTGTGGGGGGTATGTGTGTGGGGTGTGTGTGTGGGGTATGTGTGTGGGGGTGTGTGTGTGTGGGGGGGGTGTGGGTGTGTGTGTGTGAGGAGTGTGTGTGTGGGTGTGTGTGTGTGTGTGAGGTGGGTGTGTGGTGTGTGTGTGTGTGTGTGTGGGGCTGTGTGTGTCAGAGGTGTGTGCGTGGGGGGGGTTAGGTGTGTGTGGGGGATGTGTGGGGTGTGTCTGTGAGGTGTGTGTGTGGGGGGGAGTGAGGTGTGTGTGGATTAGGGTGTGTGGGTGGGGGTGTGGGTGTGTAAGGTGTGTGTGTGGGTGTGGGTGGGTGGGGTGTTTGAGTGTGGGTGGAGGTGTGGGTGTGTGAGGTATGTGTGGGGGCTGTGTGTGTGTGTGTGGGGGGTATGTGTGTGGGGTGTGTGTGTGTATGAGTAAAATGTTCAGCTAACTATAACTGGTGTGAAACCTATGGTTTTTTCAGTGAATTTAATAGGTTTTTTAAATGCTAATTCCTAACCGTAACTGGTGTGAAACCTATGGTTTTTTCAGTGAATTTCATAGGTTTTTTAAATGCTAATTCCTAACTACAACTGGTGTGAAACCTATGTTTTTTTCAGTGAATTTCAAAGGTTTTTTAAATGCTAATTCCTAACTATAACTGGTGTGTAACCTATGGTTTTTTCAGTGAATATATATATATATATATATAACATTTCTATGGCAAAATGAACCCCCTCATTTTGTTCCTTTGCAAATTAAATGTTTTAAGTGTTAACACTTTATTCCAATCAAGATGACTTCAGGTGTGCCATACTTTTGTCATAAGTAAGACTGTTAGCGCTCTAGTTGTTCTTTAGAACACTCTGGGACATTCTGTCATTGGGCTATAGTTGGGCTACATCTGGCTGATATTTGGGCTACATTTGTTTTTTTTTGTCTCTGGTGGCCATCTTTGGGCTACATTGGGCTACATTGGGCTACATTGGGCTACATTTGGGCTCTAACATATATATAGCCCAATGTAGCCCAATATATATTTTTTCAAATTTAATTTTCGTAAAAACCACTGGAGCATATATCTTGAGACATAGCAAAGGCACATCGGGGTACCAGTCCCTACAATTTTGCCAAGTTTGGTGGAAATCCATTCAACCGTTCAGGCTAAAAGTGAGTCCAACCGCCCTATGGAAATTAACATGGGGAAAACCCGTTTTGGGACCCCCTTTTATCTCGGCCCCCGCTTGACGGATCCCCCCGAAACGTTCAGGGAAGGAGAGGAGCGCAGCGAGGCAAAGTTAAGGAAACTTACAGGCAGATCCCTCATTCGGCGTCAAAGTTATTCCCAATAGAATGTTGCGGATTTCCTATGGAAAACGATCCTAACTATAACTACCTACTGGCGACCGCCAGTGGGTAATATATATATATATATATATATATATATATATATATATATATATATATATATATATATATATATATATATATATATATATATATATATATATATATATATACATACATATATAAATATATATATATATATATATATATATTTATATATATATATATATATATAATATATAGATAGATATATAGATAGAAATATAGATAGATAGATAGATAGATAGATAGATAGATAGATAGATAGATATAGATATACATGGTGTAACAATTGAAACAATTAATAGAAATATATATTTTTCATTATATATTACTAGTACTAATATTTTAGTTATTGATACAAATTCATATATATATATATACATATATATTTTCATATTTCTAAATAAAATGTTAAAAAAATTATATTATGTAAAATAACATGGTATTAATTATTTATAGATGTATATATGTATATATATATATATGTCTATATATATATGTCTATATATATATATTCCTATTCATACATTTAAAATATAAAACAAATATAATGTAAAATAAATATTTTTATTAAATATGTTATGCTATATATATATTTATATAAGTACAAACATTCAGGCAACAAATTTGAGTGGCATCAGGAACTGCCCAAGGGGGCGGGGAGCCAGATCTGATTAAGTGAAATTACAATCTACATACGGTAAACTAATACCGAGAATATTCCCAAAGACTTCGATTTTTGGATATTTACAGTGATCCAAGTTGAAAGACAAGTGATGTAACAGGCTCTGCCGACTAAACGACAGATATGGAGGATGAGGAGGAAAGGAGAAGGGAAGCAGCAACTCTTTTTGCTAGAGCACCCGGCAAAAACAATAATAAAAAAATTGGAACCATGGACAAAGTAGAAGCAAGTCCATTAAATACCAAGCTTCGCAAATACGAAAAATTAAAAAAACAGGAAAGTTCCCGGTGGTGGGAAGCGACATCACTACAAGATTATGTAGAAAAGGAAATGGTGCCACGGGGCTTAAGAATATATATTACCCCCGCCCACGAATCACCTAAACCCAAGATGCTAGAAGATTGGGCAAAGAACTCGGCGGCTAGTTCTAAAAATATGTTGTGTATCTTAATCCAATATGCATGGGAGGAAAGGGAAGATATTCTGCAAGAACTGAAAGACTTGGAAGAAGAGTTCTTAAAGAGCCCGGATCAGGAGACCATCACTAAATTAAAAAATGATTTAAAATCTAGACTCAAGAAATATGAGGACGATATTAAGTATCGCAAACAGAGAAAATTACACAGGGATTGTGGGGATTATGAGAGTGGGCGAATTCTCACGTACAGCCCAAAATACGATTATCTTTATAACCAACAAGGAGCTGACAATAAGGGCCCAACAATACCAACGAGCGAATCAGCCCCGGTGACTCCATTAGTCACAAGTGACTCTGATACTGATGCCTCCAGACAAACAGCGAGCACCTCCACAGATGTCGAAGCTGTCATAGTAACCAAAAAACAGGCGTCTTTTTTAGACGAATTCCGGGTGCTAAGAACCCGACACAAGAAAGAAGCAGACCAAGTTCAACAATCCTCATTTCAAAAGAATGCAACAAGAGGTCGACCAAGGGGAAGAGCAAGAGGCAAAGTAGATCACGCCAGAGAAGACTCAAGCTCAAGCAGAGGAGAAGAAAAGAAGCAAAAACCTGTGGGAAACAAAAGAAAGGTTTACCAGAAAAGGAAGTAATTATGGATGCCGAAATGGTAAATAAGACAATTATTATCCTTTCTTCTAGAAATTTGACATTCAAAGAAAAACAAACTCTATGTTTGGGCTTGACTTTCTGTCCCACAGAACTATTTGATTATGCAGATACAAGGATAGACATTTTTAAATTTATTCGAAAGTTGAAACTTTCAAAATGGCATATCCTAGGTAATGGTAAAATGGATAATCATTTAAATACAAACAATGGGACAGGTGAACCACCTACATTAAGGATTGAAGATGTGAGTATGTTAGAAACGGTGTACTCCTTGGGTGGTATCACACCTGAGGGGGAGATGACAATCAAGGCTTTGTAATTAATGATACTAGTACTGACAAAGCGGCTAATACACCATTCAGACCGAAATCTGTCTTTTGTCCTATCATGCCACATGATTCCATTGATACTTTTCAGGAGGTGGTAAATAAGGAATTAACTCAATTGAAACACACACCACAAACACCCACATAGAAGTTTCAATCTATCGCAAAAACAAAGAGAGTTTATTCTCACATTAGCAGCAGACAGCAGTGTTATCTTGAGACCCTCAGACAATGGGGCAACATTGTTTTGTGGGGGAGGGATATGTATGTCAAGGAAGCTCTGAGGCAATTGGAGGCTAATGCCTTCTATTGCAAAAGCAACATCAATACCTATCATGAGAGTATCATGGAAACTTGGGAAAAACTTACGGAATGGCAGAATGAAGGTCTCATAACCTGGCAAGAGTTTAGATTCCTGAAAAATGAATACCCTAAATTACCTATTTTCTACCCTTTGCCTAAAGTCCACAAGGACCCTATTGAACCCCCAGGCAGACCGATAGTATCCTCTATTGGAAGTGTTAATGAGAATTTATCGAAATATATCGATCACTTCCTTAGGGAATACGTTTGCATGCTACCCTCCTATACCAAAGACACTACTGACTTCCTTAATAAAATTAACAACTTACAATGGACAGAGGGCTCTCTGCTCATTACCTTGGACGTAAGTGCTCTTTATACCATCATTGACCACGTCCAAGGAATGGAAGCCAATTATCACTATCTGAAGAACAGAAATATATGTTACCTAGACCACACTAGCATGCTCATGGAGATGATGAAAATGTGCCTAAGGAACAACTACTTTATGTTTGATGGGGACATTTTTAAGCAAATCCGGGGCGTGGCAATGGGTTTGGCCTTTGTTCCTAGTTTCGCCAATCTCTTCCTAGGAAAATGGGAGGAAGAAATAAGGAATGATGCAAACCTTAAGGAATATTTTGCAAAAGTAGGCATTTGGATCAGATACATTGATGATCTGTTTATTGTATGGCACGGTCCTCACACTGAAGCTGAGAATTTTATCCAAAGACTTTTTATCAATGGATATAATATATGTTATGTTATGTTATGTTAAGGCCGTACTTTTAGAGCGCACGGCTGCCCAAGAGGGCGTCCCGGCGCTTTGGCAAAGAGACCTGAAACCTAAAAACACAAAAGGCAGCAGCACTACAGTCACAATGATTACGCGGAGAAGAGCAGGGTCTTCAGCTCTTTCCTGAAAGCCAGGAGACTCGTAGCTTTGCGTAGGGAGAGAGGGAGCTCGTTCAAGCATCGAGCTGCCACAAACTGAAAGGATCGTTCTCCCATCCGGACACGCTTGGCCGGGGGCACCTCCAATTTAGCCAAATCGGCGGAACGTAACAACCTCCGCGGCACATAGAAGGCAGTCCGCTTCCTAATATAATTAGGGCCGATTGAATGAAGGGCTTTGAAGGCCAGCGTAAGACTTTTAAATCTAATTCTTTTAGAAATAGGCAGCCAATGCAACCTATTCAGAAGCAGTTGAGCGCTGGCTCTCCTCGGCAGGCCGAAGATAGCTCTGGCCGCCGAATTTTGGACAATTTGCAGTCTGGCCAGGAGATACTTGGGCAGACCCACAAAGAGCGCATTAGCGTAATCTAGCCTAGATCCCACTAACGCCTGGACTACTGTCTTCCGATATTGTAGGGACAGCAGAGGAAGAAACTTCCTCAGCATCTTGAGGATGCCAAAACATTTCCCGGATATCCCCATGATGTGTGGGCGAAAGGAGAGATCATCATCAAGCACCACTCCCAGATTTTTCACTTGGGAAGATGATTTCTCCGGGGGGAACATATCCTGGGGCCACCAGGACTTCCAGGCCGGGTCAGGGGCACAGCCGAAGAAAAGCAGCTCAGACTTATCCGAGTTGCACTTCAGGCTGTGCCGCTGAAACCACGCAAAAACTGCGCTCAAACAGCTCTTAATCCTGTCGCCGTCAAAAGCCTCACCTTTGCTGCATGTGAACAAAAGCTGGGTGTCATCAGCGTATGAGATGACCCGGGCCCCATAAGCCTCCGCTACAATCGCCAGAGGGGCCATATAGATATTAAAAATGGTGGGGCTCAGAATGGACCCTTGAGGAACCCCAACCTCTAGCGATTGCATTTCGGCGGAGAAAGGAGGAGCCCAGATCACCTGCCGGCGGTCCGATAGGAAAGAATGGAACCAGTCCAGCACCGTCCCCCGCAGGCCGATCTCCCTGAGTCTTAAAAGGAGACCAGCATGAGGGACGGTGTCAAAGGCCGCCGACAAGTCCAAAAGGACTAACATAGCCTTACCCCCAAGATCAAGCGTCTCCCTGATGGCATCGGTCACCTCCAAGAGGGCCGTCTCCGTGCTGTAATTCGCACGGAAACCAGATTGCGAGTCATGGAGAATGTTATTCTTCTCAATAAAGGTGGTCAGTGTGAGTTGGACATGCTTCTCAACCACCTTCGCCAGAGCAGGGGGGAGGGAGATCGGTCTATAGTTAGCCAGCTGCAACGGATCTAACTGAGGCTTTTTGATCAGCGGCAGAATAAGTGCATGTTTCCAATCCCGAGGCACCACTCTGGAACTTAAGGATAAATTGAGCAGGGGGTTCAGCAAGTTGTTGAGTGCCGGAGCCACCCTGCCCAGACACCTTGCTGGACATACGTCCAGCGGTGAACCGGATTGAAGCTGGGACAGGAGTTCCAGGGAAGTTGCACAGGACAGCTGAGGAAAGACCGATAGTATGGGCTCACCTTCTGCTTCTAAAGATGGTATCTGTCCGTTATGGACAAAAACATCAGCTGCCCCTGGAGAATCCACAGGGGGAAAGGAATCCTGAATGGTTTTGATCTTTGTGACAAAGAAGTCAGCAAGCTGTCTAATCCACCCTTCCGTGTGGGAGTGTGGGCGAGCTCCTACAGCAGGATCTACAAACTCCTTGACAATTTTGAAGAGTTCCCTACTCGTATTATCCGCTCGGTCTATCCTAAGCTCAAGATATTCCTTTTTGGCTTCAGCAATGTTTTTATGGTAATGTTTTATGGCATCACGATATTTAGATTTCTCCATTGGATCGTATTTACGACGCCAAAGACGTTCTGCCTTTTTACAATCTTGGCGCATAGTATGTAATGTGCCCGTAAACCAAGGGGCAGAATCGTGGCAGAAAATAGTTCTTGCTGGCTTCACAGGGGCCAGCTCCACGAATCTAGTTCGCAGCCATTCCTGAACCAAAATCAAATCGGTATCTAAGATCCCTGTCAGTTTACAAGGGTGTTGGCAGAGAGCAGCGTATAGCATATCTGCTGTCACTAAGTGAAAAGCTCTGGATTGACGAGACACCTCCTTCTGTGTTCTTTGCCTGGGCCTAATCTCATATGACATAACAAACTTTATTAAAAAATGGTCAGACCAAAGGACTGGAAACGGCGGGGATACTACAATCGGCGCCGTGGAAAAAAGTAGATCTAGCGTGTGTCCTTTGACATGAGTGGGGCTATCAATAAAAGCTTTAAGCCCCAACATTGCAGTTATATCCCGCAATTTTGACGCATTAGCGTCGGATGAAGAGTCCATATGTAGGTTTAAGTCACCCAACAGCATACAATGCGCGGAGCGCATGCAGGGTACGGAGAGAGCTGCCTGCAGGTCCTCAATAAAAGTCCCAATCGGGCCAGGTGGTCTATATACAAGAATCCCTGTGCACGTCTGGGAGGACGAGAGGTTGAGTGTAAAGCCTAAAGCTTCACAACCCGCGATGTTCTCAACAGGAAAGGAGGAGCAACCCAAGGCCTTATCCACTATCAAGGCCACTCCTCCTCCTCTGCCCCCGATCCTGTCTTTCCTTAGGATGGTGTAATTAGACGGCAAGGCACAGGCAACATCTGGTTCGGAGCCTGCCCCTAGCCATGTCTCCGTTAGAAATAGACATGATATATCGGAGTTAGCAAGCAAACTCCAGATATCCGTCACATGACACGCCAGGGACCTTGTGTCCAATAGAGCACAATGATGGTTCTGGGTGAGAGGTGGACGAACAGGAGTTGGCGAGTCCATAGGGCGCCACCCACAAGTGGGACAGCCTTTCCCCAGAAGACGCCCTCCGGGGAATAAACATTTACACCCCAGAGGATGAGCGCGCATGGATGTCAAAACATCCGCGCTATAAGACAACACCCCGGACAGTCGGGCGCGACACATCCCCCTAACAAAAAATTACCCCCGCTGTGAATGGGTAGTCGCCCAGAGTCCCGCCTCGCACGCCTCCGAGACGCTGACGAGCGCAGATGGGCAGGACTCTGGCACGACTCAGGCACAGCGAAAGGCACGACCGCTGCGCGCGACCGCTGCGCGTAGGGTGTGAGCTTTAAATAGGTCTCCCCAAGGGCGTGAGGAGCGCTAGACCGCTCCCTCCTGAAGTGACTCGGCGTCCAGACCACTCCAAGATGGCGCCCGTCCTCAGATCACCGCCCGGGAACCGGACCCGCGAAAACGCGGTGTAACTTCCTTTAACGTGCAGGTAAGGGGCCCTTGGTGGAACAGTTAAGATCAGGGGAAAATGTAAAGCGAAAAGTAAATAAAATAGGAAAAAGGACAATTTAAAAACAGCGTGTTAAGCGCTAAGCGTTTTAGGCAACAGAGCGTTGTGTAGGCTAGAGCATCTTTACCAGAGGCTTACCGGCAAGTGCTCGCCTTAAATAGGTCTCCCCAAGGGCGTGAGGAGCGCTAGACCGCTCCCTCCTGAAGTGACTCGGCGTCCAGACCACTCCAAGATGGCGCCCGTCCTCAGATCACCGCCCGGGAACCGGACCCGCGAAAACGCGGTGTAACTTCCTTTAACGTGCAGGTAAGGGGCCCTTGGTGGAACAGTTAAGATCAGGGGAAAATGTAAAGCGAAAAGTAAATAAAATAGGAAAAAGGACAATTTAAAAACAGCGTGTTAAGCGCTAAGCGTTTTAGGCAACAGAGCGTTGTGTAGGCTAGAGCATCTTTACCAGAGGCTTACCGGCAAGTGCTCGCCTTAAATAGGTCTCCCCAAGGGCGTGAGGAGCGCTAGACCGCTCCCTCCTGAAGTGACTCGGCGTCCAGACCACTCCAAGATGGCGCCCGTCCTCAGATCACCGCCCGGTAACCGGACCCGCGAAAACGCGGTGTAACTTCCTTTAACGTGCAGGTAAGGGGCCCTTGGTGCATCTTACCAGCAACATTCGCAGTGAAAGTGTAGAATTCTTGGATACCGAAATACAGATCACTCAGGGAACTCTCATCACAAGGCTCCACAGAAAAGAGACGGCTGGCAACAGTTTGTTGCATGCCCTCAGTGCCCACCCTGAACCGCTCAAATGGAGCATTGCATTTGGCGAATTACTAAGGGCCAGAAGAAATTGTAGTAATCCGGAAGGATTTACTGCTGAGCAAACCATCATGCCATCGAGATTTCGGGAAAGAGGATATCCCGAATGGGTTCTGAAGAAAGCAGTCTCCAAAGTTTCCGAAATTGATAGAGCAGACACCCTCAAACCTAAAGTAAGAAATAGCGAAGGGGAGGAGGGAGTAAATACCAGAATAATACCGACATACAATAAGATTCACAAAATACTATCGGACAATTGGTCCATCCTTAAGTCAGATAGCATCATTGGCCCACGAATAGGAGAACGACCATGCATCACATATAGGAGAGGGCGGAACCTACGTGACATCTTGATGAAAGGAGATGTCACAGATAATAAAAAACAACACGTACAAGGTCTAAAAGGATTTTATCCATGTGGCCATTGTCAGGCCTGCAAGGCTAGTGTCATGGTCAAACAAGTGGAAATACCAGGCAACCCCAAACCTAGAGAGATCAAACAATTCCTGACCTGTAATTCTACATACGTTGTGTATGTATTGGAATGTCCCTGCCACAAGAAATATGTGGGTAGTACCATCTGTATGGCAAAGAAACGAGTGCAAGAACATCTCAGAGCAATTACCCATACAGATGTTAGATATTCGATTGCAAAACATTTTTCTGAGTGTCATCAATCAAACAATTCCCTACTGAGATATTTCGCAGTGGAACAAGTAAACATTGGTAAAAGAGGGGGTAATCGTTTGCTGGCACTCAGAAAACGTGAATCTAGGTGGATTTTGGACCTCGAGGCGAGATTTCCTGGTGGCCACAATCTTGACGAGGAACTGGCAACCCACCTATATGCATAACTGATACAATGGGAGTCATATCTACATGCATAAAATGTTGGTAACATACTATATTGTGATAGATACTGACTGGTCCTGTAAACTGATTGTTTCTAGAATGAGATTACTGTATATATAATTTTTAGTCCAACAAGAGTTTAATTTTAATTTTATTATATCATTGTTTTTTTAGGACACGAGAGGAATTTCCCCATCACTGCCCTGGGCACAACACCGGTTTCTTTATTGTTTGAACTCTCTCTTCCTTTTAATCTATGGGGGATGGAAGGGAATCTATAAATTTGCACTTTTTTCGAGCACTAGTCTTCTAAATGAATACGGCATTTGTAAAGCACTGCATATAGACATAATAAGGCTGGTATGAAAACATGAGGTTTATACATATGTGTACACAGATACTTATCTCCTTGCCAACTCTAGGAAATTCTTGGATTAAGGTACTATACCGAATTAAATGAGTCATGCTATAAATTCAAGGATATCAGAGTATTTGAACTATAACCTGTATCTTTCATTGAAAGAATGTTGTTTAAATAATGCACAACCTTGCGGCGATATGATAAGCAAATGTATGAAGGTTACACCACTTACAAATGGCTGACATTACCGCGCAGGAGATTAATGGACTTCCGAGTAGCCCTGCATTAAGGTACTATACCGGAGGGAAATAGGGTTTATGTGTCACAATCCAAGAACACTTAAGAAAACGTTCTCCAGGCTGCTAAGTAGTAAATGAATTAGGAAATAACTTAATCATGCAAGCCGAATATTGGGTTGATATTAGTGGTATATTGATGGAGTTATATGGCACATACATATACGATTTAGGAGATGTTAAAACTATTTGTCTTCTGAAAACTGTACAAGTATATGAAGTGGTGTAAGATGTGAGCCAATGAGGTTTAAACCACTTAGCAATGGCGGATAGGATCAAATAGGAGATCATGTGACCTTTACACACAAACATGCCCTTGTCTATGTTGTTGATGTCTTTTTAAATATGCTGGGAACATCGAAGCATTTTGTGTGAGCAAGACACAGGATTGTGTTGAAACGCGTAGCGTAATTTGGGACTAAATACTTTTTTCTTCAGATCCTTGTCTCCGAGTGCGTATTTGCTGGATTGAGCAACTTTGGAAAATTTGCAATACTTCACGGCTTTGGGTTCGCCGGAAACTGTACGCCACCTGACGATGGGAGAAATGGTCTCGGAGGGACCCTAATTGTTTGGATATGTCTATATATATATATATATTCCTATTCATACATTTAAAATATAAAACAAATATAATGTAAAATAAATATTTTTATTAATTATGTTATGCTATATATATATTTATATAAGTACAAACATATCTGTGTGTGTGTGTTTGTGTATTTATATAAGTGTATTAAATATTAGTTGAATATATTTAATTTACATTATATTACATTCATTTATTAAAATATTTAACATGTACTACTTTAAACTCTATTGATTTTAAAACATCTATATTTTTGTCTATTTGTTGACAATATTAGAGTTAACGATATTTTTTACAATATTTTTTTACTTACCATTATAAGTATATGAGCACGATATTATGGTAAATAATATTTTTGACACAATATTTTTGGTAACGATATTGGTTACCACAATATTATGTCAGTGATCCAACAGAAACATTACTAATGGCATTGCAAGTGAAGGATCGAGCATGAAAGTGCCGACATGAGATGTCATCACAGTGAGTGAGCACCAGTACCCCTGGTTCCCAGTCCACCTGCAGGCACGACACAATATCCTCCGCACCCTGAACACCAGACACCCCAGTCAACACTGCTGCCACGCAGCACCGCACCCTACAGCAAGACCGTTCTCCTGCACCAGCTGTACCTTCTCTTGCACCAGCATCCCACCATACCATGCTGACCTATCGCCACAACACACCAGAAGCGACCCACCATCTCCACTGCCAACTCCTCAGCATGTGCTATATTTGCAAGCACTCCACCGAGTTATGGGACATCAGCAGCACCCTCACATACAACATCACCTTCCTTGCCAAGACCTGGCTCAATCCTTAATCTGCCCCTGACATCCCCTCCCAAAAGTTAAAAAATCACTCACCAGGACTGCATCAACAATCCAGGAGGAGGAACAGCCATCATCCACAGAGACCATACAGTGCCCCGCCACCACTGACAATATTACCACCTACATGGATTACCTCAACTTCAGGCTCCCTATGGATCACAAGATAACCATCAGAGCCACTCTTGCATACCGACCCCTGGACCCGCGCTCCTGCTTCTGCAACCCCATCACAGACTTCATTGTGCACCTCGCCCTGTCCTCCAGGGACTACATCTTCCTCGGAGACCTCAACTTCTACCTCGACGACCCCAATGACAACAGCCCAGCCCATCTCCGCAATAGTATGAGCAGCCTCGGACTGGCCCAAATAGTCGAAACCCCACGCACCCCACGGGACACACCCTGGACCCCATTTTCACCTCCAGCAACAGCGTCAAATACAGCCATGTTGTAGAACTCACATGAACCAACCACTTAATCGCCCACTTCAGCATTTCAAGCCCTAACACCGACTACCCCAAGTTGGCCAGCGCCCCCGCCGCAGCTGAAGAAAGTTTTCAGAGACCTGTTGGATGGAAGCCCTCAACAACTCCAACCCAGCCAATGAAGAACCTCAATACCTGGATCACCAACTGCGCCGACAGCATCGTCCCCCACCAAGAGCAACAATAACAGCAGGTCCTCCAAAAAGGCCAGCAGGTACACTCAACAATTCAGAACAGGAAATTCTGACAGCGAACAGGTGGAGAGGAGATGGAGCACCAGCAAGAAGACCTCTGACAGGACAGTCTTTAAGACCCCCCTCAACCTCTACGACCACCTGCTCAAGGCAACAATGAAGACAGCCCTAGCAACCAAACAACAAAACCGTTGGTAATGCTCACTTGAAAGCATGATGTAAATGAAGGTTTGAACCCTCTCAAAATATATAAGAAAAGGTGATCAGAGCGTATTTTTGATTTTGCGCTTGAAACAAGCTAGTTATGGAAATGGACTGTACCATTGTGTACAATTTAAAGACATGGATGCCACGTGGCTCCATGTCATGAGTGATACAGCCAAGTAGCACTGCCCTTTTAGCCAACATTACTTTTCATATTCTATTGTATTGTATTGTAATTGTAATTGCATTATATAGCGCTTACAACGCCCCTGATGAGGCGTTGAAGCACTTATTTGGCAAGTAGCATGCTACTCTAGAACCCATAAAGTATTAGTGGTGAATTGGTGTAGTGAAATATGAAACTAATTTGAGTGGTGGATATGTTAGTCAGTTATTTGGATTGAGAAGAATAGGGAAGGGGTGGAAAAGGTCAAAAGATTTGCATTTATATAGTGTTTGCTATCCAATTCCAATTCCAAAAATTCTTTATTTCGGTCATATAGACCATAAAAGAGACAGTAAAAAACAGCACATACAGTAAAATACACATTGTATTAAGGTTTGCTATCCCTGATAGGGTGTTAAAGTGCTTTTTCGGCAAGTAGCACGCTACCCCGGAGCCTATAAAGGATTAGTGGTGGATTAGTAAAGAGTTTTGTGAGTTCATGATGAGCATGAAAGGCAAATAACTACATGCCCCTGAACGCAACATGTTATTCTTGTCATGAGCCATTTTACATTGTTTTGAAAAAAAACAAAATAAAATCCCCTTTCTGTTGCTCTGCCTTTTTATGGTAGAAAACCAAGGTTTAAATACTCCAGTAGGGTATAGGCAGAAGATGATTCAAGTGCAGATGTGACCAAAAAACAAAAGGGCATGCACAAAAAACCCTACTGTCCAGACAAAAGGGTGCATACATGGGGTTAGATATTTAGATACGGCAACACCCTTAACCCATCCCTAATTAGCAGCAGCTCCAACAGACAAGAGAAAAGAAAAGACAATTGAATTTCTCAGTGCAGTGGGTCAATTCACCTGTTAAGAAATCTGTCATCTACAGATGAAAAGCTAGGACTCCCAGCAGGGCTGACCTACTATTCACATGCTTCTGAGGTTGGCAAAATAAGTGTCACTGACTTTGATAATAATTGCACCACAAGTTTACACGCCGAGAAAGAACTCAGATTGTGGTGATTGCTATATGTATGCCTACCTCAATTTAATATAATCGGTAACATTCGTCAATGTTAAAAGTTGTGAATGAGTCACGAAGGATTGACTTAAGTGGGTGACACCTATCACAGTTAACATCTATAGGCAGCTAGACGTTAGAAAACACCCCAAAGTCACTTTCAGAACCATATAGATGGTCACCAATTGCGATCTAGGCGGGACCTTTGGGACCAACAATAGTAAGATTTAGGACAGCGGATGTCCAAAGTAGGCCCACGGTGACCAGATTCATGCCAGATTTACACCTTTCTCCGTGAAAAATACTAGAAATGTGCTCATGCTGTTAGATTGTGGAGGAGTCAGAAAGGGCTCTTTAATAATATTTGTGTACATTCTTCTGTATAATTTATTTAACATGGCTATGACCATTATTTGCCTTAATAATTATTTGGGAATAGTTTAGGCAGATCTAAAATACCTTTGACGTAATGCCTTCTTCTCTTTGCTTTTTTAAGTTTATATTTCAAAAGGAAAAATACTTGTTTTGGCTGGTCTTCCCAATACTTTTACTGCCCCGCTCATAAAAAGGAGGAGAAGATGTGGTCTAAGTGTCAGAGCTGACGACTTTGAAACTAGGCAACTAGGGGCCAGATGTAGGTGGCCTATTACCGGTCGGTAAACCCGAAATTCGGTAAATTTCAGGTTTACCGACCGGTATTGAGCCATTTGCTATGTAGGGGAGATTCGGTAAATACCGAATCGGTATTTATCGATTCTGTATTTACCGAATCATCATTTACCGATTCGGTATTTACCGAATCGGTAAATGACATGTAGGAAGCACTTTGAAGAGTGCTTCTGTGCTTTAAGGATTTGTTATTTACCACCAACTATTAGTTGGTGGTAAATAACGAATACCTCTGTAAATGAAAATCTGTGCATTTACATCAGTGCCATGTGGCAGACATACATGCCACATGTGCACACAAGCACTATTCAGGTGTGCAACAGGGTGTCAATGTGACACACTGCCACCCTTGACTTTCCCTATTTTACCGTATCGGTAATTACCGATTCGGTAATTGACATTCATTCCTATGGGAATGAATGGCAATTACCGAATCGGTAAATACCGATTCGGTAAATACCGAATCTTAACGTTTCGGTAATTTTTACCGAATTATTTGCTACAAAGCATTTACCGATTCTAAAATACCAAATCGGTAAAATTCGGTATTTTAGAATCAGTAAATCCTATTTACCTACATCTAGCCCCAAGTTCGAGTCTTGGCGTCGGCATAACATCCTATGATTTTGCGCAATCACTTAACTTTCATATGCTTAAAGACATTGACTTTGTGTAAAGTAACCTCATGCTCGTATAAGGCACTCCATTGCCCTTGGGCAGATATTGCGCTTAAGAAAACTCCTAAAAATATATAAATAACTGCTATGTTATTAACATACGTGCCAAATAAAACAAATGTATACACAATAAAAACTAAATGGGTCGTGGACCAGGGTCAGCGGACTCGATAATTCTCATCTCGGTGCCTAATCTAACCAGGGATCACACTCGGCAACTCTGGGCATTAGCTTGCCTCATCTCGACAACGGCCCCCCACATACGCTGGGGATGCCTGGTTTCACCTTGGAGATACCCAGTAGGGGCATCTCACAGGGAAAGCCAGGACGGGTTCCTCAGCGGTCTACAGCGCAGAGATACTCCTTTGGGAGTCGATTCTAGCGCTTTAGAAACCCACAATCAAATGCAACACTGGAAGTGTTGCATTGTGCTGCACAGTGTTAAGCATTCCACCTAAATCTTAAAACCCACCCCAGGATGGGCTGGAGAAGAGGGGATGAAAGGTCGTTATTTTCTTTTCTCTCTGTCTCTAGACATGGCTAATGTAGTCTTGGGGGCAGCTGTAATAAATTGTATTCCGATGCTAAGGATGATGGATTGAAGTCTTCTTTATTGTAATTGAATAACACCCACAGGAAGGTGCTGCTGCTCGACTCCAGGACTCCGGGCAACTGACTAACGTTGACCGGAGTGCTAGAATCGAACGCAGCCATGGAACAGGATACAACAATAATATGATGTGTTCCCTCGTGCTGAGTACAGCACGAGGGAAAGAGGCATATACTACAACTTCTCCCTCTTCACAACATTTCAAAGTAGAAAGCAAAAGAAATAAAACATACAATGATAAGGAAACAAAGCAAGAGTATTTCATTCTAAAATATAATCGTTAAACCTGACAGGTAACTTTCTACATCGAACAGATAAACCAGATGATTGATATGGAACTTCTTTTACAACCTCAGAATCATTGTAGGAAGGAGATGAACTTGATGGTGAATCTGATGGATCAAAAAATGAACTTGAGGAAGAGGAATCATTAGGAAAAGGCACATCTAACCAAAAAGACCAGTCGCACTGATCTAATTGTTCCTTTGTCAAATTCAATAAAGAGTGACCCTGTGAAATGGTCAAGTGGACTAAAGCTCTCTTGTTCCACCATCCTCTACTGCCAAGTAAAGCAGAAGCTTTATTAACAGAAGTAACTTGGACTGGGGTAGAGAATTTAGAGAGACCTTTAGAAACTTTTCTTGGGTTTTTGATTAGAACCCAATCACCGATGTTTAAATTAGGTGAATTGAAACATTTACCCAAATCATGTTTTTCTTTCATGAGAGTCTGCTTTTGTAAAACTCTATTAGATAAATTAATATTACAAGGTTCATAGGCTTGGCTTTCAACATTCCTCTGAGATAACCACTTTGGGCATAATTTGGTATGAACATTCCTATTTCTCAACAAAGAAAAAGGAGACCTACCAGTTGTACTGTGAGGGGAGATATTGTACGACCAAAATTTATCTTCAAGAAAATTCTTGACGTCATTGCGAGAGGAAATAGCTGTTTGAATAGCATCTTTGAGAAGTCTATTAGCCCGTTCAACCAGACCGTTGGAAGTGGGTCAGTAAAGGGCCACTTTAAATTGAACCACATCATGTTCCAGTAAAAATGA
Organism: Lissotriton helveticus; assembly: GCF_964261635.1. Taxonomy (NCBI): domain Eukaryota; kingdom Metazoa; phylum Chordata; class Amphibia; order Caudata; family Salamandridae; genus Lissotriton; species Lissotriton helveticus. The sequence continues at coordinate 1,774,722,548 of NC_136057.1, forward strand.
GGTACATTTTTCGGATATGAAATGGGAACCATTATCAGTAACTATCACAGAGGGACAGCCTTCAATAATAAAAATTATTTTTAAAAATTTGATGGCATTGGCTGAAGAGGGGGAATCACAAAACATGTGATACAACCATTTTGAATGATAGTCTATTAGAATAATGACGTATTTCATTTCGTGGGGAAGGACATCAAATGGGCCAGAAAAATCCAAGCCAACTTTTTCCCATGGTTTATCCAGAAAAGGAACAGGATGAAGGGGTGTATTCATAAGTTTCCATTTCTTATCCAAAAGTAAGCATTTATTGCAGGAATCAATGAAAAATTTTACCTGAGACTCAATAGAAGGCCACCAATAATGGGATTTGATAAGTTGAGATGTTTTGGTGATGCCAAGATGGCCTTGGTGTGCAAATTTAATGATATCAGGTCTGATATCTGAAGGGGGAACAAAAACATCATGTCTCATTATCAGATTGTTAACTAAGGAAAGTTCAGAAGCAATCATAGCAAATGCTTTTAACTCATTGGGTATTTTCCTATTCTCAGGCCAGCCTTTGGTAATATATTGTGCAACTAATTTTAAGTTATGATCATTTTCAGATGCTTTGGACCACAATTCTTCTGTGATGCCTGGACAAAATTTTGTCGCATCAAGAGTGGCAACTACACACTCGATGTCATCAATTCTTTGCATATTAGAGGAATCATTAAGCGACATGCGAGATAAGCAGTCAGCGCGAAAATTCTTGCCACCAGAAATGTGTTTTATATTGAAGTGGAACTCATGTAACTTAGATAATAGTCTGATAAGTCTTGAAGAAGCTCTCCCCAGACCATCACCATTGAGAAGCTGAGTGAGGGGTTTGTGATCAGTATTCAAATCAAATTCTCGTCCCCATATATAATTTTTGAACTTCTCAATGGTCCATACGCAAGCTAAGGACTCTCGTTCGATAGTGCTGTAGTGTGTTTCGGAATCTTTGAGTCTTCTGGAAGAAAAAGCAATCGTGTGTTCTTTTCCTGAGACCCACTGTCCCAAAACAGCACCTAAGCCAGTCAAACTAGCGTCAACCATAATGAAACATTTAGCAGAATCTTGAAAGGGATGTAACGCAGGTGCTCCAACAATCATGTTCTTGATGTGAGTAAAAGATGTGTCAATTTCTTCTGACCAAACAAATTTTGAACCTTTGCGAAGTAAAGAACGAAGAGTTTCAACAATTTGTGCGTAGCCTTTAACAAAACGGGCATAATACTCTGCTAAACCCAGGAAGGAGCGAAGGGAATCCTTGTCTTTAGGGGGAGAAGCATGAGTGATGGCTTCAATAAGAGAGGATTTGGGTTTTATGCCTTCGGGAGTTAAAGTGTGACCTAAGTAATCCAAAGACTGAGAGCCAAATTTACATTTGTCAGTTCTGACCGTCATGCCTGATTCGTTTAATTTGTTTAAAACAGAAGTTAGATGTGACAAATGTGAATTCCAATCAGGAGAATAAACCAAAATGTCATCCTGGTAGGCTTGTACACCAGGAATAGACTCAAAGAGATGATCCATTATTTTTTGAAAGACACTAGCGGCACTGGCTAGTCCAAAGGGAAGTTTCAAATATTTATAAACTCCAAATGGGGTTATAAATGTGGTTAGATCCTGGGAGGCCTTAGTCAGGGGAACCTGATGGTATGCCGAACACAAATCAATTAGAGAAAAATATTTTGCGCCGCCCAGATTGGCCAGGAGATCATGAATTTTGGGGAGGGGGTGGCAATCAATCAAAATTTTTTTGTTCAATGTGCATAAGTCGGTACATAGCCTGACCTCGCCATTCTTTTTGCGTACAATAACAATTGGCGAAATCCATTCAGAGGAGTTTGAAGTTGTAATGATACCATCATTTTTAAGAGAAGTGAGTATAGACTTAAGTTCATCTCTAGCGCTAATGGGGACTGGGCGAACTTTATGAACTATGGGCTGAGCAGAAGCTTTCAGTTTGATTTCATGACGAAAACCTTTGACAGTACCTGGTTGGTTAGAAAAAACTTTGGGAAATTTGTCCAAAATTTGTTTGATGTCAGACTCATGATCATTGACGAGAAGACATTCTGAAACAAAAGGTGGAGCAGGAGAGTAACCTTCCGGAGGATCGCCAACTCTTATAGGATCATCAGAACCAGGCACTAAGAAAATACCCATTTTGGCGAGATCTTGCCATCCAACAATATTACGACCATTAATGGCAACATAAATTTTGGTAATAATAGATCTGTTAAGACATTCTAGCCTATAGTTAAAATAACCAAGCAAGATAATGTCAAATTCACCGAATGCCTTGGGACTGAGGTCAGATTCGATTAAAGTAATGGAGTTATTCCATTTTTCACGAAATAATACATCGTTCAAAATGGTTATTGGAGATCCGGAATCTGCCATTACCAAAATTTCAATGTTACCAAAGAGGGCAGAGCAGAAAGGACCTTTAACCAATTTGGGAGCATGAATGTAATTGCATTGGATAGAAACAACCATATTCTGAAATTCATCAATACAATCATCCATGTCAGGACAAACAATGTTATTAACAGAAGGTCTGTTTGACCTTTTGACCGATCTGCAAAGACCTTGAAAATGTCCTATTTTTTTTACATAAAACACATCTTTTGCCAAGAGCAGGACATGTAGGATTGTTGCCAATATGGGATTTAGAACCGCACCTGTAATTATTATTATTATTATTATTATTATTATTATTATTATTATTATGCGTTCTTATATAGCGCTCGATTACCCGTAGGCATCTCGGCGCTTGCCTTGGGAACCCGTCCTGGCTTCCCCAAGGTGAAAGCCAGGCATCCCGCCGCGGGGGGGCCGTAGTGGAGATTAAGCAGGCTAATGCCCAGAGCTGCAGAGTGTGAACCCGTGATTCGAGTAGGCACCGAAGCGAGAATTATCGAGTCCGTGGATATTTGGGCTCAAGACCCTGCCGCGTCGGGAATTGAACCCTGGTCCCGGGTCTGACCTCTGCTTCAGGGTCTGCCTCCTCTAACCAGTGAGCCACACTTCTCCACTCTCCTAACAAAAGGGGTTAGGTTTTCTTTGTGATTGTTTAAAAGACTTGTTTAAATTAACAGCATTAATAGAACTGGAATTATCAACCGAAGAAGAATGAAATGAAGTATGAGGTTGATCTTTTTGAAGAGCATTAGAAGTTGTAATGGATCTTTCAATGCTCTTAGCAATGTCTATGGTCTCTTGAAGTGTAGGCTTCTTACAACTCAACAGGCGTTGTTGAATCTTTTTAGAATAGCAAGCGAAGACAAATTGATCCCGGATGTAGATGTCAGGATTAGATTCAAATTCGCAAGTGGAAGCTAAAATTCTTAATTGGGCAATGTACTCTTCAATGGATTCGTCCTCATTTTGTCTTCTTTTGAAGAAGTTATGTCTTTTGAGCATTTCATTTGGTTCTTCACCATAATGTCGAGTTAAGCGAGACAAAGCTTCTTTATATTCATCCCAATGATCACCAGCCTCGCCAGAAGGAGGAGAGGATCTAGGAAGATTTTCGAAGACATTTTGTGCAGCAACTCCTAAGCAACCATATAAAATAGCGACTTTTCTTTCAGGAGTGAACTTGACTGCATCAATTGCAACAATATGATTAGCAAAAGCTCTGACCCATTGACGCCAAGGAATAGTAGGTTTCCCAGGGAGTTGAAGAAAAGGTGGAGGTTGAGCAAATTGTTGAGAAGAAGCCATTAATTTGAGTTATTTCACAGTTATGGCAAAATTGATTAAAATGACAGGAAAATAATTAAAACAATAACATGTGCCCTAAAAATAAAAATAAAATAATAAATAATTTAAAACATTTGAAGAAAACTGATATGCAGGTAGTGGTGTGCCTGTCACCGAATGGAACAGACTTAAAATGAAGAAATTAATTTTGTCATTTAAATGAACGTATGTATTTTCATGAAAATACCAGTATTTGAGTCTCCAAATGACGAAGAAATGCCAGCAAAATGAAGCGGAGATTGTAATTTAGCGTCAAATTAAACTGAGCCGGCTCCGTGTGAGTGCTTAGTGATGAGCGCGTAGGTGTAGCTAGGCAACCAGTTAAAATGGCCGCCCTACGTGTACGTGTTGACGTAGTGGCGTAGTTGGTCAAATTCGGTTGCGTTAATTGAATGTCAGGGTGGGTGATGACGCGCAAGGAATGCGGAGTACTCACGGGCTCACAGGCTCGAGACGAACCGTTAATTTCCAAGAAATGTCGATTTTGTGAAGAAGTCTCCGGAAGCAGATGAAGAGGAGATCTCCAGAGACTGGGCAGCAATGCTGGTCATCGAAGGTTAAAAGGTGAGTTGATTGAAGGGAGTTGAGTGAGCAAGTTGAAAAAGTCGGCCGATTATTTTCCTGGTGGGCGTTTAGAAGAGGTTCAGGACCCGCTCATCGCCAAATGTAATAAATTGTATTCCGATGCTAAGGATGATGGATTGAAGTCTTCTTTATTGTAATTGAATAACACCCACAGGAAGGTGCTGCTGCTCGACTCCAGGACTCCGGGCAACTGACTAACGTTGACCGGAGTGCTAGAATCGAACGCAGCCATGGAACAGGATACAAACAATAATATGATGTGTTCCCTCGTGCTGAGTACAGCACGAGGGAAAGAGGCATATACTACAGCAGCCGACCACGGAAAGGTCTGCCCCATGGGAGATACTGGGGATTGGGGTAGTCCAGCAGCTGTTTGGGCTCTTTTGGGCTATGAGGTAGCCCAAGGGTATAAAACCCGGCATATTGTATTTCAAGCCACCATTTTATATTGGTGACACAGTGACTGGTATTAGGCTTGGTAGCGTTGTTTCCCACCTGCCTACTCCTAATTTCGAGCTTTCGGGGTTTGGTTATATTGAGATTGGTTTTAATCTGAACAGGCTTTAAATTGGAAGAGGGGGAAGGGAATTTTACATGATTGTTGCTTTGAAGCATGGCATGGGTTACCGAAGTTTATTGTTGACCGCGGAAATCCAGGCTGAAAGGGAACGGGTGGACAAGCTATTGCCTGGACGAGGTAGCAAGTTTAAGGTTCATTAGGAAGTTAAGCTAGTTATAGGCTAATAGTTGCAGATAAACTATATGGAGATTAAAGGTCTCAAATGCTGAAGATCGGCTCAGAAGGAGGTAGAGACGTGCAGGTTTAATTTTTGTGGGGAGGGGAGGGACATTTAGGGGTGGGGCTAGTTCAACCTCGGTAACGTTTGTATAGTAAGTTTGGAAGGCGAAAGGCCCGGGTTTATACATGATGTGCACCTATTTCAATAAAAGCTTCCCTTTTCACACAAATCCAGTGTGAGTGGGCTGTGCTCCCGCTTCCCCAACTTGTTTATGCTGGAATTGTTCTGGTAAATAGGTCCTTTTAGCAAGCTGGTTTCCCTTTTTCTTTTTATAACTTTATTGACATTTTTTAAATACCAATTTTCTTCCCATACCCTGACCCTACCTTCACCCGGTCCCACACAGTAACATTACAAACAAACATAGAAAAGAGAGAGATCCAGTGGCAAGCAAATCTGTGACACAGTTAAGAACCTGATATAGAAAAGAAGAATAAATACATCCACTTTTCAATAAATAGCAATTCAGTGTGCTGGTAGATTCAACTACTCTGCTCAGTCATGTCCATAAGGTGCATGTGCAATTTATCCATTCTTCTGTTTTGCCCAGCTAGACAAGTACTTCCATATTTTTAAGCCTTTTTTCTTTGCCCTAACACCTTTCCGAGCATATTAAGATTTTTCAAGATTGTAGACTGATAGCAGCCGGGTCAACCATTGCTGAAAACGGGGGGCACAGGGGTCTGAATCTAGCCATGCCGAGGAGATGCATAGCCTAACTATGGCCATTGAAATGCTTAACAGGGCCCCTCCCTCATTAGTATTACTGTCCTCTTGTATTCCCAATAGAATTAAAGTGGGGGTCATAACTACTTTCAGGTGCACCTTCCCTAAAACTGTATTGAAACCTAACCCCAATTGGCATCTAAGGCTACAGGTAAGCCCCTGGTAAATGGTACCCTAGGTACCCAGGGCACTGTGACCAGAGAAGGTCCCTAAGGGCTGCAGCACTTATTGTGCCACCCTTAGAGGCCCTGTACCCTGGCACACACACACTGCCTTTGCAGGCTGAGTGTCTTGGTGTGGACCTAAACAAAGAGTCGACATGGCACACATCCCTGTGTGCCATGCCCACAAACACACTGCCCTGGCATATCTCATTCATCCCTCCAGCTGGGTGCACTATGCCAGGGGTGTGGGCACAGGTGCATGAGCTGTGTGGCCCTACAGTACCCAGGGCCATTCCTGGGCACTGTAAGTGCAGTGAGGCCATTAAGAGTATATGGTGCTGGGAGGTTGTCATTACGAACTCCACAGCACCATAATGGCTACACTGAAGACTGAGAAGTTTGGTATCAAACTTCTCAGCACAATAAATCCACACTGATGCCAGTGTAGGATTTAATGTAAAATCCACGACAGAGTGCAACTTAGAGCTGCCCCCTGAACCTAACCCACAAGCAGCATCCTGACTGAGAGGCTGCCTAGGCTGCCACACAGCAGACATGTTGCTGGACCCCTGAGTAGAGAGCCATCTGCTGTCCTCGGCCTGCAACAATGCACATCCTGGGACGAGGTGCTAGGTCTCTTCCCTCAGGATGGGCAGGGGAGCTTCAAAGGCATTCCGCCTTTGTGAGCTTCTCCAGGCCACTTGCTGTACTCAGCAACTGGCCCCCACTGGTTCTGACCCCCACTCTGGCGGGAAGACAGGCGGCAAAAACAAAGGAAGAAAAGAGGGTGTGCCAGCCTCAGACAACCCCACCCCTCAGGTGGGGGAGGTGAGGTAAAACACAACTCTGGGCTTTTGCCATTTTGAGAATGGGGGGCCCTACCCAATCAGAGTTAGGCTCCTGCCCCCTTCCACTGGAGAGTAGCAGGATAGGGGGTGTACTCACCCCAGGACAGGGACCCATTGGTTCTTGCCTTTGCCCTAACTGTAACGCCCCTAAATTTAGTATTTAGGGGCACCCTAAACCTTCCTTCCTCAGATCCCGATTTTGAAACAAGTAGAAGAACAAGAAGAAAGCAGACCCGCTGTGCAGCTACTAACAAGAGGACGGCACCAAGTAACTTGTCCCCAGCCCTACATGCCTGTCGACCCTCAAACCTGCTCCTGCTCCTGTGGTCAGCAACCTCGAAAACCCCGGAGGAACAGACTGCCTTGCTCATCTAAAGACTGGTATTCTCACAAGCAGTGGTTCTGCTCAAACAGCAACAACCCCTGGTGCCAGCCAGGAACTGCAAATCCAGCACACGCTGCACCCGCCAAGCCCGGCCTGTGTCTGAGTGAACAAAGACCACCAGGATGTCCCCCCAGCCACTGTGACCACGAATCTAGCACCCAAGGATCCTCCTCGACGCTCCTGATGACACCTGCAGCCTCACAACCAGGGACCCCTCCAACCGCGACCAGCTGAGGGTAAGATTTCCTGACACCAAAAGACACCCCTGCACCCGACGCCCCATGGCCCCCTGTGCCCAACTCCTGGGTGGCAACCTTACCTACAGCTTCCCAACTTACCTCTCGAAGTGGTGGTCGCACCTGAAGAATCTCCGTCCCCGAGTTTGCAGCCTTTGTTCGTCTTGCAGCTTTCCCATTGAGATACATTGGGCGCCCGACTGCCCAAAAGCACCCTGCACCCAGCCGCCCGAGTGCCACTGGAAGTGCAGCATCTATCCTATACTATTTCCCCACTTGCCCTGTGTAAGTGACCAGGAGCTCAGCTCTCACAACCGCGTGGCCTGCCTTATAGAAGCCACCAACCAAAGGCCCCCTACCCGCCATAGGCTAACATTGGGCTTACTCACCTGCACCCGGCTGCCCCTGTGCTGCTGAGGGTGTAACGACTGTACCTACATGACCCTGGGAGACCCCTGAGTCTACCCCCAGAACCTTAACTCTGCCAGCCGAGTACTTACCCAAAGACCGATAACTTGATTTTCTCCATAGGATAACATTGGCTGGGTTTCACTCAGAATTTCTTCTAAGTGTCGAGTTTTGTAACTTTAAAATATTCACTAAAAATCATCCGATCAACGAAAACGAAATTACTCACCTGTTATCAGGAGAGATCCCAGTGCTGGATCTTGGTGCCCAGCCCTGACCATAAAAAGTAATTATAACTGTGACTTACCGTTAACTTGATTTTCCTCCAAAGGATTACATTGCTTGGTTTTCACCAAAATTTCTTCTGTTGATTTTCAAAACATACAATTATTCCTTAAAAATCGCCTGTGTAACAAAAACGATTTCTTTCAACTGTTTACAGGACACGCACCAGGGCTGAATCCAGGATTCAGCCCTGAGAAAGAAAAACATTTGTAAAGTGATTTTATTGCATTTACTTAAAACCTCCCATTGAGCTCAATGCTATTAGTGTGTTAAGTGTATGCTGCATATTGCAACAACTGTATCTATTGCATTCTAAAGTCTATTGCTATTTGAAAGTATTCACTTGCAACATCACATTCTGAGAAAGTATTTATGATACCTACTTGTAGTTCTAAAATAAACAACAATATACACAAAACAATTGGTCTAGAGTTCAGTTCTTGAGTGTGTGAGACCATTTGCTAAGTATGTACAACAAATGCTTTACACTGTCCTCTGATACTACCTTACTGCTCGACCATGCTACCACTTTAGAGAGTAAGTTTATATCTAACTTTAACCTCTGCCATACCTCTGGGGACTGTGGACTCTGTGCACACTGAACCTTACTTTGGTGCAGTATATAAAGAGCCACTTTTTTTACACTATACTTGGGGGGTGGGGGGGCTTCATTTGTTTATTCCTCTACAAGTTCATTTTTGGGTCTCGCCTAGCTACGCAGCGCAAAAGCGCTGTCGCTAGCAAGATCTATTGTTATCAACTTGCTTTGGAAGGGAGACAGGACATATGCACACGCAGAAAGGACTGTAATTCTGAACACACCCGTGAACGTGTACGACGGCGTTAGATTAACTTGCAGGATAGGGGATGTGCACAACTCCCAGACCAGGAAATGGGTGCGCGTACGATGTATATGCATAGGCTGTTGCATATGCATGCAACAGCCTAAGGCACGTTGGCAAGGTGTGGGCTACCTTAGTCGACAAGGACAGTAGAAATGCAGGGCAGCTTCAACCATGCGCTGTTGTATTACAGCTACCCCCCACATTCCTTACCGTTACGCCATCCCAGAGCTCACGAGGTGCTTGGTGTACCTCTCGGCTCAGGCGGCTGTCGTCACGCTGGCCGTGCTGCTGTAGGAGCGTGTTTTGGTGCATGCCAGGCTCAAGGACAGTGCAGCCTCCGATTGAAACTCTAAGCCTCAGCCTCATTCTAACCCCCAAGTAAATTGCACTGTCCACTATTCTACTATCTGTCATTGTAACATGCTCATTAATAACAATCTGCATTTTTCCTTCATTCAGGGAATACCCTGATAATCCCCAAAGATCACTGCTTCTTCTTCTACCACGTTAATGGTTTGTTCACGGTTAGGAGTGACCACTGCCTCATCATCGGCATAAGCCAAAACTTTAGTGCAATATCTTTGTGCTCTCACAGGGGGGTAGACTAGAGTTTAGTTCCAATTTCTTTAAAAGGGGTTCTATATATAATGCAAAAAGCAATGGGGAGCACGAGCACCATTGTTGCATCTCCCATGTAATGCTCAATTGTCTACATAGTTCCCCATTAATACTCACTCTGGTTACTGGATTTACATATAATGCTTTGACTGCCCTGATGAAATTTGGGCCTATTCCCTTCCCCTGCATTACGGTCCACAGAAAGTGCAGCCTTCCCATCAGACAAACTCAATAGTGCCACAGCATCTCCTCCCCGATCAGGGGTGCTTAAAGATATTCCTTTGCCTCCACTGTCAATGGAGCCACAAGCGTCGGATTTAAATAACCATTTATTAAATCCTGCTTTTGGAAGCATACCCCCTCAGATTCCTCCGAATACAAAGATTGATAATATTTCTGAAAAGCCTTTTGGATCTCTTTAGGGTCAGAGACCACACCCAATTCAGGATCTCTAATATTCTTGATCTCATTACGTATATGTTCCTACCATGTTCATATTGGCAATTGGTGACCCATTTTCTCACTATTCTCATAAATCTTTTCTCAATGGGCAGCAATTCTGTCCGCAGATTTCTTCGTAAAAGTTTCACTAACTGCAGCTTTTGCTATTTCTACGTCAATTTGAGTGTCATTTACCCCTTCCCTTAACCGCACTTTCTAGCCTTAAATAGATGTCTTGCATCATGTGTTTTGCAGGTTTCCCTTTATTTAAGGAAAATTGGATGATTCCCCCCCGAATAGAGGCCTTCACAGAGTCCCAGACGTTGGCCAAGGAGGTTGTCGCTACATTCACCTTCAAAAACCCCAGTATCAACTCTCTCATATGCTTCCTATATTCATCATGAACAAGAAGGGCTCGCTATAAAATCCATGCCGAGGCTTTCTGTGTCATTCCCATCCCTGCCAGTTCCAGTACCAGCATTTTGTGGTCAGATAAAAGTCTGGGGTATCTGTCTATTTTGCACTTTTGCTGCAGCGACAATGACACAAAAAAGCGATCAAATCTAGCATGTTTGAGGTGAGGAAAAGAAAGAAATGTAAATTCATGTTCTAATGGCCTCACCTTAGCCCAGACATCTATCAATCCATGTGTACCACTTATGTTTGATATTGCTTGAAATTCTCTGGGTTTCCTCTCTACAGGCTTTAAATTAGAATCCCAGTTGTTTGATAGGTTAATATTAAAATCCCCACAAAGAATAATGGGTATTAGTCAGTGTACTAGCTCATTGGTGAGCCAATTAATGACCCCTGGGTCGTCCAATATGGACCCGTATACTGAGAAGAGTGTAAATGTAGCAATCCCCATAAGACTACACTTAGTGATTACCCATCTCCCCATGGAATCCAAGCACATTTGAAAATACTGCAGTTTATTATATCGGACTAGAATAGCGAAACCGTGTGTGTGTGTGTCCCCTACAAGTCTATAGCCCAAGTTTTTTAACAGACCAATCCTTGACTCTTCTATATGGGTTTCTTGCAAGCAGACTACATCTGCCTGCAGCACTTGCAGACCTTGATAAACCCTTTGCCTTTTTTTGGCATCATTTAGCCCACAAATATTTAAAGTGTCAATTCAAAGTTTCCCAGCTTCTGAGCTGTCATAATACATTTTGCCCTCCTCGAGCCACATACCATATGTAACTGACATGCTCCTTGAGCTGCCAAGGATACCCTGTACCCCAAAAACAAACGCATTCCAACTGTGTGGTCCCTTCATTCCCCCTCCCACTCCCTACTCTGCAAAATGAACAATCTGGCAAAGCCTGAACGATGAGTTTTAGCCAACTACCCCCGCCACCCTCTTCTCCAAAACCATAAAAATAAAAGCCTACTTTTCCCTCTCACCCTTTTCCAGTGCCTCTTTCAACGAATACATTGACAAACATCCCCTAAAGGTCATTTAGCTTTACTATTGCTGCTCCCCTGTTCTTGCTCCGACAGATACTCTTGGACTTGTATCTCCGATGTGAAGCTACAAATGTGTCCTCTAAAAATTACCTTTAACGTGGCCGGGGTTTATTTTAAGGGATTAATTAACTGCCAATTGCCGGAGACCCCATCTTCGCTCAACAGTAGCGTGTGCAAAATCCGATTTGGCAAAGAATGACACCCCTTAAAAAGATGTTTTGGCATTTGGACGTGCTATGTCATAAATCAATTGCCTCATCAAAAAATTGCCAAAGTAAACTAGCATTGCCTTAGGTCTTTCAGTCTCACTCTGTGGGTGCTTTCTCGCAATTAATGGAAACCGATGGCCGTGTTGGATTTATGAATCCCAGTCCCATTTGACTTGGTCCGGGAAGGCTCCTTTCAATAAGTTGACCATGTAATCCCTGGGGTTACCATCCTCCACCACTTCTGGAATCCCCACAAAATGTAAGTTATTTCTCCGTTGGCTATTTTCCTGGTCCTCCATCTTGAGTATAACATTAGCCAAGGCCGTGCCCTGTGATATATGTTTTGTGCTTTCAAAGTTTCCACTTCTTTTCCAGAGACTCTGTTCTTACTTCTACTGTTGTTAGGCGATCTGCAAACTCTTCACAAGCTTTATTTAGTTTTCGCATCCCCCTTGCAATTTCTTGGAGACAACCCTTGCAAGTTGGCTTTCACTCCAATTTTCTCTTGCATTTGTTTAAGAGATAACAAAATGATGGTGAGTGACGGTTCTTGACTTGCAGCGGCTATTCCTATGTTAGTATTATCATTGTACTTAATCCCATATTCTGCTATTATAATTGGGTGTTGGAATAGTCCCATTTCAATTGTTGCTTACTGCTCCCTGAAGCACTCTTTCATTTACCCCCCCCCTAAGTCTTCTTCTTTGAGGTCTTCTTCCTTTGCGCCTTCTGAAGGTACTCCTACGAGGTGCTAGTGTCCGAATCCGAAATAGCCTCACTGTTTGAAGGTGAACTCTCTTGTTTGGAGGAATATGATCCATCCGTTAATGAGAACTATTTCCCCCCCCCGACCATTTGGGGGGGAAAGCCTACAGTTTAATTTTCCTGGCCCCACCGGCATAGCTTCTGCAAGTTTTGCTATTTTTATTAGTATTCCTCTCTTTGAGCTGCACCTAGTTCAACTGATATTCTGGCAGCATCCTGGCTCAGATTCGGTGTTACAAACCCTGCCCATTTCCTGTAGCAGTTATTAGGGGTACATTCCATCATTTTCAGCAATATTCTGGGTACCTTGCCCCTTACATACTCCTTTTGGGGTTTCATAGTTTGAGATCTCCTCCCCCTGATTAAAGATATCTTTGCCTAGCTCTAAGGGGAGCTCCCTATTTTTCTTAACCTCTTCTGCCACGGGGGGCGCAAACAAAGAAACAATTGTTGGTTGTGAGGACCCAACTTCCTGCATTACAGTGCTGTGAGATGTCTTTAATAGCTGCTTTTTACTCCCTCCAGGCCCCTGTCTTGACCTGACAGAGCATTCTCGTTGCTTCCAATCCCTGGTTGTCTTAGGAGCCGTTCGGGAGTTTACTCCACCTGCTGAGATTCCAGCATGCCCTGATCCAACGATTCATGGCATCACAGTCTTTCCTCCATGCCCCGTCATGGCTGTTCTTGACCCGGCTCCCCCGCCCCTGCTCAGCCACTCTCTGACACGAGAACTGGCCCTCAACAGGACGACACAAATGCCGAGCAGCGACCAACTTCCATGGTGGCAGGTTAGTTCCTTGCGGCCACCCTGTGGGAGCCCCGACCTACAACTGAGGAAAATCGCGAGTCCACAGACCATTAGTAGAGTGGGGTAGGCTAAGTGAATGCCATCTTTGCTCTGACCCTTCCATACAAGCTGGTTTTCCAAGAATTGTTACTGTTAACCCATTAGGAGGAGATGCTGGGTTTTGCATCTGAGAGGCTATCTCTGCTCTCTCTGTATTGGGTTGTTTAACCCATGACGGCCTACAAGAAAAAAAAGATGTAGAAAGCCAGGAACTAAATTATATTTAGCATTTCAGAACTCTGTTCTTTAGCACGATCACATAGCATACCACCATCAATTTTTTTCAACCAACGTCATTTTTCATTTTGGGGGCATAGTTTTGCTTTTAAGAATTTCTTTATGGGATGAAAACTATAGAATATAAAGTTCTACTAGCTAAAACACCAAACTTGACTAATTGACTGGAGGTGTTATGTATGACACAGAGACAATTGGCAGATAGGTTTTAAAATGTTACCTACTTTATTTAAAAAAACTGCTTGTTTTGTGTGAAAAACCAAAGATAAACTTTGCTCATATGTTTTTTAAGGATGCAAACTTTCACTCACATTATGCATTCAAACATGCATTAGCAATATGGATCCTTTTTTAGGTTTTGCCTGCAAAACACTTGCAATGTTCTTTGAATTAAAAAAAATCTTAAAAGGGGCTTAGAATCTACCCATTGCTTACCTGAACTTACCATTTGGGGAATCCAACATACCTCTAATTTACTTGCTTCTCATTGGCCAGCAAAGTGTCTGCTTTCACTTCTTGCTCTGCTTTTGCCGACCATGCTGTTGCGTGGAGCTTCGACCAAGTACACCTTCCAGTCACTGGCTACTGGCCAGTGTCCTTCCACTGGCTACTTCACTCTGTGGGTACTACTTTTAGGTCTCGGCCTAGAGACGCGGGAAGCGCGTTCTCGGCAGAGAACTATTGTAATCATGTCAGCCGCCAAAGCCGACAAAAGGAGACAAGAGCTGGGCACGCGCCCAGCAATCCTAATAGGAGAGGGAGCGACAAGTGCTGGCCACGCGCGGATTCAGTCGCGCGCACGCTCACGGCGCCAGCGTCCCCGCCGCGCGCCGATCACTGCTCTCTTCCTGGCCGGCATCGAGAAGTTTCGCAAGGCAGTGAGGGCACGGAGAGGTAGGTGCTTGTTCAGAATGTTATGTCCTCTAATTGCATGTATTTGAGTGAGTAGTGAGTGCAGAGTGGTGAGTGCAGAGTGGTGAGTGCAGAGTGGTGAGTAGTGAGTAGTGAGTGCACAGTGCTGAGTGCAGAGTGGTGAGTAGTGAGTAGTGAGTGCAGAGTAGTGAGTGCAGAGTAGTGAGTGCAGAGTGGTGAGTGCAGAGTGGTGAGTGCAGAGTGGTGAGTAGTGAGTAGTGAGTGCAGAGTGGTGAGTGCAGAGTGGTGAGTAGTGAGTGCAGAGTAGTGAGTGCAGAGTAGTGAGTGCAGAGTGGTGAGTGCAGAGTAGTGAGTAGTGAGTGCAGAGTAGTGAGTAGTGAGTGCAGTGTAGTGAGTAGTGAGTGCAAAGTAGTGAGTGCAGAGTAGTGAGTAGTGAGTGCAGAGTAGTTAGTAGTGAGTGCAGAGTAGTGAGTAGTGAGTGCAGAGTAGTGAGTAGTGAGTGCAGAGTAGTGAGTGCAGAGTAGTGAGTAGTGAGTGCAGAGTAGTGAGTAGTGAGTGCAGAGTAGTGAGTAGTGAGTGCAGAGTAGTGAGTAGTGAGTGCAGAGTAGTGAGTAGTGAGTGCAGAGTAGTGAGTAGTGAGTGCAGAGTAGTGAGTGCAGAGTAGTGAGTAGTGAGTGCAGAGTAGTGAGTAGTGAGAAGTGAGTAGTGAGTGCAGAGTAGTAAGTGCAGAGTAGTGAGTGCAGAGTAGTGAGTGCAGAGTAGTGAGTAGTGAGGGCAGAGTAGTGAGTAGTGAGTAGTGAGTGCAGAGTAGTGAGTAGTGAGTGCAGAGTAGTGAGTATTGAGTAGTGAGTGCAGAGTAGTGAGTGCAGAGTAGTGAGTATTGAGTGCAGAGTAGTGAGTAGTGAGTGCAGAGTAGTGAGTAGTGAGTAGTGAGTGCAGAGTAGTGAGTGCAGAGTAGTGAGTAGTGAGTGCAGAGTAGTGAGTAGTGAGTGCAGAGTAGTGAGTAGTGAGTGCAGAGTAGTGTGTGCCGAGTAGTGCGTGCCGAGTAGTGAGTGCCGAGTAGTGAGTGCCGAGTAGTGAGTAGTGAGTGCAGAGTAGTGAGTAGTGAGTGCAGAGTAGTGAGTAGTGAGTGCAGAGTAGTGAGTGCAGAGTAGTGAGTGCAGAGTAGTGAGTAGTGAGTGCAGAGTAGTGAGTAGTGAGTGCAGAGTAGTGAGTACTGAGTGCAGAGTAGTGAGTGCAGAGTAGTGAGTGCAGAGTGGTGAGTGCAGAGTAGTGAGTAGTGAGTGCAGAGTAGTGAGTAGTGAGTGCAGAGTAGTGAGTAGTGAGTGCAGAGTAGTGAGTGCAGAGTAGTGAGTAGTGAGTGCAGAGTAGTGAGCAGTGAGTGCAGAGTAGTGAGTAGTGAGTAGTGAGTGCAGAGTAGTGAGTAGTGAGTGCAGAGTAGTGAGTATTGAGTAGTGAGTACAGAGTAGTGAGTGCAGAGTAGTGAGTAGTGAGTGCAGAGTAGTGAGTAGTGAGTAGTGAGTGCAGAGTAGTGAGTGCAGAGTAGTGAGTGCAGAGTAGTGAGTACAGAGTAGTGAGTAGTGAGGGCAGAGTAGTGAGTAGTGAGTAGTGAGTGCAGAGTAGTGAGTAGTGAGTGCAGAGTAGTGAGTAGTGAGTAGTGAGTGCAGAGTAGTGAGTGCAGAGTAGTGAGTAGTGAGTGCAGGGTAGTGAGTAGTGAGTGCAGAGTAGTGAGTAGTGAGTAGTGAGTAGTGAGTGCAGAGTAGTGAGTAGTGAGTGCAGAGTAGTGAGTAGTGAGTGCAGAGTAGTGAGTGCCGAGTAGTGCGTGCTGAGTAGTGAGTGCCGAGTAGTGAGTGCCGAGTAGTGAGTAGTGAGTGCAGAGTAGTGAGTAGTGAGTGCAGAGTAGTGAGTAGTGAGTGCAGAGTAGTGAGTGCAGAGTAGTGAGTAGTGAGTGCAGCATAGTGAGTGCAGAGTAGTGAGTAGTGAGTGCAGAGTATTGAGTGCAGAGTAGTGAGTAGTGAGTGCAGAGTAGTGAGTAGTGATTGCAGAGTAGTGAGTGCAGAGTAGTGAGTGCAGAGTAGTGAGTGCAGAGTAGTGAGTGCAGAGTAGTGAGTGCAGAGTGGTGAGTGCAGAGTAGTGAGTAGTGAGTGCAGAGTAGTGAGTAGTGAGTGCAGTGTAGTGAGTAGTGAGGGCAAAGTAGTGAGTGCAGAGTAGTGAGTAGTGAGTCCAGAGTAGTTAGTAGTGAGTGCAGAGTAGTGAGTAGTGAGTGCAGAGTAGTGAGTAGTGAGTGCAGAGTAGTGAGTGCAGAGTAGTGAGTAGTGAGTGCAGAGTAGTGAGTAGTGAGTGCAGAGTAGTGAGTAGTGAGTGCAGAGTAGTGAGTGCAGAGTAGTGAGTAGTGAGTGCAGAGTAGTGAGTAGTGAGAAGTGAGTAGTGAGTGCAGAGTAGTAAGTGCAGAGTAGTGAGTGCAGAGTAGTGAGTGCAGAGTAGTGAGTAGTGAGGGCAGAGTAGTGAGTAGTGAGTAGTGAGTGCAGAGTAGTGAGTAGTGAGTGCAGAGTAGTGAGTATTGAGTAGTGAGTGCAGAGTAGTGAGTGCAGAGTAGTGAGTATTGAGTGCAGAGTAGTGAGTAGTGAGTGCAGAGTAGTGAGTAGTGAGTAGTGAGTGCAGAGTAGTGAGTGCAGAGTAGTGAGTAGTGAGTGCAGAGTAGTGAGTAGTGAGTGCAGAGTAGTGAGTAGTGAGTGCAGAGTAGTGTGTGCCGAGTAGTGCGTGCCGAGTAGTGAGTGCCGAGTAGTGAGTGCCGAGTAGTGAGTAGTGAGTGCAGAGTAGTGAGTAGTGAGTGCAGAGTAGTGAGTAGTGAGTGCAGAGTAGTGAGTGCAGAGTAGTGAGTGCAGAGTAGTGAGTAGTGAGTGCAGAGTAGTGAGCAGTGAGTGCAGAGTAGTGAGTAGTGAGTAGTGAGTGCAGAGTAGTGAGTAGTGAGTGCAGAGTAGTGAGTATTGAGTAGTGAGTACAGAGTAGTGAGTGCAGAGTAGTGAGTAGTGAGTGCAGAGTAGTGAGTAGTGAGTAGTGAGTGCAGAGTAGTGAGTGCAGAGTAGTGGGTGCAGAGTAGTGAGTGCAGAGTAGTGAGTAGTGAGGGCAGAGTAGTGAGTAGTGAGTAGTGAGTGCAGAGTAGTGAGTAGTGAGTGCAGAGTAGTGAGTAGTGAGTAGTGAGTGCAGAGTAGTGAGTGCAGAGTAGTGAGTAGTGAGTGCAGGGTAGTGAGTAGTGAGTGCAGAGTAGTGAGTAGTGAGTAGTGAGTAGTGAGTGCAGAGTAGTGAGTAGTGAGTGCAGAGTAGTGAGTAGTGAGTGCAGAGTAGTGAGTGCCGAGTAGTGCGTGCTGAGTAGTGAGTGCCGAGTAGTGAGTGCCGAGTAGTGAGTAGTGAGTGCAGAGTAGTGAGTAGTGAGTGCAGAGTAGTGAGTAGTGAGTGCAGAGTAGTGAGTGCAGAGTAGTGAGTAGTGAGTGCAGCATAGTGAGTGCAGAGTAGTGAGTAGTGAGTGCAGAGTATTGAGTGCAGAGTAGTGAGTAGTGAGTGCAGAGTAGTGAGTAGTGATTGCAGAGTAGTGAGTGCAGAGTAGTGAGTGCAGAGTAGTGAGTGCAGAGTAGTGAGTGCAGAGTAGTGAGTAGTGAGTGCAGGGTAGTGAGTAGTGAGTGCAGAGTAGTGAGTAGTGAGTGCATAGTAGTGAGTAGTGAGTGCAGAGTAGTGAGTAGTGAGTGCCGAGTAGTGAGTGCGGAGTAGTGAGTGCAGAGTAGTGAGTGCAGAGTAGTGAGTAGTGAGTGCAGAGTAGTGAGTAGTGAGTCCTGAGTAGTGAGTAGTGAGTGCCGAGTAGTGAATGCCGAGTAGTGAGTGCCGAGTAGTGAGTAGTGAGTGCAGAGTAGTGAGTAGTGAGTGCAGAGTAGTGAGTGCAGAGTAGTGAGTAGTGAGTGCAGAGTAGTGAGTGCAGAGTAGTGAGTAGTGAGTGCAGAGTAGTGAGTAGTGAGTGCAGAGTAGTGAGTGTAGAGTGGTGAGTGTAGAGTGGTGAGTGTAGAGTGGTGAGTGCAGAGTGGTGAGTGCAGAGTGGTGAGTGCAGAGTAGTGAGTGCAGAGTAGTGAGTAGTGAGTGCAGAGTAGTGAGTAGAGAGTGCAGAGTAGTGAGTGCAGAGTAGTGAGTAGTGAGTGCAGAGTAGTGAGTAGAGAGTGCAGAGTAGTGAGTGCTGAGTAGTGAGTAGTGAGTGCAGAGTAGTGAGTAGTGATTGCAGAGTAGTGAGTGCAGAGTAGTGAGTGCAGAGTAGTGAGTGCAGAGTAGTGAGTAGTGAGTGCAGGGTAGTGAGTAGTGAGTGCAGAGTAGTGAGTAGTGAGTGCATAGTAGTGAGTAGTGAGTGCAGAGTAGTGAGTAGTGAGTGCCGAGTAGTGAGTGCGGAGTAGTGAGTGCAGAGTAGTGAGTGCAGAGTAGTGAGTGCAGAGTAGTGAATAGTGAGTGCAGAGTAGTGAGTAGTGAGTCCTGAGTAGTGAGTAGTGAGTGCCGAGTAGTGAATGCCGAGTAGTGAGTGCCGAGTAGTGAGTAGTGAGTGCAGAGTAGTGAGTAGTGAGTGAAGAGTAGTGAGTGCAGAGTAGTGAGTAGTGAGTGCAGAGTAGTGAGTGCAGAGTAGTGAGTGCAGAGTAGTGAGTGCAGAGTAGTGAGTAGTGAGTGCAGAGTAGTGAGTGTAGAGTGGTGAGTGTAGAGTGGTGAGTGTAGAGTGGTGAGTGCAGAGTGGTGAGTGCAGAGTGGTGAGTGCAGAGTAGTGAGTGCAGAGTAGTGAGTAGTGAGTGCAGAGTAGTGAGTAGAGAGTGCAGAGTAGTGAGTGCAGAGTAGTGAGTAGTGAGTGCAGAGTAGTGAGTAGAGAGTGCAGAGTAGTGAGTGCTGAGTAGTGAGTAGTGAGTGCTGAGTAGTGAGTGCTGAGTAGTGAGTGCCGAGTAGTGAGTGCTGAGTAGTGAGTGCCGAGTAGTGAGTGCAGAGTAGTGAGTAGTGAGTGCAGAGTGGTGAGTGCAGAGTGGTGAGTGCAGAGAGAGTGGTGAGTGCAGAGTGGTGAGTGCAGAGTAGTGAGTGCAGAGTGCAGAGTAGTGAGTGCAGAGTAGTGAGTGCAGAGTAGTGAGTGCAGAGTGCAGAGTAGTGAGTGCAGAGTAGTGAGTGCAGAGTAGTGAGTGCAGAGTGAGTGTGCAGAGTGAGTGTGCAGAGTGAGTGTGCAGAGTGAGTGTGCAGAGTGCAGAGTGCAAGTGCAGAGTGCGAGTGCAGAGTAGTGAGTGCAGAGTAGTGAGTGCAGAGTAGTGAGTGCAGAGTGTGAAGTGTGTGAGTGTGTAGGGTGAGCAGTGTGTGAGCGTGCAGGGTGAACAGTGTGTGAGTGTGCAGGGTGAACAGTTTGTGAGTGTGCATGGTGAACAATTCCAATCCAAACCACATAATTCCATTACACACCATGTGCATACACTCCATAACACATGGCTAAAAGACATTGCCATTTACAATGCCATTAGCTCTAACTCAAATAAATCCGAGACCTATTGCATTTCCAATGCTTGTTTTATTTACGAACAAGCATGCCATCTGGACTCCTGCCCTCCTCCCACTCTCGGTTGTGTTTTTACTTCCAGGCATGCACACCCGTACTTGTGAGCTTCAGTGGTGCCAAAGCTCAGAGAACAATGACTGGAATGTTGCTTCTGTGATATCCAGTTGTTCGCTTTACCGTTGCTAACTGTGTGTTACCGTGGTTTCCTCCTGAGCAGCCTGTTGAAAGCAGGACCGGTGCACACACCCTAGACAAGTGTACATTATTAGGTCCTTTTCTGTGTGTGTGACATAGGTACGTGTTGCTGTTGATGCCTTGCTTTGCCTTCATCTATTCATGTTTGCACTGAGTATGTTTTTGCTTGGTGGGTGTAAAGAAAAGTAGGACATGCCCAGTACCCCCCGGGAACATGGGCAGACTATATACTAAAAGTTGGAAGAAAAGTCAACCGCTGTACACGCCTGTGTGTGTTCGTGTGCTTTCTGTTTATACCAGGACCTTGTACTGCTGCCCATTTTGTTGCAGTCCTGAGTGTTGGGAATGCTTGTCCAGCTGTTCCGCATATTGTATACGTTTTGTGTGCAAGAAACACTTCGGCTGCTGCTACTTCTATCATGCCTGTATTATTGTCGGCCCTGCTAGTCCTCTTCTGCGTATGTGGGCGAATCGCTCACGTCATCTGACTGTACTGTGTTGGTTGTGTGTGCACTAGACAGCATTTAAATGGACATAACCATTGGGAGTCCCAGTGCACATGGAGGCTGCTCCATGGATATGCTTTACCTACCGCCAAACCCCACCCTCATTCTTGTCATCTTGCTGTTTTGCAATGTGATCTTTTGGTCCAAGTCACTTGAAACATGTAGTCTACTACACTCGTCTTTATCTCATTTACTACTCCACGTTAGTACACCAGAAGAAGTTTCCAGCACTGAAAAATATACTCTATATGTGGCCTTTGGACTACTGGGCATAGTACTCTAAATATACTGTCCATAGTGGGAGGCAATACTACAGGTGAGGCATTCAGAACTTTAATTTACACTAATGCATACAACACATGTGGCCCTCAGAGCTATGTCTAATAATTCAAATGACTCCTTTTTGGTTTAGCACAATGCTCTAGCTATGCCATCTACAACTGAACAGAGTACTCCAGGAGGCGTCACCATGGTCCATACACCCTCTCCGGCACCAGACTCAATGCTAAAATAAGCGTTGGCAAAGCCAATAGGTTTCGCATCAGCGAAATCTATGGTTTTGTCCATTTTTTTAAAGACATGTTGCACAGCTGCACATCATGGCTTAAAGTTTGGAAAAAAGAGCTATGATGCAGACTGTGTTGATGGATGAATGCATAGATGATGGATGCGTGGGCAGATAGATGGAATAGCCTGTGGTTGGTTGGAATGGTGAAATATTGAATGATGAGGACAGAATGAACGGATTACAGAATATAAAGAAGAAATGGTGTAATCAGCGGGTGGATGGATGGGTGAAAGGATGAATGGATAGATGATTAGCTGGAAGAGACAAAGGAGCTCTTTTAAGGGAAGGTTGGACTCACTTGCTTAGTGGCATCAGAGTGTTGGTGGGGGTATTTTAATTTCTCGCTACTCCCTTGCTCTCACTCACACAGGACAGGTACCACACAGGTAGCTAATGCATTAAGGAGTGAGTGAGTGGCGTTATATGATTGTTGTATAATTTTCATAAACAGTCAGGAAGTACAAACCTTCTGCAAAAAATAGCCAAACCTGTTATAGAATTATCATACATCCATGTACTCATATAGGATAATAAATGCTCAGCTACCAAATGTGGTACGTTTTATCAGTGAGTTCCATGTGTTGCACTGGGAAGAATTTAAGAGAACTAGTGTCCAGTGATTGTAGAGTCTCCTAGTCATAAGTTCCCTAGTTTGGGTGAGGTTATGTCACATATTTCCACATTTCTGTACTCCTTTTGGTAAACTGTCAGACCTATTACAACATTTTATGTGGGTGACCTAAAATGTCTTTTACTAGGCTTGCCCCACTACATGATTAAAACAGGAGGGGTTATCAATGGTCCTACTTCTCTTTTCCATCACCATGTTTTGGTGCTTGAAACCTGCCCCCCTTGGGCTTCTTCACCAGGAATATAGGTACCTCACATCAAATATTATGAAACAATTCTTGCTTCATAAGCCGTGTTCACCAGCCTCAGAAGGGGGAGGGGCAATGGGGAAGGCTTGGTAAGTTATTGACGAGGCTGTCAGTATTCAGCACGTTTCCCAGGGTGAGTCATTGTAATCACAGCCTGCTCTATGAAACAGACCACGCCCATGCTGCTGAGCCACACTTGCAACACACTGGGTGTGGGCAGCAGGAGTACGTAGGCCTTGAGATCTCAAACTATGTGCCCAGCACTAAAGCATTTCCTGCTTCACTACAAACAGCAAAAGGGCTGTGGTAGTGAGGCGGTGAGCACCAGATTGCATAATTCTCAGCAGCCCCATCAGTGTTGCACCCTGTCTCGAAAAGCACTGGTGTGGAGACTTAAGGGAACAGCTCTTGGCTCAGCCTGGACCTCCCACTTTTCTGTAAATGTCAGTGATTGGTGCATTATTTATAGCTAAGATACAAACCTTTGCATAAAAAAAGAGTGCTTTGTATTGTTTCACTTCAGCACCTTAGATTATATCACTGATCTGAGTGGCCTTTGTTAAAATTAGTGAACCACACCCTCTCTGCTGTGAACATTTTATTAACGACTCAAAGGGCAAGTCAATTTGTCTTGTTTCTTCCTATATAAGCCTTTTATTTTTTTATAGCTGGAACATTATGGTCTATTAAACCATACACATGACAGGTTGTTGTAGAGTGGGCATTCTGAACCAATTCAAGATGCTCTCAAATGTGGTGATCATGGAAAAGGAGACACACTGGATAAAAGTAATTGCCTCGGATCACACTGTTTGCTCAAACTTGGAAGCCGGGACTGAAACCATGTTTCTCAATTAAACATTTGTCAGGGGCGAAGATTGGTCAGTAAGACTGGGGTGGTGAGAGATTCAGATGTTACAACAGTCCCGCTGGCATTTCATGTTAAAATAAATAATATATGGGAATCACGGCATGAGGGGGCTTAAGGGGCAGTGAAAAGGTAAGGAGTGGGGATTGTTAGGGGTACTTACAAATCAATATTTTGTAAAATAATCAACATGATTTAAGATCTTCAAAACAGAGACGAAAGAGTGTGTATGCACACAATGTGTGTACTTTTGTCTGCGTGTGAATGCAAAACTCCCAGGTGAAATCCAACAGACACCTCACCATACCCGACTGAGAGCTCCTGCACTCAACTATTTATTATAAAATACATTAATTAGGGTGGGGTGTGACACCCCAAACATCTCCCCTATAGCTATGCCCCTGGACATTGTACAATTCAGATGCTGGATAGATATTGCTTTCTTTTCACCCTTTGACCTGGTGACAATTTTATTAGGGACCCAACAGGCTAGTCAGTTGTGGATTTGCGGACTTAAAAATGCGTTGTAAAGGTATGCGGAGTCATATCATGCGGAATAAAGTCATATATTCCTTTTGCTTCCTATACAATGCTTTATTTTTGTTAAAGATGGAGCAATATCATAGTTTATTACACCGTATTCAAGAGAGGTTTTGTTTACAGTGTTCTTCCTCAACCAAATTATTTTGAGTTGCTTTCAAATATGATCACCAAAAAGGAAAGAGAGGGAAGAAAAATAATTGTCCAGGTCAAGTTTGGTCAAGCTTGGAAGCTGTGATTGAAACCAGGGTCTTTGGAGCAGGGCCCCCAACGAGTTTTGCCCCGGGTCTAATAAAAGCTTCTGATTGGCCTAGGCATGCTATGCTAGGACAGCAATAGCACAACAGGTACAAATCAGGCAACAATAGTGTAAGCTTTAGTTCCTTACACAATAGGAAATGTATGGCAATAGGAATGCACGCTTCCCTCTCTCACAGAAGACAAAATGTGCAATCTTCCATTTCCTTGGAATAGATCCAGCATCACAGAGTTGTACAAGCTTTCATTTCTCACAGAATAAACCAGTAAGGCATGAGTGACATGTAGATTGCAGACAGATGTCTGGAATAGGGGCTTAACTCTCTATAGGAATGTATAGGTGGATGAGTAAGTGAATATGGGAGTTCTGACACCATTTTCATTTAGGTGATATTTCACGTCAACACCCTGAAAATCCTGCTGCTGCCACTCTGATGTCTGATTTTATTGATTCTTTTTTCCATGTATTGAAAATTGCAGGTAACTAGTCGATCATTGTTATTTAGGACAACCTCGCCCCAGCTTAAGTAGCTATGCCCACATTCTCTGTCAATTCTGTATTTGTATCAGTTAAATAAAACCATTACAAAAAGATAAAACACTTTTAAAGTAGCACATTAATTCACAAGAGTCTATCCCGACACTGATTTCCGCTTCAACCACTTTAACAAATGTATACTATATTTAATTTGGGAGAATTGGGTTATATAATTGTAAGTAACTCTTAAAACACAATAACATTTTGAAGCATCAATATAAAGGGCTTGTGCCTACTATATTCACTAATTTCAGGAGAAGAATTAAAGTACCTATGCTCTAGACAAGCACAAAGGTGTCAACCTCTTCGAAAATATTTTGAATGCCGTTGCTTCAGGCTGTGTGTAAGCCCAGCCCCGGTGCCCCACCTGTTCAAAATGGTGAGGGTCACCAGTGAACTGGAATTCATGTGCTAGTGAGTGGTTAGCCTGAAAATCTGAGGCACGGATCCAGCCTGCCTGAGCCTCTGTAGCACACCGGTTCTAGATGGTGTGACTAAAAAGGGCGCAATGATGGCTGCCACTGCCATTATGTGAACAGGATTGTCTGACTAGTACGCTTTAGATAATCTGAAAAGGGTAACTTTAAGATGGCTGCTATTGACAACGGTAATCCAAAATGGTTGAGCCTGCCATTATGTGGAAGGCACTTGGTTGGCTATCATATTTCAGATGATGCTACTCAAATGAATTAAAGATGGCTACCGCCGGCAATATGTAGAAGGTGTTTTTCTAACTAGACACTATTAGATAGCACAATGGTGAATCCAAGATGGTTGCTCGTGCCATTATGAGGGAAGTATTTGCCTAATACTTGTGAATACAGTTACAGGACACCCACAACAAAAGAAACCTTGAAGTGTGGTGCAGCTAATGTCTTGAAACCACAACTAGTATTCTCGACAAGTTAAAAAAAAAAGCCTGAAAAAAAGCCCTTTTCAGTTTTTGTGCAGAACTATTTTCCCTGTTGAGCTGAAAATATGCACACGGTTTCGTCCAATGTTATTGGCACAGCCCATCTCTGCATAAACAACACTCCTGCAACATATCTTGTTGCTTTAATCCACTTTGCCTAAACTGCGCCATGTTGCTATCAGGGCATTGGTAAACTACGGCAGGTCCAATTCGGTCCTTATCAGTCATGACATCCACACGATAAGTACCGAGATTTTTGGTGAACAATAGTTGAGTTACACATATGTGTGAAGTGCTTTTTAGGGCTCGGCCTACGTCCCACGAAGTGGGCGTGGCCTAAGAGTCCTATTCTGAGGGCTGCGAAAATCGTACCTACCAAATTCCTGAATGGTCGTGATTTTTGCAATGTGTTTTGCCAGCTGTATGGCAATTGGGCCTCGCATGCCTGTCTTTTTAGAAGACAGCACGCAATAGGTCATAGGCGGTAGAGTTGCTCCGCCTCGTGCATATTCCGTGCGGACACGCGCAGCAGAAGGCCATATTTCTTCAATTACCAGCTGTCAGGGGCCGCGGTAATTGAAGACAGAAGCTGGGCGCAACTTTCTTTTTTTTTTTTTTCATCCAGAGAGGCTCCGGTCAGCGAGAGCCCCGCCGACCGCTAGGGGACACTACGGGCTGGGAGGAGGACGGGAGCCCACCCGCCTCCACAAGATGCTGCCCGAAGTCTCGCCGACTCCCCCTTTAAGTCCCGGTCCCAGAGGAAGGACCGGGTGAACAAGAGTCTCCCCGGCCGGCCTGCAGGAAGTCAGGCAGCCCCGCTGAGGACGTGGGCGGGGCCGCCAGGAGACCGGAAGGAGAGCAGGGATTGGATCCCCCGGCTGCACACCTGTCTAGACGGCACACTATGCTGTATTTCCCAGAGGGGAGGGTGGGTCTGTGGCATGTCAGCAGCCGGTGTGCCTCCTGTGTCTGCGGGAGCCTGCACACCGGTGTCTGTGCGGCGCCCAGGATCACTCGTTGGAGGCAGGTGACAGATAACACGCACTGCATTATTAATTCAAGAGCTTTTTATTTATTAACAATAATCACTCAAGCGCCTCGGTGCTTGACGGGTGAAGCCTCAGCCCGCAGGAGGGCTGTCTGTTTGAACATTTCTTTAATGCCTGCGTTCTTTAATCATTGAAGAAGATTACATTTTTAGGTTGTTGTTAACATCAAATGCTCCTCGCGCCGCCTCGGCCCCTCACGAGCCGGTGTTAGGGGTGTCAGCCTGCCGTGTGATGTTTGTTCTGGCTCAGGGCGTTTAATGGTGTGTT
Source organism: Lissotriton helveticus (assembly GCF_964261635.1). Lineage (NCBI taxonomy): Eukaryota > Metazoa > Chordata > Amphibia > Caudata > Salamandridae > Lissotriton > Lissotriton helveticus. The sequence goes on from NC_136057.1 coordinate 1,774,749,222, forward strand.
TTGATTCCCGCTTTGTCCGAGAGCTTGTGGTGTGTCGGCTCACGGAGTTTTTTCAATCTCCTGACTGCAGACGGGGGTCTCTGCTTTCCTGAAGTAACCTGTCACTTTTCTCAGCTGCTCCACTGAATTCTGACGCGCTGCGGACAATCACGGCGTGCACGCCCTCAAACCCTTGAACTGAGGCAACTCTCCGGGACTATTACTGAGCGGAGCAGCAGAGTAAGAGACTGCAGATTTCAATGATTTGTGAGTAGGCAAAGCTGCGCTTTAAAGCCGCCGTGGGTAGCGTCAGCGCTTTATAAAAATAATCTACACAATTTAAGGGCTACACGCATCATGTACTGCATTTTTACCGTAAGCCATTCTAACACCTGCATATTTGTTTCCCTGACTGTCGACACATTTTTTCTATCGCTCTGACTGCGCCTCTTACTGGGTTTTCTTTACTTTAATCCTGTTTTTTTCAGAAGATATGGAGTGCTTTACAGAGGGCACCAATTCAAGCATTTATCCCCAGTGCAGAGTGAGTGTGAGAGAGACTGTGAGTGCAGAGTGAGTGCGAGAGTGACTGTGAGTGCAGAGTGAGTGCAGAGTGAGTGCGAGAGTGACTGTGAGTGCAGAGTGAGTGCGAGAGTGACAGTGAGTGCAGAGTGAGTGCGAGAGTGACAGTGAGTGTAGAGTGAGTGCAAGAGTGACAGTGAGTGCGAGAGTGACTGTGAGTGCAGAGTGAGTGTGAGAGTGACTGAGTGCAGAGTGAGTGACAGTGAGTGCAGAGTGAGTGCCAGAGTGACAGTGAGTGCAGAATCACAGTGAGTGCAGAGTGAGTGCAGAGTGACAGTGAGTGCAGAGTGACAGTGAGTGCAGAGTGACAGTGAGTGCAGAGTGAGTACGAGAGTGACTGTGAGTGCAGAGTGAGTGCCAGAGTGACTGTGAGTGCAGAGAGAGTGCAGAGTGACTGTGAGTGCAGAGTGAGTGCCAGAGTGACTGTGAGTGCAGAGTGAGTGCAAGAGTGAGTGCGAGAGTGACTGTGAGTACAGAGTGAGTGCAAGAGTGACAGTGAGTGCTGAGTGAGTGCGAGAGTGACAGTGAGTGCAGAGTGAGTGAGAGAGTGGCAGTGAGTGCAGAGTGAGTGCGAGAGTGACAGTGAGTGCAGAGTGAGTGTGAGAGTGACAGTGAGGGCAGAGTGAGTGCAAGAGTGACAGTGAGTGCAGAGTGAGTGCAAAGTGAGTGCCAGAGTGACAGTGAGTGCAGAGTGAGTGCCAGAGTGACAGTGAGTGCAGAGTGAGTGCCAGAGTGACAGTGAGTGCAGATTGACAGTGAGTGCAGAGTTAGTGCAGAGTGAGTGCGTGAGTGACTGTGAGTGCAGAGTGAGTGCGAGAGTGACAGTGAGTGCAGAGTGAGTGCTAGAGTGACTGTGAGTGCAGAGTGAGTGTGAGAGTGACTGTGAGTGCAAAGTGAGTGCAGAGTGAGTGCGAGAGTGACTGTGAGTGCAGAGTGAGTGCGAGAGTGACTGTGAGTGCAGAGTGAGTGCGAGAGTGACTGTGAGTGCAGAGTGAGTGCGAGTGACAGTGTGTGCAGAGTGAGTGCGAGAGTGACTGTGAGTGCAGAGTGAGTGCGAGAGTGACTGTGAGTGCAGAGTGAGTGCGAGAGTGACAGTGAGTGCAGAGTGACCGTGAGTGCAGTGTGAGTGTAGAGTGAGTGCAGAGTGAGTGCGAGAGTGACAGTGAGTGCAGAGTGAGTGCGAGAGTGACAGTGAGTGCAGAGTGAGTGCAGAGTGAGTGTGAGAGTGACTGTGTGTGCAGAGTTAGTGCGAGAGTGACTGTGAGTGCAGAGTGAGTGCAGAGTGAGTGCGAGAGTGACAGTGAGTGCAGAGTGAGTGCGAGAGTGACAGTGAGTGTAGAGTGAGTGCAAGAGTGACAGTGAGTGCAGAGTGAGTGCGAGAGTGACTGTGAGTGCAGAGTGAGTGTGAGAGTGACTGAGTGCAGAGTGAGTGACAGTGAGTGCAGAGTGAGTGCCAGAGTGACAGTGAGTGCAGAATCACAGTGAGTGCAGAGTGAGTGCAGAGTGACAGTGAGTGCAGAGTGAGTGCAAGAGTGACTGTGAGTGCAGAGTGAGTGCCAGAGTGACTGTGAGTGCAGAGAGAGTGCAGAGTGACTGTGAGTGCAGAGTGAGTGCCAGAGTGACTGTGAGTGCAGAGTGAGTGCAAGAGTGAGTGCGAGAGTGACTGTGAGTACAGAGTGAGTGCAAGAGTGACAGTGAGTGCTGAGCGAGTGCGAGAGTGACAGTAAGTGCAGAGTGAGTGAGAGAGTGGCAGTGAGTGCAGAGTGAGTGCGAGAGTGACAGTGAGTGCAGAGTGAGAGTGACAGTGAGGGCAGAGTGAGTGCGAGAGTGACAGTGAGTGCAGAGGGAGTGCAGAGTGAGTGCCAGAGTGACAGTGAGTGCAGAGTGAGTGCCAGAGTGACAGTGAGTGCAGAGTGACAGTGAGTGCAGATTGACAGTGAGTGCAGAGTTAGTGCAGAGTGACAGTGAGTGCAGAGTGAGTGCAGAGTGAGTGCGAGAGTGACAGTGAGTGCAGAGTGAGTGAGAGAGTGACAGTGAGTGCAGAGTGAGTGCGAGAGTGACTGTGAGGTTAGAGTGAGTGTGAGAGTGACTGTGAGTGCAGAGTGAGTGCAGAGTGAGTGCGAGAGTGACTGTGAGTGCAGAGTGAGTGCGAGAATGACAGTGAGTGCAGAGTGAGTGCAAGAGTGACTGTGAGTGCAGAGTGAGTGCGAGAGTGACTGTGAGTGCAGAGTGAGTGCGAGAGTGACAGTGAGTGCAGAGTGAGTGCGAGAGTGACAGTGAGTGCAGAGTGAGTGCAGAGTGAGTGTGAGAGTGACTGTGAGTGCAGAGTGAGTGCGAGAGTGACTGTGAGTGTAGAGTGAGTGCAAGAGTGACAGTGAGTGCAGAGTGAGTGCGAGAGTGACTGTGAGTGCAGAGTGAGTGTGAGAGTGACTGAGTGCAGAGTGAGTGACAGTGAGTGCAGAGTGAGTGCCAGAGTGACAGTGAGTGCAGAATCACAGTGAGTGCAGAGTGAGTGCAGAGTGACAGTGAGTGCAGAGTGAGTGCGAGAGTGACTGTGAGTGCAGAGTGAGTGCCAGAGTGACTGTGAGTGCAGAGAGAGTGCAGAGTGACTGTGAGTGCAGAGTGAGTGCCAGAGTGACTGTGAGTGCAGAGTGAGTGCAAGAGTGAGTGCGAGAGTGACTGTGAGTACAGAGTGAGTGCAAGAGTGACAGTGAGTGCTGAATGAGTGCGAGAGTGACAGTGAGTGCAGAGTGAGTGAGAGAGTGGCAGTGAGTGCAGAGTGGGTGCGAGAGTGACAGTGAGTGCAGAGTGAGTGTGAGAGTGACAGTGAGGGCAGAGTGAGTGCGAGAGTGAGTGCAGAGTGAGTGCAGAGTGAGTGCCAGAGTGACAGTGAGTGCAGAGTGAGTGCCAGAGTGACAGTGAGTGCAGCGTGAGTGCCAGAGTGACAGTGAGTGCAGAGCGACAGTGAGTGCAGAGTGAGTGCAAGAGCGACAGTGAGTGCAGAGTGAGTGTGAGTGCAGAGTGTGTGCATGCGCGACAGTGAGTGCAGAGTGAGTGCGAGAGCGACAGTGAGTGCAGAGTAAAGTGAGTGCGAGTGACAGTGAGTGCAGAGTGAGTGTGAGTGCAGAGTGAGTGCGAGAGTGACAGTAAGTGCAGAGTGAGTGCTAGAGTGACTGTGAGTGCTGAGTGAGTGCGAGAGTGACAGTGAGTGCAGAGTGAGTGCGAGAGTGACAGTGAGTGCAGAGTGAGTGCCAGAGTGACAGTGAGTGCAAAGTGAATTCCAGAGTGACAGTGAGTGCAGAGTGACAGTGAGTGCAGAGTGAGTGCAGAGTGACAGTGAGTGCAGAGTGAGTCCGAGAGTGACTGTGAGTGCAGAGTGAGTGCCAGAGTGAGTGCTAGAGTGACTGTGAGTGCAGAGTGAGTGCGAGAGTGACTGTGAGTGCAGAGTGAGTACGAGAGTGACAGTGAGTGCAGAGTGAGTGCAGAGTGAGTGCGAGAGTGACTATGAGTGCAGAGTGGGTGCGAGAGTGACAGTGAGTGCAGAGTGAGTGTGAGAGTGACTGTGAGTGCAGAGTGAGTGCAGAGTGAGTGCGAGAGTGACTGTGAGTGCAGAGTGAGTGCGAGAGTGACAGTGAGTGCAAGAGCGACTGTGAGTGCAGAGTGAGTGCGAGAGTGACTGAGTGCAGAGTGAGTGCGAGAGTGACATTGAGTGCAGAGTGAGTGCAGAGTGACCGTGAGTGCAGTGTGAGTGTAGAGTGAGTGCAGAGTGAGTGCGAGAGTGACTGTGAGTGCAGAGTGAGTGCGAGAGTGACTGAGAGTGCAGAGTGAGTGCTAGAGTGACAGTGAGTGCAGAGTGAGTGCAGAGTGAGTGTGAGAGTGACTGTGAGTGCAGAGTGAGTGCGAGAGTGACTGTGAGTGCAGAGTGAGTGCAGAGTGAGTGCGAGAGTGACTGTGAGTGCAGAGTGAGTGCGAGAGTGACAGTGAGTGCAGAGTGAGTGCAAGAGTGACAGTGAGTGTAGAGTGAGTGCAAGAGTGATAGTGAGTGCGAGAGTGACTGTGAGTGCAGAGTGAGTGTGAGAGTGACTGAGTGCAGAGTGAGTGACAGTGAGTGCAGAGTGAGTGCCAGAGTGACAGTGAGTGCAGAATCACAGTGAGTGCAGAGTGAGTGCAGAGTGACAGTGAGTGCAGAGTGACAGTGAGTGCAGAGTGACAGTGAGTGCAGAGTGAGTGCGAGAGTGACTGTGAGTGCAGAGTGAGTGCCAGAGTGACTGTGAGTGCAGAGAGAGTGCAGAGTGACTGTGAGTGCAGAGTGAGTGCCAGAGTGACTGTGAGTGCAGAGTGAGTGCAAGAGTGAGTGCGAGAGTGACTGTGAGTACAGAGTGAGTGCAAGAGTGACAGTGAGTGCTGAGTGAGTGCGAGAGTGACAGTGAGTGCAGAGTGAGTGAGAGAGTGGCAGTGAGTGCAGAGTGAGTGCGAGAGTGACAGTGAGTGCAGAGTGAGTGTGAGAGTGACAGTGAGGGCAGAGTGAGTGCAAGAGTGACAGTGAGTGCAGAGTGAGTGCAAAGTGAGTGCCAGAGTGACAGTGAGTGCAGAGTGAGTGCCAGAGTGACAGTGAGTGCAGAGTGAGTGCCAGAGTGACAGTGAGTGCAGATTGACAGTGAGTGCAGAGTTAGTGCAGAGTGAGTGCGTGAGTGACTGTGAGTGCAGAGTGAGTGCGAGAGTGACAGTGAGTGCAGAGTGAGTGCTAGAGTGACTGTGAGTGCAGAGTGAGTGTGAGAGTGACTGTGAGTGCAAAGTGAGTGCAGAGTGAGTGCGAGAGTGACTGTGAGTGCAGAGTGAGTGCGAGAGTGACTGTGAGTGCAGAGTGAGTGCGAGAGTGACTGTGAGTGCAGAGTGAGTGCGAGTGACAGTGTGTGCAGAGTGAGTGCGAGAGTGACTGTGAGTGCAGAGTGAGTGCGAGAGTGACTGTGAGTGCAGAGTGAGTGCGAGAGTGACAGTGAGTGCAGAGTGACCGTGAGTGCAGTGTGAGTGTAGAGTGAGTGCAGAGTGAGTGCGAGAGTGACAGTGAGTGCAGAGTGAGTGCGAGAGTGACAGTGAGTGCAGAGTGAGTGCAGAGTGAGTGTGAGAGTGACTGTGTGTGCAGAGTTAGTGCGAGAGTGACTGTGAGTGCAGAGTGAGTGCAGAGTGAGTGCGAGAGTGACTGTGAGTGCAGAGTGAGTGCGAGAGTGACAGTGAGTGCAGAGTGAGTGCGAGAGTGACAGTGAGTGTAGAGTGAGTGCAAGAGTGACAGTGAGTGCAGAGTGAGTGCGAGAGTGACTGTGAGTGCAGAGTGAGTGTGAGAGTGACTGAGTGCAGAGTGAGTGACAGTGAGTGCAGAGTGAGTGCCAGAGTGACAGTGAGTGCAGAATCACAGTGAGTGCAGAGTGAGTGCAGAGTGACAGTGAGTGCAGAGTGAGTGCAAGAGTGACTGTGAGTGCAGAGTGAGTGCCAGAGTGACTGTGAGTGCAGAGAGAGTGCAGAGTGACTGTGAGTGCAGAGTGAGTGCCAGAGTGACTGTGAGTGCAGAGTGAGTGCAAGAGTGAGTGCAAGAGTGACTGTGAGTACAGAGTGAGTGCAAGAGTGACAGTGAGTGCTGAGCGAGTGCGAGAGTGACAGTGAGTGCAGAGTGAGTGAGAGAGTGGCAGTGAGTGCAGAGTGAGTGCGAGAGTGACAGTGAGTGCAGAGTGAGAGTGACAGTGAGGGCAGAGTGAGTGCGAAAGTGACAGTGAGTGCAGAGGGAGTGCAGAGTGAGTGCCAGAGTGACAGTGAGTGCAGAGTGAGTGCCAGAGTGACAGTGAGTGCAGAGTGACAGTGAGTGCAGATTGACAGTGAGTGCAGAGTTAGTGCAGAGTGACAGTGAGTGCAGAGTGAGTGCAGAGTGAGTGCGAGAGTGACTGTGAGTGCAGAGTGAGTGCGAGAGTGACAGTGAGTGCAGAGTGAGTGCAAGAGTGACAGTGAGTGTAGAGTGAGTGCAAGAGTGACAGTGAGTGCGAGAGTGACTGTGAGTGCAGAGTGAGTGTGAGAGTGACTGAGTGCAGAGTGAGTGACAGTGAGTGCAGAGTGAGTGCCAGAGTGACAGTGAGTGCAGAATCACAGTGAGTGCAGAGTGAGTGCAGAGTGACAGTGAGTGCAGAGTGACAGTGAGTGCAGAGTGACAGTGAGTGCAGAGTGAGTGCGAGAGTGACTGTGAGTGCAGAGTGAGTGCCAGAGTGACTGTGAGTGCAGAGAGAGTGCAGAGTGACTGTGAGTGCAGAGTGAGTGCCAGAGTGACTGTGAGTGCAGAGTGAGTGTAAGAGTGAGTGCGAGAGTGACTGTGAGTACAGAGTGAGTGCAAGAGTGACAGTGAGTGCTGAGTGAGTGCGAGAGTGACAGTGAGTGCAGAGTGAGTGAGAGAGTGGCAGTGAGTGCAGAGTGAGTGCGAGAGTGACAGTGAGTGCAGAGTGAGTGTGAGAGTGACAGTGAGGGCAGAGTGAGTGCAAGAGTGACAGTGAGTGCAGAGTGAGTGCAAAGTGAGTGCCAGAGTGACAGTGAGTGCAGAGTGAGTGCCAGAGTGACAGTGAGTGCAGAGTGAGTGCCAGAGTGACATTGAGTGCAGATTGACAGTGAGTGCAGAGTTAGTGCAGAGTGAGTGCGTGAGTGACTGTGAGTGCAGAGTGAGTGCAAGAGTGACAGTGAGTGCAGAGTGAGTGCTAGAGTGACTGTGAGTGCAGAGTGAGTGTGAGAGTGACTGTGAGTGCAAAGTGAGTGCAGAGTGAGTGCGAGAGTGACTGTGAGTGCAGAGTGAGTGTGAGAGTGACTGTGAGTGCAGAGTGAGTGCGAGAGTGACTGTGAGTGCAGAGTGAGTGCGAGTGACAGTGTGTGCAGAGTGAGTGCGAGAGTGACTGTGAGTGCAGAGTGAGTGCGAGAGTGACTGTGAGTGCAGAGTGAGTGCGAGAGTGACAGTGAGTGCAGAGTGACCGTGAGTGCAGTGTGAGTGTAGAGTGAGTGCAGAGTGAGTGCGAGAGTGACAGTGAGTGCAGAGTGAGTGCGAGAGTGACAGTGAGTGCAGAGTGAGTGCAGAGTGAGTGTGAGAGTGACTGTGTGTGCAGAGTTAGTGCGAGAGTGACTGTGAGTGCAGAGTGAGTGCAGAGTGAGTGCGAGAGTGACTGTGAGTGCAGAGTGAGTGCGAGAGTGACAGTGAGTGCAGAGTGAGTGCGAGAGTGACAGTGAGTGTAGAGTGAGTGCAAGAGTGACAGTGAGTGCAGAGTGAGTGCGAGAGTGACTGTGAGTGCAGAGTGAGTGTGAGAGTGACTGAGTGCAGAGTGAGTGACAGTGAGTGCAGAGTGAGTGCCAGAGTGACAGTGAGTGCAGAATCACAGTGAGTGCAGAGTGAGTGCAGAGTGACAGTGAGTGCAGAGTGAGTGCAAGAGTGACTGTGAGTGCAGAGTGAGTGCCAGAGTGACTGTGAGTGCAGAGAGAGTGCAGAGTGACTGTGAGTGCAGAGTGAGTGCCAGAGTGACTGTGAGTGCAGAGTGAGTGCAAGAGTGAGTGCGAGAGTGACTGTGAGTACAGAGTGAGTGCAAGAGTGACAGTGAGTGCTGAGCGAGTGCGAGAGTGACAGTGAGTGCAGAGTGAGTGAGAGAGTGGCAGTGAGTGCAGAGTGAGTGCGAGAGTGACAGTGAGTGCAGAGTGAGAGTGACAGTGAGGGCAGAGTGAGTGCGAGAGTGACAGTGAGTGCAGAGGGAGTGCAGAGTGAGTGCCAGAGTGACAGTGAGTGCAGAGTGAGTGCCAGAGTGACAGTGAGTGCAGAGTGACAGTGAGTGCAGATTGACAGTGAGTGCAGAGTTAGTGCAGAGTGACAGTGAGTGCAGAGTGAGTGCAGAGTGAGTGCGAGAGTGACAGTGAGTGCAGAGTGAGTGAGAGAGTGACAGTGAGTGCAGAGTGAGTGCGAGAGTGACTGTGAGGTTAGAGTGAGTGTGAGAGTGACTGTGAGTGCAGAGTGAGTGCGAGAGTGACAGTGAGTGCAGAGTGAGTGCAAGAGTGACTGTGAGTGCAGAGTGAGTGCGAGAGTGACTGTGAGTGCAGAGTGAGTGCGAGAGTGACAGTGAGTGCACAGTGAGTGCGAGAGTGACAGTGAGTGCAGAGTGAGTGCAGAGTGAGTGTGAGAGTGACTGTGAGTGCAGAGTGAGTGCGAGAGTGACTGTGAGTGCAGAGTGAGTGCGAGAGTGACAGTGAGTGCAGAGTGAGTGCGAGAGTGACAGTGAGTGTAGAGTGAGTGCAAGAGTGACAGTGAGTGCAGTGTGAGTGCGAGAGTGACTGTGAGTGCAGAGTGAGTGTGAGAGTGACTGAGTGCAGAGTGAGTGACAGTGAGTGCAGAGTGAGTGCCAGAGTGACAGTGAGTGCAGAATCACAGTGAGTGCAGAGTGAGTGCAGAGTGACAGTGAGTGCAGAGTGAGTGCGAGAGTGACTGTGAGTGCAGAGTGAGTGCCAGAGTGACTGTGAGTGCAGAGAGAGTGCAGAGTGACTGTGAGTGCAGAGTGAGTGCCAGAGTGACTGTGAGTGCAGAGTGAGTGCGAGAGTGACTGTGAGTGCAGAGTGAGTGCAGAGTGAGTGCGAGAGTGACAGTGAGTGCAGAGTGAGTGCGAGAGTGACAGTGAGTGTAGAGTGAGTGCAAGAGTGACAGTGAGTGCAGAGTGAGTGCGAGAGTGACTGTGAGTGCAGAGTGAGTGTGAGAGTGACTGAGTGCAGAGTGAGTGACAGTGAGTGCAGAGTGAGTGCCAGAGTGACAGTGAGTGCAGAATCACAGTGAGTGCAGAGTGAGTGCAGAGTGACAGTGAGTGCAGAGTGAGTGCAAGAGTGACTGTGAGTGCAGAGTGAGTGCCAGAGTGACTGTGAGTGCAGAGAGAGTGCAGAGTGACTGTGAGTGCAGAGTGAGTGCCAGAGTGACTGTGAGTGCAGAGTGAGTGCAAGAGTGAGTGCGAGAGTGACTGTGAGTACAGAGTGAGTGCAAGAGTCACAGTGAGTGCTGAGCGAGTGCGAGAGTGACAGTAAGTGCAGAGTGAGTGAGAGAGTGGCAGTGAGTGCAGAGTGAGTGCGAGAGTGACAGTGAGTGCAGAGTGAGAGTGACAGTGAGGGCAGAGTGAGTGCGAGAGTGACAGTGAGTGCAGAGGGAGTGCAGAGTGAGTGCCAGAGTGACAGTGAGTGCAGAGTGAGTGCCAGAGTGACAGTGAGTGCAGAGTGACAGTGAGTGCAGATTGACAGTGAGTGCAGAGTTAGTGCAGAGTGACAGTGAGTGCAGAGTGAGTGCAGAGTGAGTGCGAGAGTGACAGTGAGTGCAGAGTGAGTGAGAGAGTGACAGTGAGTGCAGAGTGAGTGCGAGAGTGACTGTGAGGTTAGAGTGAGTGTGAGAGTGACTGTGAGTGCAGAGTGAGTGCAGAGTGAGTGCGAGAGTGACTGTGAGTGCAGAGTGAGTGCGAGAGTGACAGTGAGTGCAGAGTGAGTGCAAGAGTGACTGTGAGTGCAGAGTGAGTGCGAGAGTGACTGTGAGTGCAGAGTGAGTGCGAGAGTGACAGTGAGTGCAGAGTGAGTGCGAGAGTGACAGTGAGTGCAGAGTGAGTGCAGAGTGAGTGCGAGAGTGACTGTGAGTGCAGAGTGAGTGTGAGAGTGACTGAGTGCAGAGTGAGTGACAGTGAGTGCAGAGTGAGTGCCAGAGTGACAGTGAGTGCAGAATCACAGTGAGTGCAGAGTGAGTGCAGAGTGACAGTGAGTGCAGAGTGAGTGCGAGAGTGACTGTGAGTGCAGAGTGAGTGCCAGAGTGACTGTGAGTGCAGAGAGAGTGCAGAGTGACTGTGAGTGCAGAGTGAGTGCCAGAGTGACTGTGAGTGCAGAGTGAGTGCAAGTGAGTGCAAGAGTGACTGTGAGTACAGAGTGAGTGCAAGAGTGACAGTGAGTGCTGAATGAGTGCGAGAGTGACAGTGAGTGCAGAGTGAGTGAGAGAGTGGCAGTGAGTGCAGAGTGGGTGCGAGAGTGACAGTGAGTGCAGAGTGAGTGTGAGAGTGACAGTGAGGGCAGAGTGAGTGCGAGAGTGAGTGCAGAGTAAGTGCAGAGTGAGTGCCAGAGTGACAGTGAGTGCAGAGTGAGTGCCAGAGTGACAGTGAGTGCAGCGTGAGTGCCAGAGTGACAGTGAGTGCAGAGCGACAGTGAGTGCAGAGTGAGTGCAAGAGCGACAGTGAGTGCAGAGTGAGTGTGAGTGCAGAGTGTGTGCATGCGCGACAGTGAGTGCAGAGTGAGTGCGAGAGCGACAGTGAGTGCAGAGTAAAGTGAGTGCGAGTGACAGTGAGTGCAGAGTGAGTGTGAGTGCAGAGTGAGTGCGAGAGTGACAGTAAGTGCAGAGTGAGTGCTAGAGTGACTGTGAGTGCTGAGTGAGTGCGAGAGTGACAGTGAGTGCAGAGTGAGTGCGAGAGTGACAGTGAGTGCAGAGTGAGTGCCAGAGTGACAGTGAGTGCAAAGTGAATTCCAGAGTGACAGTGAGTGCAGAGTGACAGTGAGTGCAGAGTGAGTGCAGAGTGACAGTGAGTGCAGAGTGAGTCCGAGAGTGACTGTGAGTGCAGAGTGAGTGCCAGAGTGAGTGCTAGAGTGACTGTGAGTGCAGAGTGAGTGCGAGAGTGACTGTGAGTGCAGAGTGAGTACGAGAGTGACAGTGAGTGCAGAGTGAGTGCAGAGTGAGTGCGAGAGTGACTATGAGTGCAGAGTGGGTGCGAGAGTGACAGTGAGTGCAGAGTGAGTGTGAGAGTGACTGTGAGTGCAGAGTGAGTGCAGAGTGAGTGCGAGAGTGACTGTGAGTGCAGAGTGAGTGCGAGAGTGACAGTGAGTGCAAGAGCGACTGTGAGTGCAGAGTGAGTGCGAGAGTGACTGAGTGCAGAGTGAGTGCGAGAGTGACATTGAGTGCAGAGTGAGTGCAGAGTGACCGTGAGTGCAGTGTGAGTGTAGAGTGAGTGCAGAGTGAGTGCGAGAGTGACTGTGAGTGCAGAGTGAGTGCGAGAGTGACTGAGAGTGCAGAGTGAGTGCTAGAGTGACAGTGAGTGCAGAGTGAGTGCAGAGTGAGTGTGAGAGTGACTGTGAGTGCAGAGTGAGTGCGAGAGTGACTGTGAGTGCAGAGTGAGTGCAGAGTGAGTGCGAGAGTGACTGTGAGTGCAGAGTGAGTGCGAGAGTGACAGTGAGTGCAGAGTGAGTGCAAGAGTGACAGTGAGTGTAGAGTGAGTGCAAGAGTGATAGTGAGTGCGAGAGTGACTGTGAGTGCAGAGTGAGTGTGAGAGTGACTGAGTGCAGAGTGAGTGACAGTGAGTGCAGAGTGAGTGCCAGAGTGACAGTGAGTGCAGAATCACAGTGAGTGCAGAGTGAGTGCAGAGTGACAGTGAGTGCAGAGTGACAGTGAGTGCAGAGTGACAGTGAGTGCAGAGTGAGTGCGAGAGTGACTGTGAGTGCAGAGTGAGTGCCAGAGTGACTGTGAGTGCAGAGAGAGTGCAGAGTGACTGTGAGTGCAGAGTGAGTGCCAGAGTGACTGTGAGTGCAGAGTGAGTGCAAGAGTGAGTGCGAGAGTGACTGTGAGTACAGAGTGAGTGCAAGAGTGACAGTGAGTGCTGAGTGAGTGCGAGAGTGACAGTGAGTGCAGAGTGAGTGAGAGAGTGGCAGTGAGTGCAGAGTGAGTGCGAGAGTGACAGTGAGTGCAGAGTGAGTGTGAGAGTGACAGTGAGGGCAGAGTGAGTGCAAGAGTGACAGTGAGTGCAGAGTGAGTGCAAAGTGAGTGCCAGAGTGACAGTGAGTGCAGAGTGAGTGCCAGAGTGACAGTGAGTGCAGAGTGAGTGCCAGAGTGACAGTGAGTGCAGATTGACAGTGAGTGCAGAGTTAGTGCAGAGTGAGTGCGTGAGTGACTGTGAGTGCAGAGTGAGTGCGAGAGTGACAGTGAGTGCAGAGTGAGTGCTAGAGTGACTGTGAGTGCAGAGTGAGTGTGAGAGTGACTGTGAGTGCAAAGTGAGTGCAGAGTGAGTGCGAGAGTGACTGTGAGTGCAGAGTGAGTGCGAGAGTGACTGTGAGTGCAGAGTGAGTGCGAGAGTGACTGTGAGTGCAGAGTGAGTGCGAGTGACAGTGTGTGCAGAGTGAGTGCGAGAGTGACTGTGAGTGCAGAGTGAGTGCGAGAGTGACTGTGAGTGCAGAGTGAGTGCGAGAGTGACAGTGAGTGCAGAGTGACCGTGAGTGCAGTGTGAGTGTAGAGTGAGTGCAGAGTGAGTGCGAGAGTGACAGTGAGTGCAGAGTGAGTGCGAGAGTGACAGTGAGTGCAGAGTGAGTGCAGAGTGAGTGTGAGAGTGACTGTGTGTGCAGAGTTAGTGCGAGAGTGACTGTGAGTGCAGAGTGAGTGCAGAGTGAGTGCGAGAGTGACTGTGAGTGCAGAGTGAGTGCGAGAGTGACAGTGAGTGCAGAGTGAGTGCGAGAGTGACAGTGAGTGTAGAGTGAGTGCAAGAGTGACAGTGAGTGCAGAGTGAGTGCGAGAGTGACTGTGAGTGCAGAGTGAGTGTGAGAGTGACTGAGTGCAGAGTGAGTGACAGTGAGTGCAGAGTGAGTGCCAGAGTGATAGTGAGTGCAGAATCACAGTGAGTGCAGAGTGAGTGCAGAGTGACAGTGAGTGCAGAGTGAGTGCAAGAGTGACTGTGAGTGCAGAGTGAGTGCCAGAGTGACTGTGAGTGCAGAGAGAGTGCAGAGTGACTGTGAGTGCAGAGTGAGTGCCAGAGTGACTGTGAGTGCAGAGTGAGTGCAAGAGTGAGTGCAAGAGTGACTGTGAGTACAGAGTGAGTGCAAGAGTGACAGTGAGTGCTGAGCGAGTGCGAGAGTGACAGTGAGTGCAGAGTGAGTGAGAGAGTGGCAGTGAGTGCAGAGTGAGTGCGAGAGTGACAGTGAGTGCAGAGTGAGAGTGACAGTGAGGGCAGAGTGAGTGCGAGAGTGACAGTGAGTGCAGAGGGAGTGCAGAGTGAGTGCCAGAGTGACAGTGAGTGCAGAGTGAGTGCCAGAGTGACAGTGAGTGCAGAGTGACAGTGAGTGCAGATTGACAGTGAGTGCAGAGTTAGTGCAGAGTGACAGTGAGTGCAGAGTGAGTGCAGAGTGAGTGCGAGAGTGACTGTGAGTGCAGAGTGAGTGCGAGAGTGACAGTGAGTGCAGAGTGAGTGCAAGAGTGACAGTGAGTGTAGAGTGAGTGCAAGAGTGACAGTGAGTGCGAGAGTGACTGTGAGTGCAGAGTGAGTGTGAGAGTGACTGAGTGCAGAGTGAGTGACAGTGAGTGCAGAGTGAGTGCCAGAGTGACAGTGAGTGCAGAATCACAGTGAGTGCAGAGTGAGTGCAGAGTGACAGTGAGTGCAGAGTGACAGTGAGTGCAGAGTGACAGTGAGTGCAGAGTGAGTGCGAGAGTGACTGTGAGTGCAGAGTGAGTGCCAGAGTGACTGTGAGTGCAGAGAGAGTGCAGAGTGACTGTGAGTGCAGAGTGAGTGCCAGAGTGACTGTGAGTGCAGAGTGAGTGCAAGAGTGAGTGCGAGAGTGACTGTGAGTACAGAGTGAGTGCAAGAGTGACAGTGAGTGCTGAGTGAGTGCGAGAGTGACAGTGAGTGCAGAGTGAGTGAGAGAGTGGCAGTGAGTGCAGAGTGAGTGCGAGAGTGACAGTGAGTGCAGAGTGAGTGTGAGAGTGACAGTGAGGGCAGAGTGAGTGCAAGAGTGACAGTGAGTGCAGAGTGAGTGCAAAGTGAGTGCCAGAGTGACAGTGAGTGCAGAGTGAGTGCCAGAGTGACAGTGAGTGCAGAGTGAGTGCCAGAGTGACATTGAGTGCAGATTGACAGTGAGTGCAGAGTTAGTGCAGAGTGAGTGCGTGAGTGACTGTGAGTGCAGAGTGAGTGCGAGAGTGACAGTGAGTGCAGAGTGAGTGCTAGAGTGACTGTGAGTGCAGAGTGAGTGTGAGAGTGACTGTGAGTGCAAAGTGAGTGCAGAGTGAGTGCGAGAGTGACTGTGAGTGCAGAGTGAGTGCGAGAGTGACTGAGTGCAGAGTGAGTGCGAGAGTGACTGTGAGTGCAGAGTGAGTGCGAGTGACAGTGTGTGCAGAGTGAGTGCGAGAGTGACTGTGAGTGCAGAGTGAGTGCGAGAGTGACTGTGAGTGCAGAGTGAGTGCGAGAGTGACAGTGAGTGCAGAGTGACCGTGAGTGCAGTGTGAGTGTAGAGTGAGTGCAGAGTGAGTGCGAGAGTGACAGTGAGTGCAGAGTGAGTGCGAGAGTGACAGTGAGTGCAGAGTGAGTGCAGAGTGAGTGTGAGAGTGACTGTGTGTGCAGAGTTAGTGCGAGAGTGACTGTGAGTGCAGAGTGAGTGCAGAGTGAGTGCGAGAGTGACTGTGAGTGCAGAGTGAGTGCGAGAGTGACAGTGAGTGCAGAGTGAGTGCGAGAGTGACAGTGAGTGTAGAGTGAGTGCAAGAGTGACAGTGAGTGCAGAGTGAGTGCGAGAGTGACTGTGAGTGCAGAGTGAGTGTGAGAGTGACTGAGTGCAGAGTGAGTGACAGTGAGTGCAGAGTGAGTGCCAGAGTGACAGTGAGTGCAGAATCACAGTGAGTGCAGAGTGAGTGCAGAGTGACAGTGAGTGCAGAGTGAGTGCAAGAGTGACTGTGAGTGCAGAGTGAGTGCCAGAGTGACTGTGAGTGCAGAGAGAGTGCAGAGTGACTGTGAGTGCAGAGTGAGTGCCAGAGTGACTGTGAGTGCAGAGTGAGTGCAAGAGTGAGTGCAAGAGTGACTGTGAGTACAGAGTGAGTGCAAGAGTGACAGTGAGTGCTGAGCGAGTGCGAGAGTGACAGTGAGTGCAGAGTGAGTGAGAGAGTGGCAGTGAGTGCAGAGTGAGTGCGAGAGTGACAGTGAGTGCAGAGTGAGAGTGACAGTGAGGGCAGAGTGAGTGCGAGAGTGACAGTGAGTGCAGAGGGAGTGCAGAGTGAGTGCCAGAGTGACAGTGAGTGCAGAGTGAGTGCCAGAGTGACAGTGAGTGCAGAGTGACAGTGAGTGCAGATTGACAGTGAGTGCAGAGTTAGTGCAGAGTGACAGTGAGTGCAGAGTGAGTGCAGAGTGAGTGCGAGAGTGACAGTGAGTGCAGAGTGAGTGAGAGAGTGACAGTGAGTGCAGAGTGAGTGCGAGAGTGACTGTGAGGTTAGAGTGAGTGTGAGAGTGACTGTGAGTGCAGAGTGAGTGCGAGAGTGACAGTGAGTGCAAGAGTGACTGTGAGTGCAGAGTGAGTGCGAGAGTGACTGTGAGTGCAGAGTGAGTGCGAGAGTGACAGTGAGTGCAGAGTGAGTGCGAGAGTGACAGTGAGTGCAGAGTGAGTGCAGAGTGAGTGTGAGAGTGACTGTGAGTGCAGAGTGAGTGCGAGAGTGACTGTGAGTGCAGAGTGAGTGCGAGAGTGACAGTGAGTGCAGAGTGAGTGCGAGAGTGACAGTGAGTGTAGAGTGAGTGCAAGAGTGACAGTGAGTGCAGTGTGAGTGCGAGAGTGACTGTGAGTGCAGAGTGAGTGTGAGAGTGACTGAGTGCAGAGTGAGTGACAGTGAGTGCAGAGTGAGTGCCAGAGTGACAGTGAGTGCAGAATCACAGTGAGTGCAGAGTGAGTGCAGAGTGACAGTGAGTGCAGAGTGAGTGCGAGAGTGACTGTGAGTGCAGAGTGAGTGCCAGAGTGACTGTGAGTGCAGAGAGAGTGCAGAGTGACTGTGAGTGCAGAGTGAGTGCCAGAGTGACTGTGAGTGCAGAGTGAGTGCAAGAGTGAGTGCGAGAGTGACTGTGAGTACAGAGTGAGTGCAAGAGTGATAGTGAGTGCTGAATGAGTGCGAGAGTGACAGTGAGTGCAGAGTGAGTGAGAGAGTGGCAGTGAGTGCAGAGTGGGTGCGAGAGTGACAGTGAGTGCAGAGTGAGTGTGAGAGTGACAGTGAGGGCAGAGTGAGTGCGAGAGTGAGTGCAGAGTGAGTGCAGAGTGAGTGCCAGAGTGACAGTGAGTGCAGAGTGAGTGCCAGAGTGACAGTGAGTGCAGAGTGAGTGCCAGAGTGACAGTGAGTGCAGAGCGACAGTGAGTGCAGAGTGAGTGCAGAGTGACAGTGAGTGCGAGAGTGACTGTGAGTGCATAGGTAGTGCAGAGTGAGTGCGAGAGTGACTGTGAGTGCAGAGTGAGGGCGAGAGTGACAGTGAGTGCAGAGTGAGTGCAAGAGTGACTGTGAGTGCAGAGTGAGTGTGAGAGTGACTGTGAGTGCAGAGTGAATGCGAGAGTGACAGTGAGTGCAGAGTGAGTGCAGAGTGACAGTCAGTGCAGAATGAGTGCAGAGTGAGTGCGAGAGTGAGTGTGAGTGCGAGAGTGACTGAGTGCAGAGTGAGTGCAGAGTGAGTGCGAGAGTGACTGTGAGTGCAGAGTGAGAGCGAGAGTGACTGTGAGTGCAGAGTGACTGCGAGAGTGACTGCGAGAGTGACAGTGAGTGCAGAGTGAGTGCTAGAGTGACTGTGAGTGCAGAGTGAGTGCGAGAGTGACTGTGAGTGCAGAGTGAGTGCAGAGTGAGTGCGAGAGTGACTGTGAGTGCAGAGTGAGTGCGAGAGTGACAGTGAGTGCAGAGTGAGTGCGAGAGTGACAGTGAGTGCAGAGTGAATGCGAGAGTGACAGTGAGTGCAGAGTGAGTGCAAGAGTGACAGTGAGTGCAGAGTGAGTGTGAGAGTGACAGTGAGTGTAGAGTGAGTGCGAGAGTGACTGTGAGTGCAGAGTGAGTGCAGAGTGAGTGTGAGAGTGACAGTGAGTGCAGAGTGTGTGCGAGAGTGACAGTGAGTGCAGAGTGAGTGCGAGAGTGACTGTGAGTGCAGAGTGAGTGCAGAGTGAGTGCAGTGAGTGCGAGAGTAACTGTGAGTGCAGAGTGAGTGCGAGAGTGACAGTGAGTGCAGATTGGGTGCGAGAGTGACAGTGAGTGCAGAGTGGGTGCGAGAGTGACAGTGAGTGCAGAGTGAGTGCAAGAGTGACAGTAAGTGCAGAGTGAGTGCGAGAGTGACAGTGAGTGCAGAGTGAGTGCGAGAGTGACTGTGAGTGCAGAGTGAGTGTGAGAGTGACAGTGAGTGCAGAGTGAGTGCAAGAGTAACTGTGAGTGCAGAGTGAGTGCAGAGTGAGTGTAAGAGTGACTGAGTGCAGAGTGAGTGACAGTGAGTGCAGAGTGAGTGCAAGAGTGACAGTGAGTGCTGAGTCACAGTGAGTGCAGAGTGAGTGCGAGGGTGACTGTGAGTGCAGAGTGAGTGCCAGAGTGACTGTGAGTGCAGAGTGACTGTGAGTGCAGAGTGAGTGCCAGAGTGACTGTGAGTGCAGAATGAGTGCAGAGTGAGAGTGAGTGCAGAGTGAACAGGGTATGCTTGTGCACTTACACGGTGCACTGACACACAGGAGCTAAAACAAAGAACAGCTGAACACATGTCTTGGGAGCTTCATGGAGGCAGCCGGCCCTCTGTGAGGGGAGCAGCAAGGAGGGGACACCCCAACCAATCAAGCGCAACTACTCACAACCTACTGTACGATTACAACACAGGCCAAAGAGCAGAGCTAGGTCTTTTCGCATTACGTAGGGTGAGCAGTATGTGAGCGTGCAGGCTGAGCAGTGTGCGAGCGTGCAGGCTGAGCAGTGTGTGAGCATGCAGGGTGAACAGTGTGTGAGTATGCAGGGTGAGCAGTGTGTGAGCGTGCAGGGTTAACAGTGTGTGAGTGTGTAGGGTGAGCATTGTGAGTGTGTAGGGTGAGCATTGTGAGTGTGTAGGGTGAGCAGTGTGTGAGTGTGTAGTGTGTGAGTGTGTAGGGTGAACAGTGTGTGAGTGTGCAGGGTGAACATTGGGTGAGTGTGTAGGGTGAACAGTGTGTGAGTGTGCAGGGTATGAAAACTCGAACTAAGTCCACCACACACACACACATAAGACCACACACATAAGACCACACACATAAGACCCCACACATAAGACCCCACACATAAGACCCCACACACTCACCACCACACACTCACCACCACACACTCAGTGCAAACTTACACACACTCACCACCACACAATCACCACGCAAGCACACACACACACACAACCACACCGTCAGTGCAAACTTTCACCAGACACAGACACCATAAGTCGTCTGTGCAGGCTTCCACCAGGCACACTCCACCAGACGTCAGTGCACGCTTTCACCAGGCACACACACCACCAGCCGTCAGTGCACGCTTTCACCAGGCACACACACCAGCAGGCGTCAGTGCACACTGTCACCAGGCACACACACCACCAGCCATCAGTACACGCTTTTACCAGGTACACACACCACCAGCCGTCAGTGCACGCTTCCACCAGGCACACACACCTCCAGCCGGCAGTGCACGCTTCCACCAGGGACACACACCACCAGCGATCAGTGCACACATCAATTGTTAACGCATCCACAATTAACTATTGTAGCAATCGCAGTATGGTGCACTTTACTTTTAAACATATTCATCTAAAGCGCAGCATGCCACTATTGCTACAATTCCAATCCAACCCACATAATTCCACTACACACCACATGCATACACTCCATAACACATTGCTAAAAGACATTACCATTTACAATGCCATTAGCTCAAACTCAAATAAATCCGAGACCTATTGGATTTCCAATGCTTGTTTCCATCGCCGCCAAACTAATTCCAGAACTCATACTATGCTTGTGTTAATCTCACCTCTGTTTCTTATCCTACAGTTACCAGTTGATTACTGCCATTTTACTTTTTCTCACAGTTTTAACTTTAACTAAAAGTTCCACTGTCTTGTTCTGCGTGAAGCACGCTAATGTATTTTCAGTGTAGCAGCACTGTAAAACAAGCATTTGCAAAGCCAGTAGGTCTGGCTGTAACGCATCAACAAATGTAAACACCACTCACAAATGCTATTTGCATGCATTCATTGAACAAATGTTTTTTAGCACATTAAAGCTTTTCCTGCTGACTTTGTCAGTTCTAGGAAAAGTAGCAAAAATATTGCTTTCTGTGTAGAATGCGTATAGGAGAAAAAGAATTGAATGTGCCATATGGCATAGTTGAGTTTATTTTTCAGGTTTGAATAATCCCTTGTGCACTGTACTGGAAGCACATCTTGGAAGGTGGACAGATACATCTTCAGCTGATAGCATAAGGTCAACAAGAAATACTCCTCTGCGTAGAACCACGGCAAAGCCCACTGTAAGAAAGTACCTCTTTTTGTATGATCACCTCCCAAATTTTCGGACTAATGCTGCTGTTTTGTTTTAACTCTGAAATGCACTGGGCCCTGCAGACCAGGCCCAAGTGGAGGTGCTTGACCCCTCTAAGTGTATGTGTAATTGGCTAATCCCTGACTGGCATATTTAACTGATCTATACGTCCCAAGTATATGGTCCAAATTGTACCCCGGGGTAGTTTGTTAAATGTCACTAGTGGACTGCAGCACTCATTGTGCCGCCACTACTACAGCGACAAAGTGAAAACATTGCTCTAGGTCTGCCACTGCAGCTTAGTCAGACAACTTTTAGAACTGCCAACCCGAAATGGCAAAACAAGCTCTTTTGCAAGGTCAAAATCTTCCTTTAATATTAAAGTCACCCTTAGAGAAGACATAGAAGCCCAAAAGCCACAGCGCTAAATAATAAAGGGAAGGACATGTTCCTTTCACTGTTTACATGTCCTGACAATGAGAACTCAAAATTTTAATTTTCACAGTATCAAGGCCAGTGGCTCCATTGGCTAAATATGGAATTTCAATAGCCCACGTGTTAAGTGAAAACTTCCATTTTGGACCACCAAACCTGGTACTTCAAAGTAGCAAATTATTTGTTACATTAAACCCAATTTTGTGCTGAAGTGAGATTTGAGGTAACTTTTTATACAAAGGTGACTTTAGGAAGTCACCACTATATAGCCCAAAGCTTCTAGTGGCCACTTATGATTAACTGTAGCAGCTGTCATCCGAGACAGCCTGCAGCCCTCCTGCTAAGAGGCGTGAAGCGCTCCCAGGAAGGGGAATAAAGGGTCTGCTGGCGGGAGGAGGTGTGACTTACCCCTGCCAGGATAGCTCAAGGCCATAGTCACAGATAGCTCAGCTTCAATGGTCTACCACCTGTGAGAGGCAAATGTGAGTCATACCTTATCCTGCTCGTTCCTTTGTGTAGGTAGACAGATTGTATCTCCTCCAGAGCAGGAAAGCCTGTTGCAGAACTGGTTTTCCTGGGAGGGGTGGCTGGTTATAATGGACACACCTCAGGGGCATGCCCATGGCCCTATCCCAAGGAAGAAGTGTTCCAGAATCTTGGATTTGGGCAGAAAGATGTACTATGGGATTGCTTAGTTCCAACCTCCAGGGAAAGATGTAAAGCTGGGTAGGATTGCCCTGTGGAGATTGTAGTTCCATTAGGCAGTGAGCTCTTCCCACTCAGAAACTCTAGATTGGCATAAAAATGGCACCCCTGGCTTCCAGCCTCAGAACACTGCTAATATAAGAAAAAACAGAAGAAGGACTGCGCCTGCTGAACCTGTGGACCCCAGAAAGAAAGGCTGCACCAAGGAAGACTGCACATGCTACACCTATTGGACCAAGACAGGAATTCAGAAAGAGAAGGGCTGCTCCTGCTATTGAACCCATAGAGAGAGATCCCAAGGGCTAGACCTGCTCCCACTTGTGCCAAGGACTAGTAAGTGGGCTCCAAAGGCTAGTTGGCTGGCCTCCTGTTTAGCCTCAGGGACGCAAAAGCTAAAGAAGTTCTGCACCTGCAAAGTGTGCGGCTGACCAATTTGCCTTGGACTTGGCCTGGACTCAGCTGGTGTAGCCGAGAGATCGACTCCTAGCTCGCAAGAGGTCCCTCTCAGGCCCTGGACTTTTGACAAGGCCTAGAGTGTACTCTTTCTCACCACAGGACTGCAACTTGTGAGCCAAAGCCAAAGGTAACGGCTTTTGAATAGAGTCCGAGGCTCATAGACTAACACAACTTGCCGGTTTGTGGGTAGCAAGCCTTCAATGCCATTGAGAACCAAAGCTTTCAACGGACCCCTGGATTTCACCAATCCATTGACATTGCCACCAAAGCCGGGCTCCTGCTGCAGAGGACCCCACCAACCTCACTGTTGACAAGAAAACTAATCAGAATTTTTTACACTAGAAGCTAAAATCTTGACCTGGACCAATCCAGCACACGCATCTGACCCAGACTTCCATTGCAGTTGGCCTGAAACTCTGACTTTGCCCCAGACTCTTACGGTCAAGGTTCATGAACTACTGATAAGGATAAAAAGCATGATTTTCAAATTCTTCCAAACTTTTTAGAGTGAAAAGCAGTGATTTATGAAAATTGGACAAAAATCATAACTACGGTTCCCTCCAACAGATTTTTGCAGTTTTGGTGTATAGTATTTTTTTTAAATGTTTATTTATTTGTCATGTTGCCAGTTCCAAACGAACACATACAACGATGCAGCCTTATTACAGTACATCATACCAACTATTGATGCATTTAGACATCTTCTCATACAGCAGTGAATACATTTACAAATGGTTCCACATTGCAAAGCCAATTTAAATAGATCCCACTAATCAATATAGTAGGTTTCCTGACTTACAAACATCTGGATTCGAGATTAAGTAGACTGTAACCAGTGTCCGTATATTTCTCCTTCTAGAAGAAGCAGGAAGCTCCTCTGTATACATATCCAGTTGATCTCTGCAATTCACTAAGGGGTTTTTTATGATGTCGGACGGAGACACCGACTCGGTCATGGGACCGACGAGGCCCGGTCAGCCGTCCCAACCACCTCATTAGGATGCGACCAAACACTGTTTGGTCGCATTCCAATATTTCATAATGGGAGAATGCATTCGTCCATAAACCTGCGGTAAAGCATGCTCCTATAGTGAAATGGGAGGTGTGGTTCATCCCTGCACCCCTTGGCAGGCACCTCAAGGTGCCTGCCACAAGGTGCATGGATCAACAGGGGGGCACCATAGAGGGCCCTGCTGGGGCCCCCACACACGCTTTCCAACATGGTTTCCAAGTCAGACAGACCGCCCTTGAGATTACTTGCCGGCATTCGACTGGCAGACCGGCTCTCTGAACCCATTGAAAGCCAGCCGGAATGACCGGCAGGTTTACTTTCCGACCACCTCCAACATAACAAGGCGGTCGGAAAGTAAAACAACCGGCCCATTATGATGCGGCCACAAAGGCTCTGACCTGTGGGCCGTACTGTAATTGGCCTCTAAGTCTCGTAGCCATTGTTCCAACTTAGGTACATAACCCCCCCCCCCCAGTCCATGGCTATACATGGGTTGGCAGTAGTGTGTCGTCACCAGTTTACAATTGCATTGTTGCAAGGATTTCACCAGTCCCAGCAGGCAGACCAGTGGTGTACATTTCTCTCTTTCCATTACCTTGTCTGAGATTACCCTGCCACCCGCTCCCAACATTGATATATTAACGCACGTCAAAGCGAGATGCATATATCTGCCTCTATTTCCCCGCTTCTATCTGCTGTAAAATGTAAAGTGTATGATCCTTAAATTATAGTTGGCTGTAAGCCAACCCATAGGTGCACAACAGGCCTTCCAATCCTCCTGTAAGAGTGGTGTCAAGCACTGCATTTCACCATTGCATTGGTGCAGACAAGTTATTCGGCCCATCTTTCTGTGAAGCATTATACAAACGTGTTATGAGCTGCCTATTGGAACTGCTTGTTAACAACGTCTGCAATGCCTCCAACACCGCAGACTGTTCTGGGAAGCTTGGGTATAATGTTTTAACTGCTGTCTACAATCTCACGTATACAAGTGCCATCAGGGGAGTGGGGGGCTGTGTTGACTCAAATGCCCCTAGTGTTAGAAACTGCCCCTCCTTATACAGATCTCCCAGGGTTGTTAGCCCTGCCTTAGTTAAAATGATTAGCGTGCTTAATTCCTGTGTAACGGAGATTGCTGGGTGGCATTTTAAGGGTAGCGCGGGTGCGTACATTGGGGCCTGATTTGCTCGCACACTCAATTCATACCAGGCCTATGATGTACTACGTATGGTGTTTATTTTCACTTGTGGGATCTCCACACCACCATTTGGGAGGATGGCCATTAGGGGGATTGGATAGGCGTCATCGCTCTCTATCACTATGTATGAAGGTACTGATTTGCGATTCTGAAATAGCGATTTTTAAGAAATCGCTATTTCAGAATCGCAAATTGGTATGTATGTACAAATTCGCTTTTTTTTAGCAAATTCTTAGTATTCCTTAATTGCGATTAGCAAATTGCGAATCGCAATTAAGGAATACTTTCCCATTCATTTCTATGGGCCAGGAGGCCCATAGGAATGAATGGGAAGGTATTCTCAATTTTGCGATTCGCAATTTGAAAATCGCAAATTGAGAATAATTTCAAGGGTGCAGGGGTGTCCGAAGGACACCCTGTTGCACCCCTGAAATATGCATGGGTGCACATGTGGCGCACATACATGCCCTAAGGCATCATCTTGGTCGACCGTGTCAGGCAGGCTGGGATAGGGGGTACTGCCCTTGACTGGGTTCACTCATTCCTCACCAGCCGCCAACAAGCGGTCCGGCTATCTCAGTTCTCCGCGGACAGGGTTGGGCTGACCTGCGGCGTGCCTCAGGGATCCTCCCTGTCCCCACTTCTCTTCAACCTATACCTCACCCCTCTGATCAGTTCTCTCCGAGACAAAAATGTCTCCGCATTTAATTACGCGGATGACATTCAGTTGGTCTTTAACATCGACTCTTCGGACCAGTCAGTCTCCAACTTTCAAGCTACCCTCTGTCATATCAGCAACTGGATGGGGGCAAACCACTTGAAACTCAAACCCGACAAGACCAAATTGGTTCTTGTCGGAGGCCTTTCCAATCCCTGGAAATCCAACTTCTGGCCCTCTAGCCTGGGCCTTCCTCCCCGCCCTTCTGATTCGACAAAAAGTCTGGGGGTTATCATCAGTAAAGATCTTTTGATGAAACCCCAGATAAATGCCACTGTTTCTTCGTGCTTCTTCCAACTCGCCCGGGCCTATTGGCTCGTTCTTTGATGATCTGCAGGCTGCACTTTCCATACCTTGTATGCGATCAGCGCACTGTATTTTGTTAGGGGATTTAAATCTACATATGGATAAGATAGCAGACCCTGACGCGTCTAAACTGCGGGATATTATTGCATTGCTTGGGCTTGTTCCCTTTATCGACAGACCCACCCATAATAAAGGCCACACACTCGACTTAATTTTTTCTTCAAGGCACATTGCCGTGTCCCCGCCTCTCCCAGTCTTATGGTCGGATCATTTTATAATAAATTTTGGAATCCCTTATGGGACCAGGATCGGCCAGAGAGTTCAGAAGGGCGCGGTCCGACAATCAAGATCTTTTCACCTAGTTACGTCGGAAATGTTGTCGGATGTCCTCTGTCGGTATCCCTGTATACTCACAGGAGATCTAGATTCTGACCTTGATCTGGTTCAGAAGTGGCTGAAAACAAGACTTGAGGAGTTAGCACCAGCTAAGCCAGCCAAATCAGTCCTCAGCCATGTGTCCGCCCCTTGGTTCACTCCTTCACTACGGAAAATGCGACAAGAATGTAAAAAGGTTGAAAGATTGTGGCGGCGCAATTATGAGTTGGAGGAGAAAATAAAATATCGTGACGCTATTAAACTTTACCATAAACATATTTCTGAAGGCAAAAAGGAATATCTTGAGCGTAGAATAGATGAAGCGGATAACATGAGTAGGGAACTTTTTAGAATAGTAAAGGAGTTTGTTTCTCCAGCGGCTTGTTCTCCCACTCACTCTCATACAGAAGAGTGGATTAGGCAGCTTGCTGACTTTTTTGTACTCAAAATTAAGACTATTCAGGAGTCCTTCCCAATGGTGGATGCTGATGCGCGGGCATTTAAACTGAGTTCTGTACCGTTATCAGGGGAAGAGACAGGGCCCATACTATCGGTCTTTCTACCGATGTCCTGTGCCACATCTCACGATTTGCTGTCCCGGCTTCAGTCTGGCTCACCTCTGGACTCATGTCCAGCAAAATGTTTGGGTAGAGTGTCTTCTGCAGTTAACATCTTGCTGAACCCCCTGCTCAATCTCTCCCTGAGTTCGGGTGTGGTGCCACAGGCATGGAAACACGCACTGATTCTGCCGTTACTCAAAAAACCTTTATTAGATCCCCTGATGCATGCTAACTATAGACCAATCTCCCTGCTTCCTGCTCTGGCTAAGGTGGTTGAGAAACATGTACAGCTCTCGATTACCAACTTTATCGAGAGCAACAACATTCTCCATGATTCTCAATCTGGTTTCCGTGCTAATTATAGCATGGAGACAGCCCTCTTGGAGGTGACCGAAGCTATCAGGGAAACCCTCGACCTCGGGGGGAAGGCTTTGTTAGTCATGCTTGACCTGTCGGCGGCTTTCGACACCGTCCCACATGACGGTCTCCTTCTTAGACTCTGGGAGATCGGGCTGCGTGGGACGGTGTTGGATTGGTTTCAATCCTTTCTATCGGGTCGTCGACAGGTGATCTGGGCACCTCCGTTCTCTGCTGAAATGCCACCGCTAGAGGTGGGGGTTCCTCAAGGGTCTATTCTGAGCCCCACCCTTTTTAATATCTATATGGCCCCTCTGGCGGAGGTAGCGGAGGCTTGTGGTGCCCAGATCATATCTTACGCTGATGACACCCAGCTCCTCTTCTCTTGCAGGAAGGGAGAGGTTTTTGATAACGGTGGGCGGCCAGCTACGCTCCGTGCACGGAGTGCACGTAGTGCCGTCTCCTATGCATTTTGCGTAGCGGGCGTAGCCAGGCAGCACTACGCGCGCCCCGCAGACTATGCGTAGCTGGCCGCCACCCGCCTCCCTCCCTTTTAAAAACACTTACCTTGTCCGCCGCTTACCCGGGGCTCCCTCTCGCCGTCCCTCGATTCGCGCCGCCATTTCGGATACTAATGCGCATGCGCGGGCGCCCGCGCATGCGCATTTCTCATGAGGAATGCGCATGCACGGGCGCCCGCGCATGCGCATTAGTATCCGAATCGGTGGCGGCGCGAATCGCGGGACGGCGAGAGGGAGCCCCGGGGACGCGGCAGACAAGGTAAGTGTTTTTAAACGCTTTCTATCCTTTTATTTCAGTATTTAGGGAGGGCGGGAGGGAGGCGGGCGGCGCGGAGTGGGGCTACGCGGAGTGCGCGGGTGGGCGTAGTTTTGCGCCCACTTCGCGTAGCTCCGCGGAGCCCCACTCCGCACACTACGCCCAGGGTTAGTTTTTGATGGCGACAGGATCAAAGGCTGTCTGAGTGCGGTCTTTGCGTGGTTTCAGCGGCACGGCCTGAAATGCAACTCCGACAAGTCTGAGCTGCTTTTCTTTGGTTGTGCCCCTGATCCTTGTTGGAAATCGTGGTGGCCCCAGGACATGTTCCCACCGGAGAAGGCGTCGTCCCAAGCTAAGAACCTTGGGGTACTATGCGACGACGACCTCTCCTTTAGACCCCATATCATTGGGTTGTCTGGGAAATGCTTCGGCATCCTGAAGATGCTCAGAAAGTTTCTTCCACTGCTCTCCTTGCAGTATAAAAAATTACGGTCCAGGCGCTAGTTGGGTCACGACTCGACTATGCTAATGCACTATACTCAGGATTGCCTAAATATCTGCTGGCCAGACTGCAAATAGTGCAGAATTCAGCGGCAAGAGCTATTTTTGGCCTGCCTCGGAGGGCTAGAGCCTCGGACCTGCTAAAAAGGCTGCATTGGCTGCCCATCACCAAAAGAATTGTCTTTAAGATCCTTACTTTGGCATTTAAAGTCCTTCATTCAGTAGGCCCGAGCTATATTAGGAAGCGCATGATTTTTTATGTGCAGCGGAGGATGCTGCGGTCAGCTGTGTTAGCCAAAGCAAATGTACCGGCTATTAGACGTGCCCGGATGGGAGGACGGTCCTTCCAGTACCTGGCGGCTTGCCGTTGGAATGAGCTTCCCATCACTCTTCGTAAAGCCAATAGTCTTCTCTCCTTTAGAAAGGAGCTAAAGACTTGGCTCTTTGCTTCATAAATCTTGTGACCGCTGCGAGTGCTGTGTTGTGTTTTTTTGGTTTCCAGGCCTCTTTGCCAAAGCGCCGGGACACCCTTCGGGGTAGCCGTGCGCTATAGAAGAGTTGGATATAACATAACATAACATAACATAACTCCGCAAGATTTGGAAAATCGCGCGTTTCCTCACCACCGAAGCCCTCACCCTGGCCCTTCTGGCGTTAGTCATCTCCAGAATTGACTACGCCAACTCCTTGTACGTAGGCATTCCTGACTACCAGCTTAGACGTTTGCAGCTTGTTCAGAACCAGGCGGTTCGCCTCATCTTCCATCAACCAAGGCACCACCACACCCGCCCGTTGCTAAAATCCCTGCACTGGCTCCCTGTTTCTGAACGCTGCAAATTCAAGTTAGGCTGCCTCGTCTTTAAATCTCCTGCCGGCCTAGGCCCCACGTTTATCTCCTCTTTTATCCATCCGTATGTCCCTTCCCGCAATCGGCGCTCGGCTCACTTGGCTCTTCTCAAAGTCCCCAAAATCAAGCGCAAGAAATGGGGCGGTCTAAGATTCTCGTTCCTAGCTCCATCCCTCTGGAACGCCCTCCCCCTGGACATCAGATCGGCTTCACCTTACACCCACTTCAGATCCCTCCTCAAGACTCACTTATTCCGCTCAGCGTACAATTAGATCAAATCTCCTTCTTCTCCTAGTTCCCCCCTTTCCTCTTCATCCTCATGCTTGCCCCAACCCTTTTCTCTTCTCTTCTCACTCCCCAGGCAGTTGCTTTCTGTTTCCCTTTTCAGCGCCAAGAAACTGTATAGTGTACGCTGCGCTTTACAAATGCCTTTCACATCACATCACATCACATCACAGGGCATGTATGTGCGTCACATGGCACTTTGAAAAATGCTGAAATGTGCATTTTTCAAGGAAATCGCAACTTACCACCAACTAGAAGTTGGTGGTAATTTGCGATTCCTTAAGGACATTTTGCTATTTTTTTTGGCTTCATACATTGTAATTAAGGAATCGCAAAATTTGCGATTCCTTAAATGCAATTGCAAAATAAGGAATCTCAAATTTTGCGATTCCTTATTTTGCACCAGATTTTACTTCATACATATCATTTTACTAATTCGCATTCGCAAAGGCCGAAATTCTACGAATTTCGGCCATTGCGAATGCGAATTTGCTTCATACATATGGCCCTAAGTGTGGTAAACCGCGCCCCGCATAGTACCAGTAATGTGCAAACTTTGCATATGCACATAGATAATATAAGTATAAATCCTGTGCACCAAATCCCCCCCGCTCATAGGACTTTGTTAATGTATCCCAGTTGCAGCGTGGTTGTTTTCCAGCCCACGCCAGTTTAATTATACAGGTTTTAAGGGTCTTAGAAAACGCATTTGTCAAGAGAATGGGTATATTCACAAACATACAGAGAAAGTGGGGTAATAAAACTATTTTCATTATTGCTTTTCTATCTGCGAGTGACAGCGGCAATCTCATCCATCTAGCCACTCTCTCCTCCAATTGTGTAATAACCAATCCGTAGTTCTGTTTAATAACAAATTCCGAGTCTCCATATACCCATATCCCCAGGTTTTTAACAGGTTCTTCACACCATTCAAGTGGAAACCCCAGAGCCTGAGGCTTAGTGGCTGGTGTGAGGGGAAAGACAATGGATTTGTCCCAATTAATACACCAACCTGAATACCATTCATATTTAGTATATTTATGGATGGGAGGCGCTAGCTGGTCCTGTACATATAACATCATATCATCTGCGTACAGTGATAAGACAAGTGGGCACTGCCTAAACCACAATGCAGCCAATGTGTATCTCTGTCTGACACGAGGGCAAATAATATTGGCAACAGGGGCATCCCTGCCTTGCCCCCCTGCATATCTGGACTTGCGCTGAAACAGTTCAGTTGAATCTTATTCGTGCCACTGGATTTGTATAGAGTAAGTGGATCCACTGTAGGAATGCTTTTGGCATTCCCATGTGTTGCATTTCTATGAACATATATACCCACTGAATTGAATCAAAGGCTTTGGCAGCGTCCAATAGCACAGCCGCCACCTTGAGTTTTGGGTCAATTTGAAGTAATACTGCTAACAGCGTCGGCAGATTGTGAGAAGTCGAGCATGCTGGTACGAATCCAGATTGATTGGGCAGCACCCGGCTTAGCAGCATAGGCTGTAGTCTAGCCACCATCGTTTTATCCAGGATTTTGGTGACAATATTTATAAATGATAATGGCCTACAGGATTCGCAGCCTGTTGGGGTCTTCTCTGCTTTGAACAGCGTAATTAATAAGACCTCCCGGAGGGATGGAGGCAACCTTTGTTTTTTATATGCTTCCACATACATATGATGGAGATGTGGAACTAATAGGTCAGCAAATGCCTTATAGAATTCACTGGGAATTCCATCCAAGTCCACTGACTTGCCATTTGGCAATGTATGTATAGCTTCCTTCATCTCCTCAAGTGTTAGTGGTTGGACCAGGAATTCCCTCTGTCCTGGAGACAGTCATGCCAGTGCCACATTCTCTAGGTAGGTTAAAATTTCAGTTGGTGCTAAGGCTGCTCTTGGCCCATAAAAATGCAAATAAAAATCCCTAAATTGTTCTGCAATAGCTGTGGTATCCCAGTGCACCCTCCCGTCTTGAGACTGAATCTCCACTATGTGTGTTTGTGTCTTGGGTTCTTGTATCTTAGATGCCAGCGTACGTCCAGGCCTGCCTCCCTCCCCATAGGACCTTGCTATCCAGCATCTAGACATATGTTTTACTTCTCGCTCAGCTAGTTCATTATACTCAGATATGTGCTCTTTCATCTCAGCTAATATACTTGGGGGAAGATTTACGAGGTGGTGCCGCAGTGTGGCAACGCAAGCCCTTTAGCTGCGCCATGCTGCGACACTTCTAAAGCACAGGAATACGACATATATACAATAATATGTCACATTTCTGTGCTCTCCCCTGGCACACAAACATGTGCCCATGGTGCAAGGATGCCTGCGTCATGGGGAGATTCTTTTTGTGCAGGAAGGGGCACCTACCTGCACAAAAATAATCACTATAGGCATTTTCCTCTTTCAGTGCATGCTGTAGAATGTAGCACGCATTGAAAGAGGGAAAAACAAGGAGAAATGAAAACATTTCTCCTCGTTGCGCCTCCCTATGCCTCCCCAGGGCATTCAGATGCCTTTCCAGATTCACGATTGAGCACCCCTGCCTGTAACCGCATACACTTGCCATGGATAGTTATCTTAAATGCTTCCCACAATGTTCCCCTCTCTTTCACTGATCCCTTATTTTCCTGAAAATATGTTATAATAACTGTTCGTACACTGTCCCTAAAGACAGGCCCTAGTAAGGTGGCAGGCTGCATTCACCATTGGAATGATGGGTATATTTGCGCAGGGAGAAATAATTCCAAAAGGGCTAGCTTCTGGTCCACCAATGTCCTTCGTAGATGCTGTACTCCTGTGGTCAATGTACAAACCTCCTGCGACACCAGCCAGTAGTCCAGGCGGGACCAGGAGTTGTGTACTGGAGAAATAAATGTCCCTTATCTGGCAAGCGGGTGCCATGCCCTCCATATAGCTACGATCCTGTATTCTGTCATATTCTGTCGCATGGCCTGTGCTGAGTTTTTGCCATGCCAGTCTGTAGAGGTGGATCGGTCTACTGCGGAATCTAAATATGTATTCAGGTCACCACCCCAGATCACCACCCCAGGTTGCTTTTCATACAGGCGTCCACAGATTTTATCATAAAACCTGGGGTCCTCAATGTTGGGGCCATAATCATTGATTATCGTCACCCAGGTGCCTCCCAACTTTCCCTGCACTATAACATACCATCCCTGGTAATCTGTTTCAGAGTGTGCAAATGTGAACGGTGTGCCCATTTTGACCAGCAACAGCACTCCCCTGGAATAGGATGAGGCCATCTGCACATCCCGCACCTATCTTCTGTACGGCAGCAGGCAAGAAGTGTTTCTTGTAACAATGCTAACTGTATAAATGGCGGTCTAAGTAAGCCAGCGCCTGCCTCACCTTCTTGGGATTATTGAGTACTTGCATGTTCTACATTAATAATCAAGTGCGGCCCGCCGGTTTCGACATGTCGGTCATTGGAGCTTATGAAACCGCAAATGTAGAAATTGAAGCTCGTCATATTTTTATGTATTGTATGTCTGAGGATCAATGTACGGCATCTGCTGCAAACAACGTAAACATACCCCACCACCCGCTTCAGCCCCCAAACGTTTGCCAAAGCCATCCCAATCAACAACAGGAACAACATTACAACTGGTAATATTTAAAATTACATGCTTGTCTATCATTACTAGCATACTGCACAACATCGTACAGGGTATACCCTCGTGGGACGACCAAGATACCTGGTGTCCCACTCGATGTACGGGGATGGCTGGATGGCTGGGTCCAATGGTGATCTCTGTAGATGCTGTCCTCACCACACTGTGGTAGCCCATTTTAAGTCTTATGGAGGAGCCATTCTATGTTATTGCAACCTACGTATAGATACATTTTGCACATTTGCCTTACATTGTCCGATCTTAAATGCACAGCTGCATGCCTGGGCAGCAACTCTCACTTCTGGGGCAACCCTCCCCCAAGGTTGTCTTGTTGTCAACATTATTAATCGCATTCGCTCCTTATTTCTCCCATACTCACAGTGAGCCACATTTGATGCTCTCCACTAGCAGTCTTCTGCGGTAGTGGAGGGGGAGCCTGATGGGCTCTTACGCTTGTGCTGCGTTGACTTAAGAAACTCCATTACTGCTCTGGGGTTGGTGTAGATTTTCTGACCTCCACCGTATTCCACCAGAAGCCACGTCGAGTATAGCACTGCATATTGTATGTTTACTGCCTGCAATTTTTACTTCACATGAACAAATTCCCTGCATGCTGCTTGTTCAGCCATTGTAAAGTTCGGGAAAAGGTCACATCATATCCTTGATATTGGATGGATTGTGTTTCCCTGGAGAAACGAAGCACTGTGTCCCGTTCCTTATAGTTTAACAATTTTACTATTCTGGGCCTCAGGGTGGAGGCAGGGGGTGAGTGCTCCATCAATGCCCAATGTGCTTCCTCCACTATCACTATTGGCAAGGGTTGTTCTGACCCAAATACTTCTTTTAACATAGTCTCGACATAGTCTTCCAATCTCCTTGTATTCTTGGACTCCGGCACTCCCGTTAATTCTCAGGTTGTTACGCCGTGAGCGTGCTTCAAGGTCCTCATTTCATGCTTGTATCACCTCTAGAACTATTTTGCTATATTCTGGCACCTCGTAGTGGCTGCCTATGTTTCATCCTCCACAGTAGAAAGACACTGTTCTGCCTCCAAGATTTGTGAGGCCTGTTTATCTAATTTTGTGGCCATGTGATCCAGTCTTAGATTGAGAGTGTCTATAATACTATCAATCATTTGGAGGCTTTGCTGCATAGCTAACAGCGTAGATTCTAGTGTCAATGCCTCCGTAGATGGATGCTGCTACTCTCAGTCAGAATGCACATGTAGTTGTAACCAGGGGACACGCTTGCTCTCAAACGTTAACCTGGACTTTTGCTTATCCGTTTTGCCCCTCTGGGCCTCACGTTCCGCTATACTCTCGGAGGTTCGTGGATTGTGCACCAATCCACTCCCAAGTAAATCAGCATTTATCTTTTCACATTATTCAGGGGCCTTACCCCACAGTTTTTTGTGAGTGTGATCTCTGCGACCTTATAAGTACATTCACCACCTATTCAGGCAACTGCACAGGTTAATGTGATCAGCCGGTATCTTTGCGGGGTTCTCACCCGGGGTCGCACCAGCCTGTGCAGTTCCTCAGTCCTACAGCAGCGGTGCAGTTATAGTGTATGCGGCACGGTGCTCACCTTATCAACGTTGTAGCATCTCTAGTCTATCCACCCAGCTCTTCCGCTAAACTTACCCCGTACTCCCAGAGGGCCCTCAATGCAGTTCAATGGGGCGAGAGAGGGGGGTTACTGAAATACCATACATGGAGCGCACCCCCATCACACAGGCTGAAAAGCACTCACCGCGCCCTCGACAGGGCCCAGCTCCTCCACTCGGCAGGTAAGCCTTTCTGCCGATGCCAATCGCCACCACTCAGCCTGTGCTCACTGCCAGTGCCCTGGCGGTAGGCAATCCGAGGTCCAGCTCGACTGCCACCCAACTCTTACGATCAAGTGTCGGGCCACTCATCTCCCCCATTGCGGCCCACTGCCTTCAGCCAGAGCGGGTCTGTTCTCTGAATATGCCGGCTCCCAGCCACTCTGGCCCTCCCTCATCACAGACCGATATCAACCCGGAGGTGCTCTGCAGGTCATCTCTCTGCTACCAGAGCTTGTCCCTCAACTCCTCCGGCTCACCTTTGACTTGCTCGCATCGCCAATGCTCCTCCAGGTGCACTGCAGCGCCCACTACAATTTTACGTTTTCTCCAGCACGTGTATTCAACACAGGTGACTCGGGCCCAGGCTCAAGCTTAGTACGGCTCTCCAATTTTGTCATGTAGGACCGCGCTACTCATAGAGTTCCGTTCCGATACCGGTCCAAGCAGCATCCACAGGGGCCTGTACGAACACCATAAGCGCACCACTAACTTCCCCACAGTTTGCTTTGTTATAAGGCTGCGGATGGTGGTACGTAGATGGATAGTTGGTGGATTACTGTGCCCAGCCAGCCGAGCTGAACAAAGGTAAGGTCATCTTGCCGTGGGCTCTCTAACGCCCTAGTTTTGGTGTATAGTTGAAGATAAAACTATACTCTATTTTTATAAATTGGAGCAGAGTTGTAATTGTGTCTTGAATTTTATATAGTGACAGTTTTGGTACTGACAAATACTTTACACTTGTTTTCGTTTGAGTTAAGCACAGCTACACAGTACTAAGCTACGGTTTGACTTAAAGAACCATAACTGGTCCTGATACAGACTACTGAAATAATTACTTGGTGTGGTCTCACAACCACCTCAACTAATAATCCACTTTTTTCACAGCCACTCTCTACACATATTTTAAAGAATTGCTAAAAAGATGTCATCCAGACATCTATGATGTCAAGCCAGGCCTAAAAAGGGAGGTTTACCTTACCTAGATAGGCCATTATTACGAAATATTTAGAATAGTTAAGAACTAATATTTGGTGTATTTTGTCATTCACAGGCATATTATTTTGGGTGTGTAAAAAAACTGGTGAGATGTGTGAAAAATGTTTTTATTGCATTTAACACTAGGTTTGCATTAAGAGAAAACTACTGCATTCTATGGCTATTAGTCCGAGAGCACTAGCAAAGAGCAGCTGCTAATTCTACCCCTATGATTGCGGAAAAAAGAGACAGAAGCAAAGCTTGCACATTCGTCTTTAAATTTACAGTAAAGTCATGATTACTGGTTGTGGTAACAGTATTACAGAATTCTGGTATAACAGTAAAACATCTAACATTCTGTAAAGAACTCTATTTGTGGGGCAGTGCACATTTCTCCCAGATGACAATGCAGCACAGCTCCACTGTACATGAACAGCAGGATATAGCCCTGAAAGTGCTTCCACTGAAGCCCTGAAATGTTCATCTAATAGAGGAAACTTTCCAAAGTTGCTGACCGCCACTAAGGGCCTTTTAGGGACTTCTCTTATATCACCCGGCAACTCCTTATTTATTTCTTGTATTTGTAGAGCGCGACACTCATCCCATGGGATATCACGGCGCTGTAAGAAAAAGGAGACTGCTGAGACAGTGCTAGGAAATTAGTTTTTGGGGAAGAGTTGGGTTTTTAATTTTTGGCGGAATTGGAGGAGGTTTGTGGTGTGTCTGAGGTCCACAGGTAGCTCATTCCATCTTTTGGCCGCTAAGTATGAGAAGGCACGTCCACCTGTCCTTGCCTTGTAAATGCGTTTAGGTTTTGCCAGGGCTAAGTTGTTGGATCTTAGATTCCTGTTAGGGATATAAAATTCGATTTTCCCTTGAAGGATGGTAGGGCCCGTTTTGTGGAGGGCTCTGTGCGCGTGACAGAGTAGTTTGAAGGTGGCCCTCTGACGCATTGGTAGCCAGTGAAGTTTTTTAAGGCAAGCGGAAGCCGAGTCTCGCTTGCCTTTGTTACAGACTAGTTTAGCCGCCTGGTTTTGCAGGACCTGTAGGCGGGAGAACAGTTGCTCGTTCATCCCTTCGAACAGGGCATTACCGTAATCCAGGCGGCTGACCAGGAGGGCCTGGGTAATTGTGCGTCGACAATCCAGAGGTATCCAGGAGAAGATTTTTGCCAGGAGTTTGAGAATTGCGAAGCCTTTGCCCCAGAGTATGCGTATGTGGTCCTTCATAGACAGTGCGTCATCCATCATGATACCAAGGTTTCTGGCGTACTGTTTCGGGATGGGGGCTGATCCCAGAGATGGTGGCCACCACGTGTCATTCCATAAGAGTTTGGCTCCTCCGAACAGTAGTATCTCCGATTTCCCGGCGTTTAGTTTTAGGCAATGGTGACGCATCCATTCTGCCATTTCGGAGAGACAACTGTGAAGGTTTTTCTTCGTTGTTTCCGACCCTTCCTCCATTGTCACCATCAGCTGTGTGTCATCGGCATAAGAACATATGCCGATGCCCCACTTTCTTCCAATGTCGGCCAGAGATGAAACATAGACATTAAAGAGAGTGGGGCTTAGTGAGGCCCCTTGTGGGACCCCACAGCCGATGGGACAGGGTTTAGAGTGGAATTGGCCCATGTGCACTGCTTGGGTGCGATTGCTAAGGAAAGATTTAATCCATCTTAACGCAGGTGATTGCACTCCCTTGCTCAGAAGGATGTTTAATAGACAGTCATGTGATACCGTGTCAAACGCCGCTGACAGGTCTAGCAGTATCAGAGCCGCAGATCCCCCTTGATCTGTGATGCATCTGACACTGTCCGACACTGCCAGCAACGTTGCTTCGGTGCTATTATTGGCTCTAAAGCCGGTCTGAGTGGGATCCAGAAGTGAGTTTTCTTCCAGGTATCTGGATAGTTGTGAATTAACCATTTTCTCCAAAGCCTTGGAGAGGTAAGGGAGCTTGGAAATTGGCCTGTAGTTCTCCGGGTTAAGGATGTCAGATCCGGCTTTCTTCAGGAGGGGGGTTACAGATGCGTGTTTCCAGATTTCTGGGAAGGACGCGGTGGTGAGGGACTGGTTAAAAAGTTTGGTGATAAAGGGGCAGAGTGTCGGTGCAATTTCGGAGAACACAAAGTGGGGACATGGGTCTGCGGGAGAGCCGGATTTGATTGTCTTTAAAACTGATAGTACCTCGCTTTCAGAAAATAGTTGAAAGTTAGTAAGACGTGGGGAATTGCCTGCATCTGGATGGACATTGTCTTTATCTGATGTAGGCAGATATTCATCGGTGTTGCCGGGCAAAGAAGGGGAAAGTGAGGGAGTGAAGGTAGAGTAGATTTTGTTGATCTTCTCGGCAAAGAAGATGCTAATGCGTTCACAGGCCTCAGTTGAAGGGGTGAGGGTTTGTGAGGTACTAGATGGATTACTAAGCTCTTTTACGATTTTGAATAATTCTTTTGTGGAGTTGTGGTTTTCATGAATTCGTTGCGTGAAGAATGCTTTTTTCGCATCTCGAATGGCAAGAATGTATTGTTTCCGCTTGGTGACATAATTTGCTCTAGTTTCTGAGTCTTTGGTTTGTCTCCATCGATGTTCAGTTTTTTGGCATTCCTTTTTGAGGCTTTTGAGGAGAGGGGTATACCATTTTTCTCTGGTAGTTGTTTTTTTCCTTGATTCCCGCAGGGGTGCTAGTTTGTCTAGCGTTTGGCGGATTCCGGTTTCTAGCAGAATGACGTTATTACAAATGGTGGAATCCTCCTGTAAAGTAACGTCTATCTCCAGGAAGTGATTTTGAAAGTTGGAGTCATTGATTAGTCTCCAGGCTCTGTTGGTGATGGGGAGGATGGGTCTGGACTTCGCGGGTTTACCGAGAAGTTTAAAGGAGAAGGATAGCATGGAGTGGTCAGACCAGGATAGGGGGAGGATTTCCTTCATGATAATCGACTCTATATTAGTAAAGAGGAGATCCAAGGTGTGTCCTGCTGAGTGCATGGGGCCCTCGACCAGCTGCTTGAGTTGCAGGATTTCCATGTCATACTTTAACTGTGATGATCCAGGGGCATGCGGATTTTCATAGTGGACATTGAAGTCACCAATGACCATGTAATTTTTATGTTTCAGGCAGGATGGAAGCAATTGGTTCAATAGTTTAGTGCCGACGCTAGTTTATTGTCCTGGTGGGTTATAGACAACAGCACCGGCTACTATGATAAGGTTCTCTACGAGAATTTTAAATGGTAGTATCTCATGTTCGGGGTAGACGGTTATCGTCTCCGTGAGGCATGTTAGGTGGTCTCTGAAAATCACCGCGACTCCGCCTCCTTTCTTTTTGTTTTGTCTGTTTTGTGTGATTATTTTGTATTCAGGTGGAAGGGCATTGGCTAAGTCTGGAGCGCTGGCATCAGATAACCATGTTTCGGTAATAAAAACCAAGTCAGGGTTCCTGGATGTCAATATATCCCAGATGTCTAATGCATGTTTAGGTAGAGATCTGGCGTTGAAATATAGGCAGTCCAATTCCAGCTGATTATTGGTGGAGAGTGTGTGGTGAACAGTTGAAAGTTGACCCAGGCTTGACCATCGGCATGAGCGGCAAGAAGTAGGTCCATAGGATAGACCAGGGCCGGTTTGGATGCACGGGAGCGATCTAGCAACCGTGGTAGTTTTGTTAAGAGTTAGTAGGTCATTGCGGGAGTAACGGATGGGCTTGACCGAGGATGAGCTGAAGCCTGCAGGGGGTATAGCCCCTGGTCCCGGTCGGTCGCGGACGGGCGCAGACGGGCTTGCCTTCGGCGCGCAAACGTCGCGCCCGCTGCGCTCGCCCGCTGCGCGACCGAGAATTACACATATTTTATACTGTTCTGGGGTTGTGGAACAGAGGGGCGTGGCCTAAAGGGGGCGTGGCCTCCGCTCGTGGCGGGAGGGCGCGAGGGGGAGAACGCGTGTGACGTCAGCGCTGGCTCCGCTGAGTACACGGCCGTTCTGTCCGGTAAGTGGAAACGATGCACAAGTATCTGTGACAATAAGTAGCACAAGTATTCTGTGACAATAAAGTTTAAAAGTTTAAAAAGTTCAAATGCAGATTATTCAGTGACACAATTATTTACAAATCAAGTTGCCTTACTCCCGGCTTTCCGCCTCAGGAGTCGACCCTTTGTCTTTGCTAGGTGCCCTAACACGGCGCTTTTTATGCGCGAGTGTTTGTTTGGGGGCGTGGCCTAAAGGGGGCGTGGCCTCCGCTCGTGGCGGGAGGGCGCGAGGGGGAGAACACGTGTGACGTCAGCGCTGGCTCCGCTGAGTACACGGCCGTTCTGTCCGGTAAGTGGAAACGATGCACAAGTATCTGTGACAATAAGTAGCACAAGTATTCTGTGACAATAAAGTTTAAAAGTTTAAAAAGTTCAAATGCAGATTATTCAGTGACACAATTATTTACAAATCAAGTTGCCTTACTCCCGGCTTTCCGCCTCAGGAGTCGACCCTTTGTCTTTGCTAGGTGCCCTAACACGGCGCTTTTTATGCGCGAGTGTTTGTTTGGGGGCGTGGCCTAAAGGGGGCGTGGCCTCCGCTCGTGGCGGGAGGGCGCGAGGGGGAGAACGCGTGTGACGTCAGCGCTGGCTCCGCTGAGTACACGGCCGTTCTGTCCGGTAAGTGGAAACGATGCACAAGTATCTGTGACAATAAGTAGCACAAGTATTCTGTGACAATAAAGTTTAAAAGTTTAAAAAGTTCAAATGCAGATTATTCAGTGACACAATTATTTACAAATCAAGTTGCCTTACTCCTGGCTTTCCGCCTCAGGAGTCGACCCTTTGTCTTTGCTAGGTGCCCTAACACGGCGCTTTTTATGCGCGAGTGTTTGTTTGGGGGCGTGGCCTAAAGGGGGCGTGGCCTCCGCTCGTGGCGGGAGGGCGCGAGGGGGAGAACGCGTGTGACGTCAGCGCTGGCTCCGCTGAGTACACGGCCGTTCTGTCCGGTAAGTGGAAACGATGCACAAGTATCTGTGACAATAAGTAGCACAAGTATTCTGTGACAATAAAGTTTAAAAGTTTAAAAAGTTCAAATGCAGATTATTCAGTGACACAATTATTTACAAATCAAGTTGCCTTACTCCCGGCTTTCCGCCTCAGGAGTCGACCCTTTGTCTTTGCTAGGTGCCCTAACACGGCGCTTTTTATGCGCGAGTGTTTGTTTGGGGGCGTGGCCTAAAGGGGGCGTGGCCTCCGCTCGTGGCGGGAGGGCGCGAGGGGGAGAACGCGTGTGACGTCAGCGCTGGCTCCGCTGAGTACACGGCCGTTCTGTCCGGTAAGTGGAAACGATGCACAAGTATCTGTGACAATAAGTAGCACAAGTATTCTGTGACAATAAAGTTTAAAAGTTTAAAAAGTTCAAATGCAGATTATTCAGTGACACAATTATTTACAAATCAAGTTGCCTTACTCCCGGCTTTCCGCCTCAGGAGTCGACCCTTTGTCTCCTCCTCAGAGTTCCTGATACTGGAGGTGTTGTTAACTGCGGTCAGGGAATTGGCAATATAAATAACATGAATCATGATGGGGACCCTGAGGGTCACCTTAGAAAAGAGCAATTTAAGGGGTAATCAGTAATTTGATTCCCAATTCTCATCAGTTATTTATCCTTAGGCTACCCCAGTTTCAGCAGGCAGAGTCTGCGGGGAGCGCTAAGGGGTAGTAATGAGTTTGAAAGGTACATGAAATGGTAGCATTAAAGGGTAGTTAGAGGCTTTTAAGGTTCATGGAAGGTAGTGTTCAAGGCTAGCAAGGAGTTTTTAAGGTTCAGGGTTGGGTACCATTAAGCGGTAGAGTGAATTTTAGAGTTCAGGGAAGAGTAATGTTAAGTGGTAGCAAGGGTTTTCAGGGTTCAACAATGGGTAGCATTAGAGGATAGTAAGGGGTGTGCATGGTTTAAGGAAGAGTAGCGTTATGGGGTTTGTAGGTTTCAGGAAAGAGTAGCGGTAACAGGTCTGTAGGTTTCAGGTAAGAGTAGCTGTAAGGGGTGTTTAGGACTTACAAGAGGATAGCGTCAAGGGGTAGTAATGGTTTTCAGGGTTCAGGTATGGGTAGCATTAAGGGATAGTCAGAACCACAGGAATGATGCGATTCTGCAACCACGTTTTTCATACGATTATGGATTCGCTGCATTTGACACATAAT
The DNA here is from genome assembly GCF_964261635.1 of Lissotriton helveticus. Classification (NCBI taxonomy): domain Eukaryota; kingdom Metazoa; phylum Chordata; class Amphibia; order Caudata; family Salamandridae; genus Lissotriton; species Lissotriton helveticus. The sequence continues at coordinate 1,774,790,221 of NC_136057.1, forward strand.
CCGTCATCTGTTACATTATTGACAGACTTTACCCAAAAATTGTTTCTAGCTCAAACAGATCAAATGTTACTAAAAATACGTTTCCGCACAGAAGCAGGTCCTTCACAAAAATTGTCTGGTCACTTTTCAATTGCCTATTGCTGTATTTAATTGCTATACTGTTACTAATTACGTGGAAACTTTGCCCAGACAGTGTTAATGTGTAAAAAAAGCAAATAAATGAAATACTACTGTCACAAAATGTGGCACATTTCTTACAGCATAATTATGTCAACCTAGCTGCATAGTCTGGACCTCAAATGTCGCATAATTCTAGTGTCCCTGGGGATATTAAGTGGCTTGTGGGGTTCAAGGAAGGGCAGCATTCTGGGCTTTGTAAAGTTCAGACAAGAGTTTTTAAGGTTCAGGGAAGAGTAGCATTAAGTGGTATTAAGTTTTCCGGTTTAGTCAATGGTAGGGTCATGGGACAGTGAGGGGTAGCGTTACGTTCTAGTAGGTGTTTTTAGATTTCAGGGAAGGGTAGCATGAAGCAGTAGTAAGGGTATTAGGGTTAACAGAAGAGTAGCGTTAATGGGTAGTAAAGGGTTTTTAGGGTTTGGGATTGGCAGCTTTGAAGGGTGACGAGGCGTTAGTAACATTCTGAGAATGGCATTTAGGCCTCAAGAAAGCGTAATTTAAAAATACAGTACATTAAAGAAGTAAATTCATTTAATATATAAATATACTATTTTGAAGTAAATTAAATCTCATAAAAGCATTTAAAATGAATATTTAAATTGACGTTAGAGAGCCAAGGAGCTTGAAAAAGTTTTTCCAGCCCATAAATCTCAAAACAAGCAATTAGAAAGAAAAACACCATTCTCTCAAGAAGTCTATCTCTGACATTGATGATGGAAAGAGAAGAGAGGAGGTGGCTGGGACTCCATACAGCAATACATTCCTCCGGACCGCCCTCCTCCTGTCTCTGGTACTGATAGAGAATAAAATGCACCATACTTATCTAAGAGACATATAGCATGACTGAGGCTTGAGTTTGGCCTAAAGGTCAAGCTCTGTGGTAACACAATAGCTAGACTTGATAAAGAGCTCTAGTTCACACAACTTGATAAACAAATGACATCAATTGTCTGCACATGTAAAAATCTTATTAAGTGGTGGTTAAAATTTACATTTTGACCACTGCAAAGATTAGCATAGTTGTCAGAATTACCACCTTTTGAACAGTAACAACTTGCCAATTTTACAAAACTGTTTAAAAAAATTGATGATGAATTTTCATTGTTAGAAGGATTTGTTTTCATTGTTTTCTTGTGAAAGTTGCTACCTTTGGGAACTTTACTATGCTTCCAAATGAAAACCTTTGCAATTTGTGTATCCTTAAGTTTGCTAGAATATTTACAATTATTAACAATTTAACAAATAATATTTTCTCTTCTGAGTAAAGATGAATACGTTCCATTAAATTCAGTATATAAAGTGAAACTTTACATCCGGGGCAACCAGGAAGTACTTCGATCCAAAAAGGAAACGGGCGCCTAAACCCCCAGAACCCGATCATCTGTCACATTCCTGTATTCATCGGAAGCGTAACTGCATCGGAGGACGAGGCGTTTTCGGATAGAACCAGGTAGGACTATCAGGGTATTCTGGGGTGGAGGAGTGTGCTCAGTTTGCGGAGCTGCCGCATTTGTGAGAGCTACGTACCGCAACTGCACAACAACATACAAACTTCCAAGATGTCGTCGGACATAGTATGGGAGAGGGAGGCGGCTGCCATGGAGATGTTCTCTGACACACTCCCTGCCACACGCAATGTTAGATGCAACGAAACAGCAGCAGTTACAGACACAGACTCATCTAAATACAAATGTAAGATGTTGGAAAAGAAAATGCAAATGGAACAAAGCAAATGGTGGGCATCATGCTCCCTACAACGCTATATCGATGTGGGTCGAATTCAACGTGGTTTGCGCATTTTAACTGCCCCGACATACGAAGACCCGAACCCTGACCTTATGCGCGAATGGGCTGAATGCAACTTAGACTCTTGCAATTTGACTATAAATATATATTTATATTTATGCTTTTTATCATATATTTATGCTTTTTATGAATAGTACTTGCTTTTATTTGCTAAAAGGCAACTATTTAATACTGTTTTAATATTATTGTATGTATTGTGCTTTTATGAGAAATACTCGAATAAAGCCTCTATGAATGAATGAATGAATGACTATAAAATATGCGGATATTGACAGGGCCCGGTTATTAACGGAAATAGATGCTCTAAACGAGGAACTTGAAACCTTGGGAGTGACGGAGGAAATTACAAAACTACGAACAGAAATGCTCAGCAGATTGAAAAAAGAGGAAGACAAAATTAAAGAACGGAAAGCCCATAAATTCCTCAGAGATAAAAATGACTATGAACTTGGGCAAATCTTCACTTTTTCCAGAAAATATGATGCGCTGAGTACATCTAGATCCAAAACTATGGCCAGCACAATGAGCAGTCATCACAAAACAACTGGCGTTACCAATGAAGCATCACTCTCTGATTTGAGCTCAGCGGCAGGAAGCGAATCTGAGTCGGAAATGCGTGATCTCCATGCCAGTGCATCCAAAACTAAACCCTTGCCTGGGGAAGAACCACATTTTTTATGCAAGGAAAGGAGGCTCACTCTCAGACCGAGGCCCCAAAGAAACCCGGCAGGAAATTTGCAAACTTCAAACGAGGGCAGAGGTGTAAAGCCAACAGAAAATGCAGGAAGCAACAACAAAAAGAGGGGGCACGGGTTTTGGAAGAGAAGGTAAACAACACCGTCATCAATTTATCCACAGTGAATTTGACAGCAGAGGAAATGACAATATTAAGTTTGGGCCTATCTTTCTGTCCCGCAAACAACTTTGACTATGCCAATTCCAGGATGGATATTTATAAGGGAGTAAGGAAGCTCAAGTTAAAAAAGTATCATATCCTACAGAAAGCGCAAGAAAAGCAACCACACAGTAATATCAGTGCTGATCCGCTAAGCCAGTCAAAGGCTTTAACAGCAGACCTCTCCCTTATCCCGGAGTTAGAGGATCTTTGGTATGACAATCCAAGTCAAGAGTTAACAGCAACTCCTTTTTTTAACACTACTAATAGCGCTATGGGAATGAACAAACGGACCCCTTTTAAACCCAAGTCTACCTTCATGCCAATAGTACTGCATGATTCCATCGACGCATTCCACGAGACAGTGACAACAAAAATCAAAAAACTAAGCAAGTCAATACTCATGGCGAAATGACGATACCGTGAACAAGATCAAAAATACAACAACCTCACGATGAAATTGAAAACTCAACTAAATGATCGAGAGTGTTTCACCCGCACGAACACGGCCAATGTCAAAATGACATACCAGACGTTGTATAACAAGCTTGCAATGTGGAGGGAAAGGTTCTCATATGTGAAGATGAATATAAATTTCTGAAGAAAGATAAACCAACTACACCTTCCATTTATTTTATTCCTAAAGTCCACAAAAGCATTACTAAACCTCAAGGCCGTCCCATCATAACAGCCAGGTACGGACTCATTGAAAACACTTCAATTTATGTTGACTTTTTTTGGCAAGATTTTGCTAAAGCATTACCTTCGTACGTGCGAGATACACGTGACTTTATTAGAAAGATCAAGGATTTTCAATGGTGCAAAGACTATTTGCTAATCGCACTTGATGTATCTGCTCTCTACACAAGTATCCAACACAATGATGGCATTAATGCAGTTCCATTTTTTTTGTCCCAAAGGCCTGTACTTTATCAGTCACACAGTGAGATGTTAGTCTCCATGATTCACTTTTGCCTCCGTAACAACATCTTCATGTTCAACAACATCCTATACTAACAAATATGGGTTGCCATGGGGGCTAGCTTCTCCCCCCAGCTATGCCTGCTTACATATGGGCTGGTGGGAGGAGCTGGTCCTGAAGGCGGAGTACACTCAGATTATGGAACACAATGTTAAAATCTGGCTCCGCTTCGTCGATGATTTGTTTTAGTGTGGCATGGAACAAAACAACAGGCTTTACAATTTGTTGATCTGATTATTTGCAATTCTCTTAACCTCCTCTTTACAGCCACGATTAGTGAGACAAGTGTTAACTTTTTAGACACGCAGGATTTTAAGCAGTACAACAGGCTTGAAACTCGCCTTTACCGAAAAGAAACGGCCAGTAATTCTACCCTGCATGCAACTAGGTCTCACCCTCAACATCTAGTGAACAGCATCCCTTATGGGGAGATGCTACGGCTGAAAAGGATATGCAGTACTGAGGTGGATTAAAAACAGCACAAGAACTAAGTAGGCAGAGTTTTATAGAAAGAGGATATTCACCTAAAACTCTAGATCAGGCAATAGTCAAAACTAGGCTGCTTGACAGGGAAGATCTCCTTGGAGACAAAAAATCAGTGAATATCCCTATTACAGCTAGATTAGATGAGAACCCCAATACCATTCATGAATTCCGCCTCGTCATGGGGTACAGTACACAGCACAGAGCAATACACAAGATTATACAATCCAGTTGGCCATTAGTGATGAATTACCCGGTGGAAGGACCCCTGCTTCCGCAGAGGGTGTCCATCACCCACAGCAAGGCTCCTTCCATGAGGGATTGTCTTGTTACCACCAACCCGGAGATTATTGAGAACACCTCCTGTTTGCAGACACATAAGGGTTTCTTCCGCTGTAAAACATGTAAAGCATTCATGCATGGTGTCAACACAGAATCCTACTCAACCTCTTACTGCCATTGAAAATACAAGATTACGAAACTGTTAACTTGAAAAACAGAATATGCGGTTTATGTACTCATGTGCCCGTGTGGCATAAAGTATATTGGGAGTACAAAACTTCAAGTACACTAGCGTATTCTCCAACATCTTCACGATATCACAAATCAGGATAACACTTATCCAGTAGCTAGACATTTCCAAAAGATACATCACTCAAACAGTAAGGAATTAAGCGACTATGTGATAGACACAATGCCTCCAGCAGAGGGGGTGGAGATAGAGACTATAAACTCAGGAAGCTAGAAACCCGATATATCCTGCAGTTAGACACCAAACATCCTAACGGTCTTAATGTTAACGAAGACCTATATACATGCTTATAATGTTACATCAAGATGCAGACAATGGGGTTTTTGTATGTACATGTTCAACAGGGCAAAGTGGAGATAATACACAATGCTAATGTGATACCATATTGCAGCAACTTTAGGATTAATCTTAAATAGTTGTATCACATCATCTGAAAGTTCCAATGGTTATTGATGGTTTTTAGCGAATAACGTATTTATTTTTACATTTATGCACTACAGAAATATGTATTTATATTTATTTGTGTACGAATAATTTTCTATTTAAATTTATATATATTTATATTTTATTATGGAACCTTGAACTTTCATTTCACATTGCCCTCATGATATACACATATGATGCAGGCAGTATTTGCACTTAAGTTTTTAAGTTTAAGTTTATGATGATAACGGAACTCTTTACGAGGTCCACATAAAAGATATAAAATAAACATACAGAAAGAGCAAACATTTTCAAATATGGTTATATCATCAGATACACAACAAAATATACCAACATTAATACAGATCCAAGAAACACTTAAAGAACTTGTACAGTTTAAAACAAAACATTTCATTTGGCGGGGAGATCATAGCCGCCCAAAAAGCAGTAGCTGACAAAATATTAAGTTGAAGGCAAATTGGCCTTAACCATCTTCGCCTAAAAGGCATCAAAGCTGGACAAACGAAGATGACATGGGACAAATCTTGATCATACATCTGACAGAAATCACAGATCGGTGAATGGCCATACCATTTGGAATAAAGAGATTTCAACGGGAGCAAATCCTGTCTTACTAAGAACATTAGGCGTCTAACGCCGTGAGGAATATTCCATTGAATATACGGTTGTGTTTTCCTCAAAAGACAGGACTCAATAACAGGCGAACCGCCTTTTTTCGCCATCCGGAAATCTCTATCTAGTCTGAACCCTAGTTCCCACGTAGAGGATTTCAGAAGAGATTTTAACTGATAAGGAGATAGAGAAAATAAAACATCTTTATCCAATTGCAATTGACCCACAGCGAATCTAATTTTTTTTACAATCGATGAGTAATTATTGAAGTTTCCCAACAACTCCCTTTTTAAAAGATGTCTTAGGGTGTTAGGCTCACTCCTTGCAAGACTTGTAACCCAGCGTACGATACCAGCTAGCCCTTGTACCCAGCTGCTTCGTAAGCCGAGTTCCTGTCTTAAGGCCGGAGTTGAGTTCGCTGTGCTAACAGATAATAAACTGCGTAAAATTTTTCCTTCCGAGGAATTTAAGAAGCTCCAATTTTTTGGGTCAATTAACTCTATTCCGTAAAGAAGGGAGGCAGGAACTTTTGCTCTAAATACATCTAATAGTATAGAGAAATGCCTTCTACCTGTGGCTTTATACAAGGATACCAAACTCTTTCCCTGCGAAACAGCTTTCCGTGAATTATTGGCCATGTGAGCTTTCTCACTTAAATTACTCATCACAATTTTACCAAGGAAGGTATAAGATTTCACGGTTTCCAGTTTTTGACCCCCTACTGCCCATGGAAAGTTAGGAAATTTGGGTTTCTTCCTCCCCGACATGCACATCACTTTACTTTTTTCAGTATTTATAAACAAATGGTTTCCAGCATACTCATGGAGCGCTTGCAGGCGATTATTCAGGCCCTTCGGGGTAAGATCGAGAATCAAAATATCATCAGCATACATAAGGCATACAATCGGGCCCCCCCCAAGGTCGGGGCAATACCCGAGCATGCTGAGAGAGCCAGAGGAAGATCAACTGTGTATAATGAAAAGAGCAAAGGAGCCAAAAGGCAACCTTGCTTTAACCCGTTGGATGTGGGTATTATTCTAGATAAACCTCTTTCACCGCCAAGCAGCACTCTGCACCAGGTATCTGAGTAAAGAGCACGGATTAATGTAATAAGAAAGGGGGGCATCCCTAGATCGAATAACTTTCTCCACAGCAAAGTTCTGTCCACTTTGTCTAATGCCGTGGAGAAATCGATGAAAGCACCGTACACGTGCCCTCCACGAACTTTCACATATTTTTCCGTGATAACCTGAAGTGCAGACAAGTTATCTAACGTTCCATGTTTTTGCCTGAAACCAGTTTGTTCAAAGGGCAGGATTTTAAACTCAATTACCCAATCGTTGATTAAAGTGAGAATGCATTTTGCAAATACCTTACCGATGGCGTCAAGTAAGGCAATTTGACGATAATTTTGAGGGAGGTCTCTTGCCCCTTTTTTATATAGAGGGACAAGAATACTCCCTTTCCAGGAGGGGGGGGACTATTCCACTAACAAAACAAGATTTAAACACAGGAAAAAGTATTTTGCTCCATAGCTCCCCCTGTTGTTTTAAAACAGAGATGGGAACCTCATCGGGACCCATCGCACCAGAGGAGCGCATATTTTTAATGGCAAATTCGATTTCCTTTTCCGAGGGGGACTCGTACACACGAGAGTCAACATAAGAAACGTCCTTATTTAATTGTAAGTTGTTATTACTGTACAAATTCTCAACAAATTGGACCCAAATATGCTCTTCAATTGCAATAGGCGTAGGACTGACCCTAGTACCGTATCCTTTGCCAATTAATGACCAAAATGACTTGGCCTGGCCGTTATATGAAGCTTCCCTAAGCTGAATCCATAAGGAATCCTCCTTATTTCGTTTCAAACTGGCCTTAAGTCGGGATCTCCTTCTTTTTAAAAGTGCTAATTTCTGGCTAGCTTCCTGACTAAAAGATAAATATTGCCCCCTTAATACTTTATTTATTTCTTTATTTAATACCCGAAGCGGATGGGGGACTACTAAGGGTTTTTTAGCGGGGGCGCTCTTTTTGGCTAATGAAGTTACTGATTCTAAAAAATCTGCAAATCCCACTAGTTCCCTCCCCTCCCAGCAGGATAAATTCTCTAAAGTAGAGTTTAAAAGCATTAACAAGTTCTCATAAGAACAAGAATTCCAAAAACATTTCCCTGAACTTAAACCAAAATTTACAGTTTCCGTATCGATGCTCCAAGTATCCGACATAGGAGGGCTGAGGGAAACCGAGAGCATCAGCGCATTATGGTCACTGAGATTAGTTTTTAAAACCGAAAGGTCTTTCAAGGAAGAGAAAAAGGTACAATCTGAAATTACATAATCAATAATAGAGTTTCCCTTATTAGAGTTATGAGTAAAAGCTGCCGGGGTGTCAGAAGGGAGTCTCCCATTTACTATTAGACAATCCACATTATATAGACCTTCCAGAAGAAATTTACCTCTTTTATTGGTTTTGATATTAGCTGGGAGCTGGGCCTGAGGTATAGTCAAAGACTCTTCCCTAAGTTTATTTCTAAACAAGTCAAGCCCGCTATTAGATATGTTACAATTCAAGTCCCCAAGAACTAATACATAAGGGGAAGGGGAAGAGTCCATTATTTTAGATATAAAGGAGAGGAGTGCTTTTAAACCATTATTGAAGCAACAGTTTGGGGGGATATAGGCATTTATCAGAACAAGAGATCTATTAGGGCAATCCTTAAATACATTTTTTAAAGTTATTGCCTGGAACAGTCTACCTGGATCGGGATAGTGAGTATAGTTCCAATTAATTCTATTTGATAATAGGCAAGCTATTCCACCCTTCGCGTGACCCCTCCTAGAGTGGATTGCGCTAACTTCTAAGACAAAGTACTCTTTTTCTAGTATTAAATTATCTTCCACCCACGTTTCTTGTAGACAAATTATGTCTGCATCTAGGGAACGCAAGAAACGTAGTTTTTCCTTATGATCTTTAAAACCAGCAGTATTCCAAGAAATAAACTTCAAATCGCTGTTAAAAATTAGAGGGCGGTTTGGAACAGGAAGAGGATTTACTAGACAAAATTCCTGGTAGCCAACTCCATTTAGAATGATCGTCCTTCAGAGTTTGTTTGAGCGGGGGGGGGGTTTTATAGAGAACTTGTCTTTCATTTTTAGACACACATATTTTTAAGTCCTCTGATCTAACTGCGGACAAATCAAAAGGCAACAAATTAGAAGTAAAGGAAGAAGACAAATTGGCAGGTACCTTTTGGCTTTGTTTTTCCATAAAATATGGAATAACATCAATTCCTCTAATTTGGAGCTCCTCAGCCCATTGTAAAATATGGTTTAGCACCACTTTAGACTGAAATTTCACCCTTGCAGTTTTCCCTTCGGGAGAGTTAAGGAGAAGTACCGCAGCCAGATCTGAAGTTTGAATTAATTTCAAACCTTCAATATCTTTAAAACAGCTAAGTAAAGCTGATCTGTTTAAAATTAAGTCAGTATCAAATAAGGGCGAAAATTCAAGAAAGAATGTATCTACATTTATTTTTTCCCTAGTAGGCACCAGGGGAATAGCTGCAGTTGTAGGAGTATCTAAAAAAGGTCTTGCTAAGGGATTGAGAGAGGAGGGGAAAGGAATACCCGGGGGTAATAGAGTATTAGGGAGGAAGGGATTTGTAGAACTTATGAAACCAGACCCTATGGACGTTAGAACTGCCTTAGGAGAAACAATCCTATGTTCCTGAGTAACAAAGGATTGCTCCGTCAGGGCGGAATTTTCTAATATTGGTTCCAAATTTTTTTTCAAACAGGAGATTCCTCTGTCTTTTTTTAGAAAATCTTCGAATGGGTTTTCTCTTTTTTATTCTATTCTTTTTTTGTTTTGGGGAAACTATCTTTTCGAAAGTTCCAGGGGAGGTTATAAGAGCCTCATCCTCTTTTTTTGACTGAGACGAAAATATAGGGAAGAGAGAGGGAATTTCCGAATTTAGAGTAACTGGGGAAACAGGTATCACCTCTATCTCGTCATTATCAGTAACTATACAGTTAGCTCCAGCCGAGACCTCCTTAAAAACCTTAGCATCTGCTGATGTTACTGCTGGATTGATTATTTTCAGACCTTCAAGATCAGGAAGCATTTTAACAGGGGCCAATATTACCTTTCCATCGGGGGATTTCTTATTTGGCATCTCCAAAGGATTAGCTGGCAATGGAAGATGGTCAGAAACTGACCCGCTCTTAGTCTGCAAAAGAACTCTTAGAATTTTAGTTACTGTGTCGAAGATACATTCCGACCCTCCCACAAATTTTTCAAGCAAACTCAAAATAGAAGAAATTAAAGATTCCAAAGAGGACAATGAGTTGGAAATTAACTTCCCATGAGGACTAGAAGGACTCACCGGAAAATTATTCAAATTGGGGCCAGAACAGGAGGTAAAGTTTAATTGAGCTAAAGAAAAATCTAATTTATTTGAGGGAGTACTACTAAGAAGACAAGGAGTTGAACTTGTTATAGCTTCATTTACATTATTGACAACATGGGCATTGTCCTGAGCGGGTCTTTGCAAACCTTTATGTGCTATCAGATCAATATCTGGGAGTGTATAATCGCCCTCTGCGATAGCAGAGTTAGTTGGTAAAACTGAAGAAAAAATATTATTCGCTAAATGTTTAGGAGCTACCATTTGAGAAACTTGAGGGAGGCTTATATTATCAGATCTCCCAACATTACAACCCGAGGTCTCATAAGGAAGCTCCAGCTTCTGTTGCGAGTCAGAGGGCATCGAAGGGAGAGCTCCCCCTGACTCTGAACAGATAGAAACGGACAGAAGCTGGACTGGAACCGAGCCCGAAATAGGGTTATCCTTACTAATAACTGTTGCTAGCTCGGGAACTTTATCCTCTAAGGTATCACTGAAGGGACCGGACTCACCCACCTTTTCCTTCCCTTTATCCCAAAGATTAAAACGTTGGCATTGGCCTTTCAAAAGCATTGAAGAGGTAATTTTATTACGTAAAGGGTTCGATTTAGTTTTAGAACCAGATCTCCCCACTAGGACGCGACCTGAACGGAGTTTTTTTGCCGTCATGTTTAGACTAGGGAAGATGCTAAAAAGATTAAACGAGAAACTAGCACAGTAGAGCTGACAAGATAAACAACCAAGTATTGGAAATTTAACAAAATCAACAATATAGATTAAAACTAAAATCAAAGAGAGGGGGCCCAGCCCAGCCTACTTCGGCCTCAGACGGACCCGCCGTTGTCCCGGGCTTCTCCCGGCGCCCTCCCGCGCGCTCCCGCGCAGCGGGACTCTGTACTGAAAATATACTATCAGACAAAGAAGGGGAGGAGCCTGCAGGGAGAGCATCCCAGCTGCTGACGATTGGTAGATTGTGGGCGCTCCTGGGACTTTGAGTCCTGCGCCCACAAACACGCTCGCAGCCCTGCAGGTCCTAGCTCCCAAAGCCTCAATTCAGGGTGTAGCGCTGTCAGAGGGAGCCTTCAGGCGACGCGGGACCCGCGCAGCGGGTACCGCTAGCAGTGGTGGTGAAAATGAAGGCGCTGGAAGTGAAGGCAAGCTCGCGGTGAAAATGAAGGCGCTGGCAGTGAAGGCAAGCTCTCAGGAGCTCTCAAGGGCACAGCGAAGACTCAGCGACAGGACGGCAGCAGCCAAACAAGTAAGCACAGGAATCCACTGTTAGAGAAGAAAAGGCGGCACTTTGATACGTATCATGCCCTCTTTTGCACATATTTATAAACCTGCCATTTGCACATCAAACAGCTGATATTGCACACAGTACAAGCACTTTATGTTGATTCGGGTGCAATATAAGAACCTTGTGTCACAAAAATTATCTTTTGAGCCATGTGTATTCACACAGGCGTGATTACCGATCAGATATGGGCCTTCTGCCACTTACCCAGGGGATAACCAGTATTTTACGTGTATAACCTTTGGATTTTTTGTGGCCTACATAACAACTACAGCTCATTTCCATGCATTTATACAGACCGCAATTCAAGTCAGGAAACCATGATGGTCTTTAAATAACATCTCACGATATAACTCTGAGTCATGAAATTCCATACTCTGTATGGTACCATTATGGTGAGATATCCAGTCAAAACGTAACAGCTGCTTTATCTGTTTACAAAATCAAGAATATATTTTGCACTTTGCACTTATTCAGCACTTTTTGCCCATATTTTTGACTGTGTGCTATTACAGTACTATTTAATGTAAGCAAACATGTATATGGTATATGTTTTATTCAGATATATTTATTATACTATATGACAGGATTCTCAAATGAATTTGCGATTGTGAGCTCTCATAATACAGCTTGATGTATTTAACAGCAATTTCAATAAATTTTATGTACACGGTCATTTAGCCATAAAAATATGATTTAGAGGCTTTACTATGTTTTACATAGGACTGAAATTTGTTGAGACAGTACATGCAAAGATTAGAACGGTACTTCTCTTCAGTAGTACTTTTTCCATATTCATTGTACTGTTGATCACGTGGTCTTTTGATTCCGTTGCACCATCACTTTAGAAACACTGAGAAAATGCAATTCCATGTTGAGTGACCAAGGCTCGCGAGAGCTGAAACGCGTATTGACATCAGGAAAATAAAGACATTTCTGCATGAAATTTGGTCTGTGTCCGCAATTTTTGACTCCGGTGATTTGGATTCATATCGGAACTACGTGATATATATATATATATATATATATATATATCTATATATCCCCCACGGTCATGGAGGTGGACAACAGGCTATGCAGTGTGGTAAGTATATATAAATATATAATAACTCTTTGAAAACAAGTTATACAACTATATTGTAGATAAATGCTGTCGCTTGAATTTAAATGAATCCATTGTTGGAGTAAATAAATTAAATGATCTTTCAATGATTATAGTTATAGACAAAATAATGGGCAAGTGCCCTTATTGAATCTAACCAATGAAAAATCAATAATCTATTCAATAAAACAACAACATATATTGATAGATCTGTTGATAATGCAAAAAGTGCTGTGTGCTTCTTAACAGTATAATAAATAAAATTAAATGACATTAATTTAAAAAAACAGTGCGTGCTAAAATGATCTAACATAAAAGCATATAAATATCAGTGGCATTCCTGCCCCTCTCCTTCCTGATTTCAAAAGCAGGCACGGCACATTGGGATTTTGAAGTCAATTCTTATTTATTCCCAGCAAAAACGACAAGCGACGATGCGTTTCGGTGATGACTCCCACCTTGTTCACAGAAAAATATATATGTGTGTGTGTGTTATTACCACAATACATCGTAATTCACTTGAGAAATCACCACTTAATGCCTCACAACTTTCTAAAACTAAATTGTGATTTTACCTCACAGCATACATTTGATTCCTTTTGTTCTGGATAAACAGATTTGTTTATTACAACTACACATGATATATAATATGGCATAACTCATGCTTCCAGATCCACTTGAGTGTAATATGCAATTTAATATCTTTGTTTAGGAATAGGAGGGGCAGTACGACCCAATCTAGGCTTCCGCTCTAGTGAATAAAGGCTTTTTCTCACACTCAACAATTGTAATAAATGACATTTTACACTCTGCACATGTCCCAATATATATTCCATATTTAGCAGATCTGACATCATAATGATAGGTTCTGCCGAACTTCACTATTGCCTAATATTTAAATAGTAATCTACATGGAAGTTAAAGCAAAACTGGAACATCTCCTTTGCAATCAGGGTCCATTGTTAGCTGAACGATACATGAGAAGCTTAAAATGTCCTAAGGTTAGATGCTGCACATTGTTTGGCAGTTACTTGAGTAAGTTAATCAAACTCTGAACATTTTAAATGCATCCAGGGCCTACTGTTAACTGAACACTGTAGGAGAAGCTTCATTATTCTGAGGATAACTAAAAATCTATTGTTTAATCAACAGTTTGTCCAGGAAAGTTGACCATTTAATTATAATCATGGTCCATCGTTAGATGTACCTTGAATGCAGTTGCTTCAACAATCTCTGCTATTCTAGAGGTGGAATATGTTATTAATAAACATGAACCTGTTTATCTGAACCCCTGGATCCTCCAACTACAAATACTATTATTTTCTTATTTTTACTGCAAACTATATAGTCCAGTATTTCCCTTCATGTTGTCAATAAACGTTTTCTAGTAAAAAAAAAACATTGTTCTAGTGCGAACTGCATCAAAATAAACATGTAATGTAAAATGTATATAATGCATAACTTGTGCAATATGTTTCCGTAATACCCTACAGCCTGCAAACCCTGTATAACAACGTATCCCTAATTTCAGGTGTCTGAGTAGACCTACAACTGTTACTCAGTAAAAAGGAGAAACAGCTCTTCTGAACTGTTCTTCTGAAATAAACAGCCTTATGCAGAAAGAGGCCACTTAAGGCTGATTGTTTATTTTACGCAAAACTATAGATGATTACAAGAAAGCACCAATCTCTCTGTATTTTAGCACATATTAAGAACTATGGCTGTTTTAGAGAGTGACCTACTTTATACTGAATACAGTATAGCTCTGCAAGGAATCGCTAGTTCTACAGTGGTGTGATTAATTTCTCATTACATATTTCCAACACTAGACATTCACATGAAGAAGCAAGGGGTCAAGGATTAAGACTTTTTGTGGAAACGTAATGGTGTGACCATGTATGATAAGGAATACAATACCCTTTAACATACAAGAAAAGGATATTGCTAGTCACTTTTGAGTTGCATAACCTTATAAAGGAACTCAGCCTTTAGTCTTGTTCCGCTATAGGTCACGAAACTCTTTGGTGACTTGCAATCTCCTTAAAACGTATGACAGAGGGGACTTTATGTCATACATATTGTAATCTCGGGATTCTGCTGGCCAGTGACTCTGCCTTCAGTCTTCTGAGTTTAATAAGCCACCAGAAACTCTCTGTGGATTATATATTGCATGGTTATATGATTATCCTCAATCTGCAATGGATCCTACACACACACACATGCACACACCCACAGGCATATATATATATACATAGGATCCTTTGCAGATAACCATGTAAGATGTAATCATATATTTATATATATATATATATATATATATATATATATATATACATACATATATATATATATATATATATATATATATATATATATATATATATATTCCCAACAAAGTGATCCTTTGCTCGAAAAGTGCTCTACAGCCGGTGCTCTGCAAAAGGGCCGGATCCTGGCCCAAAACAATCTTTCAACACAAAGGTTAACCGTGACAAAAGCCTAGAGTGGCTGAAACGGGTTGGTGGGGTGAAAACGCTTAAAATAAAATAAGCTAAAAACCATCCAGGAGTGCCGCATCCTTTGTGTTGAAAAAAATACATATATACATATATATATAAATACACACATATATACATATATATATACGCCATATATGTACACACACATATATACAAACATATGTGTGTGTGCATGTGTATGTATATATGTGTGTGTGTACGTACATATATGTGTGTGTGTACCTATATATATATATATATATATATATATATATATATATATATATATATATATATATATATATATATATATATATATATATATATATATGCAGAAAACAAAATTTCTTTGTATAAGAAATACGCCGCACACCACTCTTTAGATTACGCTGTTTATTTCATGTAGGTCTCCCACCTACGCGTTTCGGACTGCAAGAGTCCCTGTTCACGGTATCAAACATTAGTCCTTTGTTTATTTTGCACTTATATACTGTTTAAGCCATGTGGCACATTATGATGCATTATGGGCACAGTAGGCAAAATTGCGTTTTTCTCTTTTTGCTAACTTTATTAGCATCATTCACTGTTGTTGGGTTACTGATGCATCTCACTGTGCACAACATTTAGGATTTGGAGCTTAGTGCTCTTAATGTTAACACAAATATCAACGTTGGGTCTGTTGATATTACATAGTTCGCTTTATATTATGAACTATGAATTTGTGTGTCGACCTCTCAAATTTTTTTTCGAAGAGTTTCAAAGATTTATGTGAATTTATATAAATTCAATGTCATGGCTGAGTGCCTTCTATTGTGCACGTGTGATGCTAATCAGTTTGCCCAACAATGTGACAAATTAAAATCCAAATTCATATTTCTCAGTGTATCAGTTGTGCGTTATTAATTCATTTTACAATAATGAAATTGAATTTATATAAATTCACATAAATCTTTGAAACTCTAAGCTCCAAATCCTAAATGTTGTGCACAGTGAGATGCATCAGTAACCCAACAACAGTGAATGATGCTAATAAAGTTAGCAAAAAGAGAAAAACGCAATTTTGCCTACTGTGCCCATAATGCATCATAATGTGCCACATGGCTTAAACAGTATATAAGTGCAAAATAAACAAAGGACTAATGTTTGATACCGTGAACAGGGACTCTTGCAGTCCGAAACGCCTAGGTGGGAGACCTACATGAAATAAACAGCGTAATCTAAAGAGTGGTGTGCGGCGTATTTCTTATACAAAGAAATTTTGTTTTCTGCAAATTCTGCGAGTGTGTCCTAACTCTCGCCGCCAGCACCGGCTTCAAAGAGCTCCCCCCACTTGGGACATTTGCTTGGTAATTAATTTACACGGGGGAGAGCCCAGCATTTCAACGCGTCGACAGTGATAAATCAGCTGTATAAGTTCCAAGCCCTGCAGGAAAAGGTAGCGACTTCAATGAACAGCTTCAAGAAATAATACTCGCTACCTCGAGATACACGAGTGCTTGACAAGCTGAAAGACGCCAAACAGCCGTGAATGTGCGAGTGACCTCTGGAGATACTGGTTGAGCGCCGACTGGAAGGCACCGGAGGGTGCAAACAGTAACGGGAGACTCCCGGTAAGTTGAACTCGACGTCAGACACATCCGCCCGCTTTATGCTGCAGCATATGTTAAATAACTTGCTTTTTCACAAGAGCAATCGAGTTAACTCTGTCTGAATCAAAAGACAGAGCGGACATTCACTCTTTGAACGCTGAAATTCCTAATGACTGATTCCTTGACGTTACTGGTTATCTGATCAAGGAACGCCTCCCACAACAAAATCAAACAAGTCACATACTAATTGTACAAATTGTGCACGTTTTACAAAATCAAGTTTGGCACCAGTAATCCATTTCTATAAACTTCCTGCAGCAATTTTATAAAACCAGCATGGAAAAACGAGCAGCTGAACGCATCCAGAAAGCCGAAAACATGTTCAAATTAAATACCCCAAGCCCAGTGGAACAGGCTAATCAAACAAACACAAGCAAAGCCAAAAATCCCACAATAAAACAATTGTTTCAACAATTGGAGAAACTGCTGTGAAAAGAAATCTCCAAAAGCTGGGAGATAATCACACTAGAGAAATACTTAGAGCTGGGGCTAGTTCCAAGAGGCTTAAGGATTTTCACACTGCCAAACCACCCGGATACAACTGCTAAAATGTTGGAAGAGTGGGGGCATAACAATATGGAATGTTCTCGAAAAATGATTCAGATCATCATAAAGCACGATAAAATAGGTGTGGATGAGCTATATAAGAAAATTCAGGAGATAGAAGATCAAATCTCAACATCAGGAGAAAGTGAAGAAATACTTAAAAATCTTCGAGCACTCATGGAAAAAAATCTTGATAGACACGATAACGAAATTCAAGAAAGAAAAGAAAGAAAATTCAGACGTGATCAATCAGATTTTGAGAATGGCACGATATTTACATTTGCCAAAAGATTCGAAGTACTGAGAAGGCAAGAATACACCCAGCCGCCTAATGTTGAGAGTGGAACATCCCAAAGCGAACCGGAATCTGAGGTGAGCGATGAAGAACAAGTGACAACTGGATCAAAAAAGTTGAATTTTTTAGAAGAGATGCAAGCCCTGTACAAGGACCAACAAAAACCAAAATCAGGTGGAAGAGGCAGAGGGAATATGAGAACGAGAGGAAGAGGAAGAGGACAAGCGGTGAACCAAAACCAAGGAGGAAAACCAGGCGAAGTCACAAATCAAAGATATCCGCTACGCAACAGAGTAGCATCAAAGAAATAAGAACAACTAAGAACACAAAAATGGACCCCAAAGTGATTGTTAATTTATCTGATTATCAACTAGATAAACATGAAATTACTGTGCTAAAAAAAGGACTGACCTTCTGTCCTGACAAGCATCATGATGAAGTAGAGACAAAAATCGACGTATACAAGTATATACGTAAATTAAAACTAAAAAAGTACTTTGCAAAAAGGAAAAAGGGAGAGTCTCCGACATCTAGCAATGAAGATACATCACCTGCACAAACAACTGATTCACTTACAGTAGCTGATGCTACAGGTCTGGAAACTGCTTTTCTACTAGCACATGAAATGGATACAACAGATCTAACAAATACCCAAATGATAAGTGATATGGGGGTCCAAATTACATTGACAAAAACTGACTTCAAAAAGAAATCTAAATTCTGTCCAACGATATATCCCGGAAATCGGATAGACACCTACTATGACCTAGTAACAACAGAATTAGAAACAATGAGCAATGTAAGTAACAACAATGAGAATACAACCAAAGAGGAAAGGGCAGCACTAAAAGCCCTCCAGTCTAACCCCAGAATTGAAGTAAAACCCGCTGATAAGGGGGGCAACATAGTCATTCAAAATAAAACAGACTATGTAAAAGAGGCCAACAGACAACTCAATGACATAACTAATTATAAATTGCTACCTGATAATCCAACTGAAAAAATGATGCAAGAGCTACATGGAAAAATCAATGAATGGCATATGAAAGGAGTGATTAGCAAAGATGAAAAGGACTTCCTTACAATACTCCATCCAATTACACCTACAATGTACTTTTTGCCAAAAATTCACAAGACTTTAATTAATCCACCTGCCCGACCTATTATATCCAGTTGCGGCTCTTTATGTGAAACAGTAGCCTCATACGTAGATTATTTTCTGGCACCTATTGTCCCTTCGCTAAGTTCATATATCAAGGACACAGGGGACTTCCTGAGAAACATCATGAACATTGAGTGGCATTCAGAGTATTGGCTAGCAACGATAGATGTCGTTTCCCTTTATACCTCGATACAACATGAAGTGGGATTAAATGCAATCAAATATTTCTTGAAACAAAGACCAATTTCAGAAATAAGACATTCCAACATGTTGATTGAAATGATAACCTTTTGTTTAAATAACAATGTATTCCTATTCAATCAAAAAATGTATGCTCAAACGTGTGGTTGTGCCATGGGGGTGTCCTTCTCCCCGAGTTATGCTAATCTCACCATGGGGTGGTGGGAGAAAAACATTGCCTGGGGAGAAGAAAACGAAATATACACTAAGAATGTAGTTCTTTGGCTCAGGTTCATTGATGATCTGTTCCTATTATGGAAAGGTACCAAACAGCAACTAACTGAATACATTGCGGTTCTGAATGAAAACCAAGTGGGTCTACAATTTACATCCAACATTCAGAAAAAGGAAATAGACTTTTTAGATACAAAAATCTACATAAACAAAAACAAATTGGAAACATCTGTATTCAGGAAAAAAACATTGACAAACAGTATTCTATATGGTACGAGTTTTCATCCTACTTCATTAATACAAAGCATACCATATGGAGAATTCTTACGTATGCGACAAAATTGCTCAGAGACAAAAGAAATGGAAATCAAATTCAAGGAAACTAAGGATCGTTTCAAAAACCGTGGATACAAACATTCTGATGTCATCAAGGGGGAAAGGCGAGCCAGGGAAAAAACAAGAGCAGAAACATTAATTGCTAAAGATCCTAAAACTAAAACTGAAGATGACAGACCAAGAATGATTCTAACCTACTCAAAGGAGAGTTTCAAAATTCGAAAGATACTAACAAAATACTGGAGTGTCTTGAAAAAAGATACAGAAATTGGGACAATGATTGGTGAGAGACCACTGATAACATTTCGAAAGGCTCCTTCGATACAAGACACTATAGTCAGCAGCCACTTTAAAATCAACAAACAAACCACTTGGTTGGAAAAAAGACAACATGGCTTCACCAGATGCCTAACATGCAAGGCATGCAAAATAGGTCAGAACTTAAAGACACTGAAAGATCCCAAAGGACGATCATTTGAGATTAAAGAAAAAATCACATGCGAATCACAATTTGTTGTCTATCAACTTCAATGTTTCTGTGGAAAGAAATACATTGGCTCGACATCTTGCCCTCTCAAGAAAAGAATCTTGGAACACATCAGGTCTATCCCCAATTGTGATTACAGCTATGCAATTGCCAAACATCTCAAGACACATCCCGGAAAAACATGGATGGACATCAGATACTCAGGCATTGCAATGATAAAAGAAAATGAAAGAGGCGGTGATAGACTGACCATGCTCAGACGGCTGGAATCAAAATTGATTATCCGATTCAAGACCAAGACCCCGATGGGTCTTAATGGGGATGAGGAAATGTATGTCCACTTATAAAGAACAACATCATAAACATTCCTTAAGTCTCTCAAGCATCAAAATATGACACTGCCAAAAGAATTGAAGTGACCATACGTATGAGAAAAGAAACTGTTTGTTGAAGCATTTGTAAAATGAATTAATAACGCACAACTGATACACTGAGAAATATGAATTTGGATTTTAATTTGTCACATTGTTGGGCAAACTGATTAGCATCACACGTGCACAATAGAAGGCACTCAGCCATGAAATTGAATTTATATAAATTCACATAAATCTTTGAAACTCTTCGAAAGAAATTTTGAGAGGTCGACACACAAATTCATAGTTCATAATATAAAGCGAACTATGTAATATCAACAGACCCAACGTTGATATTTGTGTTAACATTAAGAGCACTAAGCTCCAAATCCTAAATGTTGTGCACAGTGAGATGCATCAGTAACCCAACAACAGTGAATGATGCTAATAAAGTTAGCAAAAAGAGAAAAACGCAATTTTGCCTACTGTGCCCATAATGCATCATAATGTGCCACATGGCTTAAACAGTATATAAGTGCAAAATAAACAAAGGACTAATGTTTGATACCGTGAACAGGGACTCTTGCAGTCCGAAACACGTAGGTGGGAGACCTACATGAAATAAACAGCGTAATCTAAAGAGTGGTGTGCGGCGTATTTCTTAAACAAAGAAATTTTGTTTTCTGCAAATTCTGCGAGTGTGTCCTAACTCTCGCCGCCAGCACCGGCTTCAAAGAGCTCCCCCCACTTGGGACATTTGCTTGGTAATATATATATATATATATATATAGTGCATATATATATATGTTTGTGTGTGTGTGTGTGTATGTATGTGTGCATATATACATATATATCCACACAGAAATAGACGTGGACACACATTTTTCTCCATCTTTGCCTGTAAGCCTTTCCTCCTATGCTTGCAGCGGCACATGCATGGACTCTCAGCCTGTTAGGTGGTGTAAATTTGAAACTAAGCCCTGGGCGTGGCTGGGTGTGTCGAAAGAAGGCGCTGACACCTGCCAAAACGGCATCAGCAAGTGCCCCGTCCGGATGCCAATCCCATGTGTCATGGCTAGCCGCTCTCTCCGCCCGTGTGGGAGTGCCACTTCACCTCAAGACGAGTCATTTTGTTAGCCAAGTGATGCACAAAAGCATTCCTCATCATTGGATTATGGCTCTTATGATACAATAGGCTCACCTTCTCTGTGTCCAGGCAACCAATTCCTACTGTATCAGACAAACAATCGCCCTCGGTAAAATGGTTTAGCGAGTAGAGGTAAAGAGTTCGCCGTACTTAGCTAAGCTCGAGGCCATAGCCCTCGGAAACAGTTTTAGGCCTGAATCAAAAATAGTTGTCCTCAAAAACCCTTTCTGCTGAAGGCATCGGTGTTAGATGCAATTTTACGGCAACAGTTAGTGGCTAGCGGTATCACAAACTGTTTTACATCAGATTTATATCAGAAGCATTTGCCCAAAAAATATTTTTCTGGCAATAACAAGGGCTATAGACGTCTGAAACCATTTTTTAAAATTTCTTTATCGGTATTTCCAACAAAAATACAATCATACTAGTACAGATAGTCAGCATTAGCAAAAAGTAAATGCATTGCATATATTCGTATTGTTGGCATGTCTTGTCCGTTAATGCCCATCTGCCACCTGCCCGCATTCTTTCAAATTAATCCCCCAAGTTTGAGAGGATGGAGATCATGAGCTGTCTTGGGTCGGCCCAGGGGCGTAGGAGACAATAAAATTCTGAGGGGGACAGGGACAACCTTGTGGACTTTCCTGTGACCCTATACAAATCACCGCCCGTTAAACAAATAGTGAAATATTGAGAAAAGCAGGCGTGTAGTCACAGTTTGCATGTATGCTTTATTGTTATTTACATTCACATAGTAATCAGACCAAATGTTTAAAAAAACATGTATATGAATCTTGCATCTTCATGCACCAAGCAAACAAAGGTCACTAACTAGGGTGGCGGCATCGTGTTTGCAAGTGCATTATGGTTTGAAAAATACCTTCTGCTGCATTCCTGGTCTCCAGCAATTTTTAGGCAACAATAAAAATGTGAAGATAACTTCGGTGATTAATGTTCTTTATTGAGAGAGATCGGAGGTTTGTCTAGTGGAAGTTTTGACTCATGGTAAGGTAGCCACACTGGGGTAATATGCCTGCTGCAAAGAACGTGTACCACGCAGATCACGAAATGCATATCATGTAAATAGGTCAGTGAGTTACTACTTTTGTCTGAGAGATTCTTTTGGTATTGGCAGTTTATAAGTTAAAATCCTAACATTGAACAGTGAGCTATTAACCTTCATCAAAGAGCTGCATGAAAACTTCAAGGTATAGATTAGAACGTTATCCCTTTTCCTCAATCTTTCCTTCTCTTGACGTTAGAAAATGGGTTCATTAGGATAGAAATCAATTCTGATTATTAAAGAGAACCCCCAACCATGGTGTTATGTTTTAAATTCTGAGTTTGTGCTGCTCTAGTGTTGCAAAGCCATCCTGTGCCCTTGGCACTCCCCAACTTTTTGCTGACTGGTACTGGTGGTACCTGACTCTGACTGGTCCTGGCCTCTGCCTAACCAGGCCCCATGATAAGCTGAAAGAGACACTTAAAAATACAGTGAAATCCCCTACATACACTAAGGTGCACTATGGGTTAGGGTATCCCTATGCCCTAGAATATAATAGGGCATGGCAGTTTAGAGGCCAGCTGTCCATTCTGCGCTTGCATGTGTGCGCTGCTGAAGCCTGCAGTAATTTTAAAAGTGGCCTTGTATTGTAGAACTGATTTTAAAATGCAAATAGTGCTCAAACTCGACTGTTGGGTTTGGGGAACAAATCGATCAACTACAATGTTGGGGCAAAATTAAGTTAAGTGGAAAAATGTTTTCCACTTCAGTATGGCTGTATCATATTACCAGATAATACATCATCTGCTGCATAATCTAACGATTTCACCCAAAAGAATTTTGTAGCTCAAATGGATCAAAAATTACTAAAGAAATGTAACTTATGTTGCTGTGAAGTATAGGGCCCTTTCCAAAGGTTGACTGTCACCTTTCCTACTGCTGCATTTGTATGTTACACAGGTACTAATGAGGAAAAAGCGTTGCAGAGGCTGTTAGTATGTATAAATATGTCAAAATAATAAAGTATCATAAAATGTACCGCATTACGCTACAGCCTTTTTATTGTTGCATAATTTAGTCAACACTGCAACATAATTTTGGCCTCCATTGCTTCATTACTCCAGTGGCCCAAAAGCAGGCTGCACATGTTAAAAGTGTTTGTGCATGAAGCAAAGACCTTGAAGTTTGCAAACTTAGGGGCTGATTAAGATGGCAGGCGGATTTCAGTCAGTCCGCCATCGAATCGGGG
Source organism: Lissotriton helveticus (assembly GCF_964261635.1). NCBI lineage: Eukaryota > Metazoa > Chordata > Amphibia > Caudata > Salamandridae > Lissotriton > Lissotriton helveticus. Next base: position 1,774,814,095 of record NC_136057.1, read on the forward strand.
AATGGGACAGCTCGCCTTTAAGGCGGCTGCCCCACGATAGGCATTACAATGCAGCCGCCACTCCGGCATTCGCAGTGCCTATCTTTTAAATTGCAGCAGGTGCTGCTGGCTGCATCATCCACCGCAATGTAAAAAGGGACATGTTACATATATATCACTGCACTAAAAGGCAAGCATAATGCAGTGCCTGCCACATGGTGCAGTGATATGTAGGGGGTCATCATAGGTGCCCCCCAGGTCCCATGTCTGGGGTCTGTGGGAAAGGGGCCTGCTACAGCCCCCAAATGTCCCTTTCTGCCAGATTTTCCATGGCGGGTAAGGGACATCGTAATCCCTACAGCGGTGCCTGGTAGGCACCACCAGCATTGTAGGGATCACGAGCCCCTCCGCCGCACTGGCGGGCTCAAGGAGCCCGTGGGTCTGCGTGGCGGTTGGTCTTTCTGACCGCCAGGGAACCACACGCCCTTGTGATATCGCGAGCGGTGATGCAGTCACTGATGGCAGTGGGACTGCCACCGACGGGGTGGCGTGGCAGTCCCACCGCCATTATAATCACCCCCTAAGTTTGGTGTGCATGCAAATCCTCCATTGCCAACCCCTGGTAAGTTGCACTACTACTGCTGAAAAAAGGCAAATGGAGGTGCCAATGGGTGAGGTGCACTGGCCTCAAGGGTCTTGTGACCTCAGTGACAGAGTCACTGTCGATCTAGGGTGTGCTTCTTCATATGCCTGCCCGCAAGACCAGTGCTTAATTTGAGCCGGTTCCTTCCGGCGCTCGGCACCTGCACTTAATTGCCAGCACCGGCACTTGGAACAGCTGCTAATTTAAAGATGAGCAGGAAAACAGTTATTTATTAATTCAATACATGTTTAAAACAACTAATACCAGCCACCCAAACCATTTTTAAAGCTTTGGAGTCTGAATTCTCACACTTGTAGCAGTGTGATGGTTAGTAGTTGTGTAAGTTCTGTTGTTGGCAGCGCTGGCAGGGGAAATGTGTGGTGCAAACTGCGGTGGCCCCATCACGAAGGTCCCAGCACTTATTTGTTTACAAATTAAGCACTGCGCAAGACTGGAGGTGAACTGCAGTATGGATTGTGGTGGACAGGCCTTCAAGGTTAACTCACACTTGCCACTGTTAGGGTCCACCTGTGGGTGCTAAGACACCAAGGCCTCTAAGGTCTATCAGGCCTTCTAAGGTGTAGCATAGGAATGAGCTCTGTCAGGAGTGTAGTCAAGTGGACTGGTCATGAAGGTTGAACATGGTTCTCCAGTTCCAAATTCAGCAGCTCTGGCCAGAGTGCCCCATCCTCTCCCACACTGAATACCATACTGCCCCACTGAGAGAAACTGGCACTGCCTTCAACTACAACTTAATTGTACTGCAACTAAATTCAAATTATGCACTAGACAAGAGTAAAATGCTGCCTAAAAAATATTAATAACACCCTGGAAAAAGCAAACACTCATAGGGAATGCAAGAATAAGCAAAGCATGTGAAATGTAATCAGGAACAACTTGGTTACCTTAACGGTTTTAAACTCATTATTCAGAAATCAGTAGGTGATTTTGCCTGAAAAGTTCAGAACATGGTTACACGACCAGGAAGGGACCAGTTTCAATGTCCATTGCTTATATCCTTACAAAATGTAAGCAGTTTGGTTTAAAAAAAGACCACGGGCCATATGTAGGTAATCTAAATTTAGCAATTCTAAAATACCGAATTTTACCGATTCGGTATTTCAGAATCGGTAAATGGTATGTAGGTATTGATTCGGTAAATTTTACCGAATCGGTAACATTCGGGAAATACCGATTCGGTATTTACCAATTCGGTAATTCCCATATATTCCTATGGGCCCGGAGGCCAATAGGAATGAATGGGATGCCATTCACTATTACCGATTCGGTAAATACCGAATCGGTAATAGGGGGTGCATATTCAAGGGTGGCAGGGTGTCATATTGACACCCTGTTGCACCCCTGATTTGTGCATGTGTGCACATGTGGCACACATACATGCCCTGTATGTCTGTCACATGGCACTCTTGGAAAAGCACAAATTTGTTTTTTACTAAGGTTTTCGATATTTACAACCAACTTTTAGTTGGTGGTAAATACCGAATCCTTAACTCAGAAATGCACTCACTTGAGTGCTCCCTACATTACGGATTCAGTAATTTACCGAATCGGTATTTTAAGGATTCGGTAATTTACTGATTCCTTAAATTACCAATTCGGTAAATTACCGAATCCTTAAATTTGGCCCCTACATCTCAAATGCCTAATTTCGGTAATTTCGTCCGTTACCGACCGGTATTTGGGTACCTACATATGGCCCCACATCCCTAAACACAGAGCTGCAGTACACATTTTAGAAGCTAAAATAATTAAAACAGTTGAAAACAATTATATTAAACGTTTCCATTCCACCCATTAACCATGTATTGCAGTCCCTTTAGGAATAGTGCACTTCCCTACCTTGGGAAAACAATGTTGTTCAAAGAAAGAAGATAACAAGAAAGTAGCGCTTTCACTGGTAAACTAAGTAAAGTGGCGCTAATGTGTGTGGGTGTTAATAACAATCTGGCCTATCTGGTGACAACTCTGTATTGCTTTATTTGGTATTTCTTTATTTTTTCTCTCTGTCCGGAGGTTGTTGTTTGGAATAGAAAAATCAGCACAGAAAGAGATGGCAGACTAAAGGGAGAGAGTGGGAAGGACGGCAGCTGCCAGAGAGAGATCAGGAGAAGTGGACACTGTCCTTGCCTTCTCTGGGCATGAAGGAAAAGAGACAGACTTGTTTTCCTTCTTTGCCATTCCCAGAACGCCGAGCCTTACTGCAGCATAACAAAAGGAAAGGGCGGGTGGCCTCTTTGACTCCAGGCAGGTAAAGTGCAGGGCCATTAGGTAGCGCTTTCGCGCGCTAATGGCCCTGAGAATAACAGAAGGGAGAGGAGAAATTATTTTGTCCCCTCGTCCCCCCACCCTTGCCCCCGTGTCCCCCACTCTAAAATCTGGGGGATATGTCCCCCACGTCCCCCACACTTTTACACCCATGGGTCGGCCCTTCCAGTATTCTTCCCACGAGCTTCCGGTGAGTGAGCAAGCCCCCCACCAATCACCCAGTCCCACATGGTGCAGCCTTGGCCGCTCATTCTCAAGAGTGGTCAAAATTGACGGCATCCCCCAGGACCAGAGGGTGTACCATCATATATGATATTAAGGGTTCCCATATGTCTTTTCAGTTTAGAATATGGTGGCAACAGTTCGGAGTATATAGACATTTGTTTCTGACAAAATAATAATCTTGAATCCAATCCCTGAATTTGGTACCCTTTCCTCGCCCCATCTGCATTCCACCCTTCGTTTGGCCATTAGGTATCCAAGCGATATAGAGTGTCTAACCATCACCTCTACATTCTTGGTGTATCCCAGCAATGCCACTAGAGGGATGAGTTGCTGCTGTGAGCTCGTCATCTGTGACAGGGTGTCAGTTACCTGTGTCCAGTAGCTATTAACCGAGTGGCAGGTCCACGCCTGGTGGAGGAAGTCATCTCCCTCCTCCCCGCATCTGTCGCACTTGTCAGTTGTGTGCCGCCGGTAGCAGTAGAGCCTGGCGGGAATATAGTAGATACGGTGCAAGAACTTATAGTGTATTATGAGTAATCGGCTACTAGCCGTTATCTTTCCCGTCTCTTGGCGGCAATATAGCCATTGCTTGTCATGAGAGTATCACCCAACTCGGCCTCCATCCTGATCGTGCCCAGAACCTCCATTTCTGCTCGTTATGATTAAGTGCTGCAATATAGCATTGAGACCATGTGTGGAGGTCGTGTGTTTGCAAAAGTGTATGCACAGGAGTAAGTGTAGGAGGCTCCAGTGGAAAATCAGGATGGCTGCCTTAACGTTTTGCATCAGCAGAGTATACAAGAATGTCTCCGCTGGGGCTGGGACGATGCCTCCGAAGAAGGCCTCTTTGCTCAAGAATCCTCCCTCCTTGTATAAGTCTTCCCATGTTTGGACTCCAATTCTCAGTAGCATCTGTCTTCAACCTGTTTCGTGTGTTACCGGGAGCAGGGAATGGTATGATAACCGCAGGAACGGGGAATATAAAATAGGTATGTTGATCTGCCTGGCCAGTTTCCACCAGGTTGTGGTGTTGCAAGCAACCGTGGTAATACCTGCACCCGTTTCCTGGGAGAACGTCCTCAAAAAAGCAGTGTTGGGACTGGAGCCATGTACCCCTGCTCTATCGCCAGGTGGGGCATGTAGGGGGGAGCGTGGAACCAGTATGCAACGAAATGGGCCTGAGCACAAAGAAAGTCCAATTCTAAATCTGGGGCTTCGAAACGCCCCCCTCGAAAAAGGACATAGCAATACATCCCAACGAAGTCTGGGCGGCTTGCCTACCCATGCTAACCGGATGAGCTGTGCCTTCAGCGTTCTAAAAAATTGGCGGCATGAGGTATATGGAAAATGTATAAATCGGTATAGTAATTTTGGGTAATATGATAATTTTCATTAATAATATACAGCCCGTTAGTAACAGTGGTATGGAGATCCAGTGCGTAACAGAGTCTGATAGAGTATCAAATGTTTTTACGAAATTAGCGCAGATTAGTTCCTCTCTATCTCTAGAGATGACTATCCCCAGATACTTGACCTCCGAGTCGCACCATTTCAGTGGGTAGTCTGGGATGTAACGTGGGTAGTTGGGGGGTAAGGGGGAAAATCTGAGAATTCTCCCAATTAATCATGATGCCAAGGCGCCCTCCATAGCAGATACATTGCTTTGTGGCTCACTTTGGGTTCCCGTATTTATAAGGTGACATATTAGGCATAAAGGGATACTAATAAAAGTCTGGTAGGATACCGAATCACATACTCCCGGTGATTTTGTCAGAGCTCAGGTGTTAGGGGTTCCACTGCTAAAGCAAACAGCAGGGGGGACAACTGACTGCCCTGCCTAGTACCGCAGAAAATATGAAAGTAAGGAGAGCCCTCGCCATTTATTTGTACCCTCGCTCGTGGCTGATTGTATAGAAGCTTTATTCAGGAAAGAAATGAAGAGGGAAAGCCCATGTGCCTCAATACTGTTAATAGATAATTCCATTCCATGGAATCAAATGCTTTGTTGTCTAAAAAGACAGCCAATGCAGCCAGGTCAGGGTTGATGTCTTGTAATAATGAAAAGAGATTACATAAAACCAGACTGATCAGGCAACACTAGTGAGCTCATGAGGAGACTGAGGTGGTTGGCCAAGACTTTGGACAGGATTTTCACATCGCAATTAATCAATGATAAGGGTCTGTAAGATTCACAGACGTCGGCTTTTAAGGGGGATATAATGAAGGCCTCTCGCATGGAAGACAGAATTGTGCCCAAGTCCCAGGCTTTCTCTTACAAACTTTTGAGGACAGAATTAAACTATTGGCGTAGGTTTTATCAAATTCGGCCGCTAGGCCGTCCGGACCAGGAGCGCGCCCCGATCAAAGCTGCATGAATGAGGTACTAATCTCATCGCCTTCGAAGGCAGCAGAGAGAAATTCCCATTTGCCATCGCTCAGCTACCCCAGGGCCAAGTCATCCAGGTAGGGGTTTAAATCAAGAGGTTGAGACCTACAAGTGGTGTAGAGAGAAGAGTAAAACGACAGAAATGTGAGGAGAATGTCCTCTGTACCTTTCTGCAGGACGCCTCCAGAGTTCCTGACCTCAAGTACATAATTCAAGAAGCGAGGCTTGCAGGTCATCTCGGCTAGAGCCCCATCCGGGACACCTCCCCTCCCTCATACTGTCTGGCCTGCTGATATCGACTGCGAAACAGCCATTTTCTTTCAGCAGTGTCCTAATAATCTGTGAGCAGCATGTTTCTGAATTTAGCTTTTGCGTCTCCCTCACCGAGCAGGCAGAGCCACGGCTCCATGGATTTAAGTTCCATTTCCATTTTTCTGAGCCTTTCGTGAATATCATGTAATATGCCCCCACCTTTGGCAATGCAGAGGCCACGGATAGTGACTTAAATGCTTCCAACACAGTAGCTAATGTCGGGACACAATGGATTTTGCGCTGGAAGATGTCTTTTATCTCCTTGCGCAACTCTTCTCTAAAGAGGATATGCAGCAAAGTATTGGGGGAGTCTCCAAAATAGAGAAGATGGGGGAATTAGGCGGGGACAGTCGCATTAGGACCAGGGAACTGTCCTAATATGTTTGGGCCAGGTTTTGTGCCTGCAATACCGTGGTGCCAAGCTATCAGGATAAGATCCAGTAATCTATCCGCACTGACAAGTAGAATGTACTCTCTCTCCCCGAGGGATACATAGTACTCCAAGCATCTAATCGGTGGTACTCATTGATAACAACAGTGGTGCAGTGGTATGTTTGATAGTGGGACCTTTCCAGTCTCTGGTTAAACGTTAACTGGGAGCTAGGGCCTGTGTGCGTTTCTTGCAGCATGCCACGTGCACAGATAAGCAAGAATATGGCAACGTTTGCGTGGGTCCCCCAGTCCTCTCACGTTCCATGTCAGGATATTATATCCTGGGTGTGTTAGTCTATCTGTCATGCATGATTGGCCGTGATTGCTATGCAAGTATAGTAAATACCATGGGCCCCCAGTGGGTAGATACGGATGCCAAAACACCAAGAAATGCATCATGTAAACGAGTACCCCCAACCCAAACATCCCTCCTCCAACAACGGCAGCCCAACCCTGCCGGAGACAATCCGCGCCACCTCCTAATGCTCCAACGTGTGCATAGATCCTTATAACTCAAACCTTGAGTGCGATAGCAGAATAACCATAAGAAGCAGAAAAGAAACCTAGCGGGAACAGAAAAAAAGAAATGGGAGAGTTGAAGATAGTGAGTGGACAAGGTTTTGAGCCATGGTGAGACCAGGGCTAGAAGAGGAGTGTGGATAAGGAAAATAGGCGAGGAGGGATAGTGGTAGAGGAGAAGAGAAAAAAGATAGTGTATTGCAACATGGGTATACTTTTGGGGTGTCACCACAGAGCAAGGCTGGTCCTCTACAAGTAAACGAGGGTGTCCAGGACTGGTATATGAAGTTCCACCCGGCCTGCAGAGAATACAGCAGTTCTATGTCTGCAGCAGTAGTAACATGTCTTTTGACGCCACCCCACAGGCAGTGAACAATTCATGAGTCCTAAAGCAGTATATCCCTTTAGTGGCAACAGGTTAGTGGAAGGCGTTGTGCTCATTAGTTCAATATGTCGATGGTTTGATATTCTGGACACCTTTTGTTCCAGGGGTGCCGCATACTTTCAAGAGGGGAGAGACTGCTTAACCCAGATCTGACACAGGAGATGAAGATCTGACCTATGGCAATTCACGTGAAGTCAGGGGTGAACCCTGAGGAAGGCATCCCAAGAAGTTTGTAACATACTGCCGGTTAGTGAACAAGTGCTGCTTGCCCTGATGGGTGACTCGGTGGTGAGCCGGATACAGCATAGCATTGGTGATGTTGGCTTGCTGAAGTTTTCTTTTGACCAGGAGGGATTTCTTCCTGTCTTCTTAGATCGCCAAAGTAAAATCAGGGTATATGGTTATAGCGTTGCCCTTGAATGTGAGCGTGTCACTCCATGGCCAGCATAGGGCCGCATCGCAGTCTCAATAATTTAACAGCCTGGCCACAATGGGCCTCAGGATAGCACCCGGAGGGGGCAAGCCATCAGCGAGCGATGAGCTCGCTCCACTATCATCAGTGGGGAGAAAGCATCAGTTCCAAAGGTAGAGGTAAACAGCCTTTCCACATACTCCCCAATTTTTCCTGTTCTGGTGGTCTCTGGACCAAATTGGGCTTAAGTATCTGACCCCTGCATCTGGATAAAAGCTCCTATGACCAAACCAGTAGAATAGGGTGGTTTGCGCAAGTTACATCAGGTCCAAGGAGAACCAATTCTGTCTTGATAAGTGGGGGGCTATGGGATTCAGTGTGCAGGGCTCTTCTTTCATTGCTTTCATTTTCGCTATTAGGTTGGGCAGGAGAGGAGTCAGTGGTAAAGCATAGGCAAATATTTTGTATCACCCTATCAGAAGAGCAATCATCCAGGAGTATAGTTGTGATTGCCTGCTTGCTTAAAGCGGCAATTTTGTTGTTTTTTGTTTCAAACAGATCTAACCTATATTTGGCTTTCACCAGATTTTAAATATTTGTCGTAGTACAGTGTTTTTCACTCCCACATCTGAAAGTCCTACAACATTCTGCTGTTATCATCTGCATGGTAACTGCTGGCACTACGTAGATGTTCCAATGTAATAGTGATTCCGTTGTGAATTGCTCAATGCTACAGTTTTTGAATTTCTGTTGACAAAATCTGAGAGTTGTATCCCCTGTAGAACATTGTGGTGATGTTGTCTGTTCAGACCAGCACTTTTGAGTTGGACAGACGAGGAGAAAGGATTTCAAGTTTACGCACATTGATATGGATGGTTATTTCTTGAGGTGTCCGGAGTCCTTTTGCTAATTACTCTTGGAGATATGCGCCCAATCCTTCCATCAATGCATTGGTGGTACTCACCAGGTAACTTTTTGGTTGGAGGAAAGTTAGACCTGAACTGATGTTGCTGAACTTCTTGGAGTGGAACTATCCTAAATGTTTGTTTTCTCTAGTATATATTGAAGTGGTGTATATCTAGAACGGGTCTCCACTCTTTTGTAGTCTTCTTTTTCCCCTGGAAGTATCTGGAAAAAAAAAACACGATTTGATGCTGTTTAGGGACTAGTCCTATGGCCGTCTTCCAGAGCACGGATCAAATGTATGCCTTCAACAAATATAGCTGTTTGTGTTTTATTCTGGGAGTTGGCGTTGTTGAAGGATGTTGAATGCACTCCAGCGTGTGATCGCAGTGAATGACATCCTGAACACACTTGTCTGTATTGATTGCCTTCCAAAGTTGTTGTAGAAGGAAAATATTCTGCCTGCTACAGGGGTTGCTGTTGTTAGACTGCATCTTTTGGTATTCAGCAACTGGCGATTGTCAGTGACCTCAAGCATCCTGAACTATTGGCTGGTGTTTAGATTTCTGTGGTTATCTTGACGTGGCTCATAATCCTGGCAGTATTGCAGAGGTTAATAGACGGGTTGATATGGTGAGTACCCATACCTCTGATATACATATTGGTATCATGGTTGTCTGCCTCGTCCTCAAAAGTGCTGATGTCTTCATTGTTGCGAAACTCGTCGTGATCTGGCAGTTTCTGTACCTGCTTTGATACCCAGAAGCATGTCATCTGCATGCTTCCGAAATAATCATTCCCCATTGAAACACATGTCCAAGATTTTGTTTTGGAACTGTCATTTAAAGGAGGTAGTTCTCAACCATCCTTGTCGGCATAACTCTGCTGCACCAGCTAGCTGCCTGAACCTTATGTTTGATGAGTCTATTACGGAATCAATCTGTGCTGCTGATGACTGTTCTCTTTCATGGAGGAGAAGTTGAAGATATTGGGCTATGTTGGACTGTGTTTGCTGGTCTTACCTGCCTGTCTACAGTTTCCTTGGCATTAGCAGCCCTTACAGACATAGCAGCCATAGAGGAAAATCTCTTACCAATCATATCTATCCTCGGCCTACTCTGTCTATCTGGTGGTGAAAGGCACCATCAGGTTTCTGGACCTCCTCTGAGCTGCTTCTACAATAACCAATTCTGCCCTAGGGTGACCTAGGAGGCATACTGGTGAATTTTAGGAATTTTATATATCTTATCTATTTGTCTATGTTGTCACCACTGCTACTGTACCTGACATATGTATCAGCTTTCTAACTTCCTGACAAATGTGGTCTACTAGGGGGATTGACTTCTTAGTTGATTCCTTTAATTCATACAGGAAACATTCAGTTTCCCTAACTACCATAGGAAGGCTAAACCTTTTGGTTGCTCGGTCAACCAAAGAATAAAATCTGCTAATGTCCTCGGGTGGGGAATCCACTGGTAGTGGAGTTGGTGGGTTTATAATTGGTAAAATGTAATCATTCCATTTGTTTCCCGTAGGTAGGTTAGGTGTGCGTATTTCACCCGTGTCAACATCTATATATCAGTCATCATCATCTGAGGTATTTACAGGAATGGGTAGTTGAGGTACATCTAGGATCTGCTGTACTGGTTGCGGAGTCTGAGGAGGATGATAATCTCGCTCTTGAGATTTTTGTGGTGCGGGTGGTATAGAAGTAGGTGCTTGCTGAGGTGGAACAGATAATGTTACTTGGATGTATGTCGTTATAACGCATGCTTTTACCACGCATGCCTTTACCACGCAGGTTTTACAACGCAAGTCGTTACAACGACTTGCGTTGGGGGGTGCTGGATAGTGGAATAGTTTAATTTACTATTCCAACTCCAGTCCCCGTGGATAGTAGGGAAGGTTTTGGATAGTAAATTAAACTATTCCCTATCCTACAGCGCCCCCCAGCACAAGTCGTTGTAACGATTTGCGTTGTAATGCCTGCGTGGTAAAGGTACTGAATTGTAAAAGTTGCGTGGTAAAGGATGTTCCCCATGTTACTTACTGAGAACCACTTGGAAAATGAGAATAGTAGTGCACCATTATGTATGTTAGGTCCTTAACCAGATCTACTGGTAGCCGTATCAAGGGCCCTTAGTCATAATTTTCATATGCAGGCTCAAATCGATCTTAATGATAGTCATAGTATTCTCTGCCTTCCCATTGTTGGGGGTGACAGTGAGCGGTAGGATCTTGTTGCTGTTGTGGGGAATGTCTCTGTTCGTCCTCTGTATACGAATATTTTATGTCTATTTGCCCAGGACTAAAAGCTGTACCAAATGTGTAATCTGGATATTGTTCTTCCTCTGTCCAAGAATTTTGCTTAAGAATGAGGTGGTATTTTGCTTGGAGAAGTATGCTCCGGGCATAATGGAGTTCTAGGTTGTATTGTTATTTGAGTCGACGGTAGTGTCATCAGTGGGGTACCGTTGATAGGGCAGATGTCCAAGTCGTCCATCGTAGTGTCATCAGAGGTAGTTCCTTTGAAAGAATTGCTGTTAAACAGTCTTGGATGGAGTCACTAAGGATTAGGGCATCGGTGTGGTTGACTGACATTGATGGACTAGTCGTCAACTGATCTATTGTTGAAGGGTCCATAGCTTCCTCACACTGACTGCTAGCCTTCCTTAATGTGAAAGAGGATTTGCCTATGGGAGTCGTTGACAGGGTGACCGTGGACAGAGGGTTTACCTTTTTTTTTCCAGTGGGGATGATGGTGAAGGCACTTAGGTTGGAGAGTGCCTCTTTTTCTTCTATATTTCAGGTGAAGCCGAATCTGATGTTTTCCTAAGTGCCTTTTAATTTTCCGTACGTCTTTAGATTTAGATAGAGGACTCTGTATCAGCAGGCTTTCTTTTTCTCCTTTTCTCTCAGATTGATTCATCCCCTGAGTATAGGATTTCAGAAGCCTGGTTCAGAAGTCCTGGTTCTGAGCAGTCTTCAACATGATCACTGAATGACTTATCTGCTTATTTTGCAGTCATGGCCTTGTCATCCTGATAAAGGTAATATATACATCTCTTGTGAAGGTTATCTGAGAAAACCTTCATTGTCTCACAAGCATCACAGGCCTTGAAAAGGGCTTTATTTAGATTTCTCCACTGTCACTATTTTTCATAGGCAATAGGGTTAAGAGAGCTCTTACAGCCTAAGAAAAAGTCCTAAAGTTGACTTATCTGTTTTCTGAGAAAGAGCAAAGCTCTAGAACTATCTTCCAACCTGCATGTGGTAGAAATCTGTGGTGTAAATTTCGCTTAGAGGGGTGAGTCATGCAGCATTCTCACATCCTTGGCTGGGGTATGGAGCTTTTATGATAAGGCGGATATGCTAATAAAGTGGTCACTGCCATTGGACTGCTATTTCAAACTTACAGAGCGACTCCCACTTCAACAATGTGGAATAATTCAAGCATGTGAATCTATGAAATATCCAGTGCATGAAAACTGAGGTTTACATCAGCTGCCTTTTATTGTATTCACAAATATATCCCCTGGGCTGGGGGAAACTAGGAGAGGAGCACAAACACCTCACGTTTACCATATTCCTTGCATTCTATATTCACCAGCATCTATTCTGTAACAAATTAGAACAGTTTATGCACCACCACCTACACCAGCAGTAGTTTGATAAAGTCATAAATATCTCATCTGAAATAAATTAGATGAAGAGCACTGAAATCTCATAACACCTGTTATCTTACTCCTTTGTTACAAATGTATATCCTCTTGAGCAACTTAGAAGTGCAGAAGTATTTCAGAGCAGAAGCATCTCATGTTTCAATTATTTGGATTAGCTGAGCAATGGAATTTTATATATCTGTTTCTCTCATTTTGGCACCAACTGATGTATCCCATTTTCACAAATATCTTCTCTGGAACACATTTGGAGAAGGCTCAAGAAAATCATATTTAGGCCAGCTATCAGATAGCATCTTCACCGACAAAATATCTGGAGAAATTTAGGAGAGTGCAAGTATCTCAGAATTATTTAATTTTGTTTTATACCATATGTACACATATTTTTACTGGAACAAGTTAGAAGAAGAGCATGAACATCTCACATCTGCAGCAATCATCTTAAACTATATTTAAAAATATATTTTCTAGTACAAATGCTACTTATCTAGTAGCACCAGTAATCTATACAAAATCGGATCAGAGAAAATGAGGATAGCACAAGTAAACAAGCTACCTTATACTATGCTCACCACTATTTTCTCTGGAGCAAATTTGAAGGGTGTGAGCAACTCAGATTTACACCAGCCATCCTAGACCATATATACAAATATGTCTTCTGGAGCACATTAGGAAATAGTGACAGTATAAGAGACTTATGCCAGCAGTCATGTATCTTATTCACAAATATCTTATCTGAAGTAAACTTCGAGAGCAGCGCGAGCAGCTAAGATTTGCCCTAGCTGACTTTTTTCATATTCATGAATATTTTCTCTGTAACAAATTGAGAAAAGTGTAAAAGCTAGAAAAGTTACTTATTTGAAGTCCTTGTCCTGCATCATAGAAATCTTCTTTGAAATAATAAACAATAAATAATTATGTTCTGCCTGCGTGGACCCCGGAGCACTTCTTTATATATTAAATTAATTTTAAAGTTCCATAGACTGTTAATCTCCATCTGATTTCATGATAATAAAACACCCTGTGATAGCCTAACAGAGGTTCAATTTCTTTTACTGGGAGAATACAATGACTCTGAATACCAATTTCAAACTTGTATTGCAACATTATTGCTCAGAAATCAAAGTTGTATGAAGAAGGGAAAAAGAAATGCAGCCAGATAGGCTTGTATTGTAAAGATCTAAAAAAGGTACAGCCTCTTTAAGAATACATGAGACGTCCTTAACCATAGTGCACCCTACTGGCAGTTTGCCTTAGAAAGTCAGTTCTGTTTTTTTACGGTTTACATGTAATGATTCACGAGATATGCCCAACAATAAAAGCCGGGGAGATGTGCAGTTTGCTTATAACTTCAATAAAGATTCCTGCAAAGCAGAACCAGGACAACATGTAAAAAAAACCTGTTTTTCTGCATCGTAGGATCTTCATTGATAGTCATAAACACTGAATAGAATAGCAAGCTTACCCAAGCCTCAAAATGCAGCTGTTGGGCAGCAGAAAGAGAATAGTCTATTTAAAAACATTTCTTCATATTTCTCGGCCCACTTTAGCATCAGCCTGCGCATTCGAACGAAACAATAATGTTTAGTAAATTTGTGGCAGTACTTCCAAGTAGCTGCTTTACATAGGTCAGCTGTAAGTACATTTGCAAGCCACACTGCTATGCCCCTGGTTGTGTGTGCACTAGCTTTATCTGGTAATGGTACGTTTGTTCATTTAAAACATAATGTAAAGCAAGGTACTGGCTATCTAGCTGTAGATTGTTCAGAAGAGGTTAACCTTGTCGTAGTGGACAATAATTAATAAATAGTTGAGATGTCTTTCTTAAATCTTTTGTTTTAACCAAGTAGAACCTTAATACTCTTCTAACATCTTCAAAGATTACAGAGCACTTTCCACGGGTGTTGAATGATTGGGAAAACATTTAAGAGTAATGGTTTGATTGATATGGAAACCGGAAACCACCCAAGGGAGACAAAATGAATAGGCTCTGATAATTACTTGAAATGAAAATCAGTGTATGACTCTACTACCAAAAGTGCTTGTATTTTATATACTCTCCTAACTGAAACAGTAGCTATTAAAAATGCTATTTTCCACAATAAATGTTGCAAAGTAGATTTGCATATAGATTTAAAAGATGAACCCATTCATTTGGAGAGTACTATATTTAACCCCTAAAATGGGTCCTTTATCCTTATTAAACACAGAGGCCAAAATTCTGGGCAAAATCATAGGCAACAGATTGCTCCCCCTGTTGACTGGATTTGTGCACCTCAATCAGAGTGGATTTATTTCCAGACGTAACACTCATGTAAACCTTCGATGTTTATTCCCTGTAATAGGTAGATGCCACATAATGGGTGGTGGACTTTGATTGCTTCTCTCTAGATCAAGAAGGCTTTCGATACATTGCTATGGCATTACCTGCTTGTTTTACAAAAAATAGAGTTGGGCAGATCTATCCTCACATCTATCCTCAAATTATCCACCCTCAAATGATCCACCCCTGTACCTGCAGCCATCTGCTAAGGTTCAGACAGGCCGGGTTTATTCTGACCAGTGGAGGATTGAGCGAGGTACCAGGAAGGGATGATGGCTGTCCCCCATTCTTTTTGCCCAGGCTGTTGAGCCCTTGACTTGTTAAATGAAATTTAGGGCTCTGGCCTGGGGGATACAAATATTGCATGCCGCCCACATGATATCGCTATACACCGATGATACCATACTGTTTCTTTAAGACCCCATTTCAGATCTTCCTGATATAATGCAGGAGTTGGAATATTTTAGAGAGGTGACTGGCCTACATTTCAATTGGGGACAAATCCTGTCTGTTCCCATTGCTCGGAACTGCCGTGGCTCCACCCCCCTCTGAACTGTGTTTGCCCCTCTAATCGCAACTCAACATTTTTAAGTATTTGGGAGTGCAGGTCTACCACGATAACAATAGGCAAGTTGGCAATAATATCAAGGGGTAGCATCCTCCTTTTGACAACAGCCCTGGTTTTAGTGCCACTTACCTCTGTCCCTGCTAAGACAGGTCGCCATAGCTAAGATGCTGCTTCTTCTCTGGTTCTTATATCACAGAGATCTGAACAAATCCCTAGCAAACTTGATCTGGGGTAGTGCTAGGAGTCGACTATCTAAAGACAAATGTATGTCCCTGCTCGAAAATTACTACTTCATAAATCATAAGACTTGAGTGATGAGATGGGTGGGACCGAACTCTGACATGGTGGGAGGGACATTCCAGTGGTCCTGGGGGAACATTCAATCAAGGAGGGTGTCTTTAGCAGAGTTGGCTGCCTAAAGATGTACCCTAACGCGCTCAAAGTGATTAAATACTTTTGACAGGTATATCTTGGGAAGGCCAAGGCGCAGGTTCCATATACTCTTCAGCTGCCATTCTGGTGTCTCCCTTGGTTTGAAAGACTGGCCCAAACACACAAGAAGAAGCCTTTGGATGGCGCAGAGGGTCACAACAGTGGGTGGTCTCTATCAGGGTGGGAAACAGCAAAAATGTGAGTACCTCTAGAAGGTCTATGTCATTGCTGTAGGGTAGTTTCTACTGTATAATGGTCTAGTGAGCTCAAGCCGAGCAACCTGTCGGAAGACAATGAACAGACCTGAGCTGAAATAGTAACTAAAATACTGACTGGCGGACTGGCATAACATGCTTTCACACAACTACACTCTGAGATTACCCCAATATCCTACTCTGATATGACAGCATCCAGGACAAGATAGGAAACGAAGACCGGCAAAGAACTCACAGACATTGAATGTGATCATGTACTGGCAAACACAAAGGGCATCTCTAGAAACCCTAGCTTTAAATTTCCTCAGCTCAATGCTCTACACCAAACATACTTGCCCCAGGCAAAAATAGGACAGGTATACCCTTGTGCTATTGATCTATGCCCCATATATTTGCGATCTGGGGCTAATTTTTACCATATGGTGTGGGTTTCCCAGGTGATTGCAAACTTTTAAACAAGAACTGCGGAGCTGTGTGAGGAGGTAACTGTGCCGAAGTTGGGCCTTGATCCGACCGTATGGTTCTTGGTGCATCTGGGCGGCAGACCTAAGGGTTCTAAAAAGTTATGTAGATTTATTGACTTAGTCTGGTGCTGGCTAAGTGGGCTGTAGCTATGAGTTGAAAGGCAAGGAGGGGGCGCCCAGAATTGCACACTGGTTGAGGGAGGTGGAAAATGGAGCAGGGCCAAAGTGTGTTTACGACACAGCTCCGAAAGGGAGGGGGGGAGCAGCACTGGTTCTACCACTGACTGAGATATGATACTGATTGCTTTAGCAGACAAATCAGACACAAGGCTCCCTTCGGTTTCCATCACTGCAGCAGTGTCTTAACCATACTGATAATCGAATAGATTAGATAACTAATGTGCTTGTGGGGCACCGCAGGCCCACCTCATGCAACGGGGCTAGAAGAACGGGAGTACCGTATGACACCGTACAGCTATCTTGTACCTGTATTTTAATTATAGGCCTCCCAAGTATCTACAATATATAATTCTGTTGTTAAAGACCATTAGAAGTGCAGAGTAGCCAAAAGGGCTTTAAAGGATTTTATAATAGCCTTTTGGATCATGGCAATGCCCTCTTGGTAGCAGCTAATGAGTCACTACTCTCCAAGCTGCAGGTCGTTCAGAAAACCGCTACCTACTTGATTTGGAAACTTCCGCCTTGCTTCCCATCGGGCCTACACTGAAATAGCTCCACTGGATCCCTGTGAAAAAATGTTCTCGATTCAAACTCTTGTGCCTGGCTCACAAATCCTGGTTTGGCAAGGGCCCTCTCTAGCTTAAAGAGAAACTCCGGCTATATCTT
Organism: Lissotriton helveticus; assembly: GCF_964261635.1. Classification (NCBI taxonomy): domain Eukaryota; kingdom Metazoa; phylum Chordata; class Amphibia; order Caudata; family Salamandridae; genus Lissotriton; species Lissotriton helveticus. The sequence continues at coordinate 1,774,831,105 of NC_136057.1, forward strand.
CCTACTTGGAATCACAGATCCAAAGGCCATCTACTGCTGTGCCCTCGACATATCTGTATGACAAATATGGTGGGCGATCCTTTTCTTATCTTGCTCACCACTACTGGATCGACTGCCCTCTCTTATTCGGTCCTGCTCTGACTTTGCCTGTTTTAGAAAACTACTTAAGACATGGCTCTTCTGAAAAAAAAATTCTTAATCGTGCACTCAAGTGACAAGATAACCATTTGGGGGGGGGGGGGGGGTGATTCGTTTTGTGGTGTACTAAATGTCACTAATATAACTTATAGTGTTATAGCTGAGATCTCTTTAACATTGGACAATAAGAACATGAACGAAGATTTGCATGTCCATTTATTGGCACTGATCCTGTTGAGTGGCACATCTGTTTGATGAAAGAGCAATGTTTTCTTTTATTGTCCATGCACTTTTTGTTTTCTATAATAATCAATAAAGAGCGACATGGGGAAAAAGAACTCTCATGGTGGAGAGAGATGTGAAACTGGAAGACAGACTTTTTTCAGTGTTTCTAAAAATCCCTGACAACTGGTATCTTGAAAAATGATACTTGAGCTGGAGATTTTCTGTATGCCATGATGGCTGCCAGATTTACTTTGAAGGCAACTGCAACTTAGATTGAGATCAGTGTAAAAAATAGGGAGGTTTCACTGTAGAAAACTGGATCTATAGATACTACACCAAAATGAGGTATAGTATGTATAGAGTCCAGGTGACCCCAGAGGTAGGCAGAGGTTAAAGTTAGATAGAACCTTACTCTCTATTTGTGGTAGACTGGTCGAGCAGTAAAGCAGTATCAGAGGACAGTGTTAAGCATTTGGTGTACACCCTCAGTCAGCAAATTAATTTACACACTCAAGAATTGAACTCTAGGCCAATTGTTTTTGTATATAAAATATACTGTGGTTTTATTTTTAGAACCAAGCAATCCTGGCACAGGTAAGCATAAAATACTTTACAGTAATAAGTTGCTGAATGTACAATAGTTTGAAAATGCAATAGAAATTGTACTTTGTTTGATTTACAGGGGATGCAGTACGTTGCAATACTTGGCAAATACAGTGCATTGGAATGAATAGACTTTTTCAGTAAATTACAGGTAAGTTACTTTTTACGTTACTTTTCTAACTCAGTGCTGGATACCTAGATTCAGCACTGGGACATTTCCTGCAAAAATATAAGTAAATGTGGTTTGGTTATTCGTGGGATTTTTAACGAATATTTTTAGATTTCAAAACTCCACACTTTGGGGGAAAAATTGTCAAGGTTATCATATGAAGGAAAAACAGGTTATCGGTTCAAAGGTAAGTTATCGACTGTGGGAGTTAAGGTTTTGGGGTTAGACTCAGGGGTCCCCCATGGTCAGTGATGCACTCTTGTTACACCCTCAGTGGCACTAGGGCGTCCGGGTGCATAATGTTGAGGCCCAATGTTATCCAATGGAGGATAGGGGGTCTCCGGTTGGTGGCTGCTAGCAAGCAGGCCACACGGCTGTGGGAGCAAAGCTCCTAGGGTTTAGCTCAGGGCAATTGGGGTTGCAGGTCAGCACAAAAGGTGCACCCTCAGCGGCACTGAGGCGGCCGGGTGCAGAGTGCTGTTTTGGCGCTGGGCACGCTGTTGTTTGCTAAGGAGAGACTCCGGTCGAAAGAAACACTGCAGGCTCAGGGACGAAGATCTTCTGGGTGCGACCACCACTTCGAGGGGTAAGTTGGGAGGTCTTGGGTTGGCTAGGCACCGTTGGTTGGGGCACACAAGGCCGTGGGGCGTCGGTGCAGTGGTGCTTTTTGGCGTCGGAAAGTCTTACCCGCTCTTGGCAGCGGTAGACGGGATCCTCTGGATTGAAGCTGCAGGCGTCGGCTGGGTGCTTGAGGCTGGTCTGGGATCTCCGGATCTTGTGTCACATTTGACAGGAGACTTCCTTCTCGTGTTTTTCCACTCGAGCTCGGGTCGGGTTCGGCGGATGCAGAATGGGCTGGATTAGCAGTGTCCGGCTGGAGCCAAAGGTTGCAGTTGAACAAATCCGGTGTTCACCCTCCGTCTCAACTATTGGGCCTCCCAGCTTGTGGTGCTCAACCACTGGATACACGGTTCATCTCTGAACCCGGCCTTCCTGTTGGACAGAGAACAAACAGGACGTGAGGGTTACCTGGGGGCTCTGTATAGTAAACCCACTAAAACGAGATACATTGGACCCATGGCTCATACAGTGGGGGTTTGGCACACAGCCAACAGAAGGCTGGGATGGGCTGACAAACTTACCAAGGCCTCGCCCCTGTGGTCTGCACAGCGTCTGGGTTCCCTTTGCTTCTCCCAGGGCTTTGACAGATGGGATGCGATCGGGATCTCTGAGGTCGGGGACCTTGTTCACAAGGGTAGATTGCTGACCTTTACTGACCTACAAGGTAAATATGCCTTCTTTAGGTACCTGCAAATTACACACGCTCTGCGTGACGCATTTCCGGACTTCGCTTCCATACCTGATACCTCCCCTTTGGAAGATAGGCTCTTGTCAGAACCTCTCCCTGAAAAGGCCATCTCCCTAACTTATCGTAAACTCTGCAATAATCTCCCCGATTCCTTCCTGCCGTTGAGGGCCAAGTGGGAGGCGGACCTGGGTCCCCTAGAGGATGAGGATTGGAGATCGGCACTGATGTCTCCGAGGGAATCAGCTATATGTCACAGGTTCCGATTGATTCAACTAAAAGTATTACACAGAGCATATATGTCAGCCCTTACATTGGCCAGGATAGGTCGGCGACCAGACGCCCTATGCCTCCGTGGTTGAGGACTCCCTGGAACCTTCTACCACTAAGCATGGGCGGATTTAGCGAATCTGGCGTACGCGAACTTGCGTATTTACGATTCGCAATCCGCAAAATCCGCGAACTCTCGCGAATTTGCGGATTTTTGTGTTTTTTTGTGTTCGCAAGGGTTTCTGCCAGTTCGCGAGGTTTGTTTACCAGTCCGCAATTGCGAACTTACTTTTCGGCTTGCAACGGCCGCGACTATGTTGTTTCTACGTCTGGTTCATCATCACAGGTTCACAGCACCCTCTGTTTCACCACTGCCACCCTCTGGTACACCCATGCCACCCTCTGGTACATCCTCACTGCCACCCTCTGGTTGGTTTATCACTGTAGATTATGGGGGTGAAAAAAAGCAAGCACACCTGCCCTGCTTCAACTGCCATGAATTAATTTGGGGTTGATTAATGTGTCACTGATTTTTAAACTTCCAGTCTGGCTGGCACCTGCTTCCTTCCTTATCTGTAATTTGCTTTCTGTTGCAGTGCATTTTCTTTTCACAGGACCTTTATGGCCTACTTGTAGCTATTGTATGAGCCTGCTGTGAGGGTCAGAGCAGGGTCATAGAATAGTTGCAAATAGGCAACTGAACTCTGGAGGGGCCCCTCAGGAAGCACTAGAGTGAATGGTTACTAATGTTAACATTGAACTTTTGCACCTGCTGATTGCTTTCAGTTTTGCAAAAATCTTTTTTCTGCAATTTCGCGCAATTTGCGGGGCGCGAATCCGTGCGAGATTGTTTTCTCTTGCCGCGAATTCGTGCGAATACACGATTTGTTTTTTGCTGCGTGTTTGTTCGCGTGATTTTTTGCATGTTCGCAAGACGCTTGTAGCGCAACGTTTGCGAAGTTACCCTAGCGGTCGTACATGGGCGCGGCCATCTTGTTTGCGTGACGTAATTCCGTTTCCGGGCGCTATGTGTAATCTCGCAAAGTGTGCGGCTCGCTCGTACATGTTCGCGTGTGATCGCGAGGAAAATCTTGTGCGAACTTACCCACGCGGTCGTGAACGGGCGCGGCCATCTTGTTTCTCATTCATTTCTATGGTCCTGGGCATGCTCTCTGTATCCTTTCTTAATCTCTGCCATCCTTTGCTTGTTTGAAGTTTATTTTGATCTATTTTACTCAAAATCTATCCCTCTATTTTTCTTGCTCTATATTTTTGTGTTTTCTGCTACTTTTTGTTAATTTTAAACTACTTTTTTAAACGCTTTTCTTTTCTTCTTCCCTGTTCTATTTCTTCTTTCTTATTTTGCTTCCTTTCTGCCCAGACCATGGCAAAGGGAGCCGGGAAGAAGCCCGCAAAGGGGAAGGGTCCCGCACCCCGTGCCCGGCTCCCGTGCGGGCGTTTGAGGGGGGAGACAGTTGTAGCTCGGGAGATTTTTAGTGCGGAGGAGGTGGCCGCACTAGTCTTTCATGTCCAGCGCCGCCTCCCCAAGACCATCATGGGAGGCGGCAGGATCGCTACCAGTTACGGGATCCGGGAGCGCCGGAAGCGGTGGGAGAAGGTGTGCCGGGCCATGTTTGAACACTCTGGGGTCCGGCGCACCTATAACCAGGCCACCCACCGCTGAACGGATCTCATGGACCGGGAACGCGACTTGCTGGACGTGCTCGGCGTAGAGATCCCCGGGCTTGGTGAGAAGTAGTAGCTATTTCTATCTATTTCATCACTACTCTGTTTTATCCCGCTCTGTGTGTTATTATATTGCAAATTTTTGTTTTTTACCAAGAGCAATAATGCTGCCGATTACATTGTAGGTAAATTATATTTCAAAATCTTCTATGCATTTCAGGTGCACTGCTCTCCTTCTCAGTAGCCTTGCTACTATGCTTATTTGTTTTCTATTTTGTGTTCATTTCATTGGCCTGAGAAATTATGTATGAGTGTAGTGGAAAGAACTGCGTAATGCTAGACACTAAGGGTCAGATTTTCAATTACCGGCGCATCCCTGCAAAGTAGCAGGGATGCGCCAGTAATTGTGCGCCATGCCACCACCACCCATGGTGCGCCGTATTTACAATGTGGCGCACCAAGGGCCCAAAACGTCACAGAAGCCTTACGCATCTGTGCCGTAAAGGCGGCGCATTGCTGGAGTTGCGTGCCAACGATGGCGCAGCTCCAGCAATGCTCTGGGGTGCCCTATCTCCCCAATGCTGCATCAAGCCGTACGTCGGCTTCAAGCAGGCGCAGGGTTTGAATCACGCATCATTGTCCTAAAAGTGACTGATTGACATCTTGTAGATTTCCCTCAGCCACTTTTAGGATTCGTTCCTGCGCAGGAACGCCCTCCCTTGCGCCGGAACGCCCCCTGATGGCGCAGGGCTTTACAGCGTGATGCATCTCCCATATGCGTCACTTTGTTAATATATGCCGCACCATGGCGCCTCTTTTGTTCTGCCGCTGCGTCACAAAAGTCACGCAACAATGGAGCAAAAGAGCCGCAAGGGGCTTCTAAATCAGCCCCTACAGACTCAAGTCCAGTCCTTCCTTTAGACACATGGCTATAAGAAGAAATAGTGGTGGTGGTCAGTGTATTGATAGTTTGAGTATTCACTGATCTGCAAGCACGATGGACTTTGTCTGTCACTTCGCGTGCTGCGGACTGCTGCCTGCCAGGCCTAGGCAAACCTTTTTAGTAGTTTGTTTAGTGAGTTACATAGGAACTTTCCAAGTCAACGGTCCGCAAATCAATAACGTAGTAGACCACATGAGATCGGTCAATATATCCCGTGGAATAGTTGTCTATTTGCTATTTCGCCAAAATATTTTGTTATTGTTCTTTTGAAATGTTTGATTTGGTTGACAAATATCATCCATGTTTTCTGGTCTTTCTTTCTTTCATGTTGTACATCAGCTCCCCCCAGGGGCAAGAGGACACAGGAGGAGGAGGAGGGTGCTGTTCAGGATGCAGGCCAGGAGCAATCAGGCGAGGGCTCCTTTGCTGGCCCCAGTAAGTTTTAATTTAAATATAGAGTACCTATTTTTTCCTAGCGTTCCTCATTCGATTTTTTCTAAATCGTCTTTGATCTTCTTGTAGACTTTTGGTTTGGCTAGTAGGACAATCCATTCTACTACTGTTGCAGGGACAAATCTGCACAAACAGAACTATGGACACTAAAAAATGCATTGCTTAGCTTATCAATTATAATAGGTGCTGTTAGACTTTCCACATACCTCAGTGATAACAGACTTTGTAGTTGAACCCCCAATCTCCTTACTGACTAGATAGTGAGGCAGAGTCATTTAGCTCCCAAAGTCACCGATGATTGATCCCCAATGATGATTAGATTATCCAACGCAGGACAAGAGTACGGAGTCAGAGTCAAGAAGTGTCAGAGGCACGGACTCATGCTTGCAAAAATTCCACAACCTTTAGCTCATCCACTCTAGTCTGGAGGACCAAAAACCACAGAGTCTATTTAAGTTTAAAAGCTTTATTAAACACATTTCTAAAAATCAACTTTGTCATAAAACTAAACGTTTAACTGAAAATGGAAAAGTGCTTAGTGCTGACGATTAATTGGACACATTTCTTGTGGTCGAGCCGAGCTCTCACCTGGTTTGAACTTGATCCTGCTCGTGTTCTTAGAAGTCAAGCTTCAGTCTGTTAGGAGAGAAAGTGGTGCGTGTTAAAAATAAAAAGCAAGCATTCATCAGTTGTGCCAAAAAGTGCAGCAAGACAACAGCCTTCCCTGGAAAAAGGGCCATTTTTACTTTAGAGTAGACAGACACAAATTATTACATTGCATTCTGTTTTTTTCACATTTCTTTATTCCTCCTAGACCAAATATTATATAGTAGTGAGTGGTGTATTCTAACATTCTTAAATGTACTTTGTAGGTGGAACATCTGGTGGCGGGGCCAGCGCGGAGGTGGTGGTATTGGACGAGGGGGACAACTCTGGGGAGGAGGCGGTGCAAGTGCCGGACATGCCTGTGAGGGTTCACACGGTGGTGGCGGGCAGAGGTAAGCTATATATTCCTTACTTATTGAGATTGAAGACTGCATAGTGTGCTTTCTGCATGGGTGTATTATAAATCAACCAGGTAGTAGCCTCCTCTTAATGTACTTCGACTTAGCTGTGAAGTTTTTGGCGAGAAGAATCCCAATAAGATCTGAGATGAACTTGATGGATGGGATGAACGAAAAGCAAAAGAAGGGTGTAAGTAAGTGTGGAAGGACGAGAAATTTAATGATGACTGGCAAAGGAGAATGATATGTGTTTGCTTGGTCCCCGAGGTGGCTGGGAAGGAAAGAATTTGGTATGGTGCATGGCTGGGTGAATGATGAAGCAAGGATGGGTGGAAGGAGAACAGCCTGGGTGGGTGAAACAGAAACTGTATGTGTGCATATACTTTGAATGGATGGATGCCTGGATCATGGTATTATCGGACTCTTAGATAGCATATGTGTATCTAGAGAGAGTAGACGGTCACTGGATGAACTAAGTGTTACTTTGAAGAGCATGTAACACCGCACCCGCACGTCCGTTCCAGTGTAGTAAAGACAAGGAAAAGAAGTTGTAATTTTGTCCAAATACTACCATGAATAGTAGCAGTAGTTTGTATTCCAACTGCAAGCACAGCATATATCCGGTTATTACGGTGGACACTCCCTACCTCGCTTAATAACTTTAGTTTAGTGGTAGTACGTCATTCATGTGTGGGCACACTGTTCACTCAATAATAAGCAAAGCACCTAAAGTCATCCCATATGTCATCAAATACATCCCATGTGAAGTGATAGATAATCAGATTATTTAGCTTCTTCATTTTCCTTTTCTAGTACTCATTTGCACTGTAGGGTGAAAGCTAAATTAATTAAGCAGTAGCCCTTTTACTAGAGTATTCTCAGTGCCACCCGTAATAGAAAAGTAAGAGCTTCACCACCTGCATGTACTGGACCGGTACAGTAACGCAAGTCTGTCTCACTCATCATGTTGTGCGTCTGTTTTTCTCGGGTGCAAGTTCACTGCGCTGGCATTATGCCGGCTTGCATAAGATAACGTACCAATTTTCCTAAACAAGAGAGAAGAAGAAGAATAACTGGTGTACTGTCATAGTCAACTGTAATGGAAGTCCATAGTGCTCGTAGAATTTGTTCCTTAAACTCCCACTAATGTTAGAGCAAGGATGAAGAAGTGGGAGGTTAGATAGATACTGTCCTCAATAGTTATGTACTGTGCTTTCAATTTGCTACTTGTACTGTGACACAACTTTGTGCTCAATCACTTTGTGTTATTAATCTTAAGGAGCATTGGTTACAGACTATGTCTTTCTTTCTTCATATAGTTGCTCCTTCCAAATCAACTAGACCATCACGGAGGGAGCAGGCTCGAATGGCCTGGCAACGGAGGCTGGATGCCACTGTCGCCGAATATCGGCGGCTGGTGGCCCTGGAGGAGGAGGACACGCAGTCAACCGGTACGACAACAACAACATCTACTGGGACAGCTGCATCCTCCTCCATGCCCCCACGGGCTGCCAGCCAGCGCAGTGCTCCAGCGGTACGGAGCCGGGCTACCAAAGCCAACCGCCACCGCCGAGCAGCAAAGACACCAGCTGCCCCCCACAGGAGTTGCAAGGCACGCCAGCGCCGCTTATCCCTAAGAGTGTCCTACCTGGAGCAGGAGGTCCATACCTACAAGAACTTGGTGGAGGGCCTCCGCTTCGACCATGCCACCCTCCGCAAGGAGTATGATGCCCTGGCCGCTAAAGTCAACAGCACCCTCCCGTAGTGTAGTGTCCCTTGCCCCTTTTTTAGAGACTTTTGGGGGGTGGGAATTGGGAGTTGGGTTGTGGGACTTTTGAAGGACAATCGTTGGGGTTAGGGAGGGTCTTGCGGGAGATTATTTTGTTAGGGCTACAAAAATATACTTTTTGAAACTTTATCTGACCATACCTGTTTTTTACTGCTTTTGAGTCTGGTGGGTGGGGGTTTAACAGTAAGTTTGTTTTCCTGAAGAGTCCTGGGACTTTAGTAGTACTACCGTCAATCTCTCGTCTATTCCTAATACTCCATTATACTACCTCCCACCAAACGCTTATCTTACCTGTAATTTGTGTTTGAAAGTAGGGCTAGGCCCAGGGCTGGCTCCACGGGAAATGGCGATTAAGGTTGGCAATCCTGGGCGGATGAAATGTCCTCATTGCGGTGGTACTAGTGGTGTGACACAGTGGCAGTTGCATGCCTATGGAAAAAAAGAAAATGAAACCTGGTTTGTCCTTACTGTAGCATTACAACGGTACGATAGAGAATATAGCAGGTGACAGTACACTAGAACAGTGCCACACAGAGCCTAACAAATGGTAAAGTATTGGAAGTATAACTAGTACTTGCGTTGAATTTCTTTGACATTGGCTACTACTGTTGAAGGTCAGCAAAAATGGTCAGGCGATTTAGTCGATGTTTCTTAAGTAATTTTGCCCGGTGTTAAACGCCTCTAATACCTTATGAAGATTTATCAAAATAAAGAGGCAGGCGCTGGAGACAGGAAACACGTTTTATTCCGACGGAGCAGAACACATCAGATCGGACAACAAGGTATCGTCTCGAGGTGCTCTCTGTAAGCCTCTCTGAGGCCTGATCTTTTATACACTGGTTTATGAATGAGACCGTTCTTTATTACAATAAAGACATTGTGAAGTAGTGAAAGATGACATCCCCGGTACCCCCCCCCCCGTTCCGGCTCATTCCAACACGTGGCTACAGTAGAGGTCCTCACCCCCCATGCAACAGGAGGGGGCTATCACGCAGCTGAGTGTTTCGCCGATTCCTTTGGAATGTGTGCGCCTGATCGAATCTCAAGGGGTGGGGAGGCCATGATCAATAGTAGCTTCTTTGAAAAGGGTCGAGTGCATACAGTAGTGGGCAATAAACTGTATCCTCAGGCCAAGGGATGACCAGCGGTTCGTACAGACAATCGGGCTCAGAGGAAGGGGTCATCAAAGGAGAGGTATTCATGGAAGGAAAGGATCAGTGTGATCAGTGTGGATAATCGGAAGGAGGTGTTGGTGAGGTACTGGGTTTTTAGGAACCGGTACCGAACCGGTAACCCAGCGGTGCCAGGGGATCAACACACCAAAGACCTCGGGTTCTCCTGAGTCAGACCCACAGAAACTTCAGAGTCTTCTAGGTGAAGTCAAAGATTAGTTTATTGGCTGCAACCAAGGTGACAGGGTCCTAGAAGTACAATGCCAGTATATTCAGGAGACTGCACACTTTCACAAAGTTAGGCTTCTCTTCTTATACATAACATTTGCCCTTTGGCGAAACATTCCTTGGGTGCGCGGTATTTCATTTATGGTTACTGATTACAAAAAGAAAGCAGAGTCATGATGACATGTACATATTTCACGTCGTGATACCCATAATAAATCATCCGGCAAGGCCCAACATTTCATCAGATATCGCTGGACCCCTAATAAAGATGGTCACCTCCCCACCATAAAATAAGTGAGGAAAAGGAGTGAAGAAAGATGTGAGCGAGATATGGCAGGTGTGCGTGCTGAAATGGCTTTATGGCCGGTTGGGCCTAGATACTATCTTGCTTGGCCACTGGGAGGGAACTGACCTAACGAGTTCCGCCTGGGGCAATGGTTCTAACTTGTACTGGGGTCAGGAAGAAGTCGATTAAGGAGTACGTGTCCTTGTGGAATCAAATTCGACTGGATTAAGGCCTATGTAGAGGGCAACATGCAACTAAGGGTTCAGAAGGTAAATGACGATTTCGAGGTGAAATTGTCAATCGAACATACTGAAAATACATGTGCTTGATGTACTCGTCATTTCCGGTCTTTTGATACCAAATTCGTCCTATTTCGACGAAGTTTTTATTCTCGAGTCCGGTACTATTACGGATCCATATTTTTCAGAACCACAGACCCTCCTTTTGCCCTTACATAGGCAATTAATCTATCCTTATGTTAATCTGAGTCCGGATCTATATTCATAAAGTCATTGAGGTGTTGCTGTAACATCATTCTAGTGCTGAGTTCGTGTCTTGACACAGGCTTCCTTACACATGATGTAGCACAGAGGCCACATATTGCAGGAGCACACTGTATGCATAGACAGAACAGGAAAAGAATGGCTAAGACCATCCCAATGACCATCAGAATTTTCCATCCCCAGGCAGATATCAGCCCCCAGAACCATCCCATAAATGACCAATCTCCTTTGTCCACATGGATAGATTCGGAAATCTTATGTAGTTTGGAGATGGCCCTGTACACTGTTGGAGCATTATCCGGAATAAAAATGCAACAACTGGACTGGATCAATTTGCATACCCCACCCCGGTCCGCAAGTATTACATCCAAAGCGACCCGGTTCTGAAGGGTCATCAGTCGATCCGACTGGAGCTCAGCAGTCAGGTTACTAAGGGCACCGGCAGTTTCAATCACGGTGGATTCAACTACCCTTGTCAATTGCCTTATGTTTCTGCTGTTAACCATGGCTCCCCAGAACGGCAGAATACCCATTGCAAAGTCACCAAATTCTTGACCCGCAGTGTCTTCTTTACTCAAAACACCTCTAACTACCCTTGTCCGATGGTAATCCGCCGCTGCTGTGTAGGTGGGAGGTAACAGGAATGAAACAAAACATGAGCCTGAGAAGTCAGGGGGCAACCATGTATAGGCTCTATCGTGGCAGATGAAATAAGTACCCTTTGCGGCTAAAAAGGCAGGGGAAGTCTGAGATCCAAAAACATACGTTTCTGTGCAGACACTCTTCCCTAGCTGAGCTCTGGGATTCCTACCAATACCTTGCAGACACAGGTGACCTTGATGGGGTACGATCCAGATAGGGGACGATCTCTTGGCTTGCTGTTTCTCACTTAGTGTAGTGCCATATCCGGTCACATTCCAACCTACATATGCAAGTATCTCATCGTCTGGGGTATCTTCGTAAGAAGTCACTTCCTTGATCATGTCAACTATACCCTTCACTAGAGCGCTAGTCTTGAGGTTGTCTTTTACAGAACGTAGGGGTTGGATTTCTCGTGCATATATGAACATTGTCCTATATGCCCATACTGACCCATTGTGACTAAATGGCAGGACCAAATAGGGGATACCTCTATCCGTGGTGTGGGGCATGAGACCACACACCCAACAGTTGGTTGTGTTCATCACAAGTTGGTGTTGGTGTAATAGCTGAATGAAGGAGTTATTAATGAACTCTAATCTCCTATTTGATTCGTGGTCAGGCAAAGAGTGGAAAGAATGAGACGAAACAGTAGGGGGAGGTATGGGCGATGTAGTAGGCGTGAATGTCACATGAAAAGAGAATAAAGCATAGCTTATCAAAAACACCATTACGCTAAATATCATAAAAATACACATCATTATAAAAATTTTCTTTCTCATTGTTTTCAAAAGTCTCTGCTTAAAGTTCATTTGTCTGGCAGTTCTCTCCACATCAGGAAACTCCATCCTCTCTAAGGTGCTGCCCGCGGCGGTAGGTTGTTTCTGCTAAAGGATGCTTCCGTCAGTCTAGGGTGGCTCCCTTCGACCAACTGGAACCGGCAACCTATTGTTGTCAGCTGCACCCAAAAGTCTTTAGTCAACCGCGACCCTAGCAGCGGAACCCGGATGGCGGTTCGAAAAAAACAAAAATAAGCAAGTTACCTAGATGGGAGAATCTGCATTTTTCAAAATAGCATTTTGGAAGGAAAAAACTCATGATTTTATTAGTCCACAGGTTTTTCTCTCGGATCAAAAAATGAATCACTTTTACTTTAGTCTGTTTTTCTCGGTCGGAAATTATAGCGTCTTTTCCCGGGTGCTGTCTGGTCCGGAAATAGTAGCTCAGGTTCCACAGAGTTCAATTGTTCTGATGGCGGCGTAGTTTCTTGAAAAATGTTCTTACTGTCACAATCGCGTTTAGCTTCTTCTACTCGTTCATCAGTTGTGCGCTTTGAGTCAGTGCCTCCTGTCCGGACCCATTGGTCATGTGGCAGAGGGAAGGGTATTTTCTTACAATGGATCCCGTGGACCCAATTGGCCTTCCCCTCCACTTTAACAGTTGACCTTGTAGACAGGAGGACGAGGTGCGGTCCGGTCCATCTGGGCTGGTCGTTTCTTGTTCTCTGGAAATTCTTGACCAGAACCCAGGAGCCAGGGTCAATGGAGTGACCCGGTGTCTCGGAAACCGGAGGCAAGGTGTTGTGGACCTGTTGATATAAAACACGCAATTTAGCCGTCAATTCATACAGATAGTCGAGCAAAATGGGGTGTTGCAGCTCGCTAAACTTCGTGGGCCTAGGCACTCCCCATATGTTGGCTGGCCGACCAAAGACTATTTCATAGGGGCTGAGTTTCATTCGCGAATGCACAGTCATTCTGGTGGATAGGAGTGCTAAGGGTAGAGCGTCGGGCCATTTAAGACCCGTGCTCGCTTGGATTTTGGCCAATTTAAGTTTAAGCGTGCCATTGTAACATTCCACTAATCCAGCTGATTGGGGGTGATTTGCAGCGTGGAACTTCTGACTAATGCCTAGCCCTTCACACACTCGTTTCATCACACTACCCACAAATTCACTTCCGTTGTCCGACCAGACCATTCTAGGCATTCCGAACCTGGGGAAGAACTCTTTCACAAGGGCTTTCGCTGTGGACAAGGCAGTATTGTCCCTTAGGGGATAGGCTTCTACCCACCTTGAGAAGGCGCAAACAACCACGAGCACATATTTTAAGTTGTTGCACCTCTCCATGTGTATGAAATCTAGCTGCAAAACCTCGAACGGATACGTAGGAGGTGCGAAATGACCAGCTGGAGTTGGAGTTCCCCTACCAGGATTGTGCTTCAGACATACCATGCAATTCTTGACAACATTTTCTGCACACTTGGGAATCCCTGAATTCTTCCACACTGGGGCCAACAACTCGCAAATCCCTTTCGCGCTGATATGGGCCATCCCATGAGCCATTGTAACCACTGCAGGCACATACGCATCGGGTAACATCCATCTTTGTTGCTCTGTCGATTCAATCCAACAACCATTTACATCCATTCTCCCTGTACTTTCTTTCCACATGCTTAACTCTTTCTCCGTGGCCTCAGCTTGGATGGACTTCACACTTTCTATCGTGTCTTCACACATTCCAACATCACCAGTCCATCTTTCTGGGCTCGCAACATACATTCGGCTCATCACATTCTTTGCCGTTTCTTTAGCAGTTTCGTCAGCAAATGCATTTCCACGACCAACATCATCGATCACTTTCTTGTGTGCACTACATTTTACAACTGCTACTTTCAGGGGCAACGTCAGCGATTCAAGAAGCTCATTCACCAACTGACCATGCTGAATCTTAGCTCCATGCGAAGTCAGGAACCCACGTTCTCTCCACAATCGACCAAAACTGTGAGCCACTCCAAAAGCATACTGACTGTCGGTATAGACAGTCACTTTCATTCCTTTTGATAACACACATGCTCTCGTCAGTGCCACGAGTTCGGCGGCTTGAGCCGAACCATGTGGTATTCGCGCAGTTTCAACGATTGTGTGCAGAGTTTTGACAGCATACGCTGTAGTCACGTTACCATTTGGGAGTTTAAAGCATGAACCATCCACCCATAATGTACCATCACTTTCGGCGAGAGGAGTATCGGATAGATCAACTCTCCCTTTGGTCTCCTCCTCCGTCCTGAGGAAACAATCGTGCTTTTCTGAAGCATCCGATTCCTCAGCAATTGGTAACAATGTGGCTATGTTCAGAGTACTGCATCTTTTGATGTGCACATGGCTCGCTAGTAGCGTCAATTCATAACTGGACAGTCGAGCACTAGTTAAGTGCTGTGTCTTGGTCCTATTTAACAATGTATCTACTGCATGCGGAACCATCACAATTAGTGTATTATTCATTACTAGGCCTGCAGACTGTCGAATAGAAACAGCTGCTGCTGCTGTGGCCCTTAGACAACTTGGCAATGCTCGTGCTACTGGATCCAAAGTTGACGAAAAATAGGCGCATGGCCGTTGTCTATCTCCGTATAACTGAGTCAGCACAGACAATGCACAGCCCTCCTTCTCGTGGACATATAATGTGAAAGGCTTACTGTAGTTGGGGTTACCTAACACAGGGGCCGAACATAATGCTGTGCGTAATTCGAGAAAACTTTTCTGGCACTCATCGGACCAAGGAATGGGATTGGGTGTATTTGTACACGTTAGTGCCAATAAGGGTTTGGCTAATAACGAAAAATTTGGAATCCACTGTCTACAGTACGATGTAATGCCCAAGAAAGCGCGTACTTCTCTCTGCGTTCTTGGCACATTTAATTTCGCTATTGCCTGAATTCTTTCTGGGGTCAGTTTCCTTCCCTCCTTCGATAAGAGATGACCTAAGTAGGTCACTTCTTGTCAGCAATATTGGAGCTTGGAAAGTGACACCTTGTGATGTAGATCACATAGATGACGCAGTAGTGCCAACGTGGCCATTTTACATATTTTCTCAGTATCCGCAGCTATGAGCAAATCGTCCACGTACTGTACTAGAGTGGAACCTTTGGGCAAAACCATTGCGTCAAGCTGACTTTTCAGAGCTTGACTGTATATTGAGGGGCTCTCACAGTAGCCTTGAGGAGCGCGTTTAAAGCGGAAACTGCGACCACCTAAACTAAAGGAAAAAATATCCCTGCTCTCCTCCGCAATCGGGATACTGAAGAAAGCATTCTTCAGGTCAATCACCGAAAACCATGATGCGGATGCTGGAATCATAGTCAATAATGTTGTAATGTCGGGGACTACTGGGAATTGTGGCACCACTATCTTATTTACTTCCCTAAGATCAATCACAAATCTATACACAGGTGGCTGAGAAGGGTCAGTTTGTTTTAAAACAGGCAGAACAGGACTATTGCAAACATTGCCTCGTGTTTCCTCAATTACGTCTTTCTCAATCAACTCGTAAACAATCGCTAGCAAAGCTTTTTCGCCCTCATTGGATATTCTGTATTGGGGAATTCGTGGCATTTTGACATTCGACTTAAATGTTACAACATACGGTGGAATTTCTAAAAGACCTACATCATTCGGACCAGTAGCCCAAAGAATATCCGGAAGAAGTGTCAATTCTGTTGGAAGCGTATTTCTCGACAAATACATGGGAGAGACCACTTTCTTACCTAAAGTCAGTTGTACTCCTGAGGGAGAACAGTACAAAGTCGCATACAATCTTTTTAGAAAAACTAATCCTAGCAAATTTTCACCACAACCTGTTGTCAAAATAAGGGGTGCTTCGAATTCACAAGGACCAACAGAAAGAGATAAAGGGTCAGAAATCGGATTTCTAACCGGGGCGCCAGAAAAACCTACGGAAACGTTAATTTCGCCAGACAAAGGTGCGCCAGGGAGTTTGGAGTGCATAATAGAACTCTTTGTAGCACCAGTATCCAACAGAAAAGGTTCTGACACACCCGATGTAATCACCTCAACGTAAGGTCCACTCTGATCTACTGGAACTGAAACAACTCCCTCTCTTCGTCTAAGGCTGTCCTAGCAATCGTTATTCTCCCACTGCTCATTTTCTGTGTAATACTCATCGACGTAGTATTGAGCTGTCCTATCAGATACGTTATTTTGCTGGTCAAACCTGTTCATAGAGTTTTGTGGTGGAAGGGGACGTGTGTCCTGAGGGGTGTTTCCACGCCCTCTACCTCTGGGCGCTTGCTGACTACCACGACCTCGTACACCAGAAAACTCGCTTGTACGTTGCGGCAGGGCAGGACAGTCATATTTGTAATGGCCTTCTTGTTTGCAGTATGAACACTGATTGGGACCTACGCGGTTTTGATTGTAATCGAATCTCTGCAAGTTTCTCTGCGGCTGCTGAAAAGTGTTCCGGTAGTGATTCGGACCATTATTATTTCTATTACCACCACCACGTGGAGGATATGCTTGCTGTAGCAAAACCTTCGTTTTGAGTTCTCTAGTTTTCTTCTCTACTTTATCTTTCTCATCCTTGTCTCTATTCTCGTAGTACTGTGCGGTAGCTAATATCTGGGCTGAAGATGAGACTGCCCAAGAACTTTCTGAATCTTTCAATTTTCTACACAAGTCTGGAAACAGATTGTGCACAAATTTATCGACGAACAATCTCTGACCACCTTCTGTGGTCATATCTTGACCGCTGTGATCAATGAATGTTTCTTCAAATCTGGTGAAGAAATCTGACACAGTTTCTTCTTTCTTTTGCTTGCATGCAGATAACTTATCCCAATTTACACGTATCGCAGGCATTATCGTCTTCATGTAATCTACTATTCTACCAGGTAGTTCCGCTACCAGGGGCTCAGGTTTTGCACCACCAACTTGTCGTGCATCTGCAACAGTAATATTAGCCCACGTGTCACCTAATTCCTGGTCATGATCTTCATGACGAATTTTTCCCCATAAAGGCTGTGGAACAACGTTCCCGAATAACATATCGATATCGGCTAAATTCATAATACATGACCCAGCAGTTTGCGACAATTCTTTATAGTACCCTGCAGGATTTTTACGCGGATCTGGTAGTGTTTGTTTGAGTGCTAAAACTTCTGCTCGCTTCCATGGAACATGTACCCATACTCGGTGAAAGTGGGGCAGGACAGGTGGGACAGCTGTCGCGTCACCCTCTCTCCACTGTGGGGGAACTTCTCTCATAGGGTATTGTCGTGCCTTTTTCTTACTAGATGCACTAGATTCTGATGGTGACCCAGAACTACTTCCCTTACTTCGATGTGATAATAGCATTTCAACTGCTTCTTCTACATCGGGACCTACAATCATACCCAGACTAAACTTAAACCTTATACGACACATCTCGTGTGGGAGGCAATCCTGATCATTGTCTTCTAAATCCTCGCAAAGAAAAACACACATCTGTTCGAACACATATCTCTGTGTCGCTGTTTCCCATTGATGGAAAACTTCCATGACAGACTGTAAATCATATTTCGCAGTGTCCATGACCCATTTCCGAGCTAAATTATTCAGGGAATCTCTCTCTTGATAATCGGGCAGTTGACTTCGCAACTGTCTTTTTCCTATGTTAGGGGTCGTAGCAGGCGACCCGAAAAGTGGTAAAAGAAGATTAGTAACAGTACTGGCCATTTTTTGCCGAAGGGAAGGTGAAACGGAAGAACAAACAGATGAAAGAACGGGGTGAGGTAAAGCGGATGCAGAGATGGCAGAAGAGGTATGAGGAATAATAGATGTGGTACTAGGCAAAATCACAGAAGGGGCATTTGTAGAAAGTACAGTAGGCAAGATCGTAGAAAACACAGGAGCAACAGAAGTGGTCGGTGGGCCTAGAGGAGGCTGCACCGAAGAAGTAGGAGCCAGCTGAAGAACAGCTGGTGGGTGCTGTGGAAAAGCCAGAGGCGCAGCTTGTGCAACTAAAGGTTGCGGGGGTGCGGTAGCATTCTGCGCATAGGGCGGTGGCGAAGTTAACAATTGCGACATTAATTGGTCTTTTTCACGCTCTTTTGCTTTCCCTTGCTGAAGAGACGGCAAGACTGGATAGCACTTATCTATTGCCATTTTACGTTGCCTGTGCAGTTGTTCATTTATCTGCTCTTCCTCATTATCTTTAAACTGCACGGCAGCTTGCATTACTGAAAGTCCTTCTTCTCTCTTATTTTTTTTAGCTAATTTAATTTCTTTTTGTTTGGCTTCTTTGCGCCATATGCGGAAAGAGTCAAACATCGCCGGCCGGGCTTTCTTTTTGAAGAGTTTAACTTCAAGGTTGTCTAAGATTTCAGAATCAAAGCTACCATATTGGGGCCATTTTAAAACACCGTCTTTCCTAGTGTATTTAATCCATACCTCGTTGTAAACGATGGGGCCTACCCCATGTTTAACGTATAGCTCGTAAGTCGGAGTTCCAACTGGAGGAACCGGACATGAGTCCTCCAATCGGGAGTCCCTATTATTATTACCAAGACAAAACAAATTCCCGAGTCTAAGACTAGGCATCCTTCTTCTCTAGTCTAGTTCCAAAACTTCAAAGGAGTTATCGATTACGATATTGCTCGTGAAAACACGAGTCCTTCGGTTATGGTACTTGCAAGAACCAATAAAAACCTTTATGTATCTCTAAGATATCACAAAGTAAGTCCAACTAAGGACTAGGAGACGCTCCACTTATACTTAACTGAAAATTATCGATGGCTTCACCAGAAGACTCGTCTCAGCGTTTCGCTCTACCGAAAATGTCAAGGATCCAACATCAGGGCGATAGCCAGGGCAGCAGTCCTTGTAGCCGTCGGGAAGCGGGGAACCTCGTAGTAAAGACCTTCGGACCACGTCGACATGCAGGGGTCGATGAGGTGGTGGGCCCTCCTCCGGAATTTTCACACGAAGCTCCTCACGATCTTCAGGCTGATTGGTACCACTGGAATCGCTCCAACGCTGGGCGCCAAATGAGGTACTGGGTTTTTAGGAACCGGTACCGAACCGGTAACCCAGCGGTGCCAGGGGATCAACACACCAAAGACCTCGGGTTCTCCTGAGTCAGACCCACAGAAACTTCAGAGTCTTCTAGGTGAAGTCAAAGATTAGTTTATTGGCTGCAACCAAGGTGACAGGGTCCTAGAAGTACAATGCCAGTATATTCAGGAGACTGCACACTTTCACAAAGTTAGGCTTCTCTTCTTATACATAACATTTGCCCTTTGGCGAAACATTCCTTGGGTGCGCGGTATTTCATTTATGGTTACTGATTACAAAAAGAAAGCAGAGTCATGATGACATGTACATATTTCACGTCGTGATACCCATAATAAATCATCCGGCAAGGCCCAACATTTCATCAGATATCGCTGGACCCCTAATAAAGATGGTCACCTCCCCACCATAAAATAAGTGAGGAAAAGGAGTGAAGAAAGATGTGAGCGAGATATGGCAGGTGTGCGTGCTGAAATGGCTTTATGGCCGGTTGGGCCTAGATACTATCTTGCTTGGCCACTGGGAGGGAACTGACCTACCGAGTTCGGCCTGGGGCAATGGTTCTAACTTGTACTGGGGTCAGGAAGAAGTCGATTAAGGAGTACGTGTCCTTGTGGAATCAAATTCGACTGGATTAAGGCCTATGTAGAGGGCAACATGCAACTAAGGGTTCAGAAGGTAAATGACGATTTCGAGGTGAAATTGTCACTCGAACATACTGAAAATACATGTGCTTGATGTACTCGTCATTTCCGGTCTTTTGATACCAAATTCGTCCTATTTCGACGAAGTTTTTATTCTCGAGTCCGGTACTATTACGGATCCATATTTTTCAGAACCACATTGGTCAGGCGCGGGGTGTGATTCCTAGAGACAGAGTCATGTGGAAGAGGAGGGTTTATGACTTACGCATGTGGATGCGGGGTCAGCCAGAGTGCATGGGGGAGGCTTGCAGGGTCAGGGAAGTGCGCTGGTGATCGATCGTGAACAGGGAGATCATGGTACCTAAAATGGCTGTCGTGTATGTTTATACGTGAGTCTGAGGAGTGGACAAGATGGCGCAGATGATGTTTAGTTCACGATCTAAAATTCCACAGTCCTCCCTTTTAACATGTCTCGCCAGTTTGTCAATTCGGATCTATCCCCATAAGACCACGTATTTCTATCTCATAGAGGGGACTCATGTGCTCAGTTCTGAAGTCCAAAGTCTTAGGGCACATATAGTTAGAAATGAGTGAACACAAAGGTGGCAGACATTGAATACCTAAGCAGCATCCACACAGTACCACAACTGGTATCAGTATAAATGTAAACAATCTCCATCCCCAGTCCTTCAAAGTGTCCCAAAACCAGCTTCTAAGCGACCATCCTTCTTGCTCTTGGTGAACCTCTGAGGATAGTCTGTGGAGGTGTTCAATTGCTTTGTAGACTGAAGGCGAGTTATCTAGCACGTAGGTGCAACAGCTGGAGCCGATGATGCGGCATGCTCCTCCACGGTCGGCCAGAATCACATCTAGGACAAGGCGGTTTTGGAGAGCCACCAGGCGGACTGCCTGAAGTTCAGCCGTGTTGTTAGCAAGGACGCCAGCCGTGATGTTAATGGTTGTTTCTATTGCCTGAGTTAGGTGTCGGATAGCGCGGCTGTTTGCCATTGGTCCCCACAGAGGAACAAGTCCCTTTGCTGCATCCAGGAACTGTGCTCCGGTGGAGTCGGCTTGTTCAATGTCTCCGGCGCGCTTTTGCCGGTGATGGTAGGCTGAGGCCACATACGTGGGAGGAAGAATGAAGGCGATATAGCACGTACCCCTCCAACCTCTCGGGAGCCAGGTGTAAGCTTTGGTACCACAAACAAAGTACATATTCGGAGAAGCAACAAAGGAAGGAGGATCAGCTGAGACCAATGTTCTGGTGATGCGGCAGGAACTGTGTCCCACCAGCTGCGTTCCCTGGCCTTCGAGACACACAAGTCCTGTGACATTGATGACAGACAGAGCCACGGTCAGGGTGGCAGCTGTTTGCTTCCGCAGGTGGGAGAAGGTGGGTCTGGCTGGATTGTGGAGTACTTGCACTTCGACTCTTTCTTTGGCAGGGATGTTCATAAGGAAGGCGGAACCTGAGACCGCAGGACAAATGGGGGCAGACGTTCTTCCTGTTTTGTTCAGCCAGAACCCATAGTAGAAGTGTGACACTGTCTGACCGGAAGCGGCGTTGTCCTTGTTGCTCTCCTGCAAGAGGATCAACCAGGCGAGGCAGGAGCCATGAACTGAGAAAGGAGAAGGAATGAAAGGTATGGAGTGTTCAGTGGCATGCGGGAGCAACCCGCAGATCCAGCAGTTTGTGGCATTTGTAGCAAGGTTGTGCTGGTGCAGCAGTTGCACGAAGG
Source organism: Lissotriton helveticus (assembly GCF_964261635.1). NCBI lineage: Eukaryota > Metazoa > Chordata > Amphibia > Caudata > Salamandridae > Lissotriton > Lissotriton helveticus. The sequence continues at coordinate 1,774,852,751 of NC_136057.1, forward strand.
AATTGTTCCAGAACTCCCTACGCCTCTCTCGGAGCTGAGGCGAAAGGGGGATCAAGTGATGCTCTTTCATGGTGGTTGGCTGTACAGTGGCCAGCAATGTCTGGTGAGCGGGTGAGCTGTCCTCCAAGATCCAGAAGGAAGTCATGAGGAGGAGGCAAAAGAGGAAGACAATGAAGAAGGCGATTGTCTTTGATTTGTGCAAATTGTCAGTCTTTGGGTTCCTGTAGTGGGTATTTCCTGTTGCTTTCATTATCTTCTTATCTGGCGCTTCCATCATATTCTGATCTGGCGCTTCCATCATCTTCATCTTCAAGGTGCTCGGTAGTGGGCAGAACCACAGACTTTGTTTAGCTTCTCTCCGGGTGACCCTTGGTTGTTTTTAGGTAACCGTTCTGAGATTTTAACTTAGTCAGTGGCCTACTTAGCCAAAGCTCCCTCCTTTCGACGCAGGAAATACCCTTCCCGGGATGGCACAGTGGGATCAGAGAATTTTGCAAGTTCAAGTGCCTCGGTATCAGGATAGCAGTTCAGTGATGGCCGATCTTTGTTAAGGAGCTCTTCTTGGGTGTCGACGTTTTCTGTCGTGGCCAGGGTCGAGGAGACCTTCTTGCAGTGATGGCCGTGCAGCCAGTGCCTCTTTCCCTCCACTCGAAGAGCCGTCCGAGTGGTGATCAGTACTTGCCAGGGGCCCGTCCACCGGGGTTCCAGACTCTTAGCTCGTTGAAAGTTCCGGACTAGAACATAATCTCCCGGTTGGATATCGTGACCGGGGCCCCTGGAAGCATCGAGGATGGCCTGCTGCACCTGTTGATGAATGACAGACAACGTTTTAGTTAATTTGCACAAATAATCTGACAGCAGGACGTCGTGGAACGTCGTGAATGGAGGTTGGTTTGGGGGCAGTCCAGAGGTTCATCGGTCGCCCAAACACAACCTCGTAGGGGGTCAAGTGGTGCTTAGTGGGAGTGGAGCGCATCGATAGCAATGCCAGTGGGAGGGCATCTGGCCACTTAAGTCCTGTAGTGGCCACTATTTTTGACAGTTTCAATTTCAGTGTAGCATTGTGTCGCTCAACCAGGCCAGCGGATTGGGGGTGGAAGACCGCATGAAACCTTTGTTTTACCCCCAGCCCCTTCAGGATTAGTTGGATAACTTCAGCTATGAAGTGGGGGCCATTGTCGCTCCATAAAATTCGACAAAGGCCGTAGCGAGGGAAAAACTCTTTCAGTAGTACTTTGGCAGTAGTCATGGCAGTGTTATCACGGGTTGGATAGGCTTCTACCCATTTGCTGAAGGCACATACAATGACTAGTACATACTTCAAGCCTTGGCATCTCTCCAGTTGGATGTAATCCATCTGAAGGACTTAAAAGGGGTGGTCGGGGGTCCCAAACCCTCCCCGGGGTACCACAGTTCCTTTCCCGGGGTTGTGTTGTAGGCAGATAAGGCACTGCTGGACCAGGCGTTTGGCTGAGTCGGGGATTTTGTAGTTGTGCCAGACTTTGGAAATGAGTTCAATCATGGGGGCAGAACCTATGTGTGCAGGGGAGTGTGCCATAGTCAGTATGGGGATCAAGTATGAGTCAGGCAGCAACCATTTGTTTGTGTCTTTTGTCCGCCAGCAGCCTTCGTCGTCCTTCAAACCCACCCGTGCCCACTCAGTCAGTTCGTGAGGTGTGCTGGCCGACTGGATGTCCCTAATCGTTTCCCTAGCGTCAGTCCATTTTTCTGCTTGTGACCTGGTCACATACATGCGTGTCGTTGTCCTATTCTCAGCTGTGGTTCGGGCAGTGATGTCGGCCAGTGCGTTTCCCTGTCCAACTAAGTCCGTCACCTTCTTGTGCGCCTGGCATTTGATCACTGCTAATCGTTCGGGGAGGAGAACTGCTTCAATCAGGGCGGAGACTAGATCTCCGTGGAGAATGGGTGTGCCATGGGACGTCAGGAATCCCCTTTCCCTCCACAAGAGCCCAAAATGATGAACCACCCCGAAGGCATACTGGCTGTCCGTGTAAATGTTCGCTGTGGTTCCTGCCGCTATGATACATGCTCGTGTGAGGGCAATTAGCTTGGCCGCCTGTGCGGATCGTTGTGTGATGCGGGCGGTTTCAACTACTGTTCGGGCTGTCGTCACCGCATAGGCAGCTGAAGTGGTGCCATCTGGGAGTTTGATACAAGAGCCGTCTACCCATAGTTCTCCATCAGGGTCTGTAAAAGCAGTGTCTCTAAGGTCAATTCTACTTCTGGTCTGTTCGTCCGTAAGGGTCACACAGTCGTGTATAGGGGGCACATCGGGGTCATTATCAGGCAAGGGCAACAGTGTGGCAGGATTCAAAAGACGTGCATCTCTTCAGAGTGATGTGGGGTGCAAGTAGAGTCAATTCGTACCCCGTCAGTCGTGCACTAGTCAGGTGTTGGGTCTTGGTCTGGTTCAAAAGGGTGTCAACTGCATGGGGTACTAACACCGTGAGAGAGTTTGAAAGTACAATTCCCTCACTCTGACGGATAGAGACAGCAGCGGCGGCTACTGCTCGAAGGCAGGCAGGTAAAGCTCTGGCGACTGGGTCAAGAGTGGCAGAGAAGTAGGCACAAGGGCGTTGTTTTGCGCCGATGGGCTGAGTTAGAACAGACAATGCGCATCCTTCCCTTTCGTGCGTGAAGAGGGAGAAGGGCTTGGAGTAATCTGGTGTTCCTAGGACGGGTGCCGAGCAAAGGGCATCCCGCAACTCCTTAAAAGATGCTTGGCATTCGGGGGTCCAAAGAAGTGGGAAGGGTACATCTTTGGCCAACAGGGAAAGTAGGGGCTTTATAATGAGACTGAAATTTGGTAACCATTGTCGGCAAAAAGAGGTAAGGCCCACCAATGAACGGACTTGCTTCTGTGTTTTTGGGATGGGGGTGTATAGGATGGTTTGGATTCGGTCGGGTGTAGGTTTCCTCCCTTCTTTGGACAGGAGATGGTAGGTTACTTGAGGTTGGCAGAACTGCAGTTTCTTCTTGGAGACTTTGTGGCCATTCTCCGCAAGAAAGTGCAAGAGTTGGATAGTGGCCGTGATTGCAAGTGGAGTGGTGTCGGCCGCCAAAAGGATATCATCGACATATTGGATCAACACCACTCCATCTGGTAGCTGGACGGCGTCCAGCTGTCTTTTGAGGGCCTGGCTGTAAATGCTGGGACTTTCAGTGTAGCCCTGAGGAGCTCTACAAAATCGGTACGAACGGTTTTTTAATGTGAAGCCGAAGAGATAACGGCTGTCTGGATGGATGGGGATAGAGAAAAATGCATTCTTGAGATCGATAACGGTGAAGGTGGTGGCAGTGGACGGGATGAGGGTCAGAATGGTGGTGATGTCTGAGACTACGTGATACTGTGGTACCACCACTTTGTTGACTTCTCGCAGGTCGATGATGAAGCGGTACGCTTTCTCATCTCCCTCACCTTGCTTCTTAACAATGGGTAGGATAGGGCTGTTGCAAACATTACTAACCACTTCCTCTACCACTCCTGCATCTACCAAGGACTGAATAATCGCTACCAATGCCTTCTCGCCTTCGGGCGATATCCGGTACTGTGGGAGTTTCGGGAGCATTGCGTCTGGTCGAACAGTTATGTGCACAGGGTCGATCATCATTCGTCCTACATCCGAATCGTTTCTGGCCCATAGATACAGGGGTAGGGTATCGAGCAAGGATAGGTCGGCATCTGTTATGGTGTACATATGTCGTGCGGGGTAGGGTCTGGACATGTTCGGGTTGTCGTACAGGATGACTCAGACTCCCTCTGGGGAACACCTAATGGTAGCTCGGAAATGTTTTAGTAGATCAATACCCATAATGGCGTCGGGGGAGTTGGAGGAGAGCAGAAATGTTGTGTCCGTGGGGTTGTTTCCTAGGTCAAAGGAGATAGGTACAGACAGGGGATTGGTGGAGGGCGTTCCATCGAAACCTATCGATGTAATGTGTGAGCCAGACAAGGGTGCCCTTGGAATCAGTCGCTTTGATAATACACTACGTGTCGCTCCAGTGTCTACCAAGAATGGAGACTTTGTACCCAGGACCTTAGCGGTGACGTAAGGACCTTGCTGGTCAACACAGAGCTCGACTGGATCCCTCCCTCGCCCTTGGCAGTCCTATGCAAAGTCGTGAGCATTGTCGCAGCCGGACTGTTGGCACTGATTCTGTCGGGGGCGGTCAAATGTGTTCGGTCTGTCAGGTTGGTTGCTGTTGGTGTCGTGGGTGTGCCCTCGTCCCTGCCCTCTAGTCCTGGGGCCATTTATCATGTCCCTTGTCTCGTTATTTTTAAGCATTTCTCGGAGGGCTGGGCATTGAGACTTCCAGTGGCCAAATCCTTTGCAAAACGCACACTGGTTCTCATCGAGGTCTGTTCGTGGAGCGCCAGGTGTGGGTGTGCGGTCTCTAGGGCGTGAATTTCTAGGGGCATTCGACTGGTAGTTTCCCCTATACTGTTCCCTTCCTCGAGTCACTCCCTGTAATTGAGCAATCATCACTCGTTCTTTTAAGTCCTTTTTCTTTTTCTCTGTTGCCCTCTCTTTATCGTTCTTTTGGTGTTCGTAATACTGAGCCATCTGAAGGATAGCTGCAGGTTTTGAGGCCCCCCAACTACTCTCGCTTGTCTGTAACTTCTGGGAGACCTCCTGTAATAGCCCCTTTACGTAGTTTTGCACGAATAGGTGTTGTCCGGTTGCGGTGGTCATGTCTTGGCCACTGTAGTCGGAGAACACTGTCTCAAATCGGGAGAAATATTCTGATACGTCTTCCTGGGGTTTCTGACGGCAAGCCGTGACTATCGACCAGTCTACCTTTCTCTCTGGGATCAATGTCTTTAACTTCTGCACTATTTTGTCCGGGAGTTCCAGTATGTCTTTTACAGGTTTCCTACCCGGCTCTCGCTGCCTATCTAGTTCACTGAGTTGATTCCAGGTATGTCCAAACAGATCTGTGTGGTTGGCCTTCCGGATTTGCTTCCACACGTCAGCCGGCAGACATAACCCAAAAAACAAATCAATGTCCGCTAGAGTCATGATGGTTGAGCCCAAGGCTGTATTTAGTTCAGTATAAAATGCTGTTGGGTTCTTTCTTAAATCGGGCAGGGTTTGCCTAAAGGTTAAAATATCTTGTCGATCCCATGGTTGATAAACCCAGTTGTACACAACCCTCCCTTTTGCATCTGCGTGGTTAATATCGTCGTTTGTTCCCTGACCTCTTGGGGGAACCCAGTAGGGGGCGGCTTCTCTGATAGGCATCATAGCGTTGGCTACTTCTAATGGGGGCTCATCCGGGACTGAGACAGTAAGCTTAACCTCTGACTTCTGTTCAGTGATGTGGCGGAAGACCTCAAGCGTTTGCATGAAGAGGTCCGTCACGTCATGCTCAGTCCCATCTCCAACATCGATCTTTCTATATAGAGTCGTCAGCTTAGCAGGACCCTTAGTTTGATACCTATCCTCATATTCGTTTAGAGTGTGGAAGCTGAACCGTAAAATGAAATGCCGTTTGTGGCTACCGGCATGTGAATTGCACATATCCATCGCATATTCTTCGCTCTCTTTCCGTTCTACCAGTGTCTTTGCTATTTTATCAATCCCATCCCGTTCGTCTTTGCTCAACCTATTTGGTCTTGCCGTTAGTTGCTTGCTAGTCTCAAGTTCATTTGATGTTGTTACCGATGTGGCTGGTGCGAAGGCCGTAAGGGCCGGGGCACTAGCGCTAGAGTCACCCTCGCCCGCACTCAGGACTGGTAGGTGCTGTGCCAGTGGCTGGGAGGGCGCATAAGGAGGGGGCATGTAGATGATCGGAGGACCTAGCAGTAACTCGTCGTTTGCCCGTTGTTTGGAGGGCATTTCTGGGTAGAGCGCAGAGGGGGTCCTAACAGGGCATTGGCCTGTTGACCCTGATTCTTGCAATTGTCTAACTTCCTCTCTCCTTTTTATCTCTTCATCTAGTTCCTTCGCTGCCAGGTGGGCTGCCTTTCGCAATTCTTTCCCTATTTTTGTTTCTTCTCTTTTCCTTCGTTGCTCTGCTTCTTTGCGCCACATGCCGATACTATTGAGCATAGTGGGTGTTGCCTTATTTATTCTAACAGCTGCTTCTAGCGCTTTTATTTTATGATCATCAAAAGAACCTATCAGTGGCCACTGATTTTTGGGGTCCCTTTTCGTATATTTATGCCATAGTTTACTATAAGCTATGGCGACTAGTCCTTGTTTAGTGAACATGTCCTTATTAGGGGTGCCTTCCAATGGAGCTGGATGGTTCATCTCTAATAAGCGGTCTGGGTTGATCCAACTACTGACCAATGGGGAGAAGATAGGCATGACGGGTTACAACGGGGACAAAAGTCTGCACTACCTATCCTTCACTACTTCGTGAAGACTAGACAGAATATTTTTATTCTGCAGTATTCGCAAATAGGGAATACCCAAAGAGAGAACCAATATCGAACAATTAATGTTCGTTCAATCAAACAATCAGTGGCGAGAAAGAAATAGGCACAACGGGTTACAATGGGGGCAAAAGCCTGCGTTACCTATTCTTCACTATCTGCAAAGGAGGACAGAATACTTTTTTTTTACCCTTCCCCGTTTGTAGACAGAGAATTCTCGAGAAAACAATCCTCGAACAAACAATGTTCAGGCAAACAATCAATCAATGGGGGAGAAAAGATAGGCACGACGGATTACAATGGGGGCAAAAGCCTGCGTTACCTACCCCTCGCTGCATGCAAAGGAAGAGAGAATATTTTTATCCCTCTCAGTTTGCAGACAGAGAATCTCCAAGAGAACCAACAATTCGGAGAGTAATACTAGTATTTTCAATCAAACAATCAAATATTTCTTAGTTTGTCGTGTTACACGACCTTACCCGGACCGCATGGACAGTTTCTTGTCTTCCGCTTCCAGCGCCCGATCGTCCTCTACTCTCTGCTGCTACCGTGGCACTCCTGATGGTTCCCAGTCAGGACCGAAGATCACTCGGGGAGAGGTCTGCTCGGAACCAGTGAAGTTCAGATGATCGGCTGTCAGACGAGGGTCTATTGGACAGGAGCTCTTCCGATCGTTGCAGTCGTTCACTCTGTCGTTGGGACCTCTCCCACCGGATCCACGTGTCGCTGATGGGCCCCACCCGTTGGGACGCCAATTGTTGAAGGTCAGCAAAAATGGTCAGGCGATTTAGTCGATGTTTCTTAAGTAATTTTGCCCGGCGTTAAACGCCTCTAATACCTTATGAAGATTTATCAAAATAAAGAGGCAGGCGCTGGAGACAGGAAGACAGGATACACGTTTTATTCCGACAGAGCAGAACACATCAGATCGGACAACAAGGTATCGTCTCGAGGTGCTCTCTGTAAGCCTCTCTGAGGCCTGATCTTTTATACACTGGTTTATGAATGAGACCGTTCTTTATTACAATAAAGACATTGTGAAGTAGTGAAAGATGACATCCCCGGTACCCCCCCCCCCCCCGTTCCGGCTCATTCCAACACGTGGCTACAGTAGAGGTCCTCACCCCCCATGCAACAGGAGGGGGCTATCACGCAGCTGAGTGTTTCGCCGATTCCTTTGGAATGTGTGCGCCTGATCGAATCTCAAGGGGTGGGGAGGCCATGATCAATAGTAGCTTCTTTGAAAAGGGTCGAGTGCATACAGTAGTGGGCAATAAACTGTATCCTCAGGCCAAGGGATGACCAGCGGTTCGTACAGACAATCGGGCTCAGAGGAAGGGGTCATCAAAGGAGAGGTATTCATGGAAGGAAAGGATCAGTGTGATCAGTGTGGATAATCGGAAGGAGGTGTTGGTCAGGCGCGGGGTGTGATTCCTAGAGACAGAGTCATGTGGAAGAGGAGGGTTTATGACTTACGCATGTGGATGCGGGGTCAGCCAGAGTGCATGGGGGAGGCTTGCAGGGTCAGGGAAGTGCGCTGGTGATCGATCGTGAACAGGGAGATCATGGTACCTAAAATGGCTGTCGTGTATGTTTATACGTGAGTCTGAGGAGTGGACAAGATGGCGCAGATGATGTTTAGTTCACGATCTAAAATTCCACACTACTACAAGAAATAGTACTGAAGCTGAGTAAGTCTAGAATATATCCTCGGATTCCTTCACCAGCCTGTTGCTATGACCTTATCCTCCCCAGCAAGTGTGTGGAATTATTGATGTCATTTAGTCACACATCAAGCAAAACCACACAGCCCGGGGGAAGAGGGTTAGGGACGGGTTTGGAAAATGGATGGGAATAGGGGTTTCTTTTTGGGTAGGTTTTGTTGAGAGAAAAAAAAAAGCACAGCATGGACAAACAATAATTCAAGATAAAGAAATCTTTGGGTACAAAGCTAACCATAAATCTTTTTAATTGACATAAAGGAAGTGCATGCCCTACTGCATGCATTGTTAATGAAAAGTAAGTAGTACTAGAATGCGACAGTACAGGGCTGCAGCGTTTTCACATGCCTATCTCTGCACTCAGAGAAACACTTCTTATTCTTACAGTAAATTAGGTTTAAAAATTAGCCGAAGTAAAACCTATAGAATGGCTGTAGGGATCAATTTAGAAGCAGAGAGAGATCCAAGAAATGGAGTCACACTCATAGAAGAAAACAATGGATACTGTATCTGTATGTTGTTGTAGTTGTCCTGTTGAATTTGGTAAGTAAGTTGCATGCAGCAAACAATTCCTCTTATTAGCGGCACTCCTCCATTCCAGCTGACGCTTCGTCCATCAATGTTGGTGACCAGAAGACACCCTGTCCACTGCTTGCCTGGCGGATGTTGAATTGCGGCTCGCTAATGTGAAGCCTGACTCCATCCTTTTTTCCCCATTGCACAGACTGAAACCCGGCCTGTAATTATTGAACGAAAAATAGGAAGTGCTATTACAACACCACTGATAAATAAATACAAGGTGTGTACGCTGTGTAGTGCAAAAAGTCACACTTTGATTTTCCAAATAGACAGTACAATATTTTTGAAAGTGCGTACTCTGTCTGAGTCACCTTTTGAAGGATAAATAAGTATGGGCAAATTAATTTAGCGGATCTTTCCCCTCAAGCTAGGTGTACTGTAAACTGTGTTTTAGAACAAAATTAGACCTTCCCAGCAGTGCTCCCGCCTCCCACCCAGACCCTTACTAAAGCCAGTCGCAAAAATGTAGAAGACCCCCAATCAGATCTCAAAAAAAGAGGCCTAGCAGAAAACTGGTGACAAAACGTACTTTGAAAGTAAAAGTAGGCCCAAATACCCCCTTACCCACCGTGGATTGTATTTCCAAACCACTTGCAAGCAAGCAAAAGTATCCATAGCCAGCATCGCTCCAAGACTCGAAGGCCCCTCCACCCAAACACATGCAATAGAAATACTGCTAACCCTAACGAGCCCTAAGTTAAGAATAGTGGCAAAGGCTTTCTTTAACTATGCCAAATCCCCCCTTTCCCACCATACTACTGGTTTAGAGTCTGGTGGGTGGTGGTTTAACAGTAAGTTAGTTTTCCTGAAACTTAAGTCTGTGTCATTTTCTTCCTTTAAGTGTAAATGGCTAAATGTTTTCAACAGTAAGTGCCTCTCACCGAGTAAGTGATCCCCCCTTTCCCACCATGGATTTTCTTCAAATCGCTTGCAACAAAAATTACACATTCCCACGAGTGCTCTAAAACCCCAGAACTCAGTTGCAAAAATCAAGAACACCCAAACACAGGCAATCCTGCTGCTAGGGCTAACCCTAACGAACCCTAAGTTACAAAAAGTGCCAAAACCTTTTTTCCTCATGGATGTTGTTTAAACCAGTTTTATCCGGTATTAGACCTTCCCAGCAATGGCCCCAGAGCTGTCACCCCAGGCGAAAACAAGTAGAAGACCCCCAAACAGCCAAAAAGCAAAAGTACAAAAATGTGGACTTTGTCACTTTTGTGAACATTTCCAAAATCACTCAGCATGCGCTCTGCAGCTAGGCCCTAACTCCCCTCTGCCTCCATGGATTTCCTTCAAACCTCTTGCTATCTAAACTATCCATACCCAGTAGTGCTCCCAGACCCCGAAACCCACCCACAAACACCAGGAAGCCCCCCAAACAGGCCCCTGAAAACGCTACATTGAGCGAAAAGTCAGAAAAGGCAAAACCTTTTTTCCTCATGGATGTTGTTTAAACCAGTTTTATCTGGTATTAGACCTTCCCAGCAATGGCCCCAGAGCCGTCAACCCAGGCGAAAACAAGTAGAAGACCCCCAAACAGCCAAAAAGCAAAAGTACAAAAAGGTGGACTTTGTCACTTTTGTGAACATTTCCAAAATCACTCAGCGCGCGCTCTGCAGCTAGGCCCTAACTCCCCTCTGCCTCCATGGATTTCCTTCAAACCTCTTGCTATCTAAACTATCCATACCCAGTAGTGCTCCCAGACCCCGAAACCCACCCATAAACACCAGGAAGCCCCCCAAACAGGCCCCTGAAAACGCTACATTGAGCGAAAAGTCAGAAAAGGCAAAACCTTTTTTCCTCATGGATGTTGTTTAAACCAGTTTTATCCGGTATTAATAATAATAAATTCTTTATTCGGTTAATCACAAAGATAACCATAAAAGACAACAATTTCAGCAATTTATAAAATACAATTCGTACAATATACGTATATTAAAAAGTCATTGTTTTTACTTGTACATAAAGCTACAGGTTTTTCCTATGGTTCACGATGGACTTTAAAAAGTTTGTGACTAGATAACAAAGTTCTTCGGACTCTAGTGATTGCAGGCGATAGAAGGCCGGTCGACACTGTCTCAGACCCCACCTCTTGCATATCGGGAGGATCCAGCTTTTTCTGTGAGGATGGTAAAATTTACAGAACATAATTACATGGATGTTCGATTGAGTAGATATCCCGTCGCAAGGACATGGGGGCAGACTAAGTTCCCAGGCCTTATTTGTAGGAAACACGACCAATCTGAAAAAAAGGTTCAGTCTGAACCTAGTCAACAACATCCTCTCGTATAGCTTTGTCTGTAGAGTAAGATATTGTTGGATACCGAGAGAATGTTGGACTATGTTCGCTTGGATGACTGATGGTTTTGCAGCGTCACTGGACAGTCTTAGTGTTTCCAGATGTCGTAGAGCTAGTTCTTTGAGCTCTTTTTTGGGAAGGGATGCAACCGCCTCTGGTTGGAGGTAATATTTCTCGAGCCCAAGGTCAGTGAAGAAAGATCTAACATAGCGTAGCCATTTCAGTCTAGGAGAGTGATCAAGTGAGATTGTGTCGGTCACGATCAGTTTAGTTAATATGTTTGTGTCCGATACCCAGATGCGTCTCCAGAGCAACAAAGGTTGGATTTTAATAAGATCCTGGAGGTAAGGAATTCCGAGTTCCAAGTGCATGGCGTAGATCGATGTGCCCTTTGGTGTGGCGAGGAGAAATCTGATGAATTTATTTTCGATTTTCTGTAAGGCGCCAACCTCCGTATGGCCCCAGATTCCTGCTCCATAGAGAGTGATAGCTTGACACTTGGCTTTATAAATTCTCAGAAGTTCTACTGGGCGTCTCCTACCTAGTTTCTGTGAAAAGGATTGTAGGGCCGCTATCGAGCGATTAAATAGATGACATCTGTTTTCCACGGCTGGTTTCCATGTTAGCTTGTGATCCATCATGATCCCAAGATATGGGTATTGGGTAGCTGTCTCTAAAGGTTGGTTATCCAGAAAGATGTTTTTAGTATCTTTCTTCGCACCCCCAGTGATCATAACAAAAGTTTTTTTTATATTGACCTTTAGATCCAGTGAGCTCATGAATGAAGTATACCTGTTGAGCGAGGACTGGAGTTCACGAGGGGTTCGGGCCAGGATGACAGCGTCATCCACGTAGAGGAGCGCAGGAATTGGTCTCTGTTTCATTTTTGGGATGTCCTGAGCCCCCCTCAACATCTCCTCTTCCAGCCCATTTGTATAGAGAGAGAAGAGAAAGGGGGCCAGGACGCAGCCCTGCCTGACTCCCCGCTCTACCCGGAACGAGTCCGTCAGCTCACCGCTCTTTCCGAAGCGAACTCTCGCCGAGGCCCCAGAGTATAGCTCTCTCAGGAGATCCAGCAAGGAAAGCTCCACACCCATTTCTCTTAAAACTGCCCATAGTTTGGAATGTGAAACACAGTCAAAGGCGGCAGATAAGTCTACATAAACCATGTAGACCGTAGCTTTCTTGACCTGCATGTATTTAGCCATTATGAGACTAAGATTCAGTGCCTGCTCTACTGTCCCGAGGCCTTCTCTGAAGCCAAATTGAAGATCAGAAATGATGGCTTTTTCCTCACTCCACTGTTGGAATCTCTCCAAAATGACCCTCCCCATCACTTTACCAAGGGAGTCCAAAAGCGAGATAGGACGATAGCACTTTGGATCCTGGCGATCCCCCTTTTTGAAGATGGGGACCATGACTGATGTTGTCCAGGAATCCAGAATGCCTTCGCTAGCTGCGGCTGTACATACTCTTGTGAGGATGGGTGCCCACAAGTCTTGATTGCTCTTAAAAAGATCGACTGGGACGCCATCAGGGCCCGGAGCTTTGCCTGTCTTGCTTCTTTCCAGGGCGACCAGGATTTCCGAAATGTCAAAGGCTACTGGGATTGGGTATTGAACCTCATAGTTTTGGCTTAGTCGATGGTCTGAGGTTTCGTGTGTTTTAAATATACTCTCAAAATGGGCTACCCAAGTTCCTTCATCGATGGCCACCTCTATCTTCGGTAAGTTGTTATCTGTTAAATATGGGGATCTAACCGTTCTCCAGAAGTCCTTGCCATTTTTTGATAAGGAACTCCTATCTAATTCTTTCCAGAGGTTGTCTTTCATTTCCAGTAGTCTTGTCCTGCGGTCCTTTTTATATTCCCTTCTCAAACGTTGGATGAGACCTACGTCTCTTGGCTTTTTGTGGAGGGCAGATTTCAAGTCAGTTAAGGCCCTCGTGCAATTATGATCGAACCAGCCTATTCTTTTGTGGTGTTTATTTGTTACTTTCCCTGTGAGTAGGTCCTTGGCCACGGCCAGAATTTCTCCAAAATTTGAGAGAACCTCTGCATGGCTCATCGCTGGGTCCAGGCAGTTAATGATCTTTGAATATGCCTGGCCCACTAGTTTCTTCGTGAGCTTTTGCGGGTCAATCTTCTCCCACTTTATGGAGTATCCATTGTATTTCCCCAGTTGCAAGCTTTCTTGTGCAAGAGCTTTCACTATGTAAGGGGTTTTGGATTTATGGTCTGGAAGAAGGAGCTCTATCCTGAGAGCATAGTGGTCGCTTAATGTATTTACCAGTACTTTATGGTCCGTGACCATAGTGATCGATCTTTGAGAAAGCAGGATATAGTCCACTGTTGTCTGGTGGCCTCTACCCACATAGGTTGGATCGAATTGGTGTTCCTTCGCCTTTAAGGAGTTGGTAATCACTAAGTCAAACTCTGACAAAATGGTGTTCATAGCTTTGCCGGGTCTGTTATGGGCGAAATGAGCTAGTGGGGTTTCTTGCTCGTCCACGAATCCACATTGTTGGGAGGTTGCCGCTCTGCATGGATGGAGATTGAAGTCACCTCCCCAAATGAGGTGAATCGGTTTGGAGGAGGTCTCCCGCTGTAATAGAGATACTAATCTCTCCTGCATATTTTCGACGAAACTCAGGAAATCATTGTCCGAAAGATTATTATAGGTGTTAACGAGGATGATGGTAGTATCTTCTTTTAGGAAGGAGAGAGAGAGAATCTGGCAGTTGGGATCAGTGAGAAGGTTAGTGACTTTTAGGCTGGATAGGGTGTTGGCGATGTAAGTCGTTAATCCACCTTTGGGTCTGCCTATTGTGCTACTAATCGCTAGGGAGGAGTAGGTTTTATACCCTAATAGATGGACCTCCGATGTTAGCCAAGTCTCTTGGAGACAGATGATTTCGCCTTGTTCAAGGAAATTGACAGCCACCGGGTCTTTGGTCTTGGACCGTAAACCCGCTACGTTCCAGAATAGGAATGATAATGTGTGAAGGTTGGTATTTAAGACTGGGGTTGGTGGGATCATCACAGTGTTATTTATTACCAAAGGGGAAACTGGGAGGGTAGGGTTAGTGTGCTGTGTGTCTGTTAGTGGTCAGTCCACCATTTCCAGAGAGCTATATCTATTTCCTACAGGGATATTGTACCAGGATTCCCATCTTGGCGGTTCTCTCCGAGGCATTCTCTGCTGGTGGTATCCCCATTCTTCCCAATTTGGTCCATGATGTTGTGGAGTAATTGTAACCCAGGGATTTTCCTGCTCTCAGGGGGAGGGGGGGCGTAATGCCTGGCCTCATACACTGTGGGTTGGCGTTGGGGTCGTTCTAGCCAAGGGGGGACTGAGTCCTCAAAGTAGTTACTGTTTATGGTTTGTATAAAAGGATAAAAAAAGGAAAGTGGCTTGATTCTAATTCCTCCGGTTTCATTGGATTGGTCCCAGGAACTAATGTAATCTGCCGCCCAGGGATCTTCAAAGGTGATAATAATACAATCCCCTGAGAACTGCTTGATACCTTTACCCACCCATGAGGTCCTGCGCAAGGAAGAACCAGTTTTATCCGGTATTAGACCTTCCCAGCAATGGCCCCAGAGCCGTCAACCCAGGCGAAAACAAGTAGTAGACCCCCAAACAGCCAAAAAGCAAAAGTACAGGTGATTAAAGTTTTAATTATATTAACTTGTGCAAAACAAAGAAAGACAGAAACACAGGAATAAAAGTCAATAAGTACGAAAAAGAAAATGTCTGAATTCATTGGCTCATTTTCAGGCCTCGGTGTTAGGGAAGAAGAGTTCATCCTCATACTCTGCGAAATCATCAGGCAGGAGTAGGTCAGTGTCACCTAACACAGAAGAAATTCCCTCATCTAAGTTGCTGTCCTCCTCGTCTTCTTCCATCGTGCGATCTGGTACTTTGAAATCTGGTGGTATGAGGTGCTCATTCATCTTGATCATTGTCAATATCTCCACATTTTTGGGCGAGAGGCGGGTCCGTTTGCAAGTTACAATGCCACCAGCAGCACTGAAAACACGTTCAGAAGACACACTTGCGAGTGCGCAAGACAAGTAATGTATAGCCAGGCGGGAGATCTCTGGCCACAATTCTTTTTTCCCATGCAAATACGCCAATGGGTCAGCATTAACATAGACCTCTGTTGAGTCATTCAGATAGTCCTGCACCATCGACTCAAAGTTCTCCACGTTTCCTCCACTTTGCTGAATTTTCGCTCGGACCTTTTCAGAACCATAACCAATCTCAGCTAGCCAATCCTCTTCATCACCCGATATTTCTGTTGTGTCTGGTGCAGATGATGCGGTTGTCGGTGTCTTTAACGGCTGAGGGGTCACTTCTGCCACAGCCACAGGTGCAGAAGTGGAGTCTTCTGACTGGGGATTGCCTGCTGATGCTGATGTACTGCCTTTTCCTTCAATTTGCTTCCGTTCTCTTTCAAACCTGATGGCTGACCAGGCTACCCAACGTTTGTACTTTGTAGCATCTTCATCACTAAAAGGAAATAATGCAGAGCCTGCCAGCGCCTTTTTGTAGCGTGGATGCAGAATAGTAGCACAAATGTAATGCTGTTCTGAGTGGATCTTTTGAAGACGTTCATCGCCACATAGACGCTCTAATAATTTCTCCGCCAAAAGAAAAGCTTCTTGCTTTTCTTCATCGTTTTGAAACTTTGAAGACACCGCCTTCAGTTTGTGCTCCAGCATGCGCAACAATGGGATAGCTTTTCCCAAATTACAGTCCTCCCTGCTGACCGCACGCGTGAAGAACTCAAAAGGACGAAGCATGTCTGTCAGGCTTTTAACTAGCTCCCATTGCGCCGCATTTAACCTCAGGTCCTCCTTCACAGCTGTACCCGTTGTTAAGAAATACTGATCGAGTACCGTAAACTGCTCATACAGACGCTCAAGCATGTAGAAGGTTGAGTTCCAACGTGTTGGCACCTCCTGGATGAGTGCTTTCACTGGCATTCGACGTTCATGTAGCAGGCTCCTCAGATGCTTCCGGGCCTTAAAAGAATGGCTGAAATGGTTGCACATTTTTCGGCAGGTGACCACTAACTGGCATGCTGGAGTTTCTTTCTCCAAGAATTTTTTAACAACCAGGTTTATACAGTGCGCCAAACACGGCACTCTGAAATAGTCACCCAGTTCCATGGCCTTAACTACATTGGCGCCATTATCCGTGGAAACATAACCAATGCCGCGTTTTTTTGGAGACAGCCAGTGAAAGACCTTTGTGTTGAACTCATTCAAAATGTTTTCTGCTGTATGACGTTTCTCCAAGCCAAACATGGCTAGTGTTGCATGTTTCCGAGCAGCTTTAAAAACTTGGTCCAGGTCAGCACCTGCGTTTAGCTTTGCTTTAACCCCTGAAAAAGAGACCCAGTGTGCAGTGATGCACATGTAATCAGTGCCTGCGCCACTGGTCCACATGTCTGTTGTGAGATGTATAGTGTGAACAGCACTCTTCTGCAAAGCTGCCCCAATCACCTCCAGCACATCTTCATGTAGTGCTGGAACCGCAACTCGGGCAAAATTGTACCGGCTAGGAACCTTCCATTTAGGGCAGAGCGCTGCCACTAATTCGAGAAAACCAACCCCTTCTACAAAAGAAAAAGGTAGAAGATCCAGCGCTAGCATTTTAGCCAGCTTAGTGTTATACAGACGCACCATTGGGTGGTTGCCGTCATATGGCGCGTCTGAAAACAACATTTTTTTAATGTTGCCCTGGACCATTTTACGGGATGATGATGATGACTTCTTCGACCCAGTTACGCTCGCTGATGAACTTTTTCGCATTGGTGTCTCACTCTGTCCCACACTCTTAGTGTGGCTCCCTGGGGTACTGGGTGTAAGTGAAGTGTGTGACACTTCTTCCTCCTCGTCATCATCAGATGGAACATCAAAATTTTCTCAACTTGCAATTCGGGCTTCCTTTAATCTGCTTTAGGTGCGCCAACCATTGGACAGTGTGCTGTCTCTTAAGATGACCTCTCTGGCCTCCAGTCCCATAGTTGGTACCAAGCTTACCACGACTAACTGCAAGCTTACAAATGCTACAAATGGCTATGTTTTCCCTTTTTGTGGAAACACTAAAGAAGCCCCAAACTGCGGACTTGAAATGTCTGTGGGGGCCGGAGGAGGCGATACTGGTGGTGGCCGTGCTGCTAATGCCAGATGAAGTGGAGGATGTGTATTGCTGAACTTTACTATGTTGTGCACTTTCACCACCACTAATTGAGGTCGAGGTGGATGGAGGTCCCTTCTGGCGAGTAAGAAATATGGAAGCGGCACGTTGTGGTGTACTAGTTAACATCAATGATTCTGGTGTTCCCATTGCCTCCTCGTCGACTTCATCATCACGCTCAGCAGCTTGTCGGGCTAGGGTCAAAATGTCTGTTTGCTGCATGCCCGCTGGGGCTTCAGTGACGTTAGTGATGATGACTGCGTCGTCGTCGTGAGAGTCTTCAGCAGCAGGAGTATACGCCACTTCTTGTTGAGCGTCATCACACTCCATAACTTTGACAGTTTCGACGACCTTCCTTTTACGCTTTGCTACCTTTGTCAGATCATGGTGTGCCTCCTCAACCTCACTCTCAGACGGCAGTGGTGCTGGTTCCCAAGTAAGATCCATATCATCAGAAGGAGGTGGGCTTGAAGAAGATGTAGACACCAAAACCCTTGATCTTTTCCTTGCTCGGGATGTGGACGACAATGAATGATCATCAGGAGGAGTGGCTTCCTCGAATGATACCTCGGCTTGATTGTCGATTTCCAGATGTGCCCCTACTTCTGGAGGAACAACTATTGTGGCCACTTGTTGTGCCCCTCCATGCACCTCTGCTTGCTCCTCTCCTTGGGCAGCCTCCTCTCCTTCCGCATGTACTTGGGCTTGTACTACTTGCACATGTGATTGTTGTTGCGGCTGTGGTTGTTCAACACTCGTCAGATGAGTTACAACAACCTGTGTTGATTCTTGAGGGACATTGCTGCTACTTTCTTGCAATGAGCCAACATCACTGGTCGATGGTGATTGAACAACTATACTGGCTGCCTCTGCAGCACTCAAGGGCTTGGACCTAAGTTGGCGTGGTGGTGGTGGCACTGAGCCCAATGGAGGGGAGGTGCTGCTCCCAGCTTGGTCCCCAGCAGACCCCGCTGCTGCAGCAGGCGTACTTTTTTTTCCCCAAAAAATGTGGCGGTCGTCATCACACCAGTCTCCTTGGCAAGTGGCGCCACTTGCTTCTTCTGCTCCTTAGTGGCAACTTTCTTGCTAGAGGAGCTAAGGGCAACTTTTTTGGGGGCCATCTTCTTCAGATGTCACTCTGAACAGCAGGCCGCAGTTGCACAAGTTGCAGAGTTGTCTGTGGCCACACATGACGTTGTGCTGCACACACCGCAGCAGGACTTCTTCCTGGCACTGGTGGTTCTCTTGTGCACCTACAAGCAATGGAAGACAGAGGAACATCAGTTATACACCCCAAAAAGTCGAAAAAACACACAAAAATCAGCACAATCCCAGCCCATCCATGGCCTCAATGGTGTTTAAATCCAAGAATACACCCCACAGAAAGACTAGGCCCATGCACCACTCACTACCCCTGGGCAAAAGGCCCCACCAGCAGCCCCAAAAAAACGACAAAAACCACAAAATTCAGCACAATCCCAGCCCATCCATGGCCTCAATGGTGTTTAAATCCAAGAAGACACCCCACAGAAAGACTAGGCCCATGCACCACTCACTACCCCTGGGCATAATGGATGAAAGCTAGGCAAAATAAGTGCAGGCCTCAGACACTGCCTCTCTTCAAAATGGCCCCTTGCACCCCAAGCACATGTTGCCTGTACCAGCACTTAAGATGGCCACCACCACCACCCACATGGCCAGTCCAAATCAACAGTAGCACCCCCAAAAAAACGAAAAACACACAAAAATCACCACAATCCAATGCCATCCAGGATGTTTACATTAAAGAGAGTGAGACCCCACAGGCAGACTCAGTCCATGCCCAACTCACTACCCCTGGGCAAAAGGCCCCACCAGCAGCCCCAAAAAAACGACAAAAAACACAAAATTCAGCACAATCTCAGCCCATCCATGGCCTCAATGGTGTTTAAATCCAAGAAGACACCCCACAGAAAGACTAGGCCCATGCACCACTCACTACCCCTGGGCATAATGGATGAAAGCTAGGCAAAATAAGTGCAGGCCTCAGACACTGTCTCTCTTCAAAAAGGCCCCTTGCACCCCAAGCACATGTTGCCTGTACCAGCACTCAAGATGGCCACCACCACCACCACCCACATGGCCAGTCCAAATCAACAGTAGCACCCCCAAAAAAACGAAAAACACACAAAAATCACCACAATCCAATGCCATCCAGGATGTTTACATTAAAGAGAGTGAGACCCCACAGGCAGACTCAGTCCATGCACCACCCACTACCCCTGGGCAAAAGGCCCCACCAGCAGCCCCAAAAAAATGACAAAAAACACAAAATTCAGCACAATCCCAGCCCATCCATGGCCTCAATGGTGGTTAAATCCAAGAAGACACCACACAGAAAGACTAGGCCCATGCACCACTCACTACCCCTGGGCAAAAGGCCCCACCAGCAGCCCCAAAAAAACGACAAAAACACAAAATTCAGCACAATCCCAGCCCATCCATGGCCTCAATGGTGTTTAAATCCAAGAAGACACCCCACAGAAAGACTAGGCCCATGCACCACTCACTACCCCTGGGCATAATGGATGAAAGCTAGGCAAAATAAGTGCAGGCCTCAGACACTGCCTCTCTTCAAAATGGCCCCTTGCACCCCAAGCACATGTTGCCTGTACCAGCACTCAAGATGGCCACCACCACCACCCACATGGCCAGTCCAAATCAACAGTAGCACCCCAAAAAAAATGAAAAACACACAAAAATCACCACAATCCAATGCCATCCAGGATGTTTACATTAAAGAGAGTGAGACCCCACAGGCAGACTCAGTCCATGCACCACTCACTACCCCTGGGCAAAAGGCCCCACCAGCAGCCCCAAAAAAAATGACAAAAAACACAAAATTCAGCACAATCCCAGCCCATCCATGGCCTCAATGATGTTTAAATTCAACAAAACAGTTGTATAATGCATGCATCCATAACCAACCCTGGTCCTACTGGATACTGTGGCTACCCACAATATATTTTATTTAATGTCCTGAAAAAGTTCCAAAATTGTAGTTGCAGCAACTGTAATGCCCCAACAAACTTACTTGTGAAAGTTGATTTCTAATCCAAAAGTGATCCAAAGAAAGTCAAAAAGGCCTCAAATCCAAATATCCAGCAGCACCCACAAAAAGTAGTCCTTCCAGGTTAAGGTCCAAATGAAAGTGACCAGCACATGAAGAAAGCACTGGGAGGAGCCTGCTGGACAGGAACAGGAAGTTGGAGACTGTGGGGCACTTCCTTCCTCTCCCCCCCCCAAAAATGGACTCCTTGCAACAAAAAAGTGCAGGCAAATGTCAACCTGAGGAGTGATTCTGATAAAAATCATCATTTTATGAAGGTTTATGCTGTTTGCTGGTGGATTTCTTGTGCAGAATTGCAAAATCTCTATTTCGCGAGTGCGAGATTGTTCCTGCCCGCCGCACCTACGTGTTCGCAATTGCGAACTCTCGCGATGCGTGCTGTGCAAGGTAAGGTGGCAAGCCGCGATGACGTATTCGCGGGCGCCAACTCCCGCGGGATCCCGCAGCAAGATCCAAAATGGCGCAGCACTCGCAAAATATCAAGTAAAAACAACTCGGCAAACGCTGAATGACGGAAAGTGAACGCCATGCGCCACGCCGCGCGCCGCAATATTGTATCACCAAGCAAAAAAATCCGCCGCGTGCGAATTGACGGATTTTCGGCAAATTCGCTAGAGTTCGCGGATTGTGAATTTGCCGAAAATCCGCAAATTTCGCGAGCGGAACGGATTTTACGCCCATGCTTATCTACCACATCCTGCGGGAGTGCCCTGTGATACAGCGGTTCTGGGTAGCCGCGCTGAGTAAAATGAGCCGCTCCCTGGGCAAGCCCCTATCCGCGTCGCCTAAAGAATGTGTCCTCAACATCTGGGGGCCCAATGACCTTACTGCTCCGGAGGTACAATGGGCGGCGCTGGGGTTTTTGCTGGTTAAACGCTCCATAGCGATGAGTTGGGGTTCCCCAGATAGTCCCCTGGTGATAGGCTGGGTGGCCGCAGTGCACCAATGCATGATAGCAGAGAAGACTGTGTATAAAATAAGGTGTTGCCCCAAGGTGTGGGACAAGAAATGGGGACACTGGAACACTTACCGGGGTAAACTGTGTGATTCTCCAACGGTGGAACTGGCGATGTCCCGGGGAGGCTCCTGAGACGAGTGTATAGGCTGGGGGGGTCTGAGACTTGTCCTTACTGGGACCCGCCAATGTCTACTTCCTAAACAGGGGTTCCTTCTTTAACTGTGTGGCTTATTGATGGGCCTGGTACGAAGCGGTACGACTGGTTAGTGCTGGACCTTTAAGCTGGACTAATGACTTTCCTGACAGGCTCTGCTGGATTTCTTTGTTTTTGTACTGTTTCTGTTTTATACAAAAATCAGTGGTGCGATTGCCCTATCTGTGTCCAATGTGGATAGTGACATGTTCCTTATACTGTTTTGCTAAATCGAGATGCCGTCCGACCTCAGGGTTGTGGACCGTAAGGCTGTGTATGATACTTTGACCTGGCTCTTGTTCCTCATCTTTGCTTGCATGTTCACAGATGTGATTGTATTTATTTATTTATTTAGTGTATTTTATATAGCGCACAGCTACCCCAACGGGGTGTCCCGGCGCTCCTGTATGTTCGTAAGCTGAATTAGGTTTTAGAGGAAAAACTTAACAGAAAAGAAAGGTTTTTAAGGCTTTCCGAAAAGGGGGTTCTTTCTAAATCATCCGGATGGAAATGGGTAACTTGTTCCAGAGGGCAGAAGCACGTACTTGGAAGGTTCTACTGCCAGAGCGAGTTTTTTTAAATCTGGGGGTAACAAGAAGGTTTTTTGAGGAGGAACGAAGGAGCCTGACATTGCTGTAGGGGGAAAGGCAGGTGGAAAGGTAAGCAGAGCCCTTTCAACTCACTGCGTGGTAGGCCAATACAAGTGCTTTGACTTCTGCCCTTTTTTGTATGGGCAGCCAGTGTAGTCTACGGCGATGTGGCGATATATGCTCGCGTAGGGGAATACCACCCACCAACCGTACTGCAGCATTCTGGACTGTCTGGAGACGGTGGCAAAGACCAGTTGTCAGTCCGATGTACAGGCCATTGGCGTAGTCCAAATGGGAGGTAATCAGTGCTTGGTCTATAGTCTTCCTGGTGTTTTTGGGTAAGAAGTTGATACATTTTTTTACCATCCTAATCTTGGAAAAACATGCTGCAGATACCCTGTGGACTTGTTGGTGGAATGAGAGGTTAGAATCCCATCTGACCCCTAGATTTTTTACAGAGTCTTTAGGCTGGGGGGGGGGGGCACTAAGTTCAAGGGGCCACCAGATGTTAGGGTCCAGTGGGGATGGCTGGTGGAAGAATAATACCTCAGTTTTCCCGGCATTAAGCCGGAGAAAATTGTTATCCATCCATTGGGCAATGGTCCGGAGGCAATTTTTTAGAGGGTCGAAGGTGAATTGAGTGGGACTGTCATAAGTGAACAGCAGTTGAATATCATCTGCATAAGATGTTGCCTTTATTCCAGTTTGGGCGATGATTTTTGCTAGGGGGAAGAAATAGACATTGAACAGGAGTGGGCTCAGTGAGGAGCCCTGTGGGACTCCCCACCGAAGCGGTCGACTGTCCGAAGTATAGGGAGGAGTGAACACTGCTTGCGTCCGATTGGACAGAAAGGATGCAATCCATTTTAGGGCCATACCCTGGATGCCTTTTTATCGATGTGTATCTTCACGCAATGCCACAATAAAAACAATTTTAAAAAAAATCCTGTGTTCACGGGAAAAGCAGTCTTTGCTAGTGAAGGCAGGCAGGTCCTCCGGGGTTTTTGAGGTTGTTGGCTGCAGGACACATCAGGATTTCACAGGACCAGGTTCGATGGGAGACAGGCCGGTAGGGCTGGGGCCAAGTCAGTGGGCGTCGTCCTTTTGTTAGCTCTGCACTGCTCTTCAGTCCTTCTTCATATCTTCTCTCTTGTTGTTTCTGGATCTGAGGAAGCAAGGTTCAGGGTGCCCCATAAATACTAGATTTAGGGGCGTTACAGGTAGGTGGAGGGCATGGACGAATGGTCCCTTCCCTGGGGTGGGTACACCCCCTATTGTGCCACCCTCCATTGGGAGGGGGCATGAGCCTGTCCCTGGTTGGTTGGGTCCCCCATCCTCAAGATGGCGGGGACTCAGAGTTGTGCTTCACCTCACCTTCCCCACCTCTGCCAACTCCGCCCTGAGGGGTGGAGTTGGCAGAGGTGGGGACACCTTTCTCCCTCAAGTGTTTTTGCCACCGGTTCTCCCGCCCAAAGTGGGGGGCAGAACTAGTGGGGACCAGTTGCTGAAAGCAGCAAGTGGTCTGGGGGAGCTCACAAAGGCGGCATGCCTTTGAAGCTTCCCCTTCGTGAACCCTGTCCATCCTGGAGTAGGAGGCATGGCACCTCATCTCAGGATGTGCATTGTTTCAGGCCCCAGAGAGCTGCAGGCTCTCAACCCAGGGGTCCAGAAACATGTCTGTTGATGGCAGCCTAAGCAGCCACTCAGTCGGAACACTAGGAGTTGGTCGAGTTGCAGGGGGCATCTCTATGATGCCCTATGTCGTGCATTTTACAATTAAATCCTGCACTGGCATCAGCGTGGGTTTAATGTGCTGAGACATTTGATACCAAACTTCCCAGTTTTCAATGTAGCCATTATGGTGTTGTGGAGTTCATAGTGGCAACCTCCCAGCACCATATACACTTGATGGCAGCACTGTACTTATAATGCTCAAGAATGGACTTGGGCACTGTAGGGGTACAGGGCTCATGCACCTGTACCCTCACCACTGCCATAGTGCTCCCAGCTGGAGGGGTGGCTGATCTAGGCCAGGACAGTGGGTTGTAGGCATGGCCATGTCGACTCTTCACTTTTGTTCTGCACCAAGACGTGCAGCCTGCACAGGCAGTGTGAGAGTGAAAAGGTGCAGGGCCTCTAAGAGTGGCACAATAAGTGCTGCAGCTCTTAGGGGCCTTTCCTGGTCACAGTGCCCTGGGTACCTGTGGTACCATTTAGCAGGGGTCTACCTCTGGCCAGGGATGCCAATTGGGTTTAGGCTTCAATGTAATTTTAGGGAAGGAACATAGCCCCTGGGTACCCGATTAGCAGGAGCCCAGGGCACACTCAGTCAAAGAAATTCAGCAATTCAGCAAAAAGTGGGGGCATACCATGCTGAAAGAGGGCACTTTCTCACACAACCACCCAAACGAAAGATGGTGAGACTAACCTTTCCCTAGGGAGTCTCCATTATCTAAGTGGAAGAACCTGGAAAGTCCATCTGCATTGGCATGGGCAGTCCCAGGTCTGTGCTCCACTTCAAAGTCCTTTTCCTGTAGGGAGATGGACCACCTCAACAGTTTAGGATTTTCCCCTTTCATTTGCATTAGCCATCTGAGCGGTCTGTGGTCAGTTTGAACTAGGAAGTGAGTCCCAAACAGGTATGGTCTCAGCTACTTCAGGGACCAAACCCCAGCAAAGGCCTCACTCTCAATGGCATTCCAACGCTGCTCCCTGGGGGGAAGTCTTCTGCTTATGAAAGTAACAGGTTGGTCCTGGCCTTCATCATTGGTCTGGGATGGGACCGCTTCTATCCCTAGCTCAGAGGCATCAGTCTGCACAATGAACAGCTTGGCATAATCAGGGGCCTTCAGAATTGGCGCTGAGCACATTGCTTCTTTCAGGGTTTCAAAAGCCTTTTGGCTACTAACTGTCCAGTGTACCCTCTTGGGCATTTTCTTGGAGGTGAGTTCTGTGAGGGAAGTCCCAATGGACCCATATCCCTTCACAAACCTCCTGTAGTACCCAGTCAAGCCAAGGAATGCCCTGACTTGGGTCTGGGTGGTTGAGCTGCCCAGTCCAGGATGGCCTGGATCTTGGGCTGTAAGGGTGTACCTGGCCTCCACCAACAAGATGGCCCAAGTACACCACAGTTCCCCGCCCTTTCTGGCATTTGGAGGCCTTCATAGCCAGGCCTGCAGTTTGCAGGGCTTTTAAAACCTTCCCAAGGTGGATCAGGTGATCCTGTCAGGTGGAACTAAAGACAGCAATATCATCAAGATAAGCTGCACTAAAGGACTCCAACCCAGCAAGGACTTGATTCACCAACCTTTGGAAGGTGGCAGGGGCATTCTTTAAACCAAAGGGCACAACAGTGAACTGAAAGTGCCCATCAGGTATGAGAATGCTGCTTTCTCTTTTGATTCTGGGGCCATGCCCATGTGCCAGTATCCTGCAGTTAAGTCAAAGGTACTCCGGACTTTGGCTGCACACAATTTATCTATCAACTCATCTGCTCTTAGGGTAGGGTGAGTATTTGTCTTGGTGACAGAGTTGAGCCCTCTATAATCCACACAGAAACTCATTTCTCTTTTCCCACCATGTGGATGAGGTTTGTGGACTAGAACCACTGGGCTAGCAGAGGGGCTCTCAGAGGGTTCATAACCCCTAACTCCAGCATCTTGCTGACTTCAGCTTTGATGCTTTCCTTGACTTAGTCTGACTGTTGATAGATTTTGTTTTTGACAGGTGCACTGTCACCAGTGTCCACATCATGGATAGAACAGTTTGTCAGACCAAGGGACAAGGAAAAGAGCTTAGCATACTGATGTAAGACTTGCTTACACTCAGTCTGCTGTTGGGTAGAGAGGGTGTCTGAAAAGATAACTCCATCTACTGACCCATCTTTTCTGCTGTATGAGAAGAGGTCAGGGAGAGGTTCACTCTCTGCTCTCTGCTCCTCATCAGTCACCATCAGCATGGTGATGTCAGCCCTGTCATTGTAGAGCTTTAGGTGATTCACATAGATAACCCTTTTGGGTGTCCTGCTTGTGCCCAGGTCAACCAAGTAGGTGTCCTCACTCTTTTTTTCTAGGATAGGGTAAGGACCACTCCATCTGTCCAGGAGTGCCCTTGGTGCCACTGGCTCCAAAACCCACATCTTTTGCCCAGGGTGAAATTTAACCAGTGCAGCGTTCTGGCTGGCCTCAAGATTTTTGGATGCCTTTTCCATGTACTCAGCCATTCTGGACCTTGCACCGAGCACATAGTCCACAATATCTTGTCTGGGTACTTGGAGAGACTTCTTCCAACCTTCTTTTACGAGGAAGAGTGGTCCCCTCACAGGATGGCCAAACAGAAGTTCAAAGGGGGAAACCCCAACTCCCTTCTGTGGCACTTCTCTGTAAGTGAAAAGCAGGCATGGTAAGAGGACATCCCATCTCCTTTTGAGTTTTTCAGGGAGTCCCATAATCATGCCTTTCAATGTCTTGCTGAATCTCTCAACAAGGCCATTGGTTTGTGGGTAATAGGGTGTAGTAAACTTACACTGCACTCCACACTCTTTCCACATGTGTTTTAGGTAAGCAGATATGAAGTTGGAACCTCTGTCTGAAACCACCTCTTTAGGAAATCCTACTTTGGTGAAGACACCAATGAGGGCCTCGGTTACTGCAGGAGCTGTAGTAGTCCTAAAGGGAATTGCTCCAGGGTACCTAGTGGCATGATCCACTACCAGTAGAATAAATGTGTTCCCTGATACTGTGGGAGGTTCAAGTGGACCCACTATCTCCACACCTACCCTTTTTAGGGAAGCCCCACCACAGGCAGTGGTATCAGGGGGGCCTTTGGGTGGCCACCTGTCTTGCCACTGGCTTGACAGGTAACATAGGAGCTGACAAACTCCTTCACCCTTTGGTCATGTCATGACCTAAAGTTGGGAGGAACTCCCTGTACCTCTTTGGCACTACCACTCTCCTGTTGGCTCCAGGTTTGAGTGAGGTCTCTTGCCTCAGTGTACAGTAATCCCTCTTCTCAATAAACTCTGTGGGTACCACTGACATCTCCCTTTGCTTCTGAAACAGCTTGCTGCCTCAGGCTTTCAAGAGTGGGACAGTCCTGCTGCCCCTGGCACAGCTCTTCCCTAAAGGGTACCCCTGGGCCCAAGTGTTCAACATGGTAAGGGTCAAGCTTCATAGGCTCAATTCCCTCTGGGGTTTTCAAGTCCTCTTCCTGAGGAGAGGGATCCCAATCCTTTTGCTGAACAAAAGCTGGTTTCCCAGTCTTCTTACCTTTTTTCTTGGAAGGTTGGGCAATACTTTCAGGCTCCAAAACTTATTTTTCTCTTTTTCACCCTGCCTTTTGCTCTGTGCTCTTGTTTTTACACACAGCAATTCAGAGATATCCAGCTCATTGCTGCGTGGGCTTTTAGTCAACGTCAGCCCAGGCTGAGGTTTCCAGGCTACTGCCAAGCAGACATGCAGCTGGTAGCTTTGTAGAGACCTCTACCGGTTTTGAGCCAGTAACCCCCCAGTCTAATGTTACCATAGCCATTGCATGGTTAGTGGTAACACTGTCAGCATTGGTAACTGTGTAGGTACGCCCTATCAAGTATTGCTCAGGGGTACCCAGTCTCTCACCGTAGTGACACTGGCACTGTAGTGTAGTTCCTATTATCCCAATAGGCTCTGCGCATTGGAATAATACCTTCAATAGTAAAGGCCTAGACCAGACGTTAACTAGGTCTACTACTGTCGATATTAGACTTAAAGTTTTGGGTTTGCCAGCTAGCTCAGAGTTCACTAGAAACTTTCTCGAATGTTCAGGAAGGAATTAACTTCCCTGATTAGACAAGAAGGGATTTAGTTTCTGACAACCATAGAACATGACAACTTTGCTCTCCCCTAATCAAGAGTGTATCTCGAGAGTCGTGTGAACAAAAGGCAATTTATTTTACTCAGTCAGTACGTGCATTCTTAGTCTCATCAGAATGTAGAGAAAAGGAAGAGACGGGCGTGTTCAATAAAAGGGTATTATTTATTGATCAGTCTCTTTTCTCATACAAGAGAAATGGATCGATATTATTGCAATACTTATAGTTAAGTAAAGTGCATACATTAAAAGCAATAGTATGAAATAATACTGTAAAAACATTGATATGGTTTCTAAGCCATAAGATGTTTTAAAATGAATCAAATATATTACATACACATATACATTTGACTAAACGTACTCAACTGGTGTTTCTAAATACGCCTACCCCGTGTACCTGACCTAAGCCTAATACGTGGGCGGGAATAGAAAGTTACAGTTTAAGTTAAGTTTGTTTTTGCCAAGTGAATAACTAAGGAATTCTCTGCGAGGGGTTATTCAGTTCTGTACCTGGAATCTAGGTTGAATGAGGGATGGTATCTCTCTCTCTGGTCTCGATATTCCAGGCTGCCTGCGAGGGCTACCCGGAAGCGCCGGTGCTGGATTTCTCGGCAGGAGAAAGCAGCGCGTCTCGTTCTCAGCGCATCAGGAAGGCGGGGCTGTGCCAGCGGGGTCTGCTCTGCTCTTCGCTTCGGCAAGTATGGCTGCTCCGTCTCGTCACCACCGCGTGTGTTTGCATAGGGCAATATCGGTAATATTTATACCTTTAAGGTGCCGAGATTGACGTAAGGATGGACATAGATACGTCAATAAGGATGTCATACGACTTGCTCGTTAGCACATTATTTTGCTGAAGTTCTCGGTGAAATCAAAACAATGGCCGCAGGGTTTTGCCCAGGTTGTCATAGGTTTGATTTGTTATGAGAACTCCGTATGCCTTATCAGGGGCTGGAGGAATATCGCTTGTCTAATTAGATCGCAAGCGTTATGACCTAATCAGATAACACGTTCCTGTGCCGTAGTGTGACTGCGTCAGATAACGGTATCTGCATCATGGGGGTTTTCTGCCTCATGGGCTGACTGCTAGTTAACTTGTTGGTTTGTTTAACCAGAATAGGGTCAGGAATAGGGGGATCGATTCAGAACCTATAGGAATACATCACACCCACTCCACGCTAACTATGGACATATTTACTAATCTATGCATAGTAAAACATACTATAGAGTATAGTGTATACCTTACCACCCCAAAATACATAAATGCATTTTGAAATTTTTCAAATATACGGAAGAATTGCAATCATATGTATTGTATGCACTCAAGCTGTAGAATAATGCCAAAGTAATCACGCATTTGTATACATTATTGCTATTTGGTATATGAGAATTTACACATGAAATGGCTCTTAATACAGAAAAAAGGTTCGAGACCATTCCATCACAGAATAAAATATTTATGAACATACCAGCGGGCAGCTAATGTCTATAAGCTATCTAAAATTTAGAAACCTTAGTTCTCTAAGAATAGTTCTTACTTTAAGCAGAAGATAGTGTCCCGAAAAATATGCAAAAATATTTTGGGGCTGCTGGAAAATTGCTGTCCTTGAACTGGAGGTAAAATTGTTCATGTGACTTTTATTTTTAAAGTTGAAGGCCGAATTCAGGGAACGCCGTGTGCGAGCTTGCTCAAAAGTCTCTATTTCTGCTCTGGTGAGAACATCATATCATTTAGGCTTTCGAAAAAGCTGTCAACAGCTTCCTGGGAAAGTTCCACTAACTCGGAAAAAGGTGTAACCATGCATTCGTGCGCATGATTGTCTCCATTGACATTCTGATTCGCATTGCTGACAGAAGGTCGTACCTGTTCGATGCTGCTTTCATCTTGAACTTCACTACCCCTCAATCGTAGTGGTGAAGCTTCCACGAATGCTGTCATCAGGATTGGTAGCCTTTGAGGGCAGCACAAAGCGTGAACCTTGATCGGGCTCAACAATGTTTCTGCATCCATTGGCGCATCCGATTGTAGCGTCAGACAGGTGTCTAACACGCATTCTTCTCCGCATAGCAGACACCTTAATACAGGTAAAACACATCTTTGCCACATTGGTCGAAATGATAGAAACCAAGTCATGTTCAGGTCTCTAAGCCGGGAGAGTCCCAGGATTTTTGATATCCGGTCCCGGTATCCAATGGCTAGGATTGTTTCTTCCCTTGTCGCAAGAGTTTTGTCTGTGACATGGGTTGCCATAACGAAAAATAAGGACTAAGAATAGGATTCCTGCAATTAGTCCCAAGATCAGGGGAAGTCCGCCAAAAATCGAATGGACGAAATCTGGAAAAATACCCAGTATGGCTTTGAATGGTGTTAATGCCATCGAAAATACTGTCTTAAATACCTTTGAGACCCCATTGGTATCAGAAATATTTAAGATTTCATTCAGGATTTCTGCGAAATGTATGGGGGAATTAGTTGATAACAATGAATGTATCTCTGCAGTCGTCCTTGCGACTTGTAGATCATACGTTTCTTTTGATGACGTGAGCTTTGTAGGCGTCTGAAGAAGCACTGTTTTCATTCTGCTTAAAGTATCTATTCGAATAGAAGTAATTTTCAAATTGGGCCATGCCCTTGCCTCCCTGTCTGGAAAGGAGCTGGGGAACAATGAGCGTCCACAGCACTTGACCTTCGCAGTCGTAGTTACGAGATAAGGAGTCCCGGGCATAAGACTACAACATCTGCGATCTACAATAAGAATGTAACTCCCATTATAGAGTCTTTGAAAGAATGGTTCTATCTCTGTTGCAGGTGCGCCTTGCTGGTGACATGAAAGGTTGTATGAATTCCCTTCACAGGCTCCATGCAAACTAATTCCGTTACACAGAAGCGTGCCGCTTAGTGACATCGCACAATTATTGCCACTAAGAAACACTTTCTGTCCTTTATTACTGACACATGCATGTGAATAGGGCAGGTTCCATGTTGTTTTAATGTACCCCTTTCCCAATTTCTCGTACATGCCAGCCTGTATATATTTTTGGCAGTATTGAAACCTGAAGGTTGAGATTGGAATATTTATTATCCCATGTATTATCCATTCACTGACAGGTCGTTCTGACATTGTCACTGGTAATCTTTCGAGTTTTTCAATGCTCAAGATTGTATAATCGCAAAAAACAACAAGTGATGGACTGAATGTGGATCAATGTCACACACTCCCCCAGTCAAAAGATCTGGGCCCAAATCCATCGTTTTTTTGCACTCCACACCACCCTGGGTCAGATAATGGCTTTATGCAAATCAGCTCTGACCCTGTTGCCCCATGGGAACAGTCCAGTCCGAACTACAACAGCCATATCTTTCCCAGACCGGAATCAAGCATCCGAGGACCGGACCGGTTTCGAGGTAACACCTCTCTTCAGCCCGGCTAGCTTGACTCCAAGTGGTGTGGAGTGCCTGGGACCCACGTCTGGGCATCCCCAGCGCACTTAGGGCGGCAATTGCAAAAAACAACAAGTGATGGACTGAATGTGGATCAATGTCACACACTCCCCCAGTCAAAAGATCTGGGCCCAAATCCATCGTTTTTTTGCACTCCACACCACCCTGGGTCAGATAATGGCTTTATGCAAATCAGCTCTGACCCTGTTGCCCCATGGGAACAGTCCAGTCCGAACTACAACAGCCATATCTTTCCCAGACCGGAATCAAGCATCCGAGGACCGGACCGGTTTCGAGGTAACACCTCTCTTCAGCCCGGCTAGCTTGACTCCAAGTGGTGTGGAGTGCCTGGGACCCACGTCTGGGCATCCCCAGCGCACTTAGGGCGGCAATTGCAAAAAACAACAAGTGATGGACTGAATGTGGATCAATGTCACACACTCCCCCAGTCAAAAGATCTGGGCCCAAATCCATCGTTTTTTTGCACTCCACACCACCCTGGGTCAGATAATGGCTTTATGCAAATCAGCTCTGACCCTGTTGCCCCATGGGAACAGTCCAGTCCGAACTACAACAGCCATATCTTTCCCAGACCGGAATCAAGCATCCGAGGACCGGACCGGTTTCGAGGTAACACCTCTCTTCAGCCCGGCTAGCTTGACTCCAAGTGGTGTGGAGTGCCTGGGACCCACGTCTGGGCATCCCCAGCGCACTTAGGGCGGCAATTGCAAAAAACAACAAGTGATGGACTGAATGTGGATCAATGTCACACACTCCCCCAGTCAAAAGATCTGGGCCCAAATCCATCGTTTTTTTGCACTCCACACCACCCTGGGTCAGATAATGGCTTTATGCAAATCAGCTCTGACCCTGTTGCCCCATGGGAACAGTCCAGTCCGAACTACAACAGCCATATCTTTCCCAGACCGGAATCAAGCATCCGAGGACCGGACCGGTTTCGAGGTAACACCTCTCTTCAGCCCGGCTAGCTTGACTCCAAGTGGTGTGGAGTGCCTGGGACCCACGTCTGGGCATCCCCAGCGCACTTAGGGCGGCAATTGCAAAAAACAACAAGTGATGGACTGAATGTGGATCAATGTCACACACTCCCCCAGTCAAAAGATCTGGGCCCAAATCCATCGTTTTTTTGCACTCCACACCACCCTGGGTCAGATAATGGCTTTATGCAAATCAGCTCTGACCCTGTTGCCCCATGGGAACAGTCCAGTCCGAACTACAACAGCCATATCTTTCCCAGACCGGAATCAAGCATCCGAGGAACGGACCGGTTTCGAGGTAACACCTCTCTTCAGCCCGGCTAGCTTGACTCCAAGTGGTGTGGAGTGCCTGGGACCCACGTCTGGGCATCCCCAGCGCACTTAGGGCGGCAATTGCAAAAAACAACAAGTGATGGACTGAATGTGGATCAATGTCACACACTCCCCCAGTCAAAAGATCTGGGCCCAAATCCATCGTTTTTTTGCACTCCACACCACCCTGGGTCAGATAATGGCTTTATGCAAATCAGCTCTGACCCTGTTGCCCCATGGGAACAGTCCAGTCCGAACTACAACAGCCATATCTTTCCCAGACCGGAATCAAGCATCCGAGGACCG
Source organism: Lissotriton helveticus (assembly GCF_964261635.1). Classification (NCBI taxonomy): domain Eukaryota; kingdom Metazoa; phylum Chordata; class Amphibia; order Caudata; family Salamandridae; genus Lissotriton; species Lissotriton helveticus. The sequence goes on from NC_136057.1 coordinate 1,774,885,717, forward strand.
GACCGGTTTCGAGGTAACACCTCTCTTCAGCCCGGCTAGCTTGACTCCAAGTGGTGTGGAGTGCCTGGGACCCACGTCTGGGCATCCCCAGCGCACTTAGGGCGGCAATTGCAAAAAACAACAAGTGATGGACTGAATGTGGATCAATGTCACACACTCCCCCAGTCAAAAGATCTGGGCCCAAATCCATCATTTTTTTGCACTCCACACCACCCTGGGTCAGATAATGGCTTTATGCAAATCAGCTCTGACCCTGTTGCCCCATGGGAACAGTCCAGTCCGAACTACAACAGCCATATCTTTCCCAGACCGGAATCAAGCATCCGAGGACCGGACCGGTTTCGAGGTAACACCTCTCTTCAGCCCGGCTAGCTTGACTCCAAGTGGTGTGGAGTGCCTGGGACCCACGTCTGGGCATCCCCAGCGCACTTAGGGCGGCAATTGCAAAAAACAACAAGTGATGGACTGAATGTGGATCAATGTCACACACTCCCCCAGTCAAAAGATCTGGGCCCAAATCCATCGTTTTTTTGCACTCCACACCACCCTGGGTCAGATAATGGCTTTATGCAAATCAGCTCTGACCCTGTTGCCCCATGGGAACAGTCCAGTCCGAACTACAACAGCCATATCTTTCCCAGACCGGAATCAAGCATCCGAGGACCGGACCGGTTTCGAGGTAACACCTCTCTTCAGCCCGGCTAGCTTGACTCCAAGTGGTGTGGAGTGCCTGGGACCCACGTCTGGGCATCCCCAGCGCACTTAGGGCGGCAATTGCAAAAAACAACAAGTGATGGACTGAATGTGGATCAATGTCACACACTCCCCCAGTCAAAAGATCTGGGCCCAAATCCATCGTTTTTTTGCACTCCACACCACCCTGGGTCAGATAATGGCTTTATGCAAATCAGCTCTGACCCTGTTGCCCCATGGGAACAGTCCAGTCCGAACTACAACAGCCATATCTTTCCCAGACCGGAATCAAGCATCCGAGGACCGGACCGGTTTCGAGGTAACACCTCTCTTCAGCCCGGCTAGCTTGACTCCAAGTGGTGTGGAGTGCCTGGGACCCACGTCTGGGCATCCCCAGCGCACTTAGGGCGGCAATTGCAAAAAACAACAAGTGATGGACTGAATGTGGATCAATGTCACACACTCCCCCAGTCAAAAGATCTGGGCCCAAATCCATCGTTTTTTTGCACTCCACACCACCCTGGGTCAGATAATGGCTTTATGCAAATCAGCTCTGACCCTGTTGCCCCATGGGAACAGTCCAGTCCGAACTACAACAGCCATATCTTTCCCAGACCGGAATCAAGCATCCGAGGACCGGACCGGTTTCGAGGTAACACCTCTCTTCAGCCCGGCTAGCTTGACTCCAAGTGGTGTGGAGTGCCTGGGACCCACGTCTGGGCATCCCCAGCGCACTTAGGGCGGCAATTGCAAAAAACAACAAGTGATGGACTGAATGTGGATCAATGTCACACACTCCCCCAGTCAAAAGATCTGGGCCCAAATCCATCGTTTTTTTGCACTCCACACCACCCTGGGTCAGATAATGGCTTTATGCAAATCAGCTCTGACCCTGTTGCCCCATGGGAACAGTCCAGTCCGAACTACAACAGCCATATCTTTCCCAGACCGGAATCAAGCATCCGAGGACCGGACCGGTTTCGAGGTAACACCTCTCTTCAGCCCGGCTAGCTTGACTCCAAGTGGTGTGGAGTGCCTGGGACCCACGTCTGGGCATCCCCAGCGCACTTAGGGCGGCAATTGCAAAAAACAACAAGTGATGGACTGAATGTGGATCAATGTCACACACTCCCCCAGTCAAAAGATCTGGGCCCAAATCCATCGTTTTTTTGCACTCCACACCACCCTGGGTCAGATAATGGCTTTATGCAAATCAGCTCTGACCCTGTTGCCCCATGGGAACAGTCCAGTCCGAACTACAACAGCCATATCTTTCCCAGACCGGAATCAAGCATCCGAGGACCGGACCGGTTTCGAGGTAACACCTCTCTTCAGCCCGGCTAGCTTGACTCCAAGTGGTGTGGAGTGCCTGGGACCCACGTCTGGGCATCCCCAGCGCACTTAGGGCGGCAATTGCAAAAAACAACAAGTGATGGACTGAATGTGGATCAATGTCACACACTCCCCCAGTCAAAAGATCTGGGCCCAAATCCATCGTTTTTTTGCACTCCACACCACCCTGGGTCAGATAATGGCTTTATGCAAATCAGCTCTGACCCTGTTGCCCCATGGGAACAGTCCAGTCCGAACTACAACAGCCATATCTTTCCCAGACCGGAATCAAGCATCCGAGGACCGGACCGGTTTCGAGGTAACACCTCTCTTCAGCCCGGCTAGCTTGACTCCAAGTGGTGTGGAGTGCCTGGGACCCACGTCTGGGCATCCCCAGCGCACTTAGGGCGGCAATTGCAAAAAACAACAAGTGATGGACTGAATGTGGATCAATGTCACACACTCCCCCAGTCAAAAGATCTGGGCCCAAATCCATCGTTTTTTTGCACTCCACACCACCCTGGGTCAGATAATGGCTTTATGCAAATCAGCTCTGACCCTGTTGCCCCATGGGAACAGTCCAGTCCGAACTACAACAGCCATATCTTTCCCAGACCGGAATCAAGCATCCGAGGACCGGACCGGTTTCGAGGTAACACCTCTCTTCAGCCCGGCTAGCTTGACTCCAAGTGGTGTGGAGTGCCTGGGACCCACGTCTGGGCATCCCCAGCGCACTTAGGGCGGCAATTGCAAAAAACAACAAGTGATGGACTGAATGTGGATCAATGTCACACACTCCCCCAGTCAAAAGATCTGGGCCCAAATCCATCGTTTTTTTGCACTCCACACCACCCTGGGTCAGATAATGGCTTTATGCAAATCAGCTCTGACCCTGTTGCCCCATGGGAACAGTCCAGTCCGAACTACAACAGCCATATCTTTCCCAGACCGGAATCAAGCATCCGAGGACCGGACCGGTTTCGAGGTAACACCTCTCTTCAGCCCGGCTAGCTTGACGATGGATTTGGGCCCAGATCTTTTGACTGGGGAGTGTGTGACATTGATCCACATTCAGTCCATCACTTGTTGTTTTTTGCAATTGCCGCCCTAAGTGCGCTGGGGATGCCCAGACGTGGGTCCCAGGCACTCCACACCACTTGGAGTCAAGCTAGCCGGGCTGAAGAGAGGTGTTACCTCGAAACCGGTCCGGTCCTCGGATGCTTGATTCCGGTCTGGGAAAGATATGGCTGTTGTAGTTCGGACTGGACTGTTCCCATGGGGCAACAGGGTCAGAGCTGATTTGCATAAAGCCATTATCTGACCCAGGGTGGTGTGGAGTGCAAAAAAACGATGGATTTGGGCCCAGATCTTTTGACTGGGGGAGTGTGTGACATTGATCCACATTCAGTCCATCACTTGTTGTTTTTTGCAATTGCCGCCCTAAGTGCGCTGGGGATGCCCCGACGTGGGTCCCAGGCACTCCACACCACTTGGAGTCAAGCTAGCCGGGCTGAAGAGAGGTGTTACCTCGAAACCGGTCCGGTCCTCGGATGCTTGATTCCGGTCTGGGAAAGATATGGCTGTTGTAGTTCGGACTGGACTGTTCCCATGGGGCAACAGGGTCAGAGCTGATTTGCATAAAGCCATTATCTGACCCAGGGTGGTGTGGAGTGCAAAAAAACGATGGATTTGGGCCCAGATCTTTTGACTGGGGGAGTGTGTGACATTGATCCACATTCAGTCCATCACTTGTTGTTTTTTGCAATTGCCGCCCTAAGTGCGCTGGGGATGCCCAGACGTGGGTCCCAGGCACTCCACACCACTTGGAGTCAAGCTAGCCGGGCTGAAGAGAGGTGTTACCTCGAAACCGGTCCGGCCCTCGGATGCTTGATTCCGGTCTGGGAAAGATATGGCTGTTGTAGTTCGGACTGGACTGTTCCCATGGGGCAACAGGGTCAGAGCTGATTTGCATAAAGCCATTATCTGACCCAGGGTGGTGTGGAGTGCAAAAAAACGATGGATTTGGGCCCAGATCTTTTGACTGGGGGAGTGTGTGACATTGATCCACATTCAGTCCATCACTTGTTGTTTTTTGCAATTGCCGCCCTAAGTGCGCTGGGGATGCCCAGACGTGGGTCCCAGGCACTCCACACCACTTGGAGTCAAGCTAGCCGGGCTGAAGAGAGGTGTTACCTCGAAACCGGTCCGGTCCTCGGATGCTTGATTCCGGTCTGGGAAAGATATGGCTGTTGTAGTTCGGACTGGACTGTTCCCATGGGGCAACAGGGTCAGAGCTGATTTGCATAAAGCCATTATCTGACCCAGGGTGGTGTGGAGTGCAAAAAAACGATGGATTTGGGCCCAGATCTTTTGACTGGGGGAGTGTGTGACATTGATCCACATTCAGTCCATCACTTGTTGTTTTTTGCAATTGCCGCCCTAAGTGCGCTGGGGATGCCCAGACGTGGGTCCCAGGCACTCCACACCACTTGGAGTCAAGCTAGCCGGGCTGAAGAGAGGTGTTACCTCGAAACCGGTCCGGTCCTCGGATGCTTGATTCCGGTCTGGGAAAGATATGGCTGTTGTAGTTCGGACTGGACTGTTCCCATGGGGCAACAGGGTCAGAGCTGATTTGCATAAAGCCATTATCTGACCCAGGGTGGTGTGGAGTGCAAAAAAACGATGGATTTGGGCCCAGATCTTTTGACTGGGGGAGTGTGTGACATTGATCCACATTCAGTCCATCACTTGTTGTTTTTTGCAATTGCCGCCCTAAGTGCGCTGGGGATGCCCAGACGTGGGTCCCAGGCACTCCACACCACTTGGAGTCAAGCTAGCCGGGCTGAAGAGAGGTGTTACCTCGAAACCGGTCCGGTCCTCGGATGCTTGATTCCGGTCTGGGAAAGATATGGCTGTTGTAGTTCGGACTGGACTGTTCCCATGGGGCAACAGGGTCAGAGCTGATTTGCATAAAGCCATTATCTGACCCAGGGTGGTGTGGAGTGCAAAAAAACGATGGATTTGGGCCCAGATCTTTTGACTGGGGGAGTGTGTGACATTGATCCACATTCAGTCCATCACTTGTTGTTTTTTGCAATTGCCGCCCTAAGTGCGCTGGGGATGCCCAGACGTGGGTCCCAGGCACTCCACACCACTTGGAGTCAAGCTAGCCGGGCTGAAGAGAGGTGTTACCTCGAAACCGGTCCGGTCCTCGGATGCTTGATTCCGGTCTGGGAAAGATATGGCTGTTGTAGTTCGGACTGGACTGTTCCCATGGGGCAACAGGGTCAGAGCTGATTTGCATAAAGCCATTATCTGACCCAGGGTGGTGTGGAGTGCAAAAAAAAAAAAAACGATGGATTTGGGCCCAGATCTTTTGACTGGGGGAGTGTGTGACATTGATCCACATTCAGTCCAACACTTGTTGTTTTTTGCAATTGCCGCCCTAAGTGCGCTGGGGATGCCCAGACGTGGGTCCCAGGCACTCCACACCACTTGGAGTCAAGCTAGCCGGGCTGAAGAGAGGTGTTACCTCGAAACCGGTCCGGTCCTCGGATGCTTGATTCCGGTCTGGGAAAGATATGGCTGTTGTAGTTCGGACTGGACTGTTCCCATGGGGCAACAGGGTCAGAGCTGATTTGCATAAAGCCATTATCTGACCCAGGGTGGTGTGGAGTGCAAAAAAACGATGGATTTGGGCCCAGATCTTTTGACTGGGGGAGTGTGTGACATTGATCCACATTCAGTCCATCACTTGTTGTTTTTTGCAATTGCCGCCCTAAGTGCGCTGGGGATGCCCAGACGTGGGTCCCAGGCACTCCACACCACTTGGAGTCAAGCTAGCCGGGCTGAAGAGAGGTGTTACCTCGAAACCGGTCCGGTCCTCGGATGCTTGATTCCGGTCTGGGAAAGATATGGCTGTTGTAGTTCGGACTGGACTGTTCCCATGGGGCAACAGGGTCAGAGCTGATTTGCATAAAGCCATTATCTGACCCAGGGTGGTGTGGAGTGCAAAAAAACGATGGATTTGGGCCCAGATCTTTTGACTGGGGGAGTGTGTGACATTGATCCACATTCAGTCCATCACTTGTTGTTTTTTGCAATTGCCGCCCTAAGTGCGCTGGGGATGCCCAGACGTGGGTCCCAGGCACTCCACACCACTTGGAGTCAAGCTAGCCGGGCTGAAGAGAGGTGTTACCTCGAAACCGGTCCGGTCCTCGGATGCTTGATTCCGGTCTGGGAAAGATATGGCTGTTGTAGTTCGGACTGGACTGTTCCCATGGGGCAACAGGGTCAGAGCTGATTTGCATAAAGCCATTATCTGACCCAGGGTGGTGTGGAGTGCAAAAAAACGATGGATTTGGGCCCAGATCTTTTGACTGGGGGAGTGTGTGACATTGATCCACATTCAGTCCATCACTTGTTGTTTTTTGCAATTGCCGCCCTAAGTGCGCTGGGGATGCCCAGACGTGGGTCCCAGGCACTCCACACCACTTGGAGTCAAGCTAGCCGGGCTGAAGAGAGGTGTTACCTCGAAACCGGTCCGGTCCTCGGATGCTTGATTCCGGTCTGGGAAAGATATGGCTGTTGTAGTTCGGACTGGACTGTTCCCATGGGGCAACAGGGTCAGAGCTGATTTGCATAAAGCCATTATCTGACCCAGGGTGGTGTGGAGTGCAAAAAAACGATGGATTTGGGCCCAGATCTTTTGACTGGGGGAGTGTGTGACATTGATCCACATTCAGTCCATCACTTGTTGTTTTTTGCAATTGCCGCCCTAAGTGCGCTGGGGATGCCCAGACGTGGGTCCCAGGCACTCCACACCACTTGGAGTCAAGCTAGCCGGGCTGAAGAGAGGTGTTACCTCGAAACCGGTCCGGTCCTCGGATGCTTGATTCCGGTCTGGGAAAGATATGGCTGTTGTAGTTCGGACTGGACTGTTCCCATGGGGCAACAGGGTCAGAGCTGATTTGCATAAAGCCATTATCTGACCCAGGGTGGTGTGGAGTGCAAAAAAACGATGGATTTGGGCCCAGATCTTTTGACTGGGGGAGTGTGTGACATTGATCCACATTCAGTCCATCACTTGTTGTTTTTTGCAATTGCCGCCCTAAGTGCGCTGGGGATGCCCAGACGTGGGTCCCAGGCACTCCACACCACTTGGAGTCAAGCTAGCCGGGCTGAAGAGAGGTGTTACCTCGAAACCGGTCCGGTCCTCGGATGCTTGATTCCGGTCTGGGAAAGATATGGCTGTTGTAGTTCGGACTGGACTGTTCCCATGGGGCAACAGGGTCAGAGCTGATTTGCATAAAGCCATTATCTGACCCAGGGTGGTGTGGAGTGCAAAAAAACGATGGATTTGGGCCCAGATCTTTTGACTGGGGGAGTGTGTGACATTGATCCACATTCAGTCCATCACTTGTTGTTTTTTGCAATTGCCGCCCTAAGTGCGCTGGGGATGCCCAGACGTGGGTCCCAGGCACTCCACACCACTTGGAGTCAAGCTAGCCGGGCTGAAGAGAGGTGTTACCTCGAAACCGGTCCGGTCCTCGGATGCTTGATTCCGGTCTGGGAAAGATATGGCTGTTGTAGTTCGGACTGGACTGTTCCCATGGGGCAACAGGGTCAGAGCTGATTTGCATAAAGCCATTATCTGACCCAGGGTGGTGTGGAGTGCAAAAAAACGATGGATTTGGGCCCAGATCTTTTGACTGGGGGAGTGTGTGACATTGATCCACATTCAGTCCATCACTTGTTGTTTTTTGCAATTGCCGCCCTAAGTGCGCTGGGGATGCCCAGACGTGGGTCCCAGGCACTCCAAACCACTTGGAGTCAAGCTAGCCGGGCTGAAGAGAGGTGTTACCTCGAAACCGGTCCGGTCCTCGGATGCTTGATTCCGGTCTGGGAAAGATATGGCTGTTGTAGTTCGGACTGGACTGTTCCCATGGGGCAACAGGGTCAGAGCTGATTTGCATAAAGCCATTATCTGACCCAGGGTGGTGTGGAGTGCAAAAAAACGATGGATTTGGGCCCAGATCTTTTGACTGGGGGAGTGTGTGACATTGATCCACATTCAGTCCATCACTTGTTGTTTTTTGCAAGATTGTATAATCAGCACCCTTTTGTGCCATACTGACTTGTCTATCAGTAAGGTTAAAGATTTGGAATAGTGACGTTGTGTTGATTAAACGCCAAGGCACATAGCCTGAACGCAGATTTTGTAACGTCCAGCCAAGCTGTACAATAGAACGCAATTGGGACTGACCGTGTTGTAATAACAGTAAGTCTTGCGATAATATGTCGATTGCTGAAGACACAATGCTGTCCAAAGAAAAAATTCTGGAGGACAGAGTCATTAACCCATTGTCCACTACAGAAAGTGATTTTTCCAAATTAATACGGTCAATTTCCCGTATTCTCTCTGCTGTTTCAATTTGAGTAACCTTCCAGGCCTCATTGTATGCTGCATATACAGAGGCTGCTATGAAACGTTTTTGACGCTGTTTGTGCGGTCCCATAATGAAATCACGCAAGTCAGCACCATCAGTTAGTAAAGTTAGGTGTTGCTTAATTTGTGTCAGTGTGGAAGTTTGTAGCCATTGAAGGCATAATTTGCCCACACTGTAGGTGGTTATTATTCCTGGGTGATGTCTTTGGGAATATCTAGGGTCTGGCCTGGTCATTTTGAACCCCTGTGTTTTGTTCAGGAATCTGTCTTGACAGTTATTAGTATCTGTGGGCCAGATCAACCACTGTTTCCAATCAGGATGTGTTCTGTTTTGGTTTAATACATAATTTACGTCTATCTCCTCATCTGTAGAGGTATTGCTGTACATTGTTGGTTTTGGAATAGACGGTTTATTTAAGTCTTTGATTTTGGCTAGGCCAAGACAGGTAGTTTGTTGAACAGTGTCATTTAAAAATATCATTTGTTCTGGGATCATGCAGGCTCTAAACAAAGATTCTATACCCTGTACTTGCCATTCTTTTGTACCCCAAACACTTTTCAATTCAACATTTTTGTCCCAATAATCAAAACCAAAAGTATTCATTTTTTCAAAGAATGAGTCTGAATATATCAATTTTGTGTTTGTTATCATGGTCTTTGTCCCTGTCTTATTTGACAATTTGAAATAAAATGTTTCAGCATTACTTATGTTAAAACCTGAAAAGTATGAATATTTGTCGTAAACGGTTCTTGAGCTCCCTTTTGGAGGTGTTGCACAATGTTCCCATTGATTATAATTTAAAACATTTCTAGGTTGTGCAGATCTATGTAAAAAATGGTTACCATAGTGGTTATAACAGTACATACTATCATAATTTGTAGAACCCTGCAAATAATCATGTTTGGTAAATTTAGCAGACATTACTAAGTCAGACATCATATTATTAATGCTTTCGAAGTCCCAATCATCAGCAAATGAGCTTGGTTTTGCAAAGTCACTCAATGAGATCTTAATTTGGTGTGGATATTTCAGGATTTCGACCGGACCATAAATTTCATAGTCAGTGTTGTCCCAGGCTACCCCACCCGGTATCGGATTGGCTGTGAAGTTGACTGAAGAAAGTTCTCTTTTCTCGACGTGTGAAGATGTGTGTGGTTTGAGGATCAAGTTGATTTTCTGACTTGCTGTGTCCATTTTAGCATATTTTCCCTCAATGAAGCGTCCCAAAGTAAGTACCATGATGAGCCAAAGTATGAGGATAAATGCACCAAAACCCACCCAAAATTCAATCCATGGAGAAATCAGATATGTTTCTTTTAGTTGTTTCAAAAGTTCTTTTGCTTTATCTTTAAAAGGTTTTTGATGATGGCTGTGTCTTTGATTCACTGAAGCCTTCAGAGGAATCATCGAAGTTTATGAAGTAGCCGGATGCAGTTCTGTCAATTGTTCCAATTGCTTCAGGATTACTGTTTCTTGCATTTTCGCTCGGTACTTCATTATAGATTGGTGTGTCTCTGCTAAATGTTTTTATTTGGGTTTTCAGAGGTCTGAGTTCTATTGCATTGTTGCATAGTCCTTGTTGTTCTTCTGTAGGCGTTTCGAATGTGATGAGCCTCTTCGTTAGGACCTCTGTACTGGTAGCAAACCTTGGTGTTCGGCTACTTATTAGGAGTCCACTTGGCCTACTGTTTGTTATCGGCCACATGATTGTGGTTTTACCAGGTCGATGGATACAACTCGGTTCTCCTTTTTACCAGCAAGTGGCGGTAGTACAACTGATCTTGTCCCGTTGACAGACAAGACAGGAACTGCTTTTCTGTAAGAAGGCCCAAATTCCTTCTTTACCGCGATCTTTTCCCTGACTAGATCCCCGACTTTTGGAATCCAGACAGGTCTTGCTGGGACAGGTGGTGGTTCTTCAGTGGTTGTTGGCTGTTGTTTCAACTTTATGTTGCTCAGGTCTTTTCTTGTTTTGTTTAAGTCCTGCAAAATAGCCAAACGGTCTTTGATATCAAAGCTTTTTTCTTTCACCACTGAAGTCTGACTATCAATGTCAGAGATCAACATCCTAGTTCCAAATAATAATTCGTACGCACTGAATCCCTTCAGAGAATTTCTTGGCAAGTTATTTAGACTACGTTGGACACTTATTAGATGTTTGACCCACCCAGCTCCCGAACCTAATACCTTTGCCGTTATAGATTGCTTTATGTCACGGTTTTTTCTTTCAACAATTCCGTTCCCCTCAGGGTGAAATGGACAAGAGTACCGCAATGCCACGCCCATGCTGACCATGGCCTCCTTATAAGCTCTAGAGCTAAAAGCAGGACCATGGTCCGAATGCAGCATGCCAATTGCGTATGTGCCGATAAAGACTCGCAAATCTTTTATAACAGTTCTGGCGTCAGCCGTTCGCTGGGGCCACATCCATATGAATCTCGTGCATGAATCCACTGCGACCAAGATATATTTATAGTTACCGTCCCTTTGTAAGGGACCGCAGTGATCTAGATAAACACAGGCTAATGGTTTATCCGAGATTAGAAGGGGCGTCTGAGCTGGACGTCTCACCGTTGATACTTTCATTTTTTGACATATTTCACATTCTAGAACATAGTTCCTTGTTTGTCTTCTCATTTGTGGCCACCAGTATCTCTGTTTTAATAATGATACTGTGGCTGAGACGCCAGCATGGATAGAAGCAAGCCCTTCGTGTGCCGCTATTATTAGTCCTAACCTATGTTCCATGTTTGGAATTGCCCTATCCCCCACTCCAGGGATTCGAGCAAAAGGAACATTGTTTGCATCAGTTATGTATGAGTATTTTACTGGAAAGCCTTTCGGGAGTGTTTCTATCGAATCCTTTTCTGAAGCGCTGACAGCTTGTAATATTTCGCTGTCTATTTTTGTTTTTGACCGGGTGATGGCAGCTACGGAAGCCGTTTGCACAGCTGCCTTCGCGGCCTCATCAGCCAATGAATTCCCTGCAACGTGAACGCCATCACGTTGATGACTCTGTGTGTGTATCACGTGAGTCTTTGGTAGTTCTTTTTGTAAAAGAACTACTTGTTCCCAGAGCATTTTATGCTTGATTGTGCCTCCTTTTGCATCCTTAAAACCATTTTGAAGCCAGATCTGCAAGTATTCATTATAAGACTGAACGCAATAATACGAATCGCACACTATGAGCGTGGGGAATTCTCGATCGGTATTTTCAAGCGCCATCTTGAATGCCAGTATTTCAGCTCGCTGAGCTGTGCAATCTCCTAGAGATTGCGTTTTAGTGAGGGTTGGTTTAAATTTCCCTTTGTGCCAGCGACCTTTAACAATCGCGCAAGCAGCACTATAAGCTTGTTTACCCCCGACTGCGGGTTGTGCTGATCCGTCAGTATATATTATACAGCCGTAATGATCTAGAGGCAGAATTTCGGTCGGCGGAGGACATTCAAATTCATATTGGAGAAATTCTTGTGTTTTTAAGTTAGGATCAAATTCGTATGCCACGTCCGTTGCAGCAAGAGAATTAGCCCATTGTATCCATCTCGGATGGAGCGCTTTAGCATTTGGAATGCTTGCCTTTGTTACCGCCTCTAGGGCTGGTATCGGTGTCACGATTATTATTCGTTTACCTTGTGCCAGGGCTCGTTCTTTTGCTATAGCTGTCTGTGTTGCAGTTAGAATTTTTTCCGTAGGGCTAAATTTCATTTCAGCCTTAGTGTACAAGTGTGATTTGAATGCAATTGGTACCTTTTCTCCCTCATTAGAGGTCAGGTATGTGAATCCGCATCTCCCTGGGATGGCTCGGATCACAAGATTGCGTGTGTTATCACGTGTTTCTAATTTTGTTTTAATTAGCATGTCTGTTTGTAAGGATCTCAAAATTTCTGTGTGTATTTGAGTCCAATTGGTTCTTTTAAAATCTGGTTTTATCAGATCATAAAGGGGTTTGACACTTTCTGCGTAATTTGCAATGTATGTTCTTCCGAAATTTAGGAAGCCTAGAATCGACTGTAGGTTTTTTAGTGTTCTAGGTGCTTGGATTACGGCACATTTCTCTAGGAAATTGTCAGCCAGGCTTTTGCCTTCACTTGATAATTCATATCCTAAGAACAGGACTGTCAGATGGGCAATTCTGGATTTTTTAAAGTTGAATTTGTAACCCTCTGCTGCGAACCCAAGTATTATGGTGTTCACTCTCTTCAAGTGAGTCTCCAAGTCATCATCTGTTAAGTAAATGTCGTCGACATAAGATAATGCTTCATCATCATATATTTGTAGTAATTCTGTTACTCTCGCTGAGAATACTCCCGGGCTGTTCTTGTACCCCTGGGCTAACCGACAGAATTGTTTTTGAGTGCCATTTATTGAGAACGCAGACAAATATCTGCTCTCTGGTGCTATGTTTTGACAAAAGAATCCATTAGAGATGTCTAAGGTTGTTTTGTATTTTTTGCGCACTATGTTATTCATTAGTGCAGCACTATGCGAATTTTGCACTGCAAAAGTTCTGCAACATGTGTTAAGGTGTCGGTAATCCAAAACTAGACGATATGAATTGTCTGGTTTGGAGACCGGAAACAAAGGGTTGTTCATTTGTGAGGTGCAAGTTTCAATCACCCCCTGGTATTCTAGCTGATCTAGTATTTCTTTTACCTGTTTTTTTGCTTCTTGCTTAATTGGGTACTGCCTTTGTGCAGTAGGTTGTGATTTTAACTGGATTTTGTGAGGAGGAGAGTCCTCATCCCATCCCACGTGATTTTTATATAAAGCAGGAGCTAGAGCCACTGCCCACTTTCTAGCAAGTGTGTATTTTTTATGAATTGGGATATGATTTGAGAAGGCAGGCATAATTACTTCTTCGCCATGAGGGCAATCCCTGACAAACTCTGGTGGCCAGTCTTTTTCAGCTAGAAGGATATCATAGCCCTTGGAGAGATTATCCCAAAATAGTCCCCTTATTTTTCTAGTCTTATCCCCCTCTATACGCAATGTTATTTCGTATATTTTGTGAGGTTTGCTAACTCTGGTGTCTGCAGTTTCCACTTGAAGATATTCATTCGTGTCCACTGTCTCCAGATGATTCATAAGGACTTTGCGAGCTATGCTCACTTCTGCTGCGCTGTCTAGCATTGTCTGAGCCCATTCCCCGTTTTTCAGTTGTGTCCTCAGAATTCTCGGCATTGTTAACTATTTTAATGCTGGCTACCTTCTTCTTTGGAAATTGTAATTTCTTTTTTAGCTGAGCAGGTTCCTTGTCTTTGGACTTGGCGTGCTCTTCTCTTTGTTCTGATCGTCCTCTTCTTTCCGATTTCTGCGAGGAAGTCTGAAAAGATTGAGAGGGACGTGTATCAATGTCTTGATATCTATCAGGCTTTTTTATATTATCCCTGTTTCTAAGGTTATATCTTTTCCCAGAGGGGTCACTCTGGGGTGACCTGTGTCTTTGGTTCGGAGATTTCTCTCTTCGCCTAGGAGACCTTCCTCTGGACTGGAATTTCTTTTCTTTGGGATTGGATTGTTTGTTTCCATCCCAGCTCTTTTTCTGTGATGTTGAATTATTATTAAAAAATATTTTTTCAGGACTTTCAATCAGTTGTGGTTTTACTGGTATTCCACCTAAACTATCTCTACCTAGTTCCTCATAGGATTTTTCTATGATTCTGGCAATTTCAGCTGGTTGGTCTGCTATATCTGTCTCTTTTAACCTCTGGCGGATCGCCACGTTTGCTGCTTCTCCCTTTATGTTGGCTAACAATATAGCAGAGACCTGCTTGAAGTCTTTTAGTAATTTCATACCAAGAGTTAAAGCGGGTTCTGGACCGTATTCGTCTTGAATTTGTTTTAGCACCTCTGGTATTACCGAAATGGATGGAACACCGTGCGTTTTTGTGTAGATGGAAGCAAAGACTGTACCCCAAGTGTCACAGTCCTCAATGTGTGGTGCGATTCCCATTGGAAGACAGATAGTCAGAATCCTATGCTTTTCTAGCGGGGTGGTGTCTGGAAACACCGCCTCTATTTGGGTTATTTTCTGTGCCAACCAGAATGGTATTTGTTCCCGTTTAGCCGGTACTTTACCTAGGCAGGACTGGATGTTCTGTGGTGTAATTTTATTTGTGTTCCCCTGGTGAGGGGTCAGCTGTGGGAGTTTAATCGCTGGCTGAATTGATGAAGTCCGCATCACATACTGGACTAATTGTCTATGTATTTTTATTAATTGTTTTAGCTGTGTTAACAGGTTAGCTGCAGACATCCCGTCGATGTCTGGATGTGGTGTGTATCCGGCTAGGACCGGCCACGTTGCTCCTGGTCTACCTAAAGGACCGAGCCTGGTGATGTGATTATTATGTTTTAGGGCGCCATCAAATAAGAGCAAATGCTCTTGAAATTTGAGTGGTACTTCCACCTCCTCGAAAGGAGTGTACGTTTCAGGAGGTTCCTCTATTTTGTAATAGTGGAAGTACTTTGTTACAGGATTTGCTGCTGGAAAGTTTATCCATGAATAGTATACCTCTGTCTGCCGATATTCGTGTGCCTCAATTACGAATATGACTGTACCACCTCTAGGTGTCAGTCCATTTTCTATAAGTTTTATGGTTATAGATTTCCTTTTGATGACCGGGATGAGTATTATATCCGGGTCTGCTTCCTGCATGGTAGCATCAGCTACTGCGAGTTCAGTTGCTAATCTAACTGCCTCTCTTTCTTCATCACTGTCTACCATTTTACTGACAGGATGGTTATTTCTTTTGTTTGCAGATCAGGTTTCTTATGGAAACAAAGATTAGATGCACAATATTTTGGAACAGTGTATCCTTCAACGTTGACTATACCGAGAACCATACATAGGAGTTCCCTCCTGCGAGGTCTGGTGGATATGACCTTTCACCCACTCCAGACGTCTTTGGAGTATAATGGGAAAAAGGGGTCTGAGTGAGAAAGCACGACTGAGTTACTCTAAATGTCTTACGTTAGTTTTATCGCCCTTTCCAAACGCGTTGGGCGCCATGTAGTGTAGTTCCTATTATCCCAATAGGCTCTGCGCATTGGAATAATACCTTCAATAGTAAAGGCCTAGACCAGACGTTAACTAGGTCTACTACTGTCGATATTAGACTTAAAGTTTTGGGTTTGCCAGCTAGCTCAGAGTTCACTAGAAACTTTCTCGAATGTTCAGGAAGGAATTAACTTCCCTGATTAGACAAGAAGGGATTTAGTTTCTGACAACCATAGAACATGACAACTTTGCTCTCCCCTAATCAAGAGTGTATCTCGAGAGTCGTGTGAACAAAAGGCAATTTATTTTACTCAGTCAGTACGTGCATTCTTAGTCTCATCAGAATGTAGAGAAAAGGAAGAGACGGGTGTGTTCAATAAAAGGGTGTTATTTATTGATCAGTCTCTTTTCTCATACAAGAGAAATGGATCGATATTATTGCAATACTTATAGTTAAGTAAAGTGCATACATTAAAAGCAATAGTATGAAATAATACTGTAAAAACATTGATATGGTTTCTAAGCCATAAGATGTTTTAAAATGAATAAAATATATTACATACACATATACATTTGACTAAACGTACTCAACTGGTGTTTCTAAATACGCCTACCCCGTGTACCTGACCTAAGCCTAATACGTGGGCGGGAATAGAAAGTTACAGTTTAAGTTAAGTTTGTTTTTGCCAAGTGAATAACTAAGGAATTCTCTGCGAGGGGTTATTCAGTTCTGTACCTGGAATCTAGGTTGAATGAGGGATGGTATCTCTCTCTCTGGTCTTGATATTCCAGGCTGCCTGCGAGGGCTACCCGGAAGCGCCGGTGCTGGATTTCTCGGCAGAAGAAAGCAGCGCGTCTCGTTCTCAGCGCGTCAGGAAGGCGGAGCTGTGCCAGCGGGGTCTGCTCTGCTCTTCGCTTCGGCAAGTATGGCTGCTCCGTCTCGTCACCACCGCGTGTGTTTGCATAGGGCAATATCGGTAATATTTATACCTTTGAGGTGCCGAGATTGACGTAAGGATGGACATAGATACGTCAATAAGGATGTCATACGACTTGCTCGTTAGCACATTCTTTTGCTGAAGTTCTCGGTGAAATCAAAACAATGGCCGCAGGGTTTTGCCCAGGTTGTCATAGGTTTGATTTGTTATGAGAACTCCGTATGCCTTATCAGGGGCTGGAGGAATATCGCTTGTCTAATTAGATCGCAAGCGTTATGACCTAATCAGATAACACGTTCCTGTGCCGTAGTGTGACTGCGTCAGATAACGGTATCTGCCTCATGGGGGTTTTCTGCCTCATGGGCTGACTGCTAGTTAACTTGTTGGTTTGTTTAACCAGAATAGGGTCAGGAATAGGGGGATCGATTCAGAACCTATAGGAATACATCACAGCACCTGTATCCTTCAGAGCCTCTATCCTAGTTCCATTAATCCAAGGGTATTGTAAGTACTTCTTTAAGGTGGGTGGCCACACAGCTACAGTGGCAAACTCAACTGTGCAACCTGATTTGCTCTTGGCACACTGTTGATCCCATCTAGAGACTTGCTATACCAGGAGTAGCTACAGCTGTAGGATTAGGGGCCTTTTTTGCTAGTGCAAGCATTGTTTCCAGTTAAGTGTCACAACTTCTTCCAGTTGTTACACCAGACCTTTGAAGGATCAACATTCTTCTCCCTGTATCTAGGACCAGATTGGGAAGAGTCTTGGAACCCCGCCCCCTGTGCAGGTTTGTGGGGCCCTTTAGAAGACTCAGACATTTTATCTTGGGGATTCTCACCTTTCCCCTGGGGAGGTTTTGTAACCCCTTTCTTTTCGTCACCCCCAGTGGTCTTCTTAGTCACTCTAGTCTTGGCCCAGTGGTCTGCCTTTTTTCCCAATTTTTGGGGATACATTTGACCTAGGTCTATCAAATGCTGATTTAACTTTTCATTTGTGCAATTACTTAAAATACGTTCCATCGTAAACAGCTTGTAAATTACAGTAAAGTAATGCACATTGTGTCCAGTTAACCAACCATCTATTGTCTTTACTGGGTAGTCTACAACAGCATTCCAGGACTGGTTTTAGGTTTTGTGAGCCCCCCTGAATCTAATTCTGTACTCCACAGTTGGGTGTCCAAATCCATCAATCAGAGTTCTCTCTTCATAAGGTAATAAGGATCAGCATCTGCCCCAGAAAACGTCTCTGCAGTTACCAGAGAACAGTTTCTAAAGGAGTGCCCCCAGAGAGGTTTCTTCACCTTTCTCATGTCACAAACCATCTTAAAGGCTGTGAACCATTTATTGATGTCATTACCCTCCTCAAAATTAGGGACGATCCCTTTGGGGATTTAAGGATAATGAGATTGCTCTTTATCCTTATTATTTTGATTGCTGCCGCCATTGATGGGTGCTAAACCCATCTCCTTTCTCTCTTTCTCTAGAGCCAGGAGTCTGGTCTCTAGATTCAGTCTTTTGGTCAGCCTTGCTAAAAGGCTGTCCTCCTCATTGAGGCTGTCCTCAATGTCCTCAGCAGAACCTGAGCCACCTGTGTGGCCTCTAGGTCCCCAGAGGTTGATTCTTGGAAGTAAGGGTACAGGATCCCTTTCTTCCCTAGGAGGTGTGGAGGTGGGCACATAGCTCCATCCTCCTCACCTCCTTCTCCCTCTGGCTGGTTATCACCATTTTCAGAGGGGTGAGCCTTTGCATACTCAGCCAACAGCTCCTGGAGCTTTTGTTTTGTTGGATGGGGACCCATTGGTATGTTTTTAATTTTACAAAAGGACCTTACTTCCTTGAAAGACAAGTGAAGGTAAAGGGTGAGGTCAAGCTCTTCAACCATGTCCTGTATGTCATTATGGTTATCTTCACTAGTAGCTGGGTTCTTATTATGAGACATTCTAACAAAAAAGTTCTAACTCCTCTACCCATGACTACAGTGACTTTTTATTTTCTAAAATTCTAAAGGGACTTAAGCAGGGCCCTAACAAGACTTTTAGTCGTTTTTGCAAAAATGTCAATTTGAAATAAAACCAGAATTCTAAAGACAATTTAAGAGTTCTGTCATGTGATCAGGAGGTAACCAAGTAGTCCAACAAATGCAAAGTTGTGTATCCCACCGCTGATCCATCAATGAAGGAAACTGGCTCTATATATACTACAAAAAAATGAGGTATAGTGTGTATAGAGTCAATCAATCAATCAATCAGGACATTTGTAAATCCCGCTACCTACCCGTGAGGGTCTCAAGGCACTTTAGGGATGGGGGTGCTGCTACTGATTGAAGAGCCAGGTCTTGAGAAGTCTTCTGAAGGCCAGTAGGTCTTGGGTCTGCCGGAGGTTGGTGGGGAGGGTGTTCCAGGTCTTGGCAGCGAGGTGGGAGAAGGATCTGCCACCGGCGGTTGTTCTTCGGATGTGGGGGACTGTGGCACGGGTGAGGCCGGCGGAGCGGAGCTTGCGGTTAGGGATGTAGAAGCTGTGTCGTCTGTTGAGGTATGCTGGGCCGGTGTTGTGGAGAGACTTGTGTGCGTGGATGAGGAGCTTGAAGGTTATCCTCTTGCTGACGGGGAGCCAATGAATATTTCTCAGGTGGGTGGTGATGTGGCTGCGGCGGGGGATGTCGAGGATCAGTCGTGCCGAGGTGTTCTGGATGCGTTGTAGCCATCTCAGGAGCTTGGTTGACGTTCCTGCGTAGAGGG
The DNA here is from genome assembly GCF_964261635.1 of Lissotriton helveticus. NCBI lineage: Eukaryota > Metazoa > Chordata > Amphibia > Caudata > Salamandridae > Lissotriton > Lissotriton helveticus. The sequence continues at coordinate 1,774,904,864 of NC_136057.1, forward strand.
CATTTCTGTAGTCCAGCCTGCTGGAGACGAGGGCCTGTGTGACTATTCTTCTTGTTTCGGTGGGGATCCACTTGAAGAACCTGCGGAGCATTCGTAGGTTGTTGAAGCAGGATGAAGAGACAGCGTTGACCTGCTTAGTCATGGAGAGGGTGGAGTCGAAGATGATCTCCAGGTTGGGTGCGTGGTCGGTGGGTGTCGGGTGTTAGGGGTGCACTCATCGCAACTGGTTTTCCTACGTAATCCTGTGTTACAATAATTCTGTTTGATGTTCCAGTGTTTCATAGTGGTCAGTAAATTAGGAAAACTCGTTGTGATGGACTTAAATTGGAAAAGATTTATTTCTAAAGGCAATTTCAGTCTTCAATGTTAATTAGTTGCCTTAACCAATGCTTGTTGATTTGCTGACGTGAGGCATTTCTTCTTACTACGCACTTTATTCTTTGCGTGGGCATTTTGAGAGGCTTCCACGCGCAGCTTAACAGAACGTTCAAAAGCTGAGAGAGAAGTCTATTTAAGGAGTGTGCGCTAACGGCTCAGTGCTTCGTCTCTTGTTGACGATACGACTAGCACTTCATTCTAGCGGCTCCGACCTTGAACTCGACCTGATTTCTGGCTCCTTTCCTTAATTTTAGTTTAAACCCAACCTCCTCCCGCCTACTAACCCCTGTTAGTTCAACCCGTCTTCCGAGCACCCCGTTTGCCTCTTACCTGATCTCTTCTTGCGTCCGGGAGAACTCTTGATGAATTTCCGAGGAGCGACGAAGACTAATGCGACATCCTTTCTTCGACGGAAGGCAAGCCGGTGATTTTCTACGGACTGATCTGAAAAGCGAGAAAGGACAGTAAGATTAATTTTAAAAGAAGGACAAATGAACATAGACTTTGGAATGTCGTGCTGAAGCAAAACAAGTTTCGAAATTAGCTATTTCTGGTGGTTACGAGTAAACTGAATAGTTAAACAAACCTTGGCAAAAGCAATTCAGTTTTTGTTTGAATTTTGCTGAGACATCGATTACTATTGATATTGTAAAATAGTTCCTTCAATTGTCAAAGATTGTTTTAGAACAATAGTTATTCTCTGGGGGTTTAAACTGTTATTGTATATTTACAAGCAACCCAGAGTATAGGTAGCTGGTTTGTTCTTCTTTCTTTCTTAATTTTCAGAATCCCTTTGAACAGAGAAACTAACTGGGATCTTCAGGTATGTGCATGTGCATGAGTTACAAGAGATTAATAGCCTAATTAATTAACATACTAATTTTCAAGTTTTTTTTTAAAAGTTCAGAATTGATTCATCTCAACTTTGTTTTAAGGAGGCAGTCCAAAGTTAATTGGGTGCACATGACTCGTGACTCAGTTAAGTGTGAACAAGGGACGTTAATTTTAATGGTCAGTATACCTGAAGTGATGTTACATTTTAAAAGCCAATGATGTTAATAAGGAGAATTGTTGACCAAGTGTACTGTGCCACGGGATTACGTGAAACCAGGATTGCGTGAATTCTAAACTACGGCCCTGAAGACTTTCAAGAGAAACAGCAACTGGAACCAGTGTTTTGTTGTAGTTTTTTTTTTCTCTCTCCACTTCCCCTTTCCCTTAGGGAGTAGTTGACATAGTCAGAGTTCCTATCCTGATTGTGTTGGTTGATCCTTGAGGGAGTTGAGAGTTTGCGGCGTCAAGAGGAAACAACTGGAGTGACTCTCGTAACTGCTCAACATCGGGGCTGTTCCCAGTGATGTCGGCCACCAGGAATAATCCCAGGCTGAAGGGGTGGAGCCAAGGATAAGGACCTCCGTCTTGTCCGAGTTTAGCTTCAGTCGGCTGTTCTTCATCCATTCGGCGATGACCTTCATTCCTTCGTGGAGGTTGGTTTTGGCAGTGTGAGGGTCTTTGGTGAGGGAGATGATCAGCTGGGAGTCATCGGCGTAGGAGATGATGTTGAGGTTGTGCTGTCGGGCAAGGTGGGGGAGGGGTGCCATGTAGATGTTAAACAGCGTTGGGCTGAGGGAAGAGCCCTGGGATACGCCGCACGTGATCGCGGTGGAGGGTGGGAGGCAGACGCTCTGAGTTCTGCCGGAGAGGAAGGATGTGGTCCTGTCCAGGGCCTTCTCTTGGATCTCGGCGTTGTGACCCCAGAGGTAGGCAGAGGTTAAAGTTAGATAGAAACGTACGCTCTATTTGATGTAGAGTGGTCGAGCAGTAATGCAGTAACAGAGGACAGTGTTAAGCATTTGGTGTACGCCCTCAGTCACCAAATGAATTCACACACTCAAGAACTGAACTCTAAGCCAAATGCTTTTGTATAAACAATATACAGTTGTTTTATTTTTAGAACCAAGCAAGCCTGGCACAGGTAGGAATTAAATACTTTACAGTAATAAGTTGCTGAATGTAGAACAGTTTGAAAATGCAATAGAAATTGTACTTAGTTTTATTTACAAGGATGCAGTAAGTTGCAATACTTGGCAAATACAGTACGTTGATTAGGCTTTTTCAGGAAATTACAGGTAAGTAACTTTTTACGTTACTTTTCTAACTCACTGCTGGATAACTAGATTCAGCACTGTGACATTTCCTGCAAACAGATAAGTAAATGTGTTTTGGTTATTCGTGCAACTTTAAAGAATATTTTTAGATTTCAAAACTCCACACTTAGAAACGTTTTGGGAGAAAATTTGTCAATGTTATCCTATGGAGGAAAACCAGGTTATCGGTTCTAACGTAAGTTATCAACTGTGGGAGTTAAGGTTTTGGGGTTAGACTCAGGTGTCCCCCAGGGTCAGTGATGCACTCTTGTTACACCCTCAGCGCCACTAGGGCGGCCAGGTGCAGATTCTTGAGGCCCAATGTTATCCTATGGAGTATAGGGGGTCTCCAGTTGGTGGCTGCTAGCAAGCAGGCCACACAGCTGTGGGAGCAAAGCTCCTAGAGTTTAGCTCAGGGCAATTGGGGTTGCAGGTCAGCACAAAAGGTGCACCCTCGGCGTCACTGGAGCGGCCGGGTGCAAAGTGCTGTTTTGGCGCAGGGCGCTCTGTTGTTTGCTAGGGAGAGGCTCCGGTCGAAAGAAACACTGCAGGCTCGGGGACGAAGATCTTCTGGGTGCGACCATCACTTCGAGGGTAAGTTGGGATATCTTGGGTTGTCTAGGCACCATTAGTTGGGACACACAAGGCCATGGGGTGTCGGATGCAGGGGAGTCTTTTGGCGTCTTACCCGCTCTTGGCTGCGGTAGAGGGGATCCTCTGGATTGAGACAGCAGGCTGTCGGCTGGGGTCTTGAGGCTGGTTTGGGATCTCCAGATCTTGGGTCACAATCGCCGGGGAGACCTCCTCGTCGTGTTTTTCCACTCAAACTCGGGCCAGGTTCAGTGGGTGCAGAATGAGCTGGATTTGCGGTGTCTGGCCGGAGTCAGAGGTTGCAGTTGAACAAATCCGGTGTTCACGGGAGAAGCAGTCTTTGGAAGAGAAGGCAGGCAGGTCCTCCGGTAGGGCTGGAGCCAAGTCAGTGGGATTTGTCCTCTTGTTAGCTCTGCACGGTTCTTCGGTCCTTCTTCTTATCTTCTTTCTTGTTGTTTCTGGATCTGAGGAAGCAAGGTTCAGGGTGCACAATAAATACTAGATTTAGGGGCGTTACAGGTAGGTAGCGGGCAGGTTCCAATGGGTCCCTTACCTGGGGTGGGTACACCCCCTATTGTGCCACCCTCCAGTGGGAGGGAGGCATGAGCCTTTCAGTGGTTGGTTGGGTTCCCCCATCTTCAAGATGGCAAGGACTTAGAGTTGTGCTTCACCTTGCCTCCCCCACCTGCGGGGTGGAGTTGGCAGAGGTGGGCACACCTCTCTCCCTCACTTGTTTTTCCCACCAGTTCTCCCGCCCAAAGAGGGGGGCAGAACTGGTGGAGACCAGTTGCTGAAAGCAGCAAGTGGTCTGGGGAAGCACACAAAGGCGGTATGCCTTTGAAGCTTCCCCTTCTTGAACCCTGCTCATCCTGAGGTAGGAGGCTTGGCACCTCACCCCAGGTTGTGCATTATTTCAGGCCCCCGAGAGAGCCAGGCTCTTGACCCAGGGGTCCAGAAACATGTCTGTTGATTGCAGCCTAAGCAGCCACTCAGTCGGGACACTAGAAGTTGGTCGAGTTGCAGAGGGCATCTCTAAGATGCCCTCTGTCATACATTTTACATTAAATCCCACACTGGCATCAGTGTGGGTTTAATGTGCTGAAAAGTTTGATACCAAACTTAACAGTTTTCCGTGTAGCTATTATGGTGTTGTGGAGTTCGTAATGACAAACTCCCAGCACCATATACTCTTAATGGCAGCACCGCACTTACAATCCCCAAGAATGGACTTGGGCACTGTAGGGGTACAGGGCTCATGCACCTGTACCATCACCACTGGCATAGAGCACCCAGCTGGAGCGGTAGCTGATTTAGGCCAGGGCAGTGGGATGTAGGCATGGCACACAGGGAGGTGTGTCATTTCGACTCTTAACTTTTGTTCTGCGCCAAGACACACAGCCTGCACAAGCAATGTGTGAGTGAAAAGGTGCAGGACCTCTCAGGGTGAAATTGCAAACAACACAGTTGATGGACAGAATGTAGAACAATGTCATACATTCACCCCAGTACAAGGATCTGGGCCTAAATCCATCGTTTTTTTGCACTCCACACCACCCTGGGTTAGACACTGGCTATATGCAAATCAGCTCTGACCCTGTGCCTCATGGGAACAGTCCAGTCCGAACTACCAAGCCATGTCTTTCCCAGACCGGAATCAAGCATCCAAGGACTGGTTTCTGGCTATCAGCCTTCATCAGCCTGGATAGCTTGACTCCAGTGGTGTGGAGAGCCTGGGACTCACGTCTGAGCATCCCCAGCCCACTCGGGTGAAATTGCAAACAACACAGTTGATGGACAGAATTTAGAACAATGTCATACATTCACCCCAGTACAAGGATCAGGGCCTAAATCCATCGTTTTTTTGCACTCCACACCACCCTGGGTTAGACACTGGCTATATGCAAATCAGCTCTGACCCTGTGCCTCATGGGAACAGTCCAGTCCGAACTACCAAGCCATGTCTTTCCCAGACCGGAATCAAGCATCCAAGGACCGGTTTCTGGCTATCAGCCTTCATCAGCCTGGATAGCTTGACTCCAGTGGTGTGGAGAGCCTGGGACTCACGTCTGAGCATCCCCAGCCCACTCGGGGTGAAATTGCAAACAACACAGTTGATGGACAGAATGTAGAACAATGTCATACATTCACCCCAGTACAAGGATCTGGGCCTAAATCCATCGTTTTTTTGCACTCCACACCACCCTGGGTAAGACACTGGCTATATGCAAATCAGCTCTGACCCTGTGCCTCATGGGAACAGTCCAGTCCGAACTACCAAGCCATGTCTTTCCCAGACCGGAATCAAGCATCCAAGGACCGGTTTCTGGCTATCAGCCTTCATCAGCCTGGATAGCTTGACTCCAGTGGTGTGGAGAGCCTGGGACTCACGCCTGAGCATCCCCAGCCCACTCGGGGTGAAATTGCAAACAACACAGTTGATGGACAGAATGTAGAACAATGTCATACATTCACCCCAGTACAAGGATCTGGGCCTAAATCCATCGTTTTTTTGCACTCCACACCACCCTGGGTTAGACACTGGCTATATGCAAATCAGCTCTGACCCTGTGCCTCATGGGAACAGTCCAGTCCGAACTACCAAGCCATGTCTTTCCCAGACCGGAATCAAGCGGCCAAGGACCGGTTTCTGGCTATCAGCCTTCATCAGCCTGGATAGCTTGACTCCAGTGGTGTGGAGAGCCTGGGACTCACGTCTGAGCATCCCCAGCCCACTCGGGGTGAAATTGCAAACAACACAGTTGATGGACAGAATGTAGAACAATGTCATACATTCACCCCAGTACAAGGATCTGGGCCTAAATCCATCGTTTTTTTGCACTCCACACCACCCTGGGTTAGACACTGGCTATATGCAAATCAGCTCTGACCCTGTGCCTCATGGGAACAGTCCAGTCCGAACTACCAAGCCATGTCTTTCCCAGACCGGAATCAAGCATCCAAGGACCGGTTTCTGGCTATCAGCCTTCATCAGCCTGGATAGCTTGACTCCAGTGGTGTGGAGAGCCTGGGACTCACGTCTGAGCATCCCCAGCCCACTCGGGGTGAAAGTGCAAACAACACAGTTGATGGACAGAATGTAGAACAATGTCATACATTCACCCCAGTACAAGGATCTGGGCCTAAATCCATCGTTTTTTTGCACTCCACACCACCCTGGGTTAGACGCTGGCTATATGCAAATCAGCTCTGACCCTGTGCCTCATGGGAACAGTCCAGTCCGAACTACCAAGCCATGTCTTTCCCAGACCGGAATCAAGCATCCAAGCACCGGTTTCTGGCTATCAGCATTCATCAGCCTGGATAGCTTGACTCCAGTGGTGTGGAGAGCCTGGGACTCACGTCTGAGCATCCCCAGCCCACTCGGGGTGAAAGTACAAACAACACAGTTGATGGACAGAATGTAGAACAATGTCATACATTCACCCCAGTACAAGGATCTGGGCCTAAATCCATAGTTTTTTTGCACTCCACACCACCCTGGGTTAGACACTGGCTATATGCAAATCAGCTCTGACCCTGTGCCTCATGTGAACAGTCCAGTCCGAACTACCAAGCCATGTCTTTCCCAGACCGGAATCAAGCATCCAAGGACCGGTTTCTGGCTATCAGCCTTCATCAGCCTGGATAGCTTGACTCCAGTGGTGTGGAGAGCCTGGGACTCACGTCTGAGCATCCCCAGCCCACTCGGGGTGAAATTGCAAACAACACAGTTGATGGACAGAATGTAGAACAATGTCATACATTCACCCCAGTACAAGGATCTGGACCTAAATCCATCTTTTTTTGCACTCCACATCACCCTGGGTTAGACACTGGCTATATGCAAATCAGCTCTGACCCTGTGCCTCATGGGAACAGTCCAGTCCGAACTACCAAGCCATGTCTTTCCCAGACCGGAATCAAGCATCCAAGGACCGGTTTCTGGCTATCAGCCTTCATCAGCCTGGATAGCTTGACTCCAGTGGTGTGGAGAGCCTGGGACTCACGTCTGAGCATCCCCAGCCCACTTGGGGTGAAAGTGCAAACAACACAGTTGATGGACAGAATGTAGAACAATGTCATACATTCACCCCAGTACAAGGATCTGGGCCTAAATCCATCGTTTTTTTGCACTCCACACCACCCTGGGTTAGACACTGGCTATATGCAAATCAGCTCTGACCCTGTGCCTCATGGGAACAGTCCAGTCAGAATTACCAAGCCATGTCTTTCCCAGACCGGAATCAAGCATCCAAGGACCGGTTTCTGGCTATCAGCCTTCATCAGCCTGGATAGCTTGACTCCAGTGGTGTGGAGAGCCTGGGACTCACGTCTGAGCATCCCCAGCCCACTCGGGGTGAAAGTGCAAACAACACAGTTGATGGACAGAATGTAGAACAATGTCATACATTCACCCCAGTACAAGGATCTGGGCCTAAATCCATCGTTTTTTTGCACTCCACACCACCCTGGGTTAGACACTGGCTATATGCAAATCAGCTCTGACCCTGTGCCTCATGGGAACAGTCCAGTCCGAACTACCAAGCCATGTCTTTCCCAGACCGGAATCAAGCATCCAAGCACCGGTTTCTGGCTATCAGCATTCATCAGCCTGGATAGCTTGACTCCAGTGGTGTGGAGAGCCTGGGACTCACGTCTGAGCATCCCCAGCCCACTCGGGGTGAAAGTACAAACAACACAGTTGATGGACAGAATGTAGAACAATGTCATACATTCACCCCAGTACAAGGATCTGGGCCTAAATCCATAGTTTTTTTGCACTCCACACCACCCTGGGTTAGACACTGGCTATATGCAAATCAGCTCTGACCCTGTGCCTCATGGGAACAGTCCAGTCCGAACTACCAAGCCATGTCTTTCCCAGACCGGAATCAAGCATCCAAGGACCGGTTTCTGGCTATCAGCCTTCATCAGCCTGGATAGCTTGACTCCAGTGGTGTGGAGAGCCTGGGACTCACGTCTGAGCATCCCCAGCCCACTCGGGGTGAAATTGCAAACAACACAGTTGATGGACAGAATGTAGAACAATGTCATACATTCACCCCAGTACAAGGATCTGGACCTAAATCCATCTTTTTTTGCACTCCACATCACCCTGGGTTAGACACTGGCTATATGCAAATCAGCTCTGACCCTGTGCCTCATGGGAACAGTCCAGTCCGAACTACCAAGCCATGTCTTTCCCAGACCGGAATCAAGCATCCAAGGACCGGTTTCTGGCTATCAGCCTTCATCAGCCTGGATAGCTTGACTCCAGTGGTGTGGAGAGCCTGGGACTCACGTCTGAGCATCCCCAGCCCACTTGGGGTGAAAGTGCAAACAACACAGTTGATGGACAGAATGTAGAACAATGTCATACATTCACCCCAGTACAAGGATCTGGGCCTAAATCCATCGTTTTTTTGCACTCCACACCACCCTGGGTTAGACACTGGCTATATGCAAATCAGCTCTGACCCTGTGCCTCATGGGAACAGTCCAGTCAGAATTACCAAGCCATGTCTTTCCCAGACCGGAATCAAGCATCCAAGGACCGGTTTCTGGCTATCAGCCTTCATCAGCCTGGATAGCTTGACTCCAGTGGTGTGGAGAGCCTGGGACTCACGTCTGAGCATCCCCAGCCCACTCGGGGTGAAATTGCAAACAACACAGTTGATGGACAGAATGTAGAACAATGTCATACATTCACCCCAGTACAAGGATCTGGGCCTAAATCCATAGTTTTTTTGCACTCCACACCACCCTGGGTTAGACACTGGCTATATGCAAATCAGCTCTGACCCTGTGCCTCATGGGAACAGTCCAGTCCGAACTACCAAGCCATGTCTTTCCCAGACCGGAATCAAGCATCCAAGGACCGGTTTCTGGCTATCAGCCTTCATCAGCCTGGATAGCTTGACTCCAGTGGTGTGGAGAGCCTGGGACTCACGTCTGAGCATCCCCAGCCCACTCGGGGTGAAATTGCAAACAACACAGTTGATGGACAGAATGTAGAACAATGTCATACATTCACCCCAGTACAAGGATCTGGGCCTAAATCCATAGTTTTTTTGCACTCCACACCACCCTGGGTTAGACACTGGCTATATGCAAATCAGCTCTGACCCTGTGCCTCATGGGAACAGTCCAGTCCGAACTACCAAGCCATGTCTTTCCCAGACCGGAATCAAGCATCCAAGGACCGGTTTCTGGCTATCAGCCTTCATCAGCCTGGATAGCTTGACTCCAGTGGTGTGGAGAGCCTGGGACTCACGTCTGAGCATCCCCAGCCCACTCGGGGTGAAATCGCAAACAACACAGTTGATGGACAGAATGTAGAACAATGTCATACATTCACCCCAGTACAAGGATCTGGGCCTAAATCCATAGTTTTTTTGCACTCCACACCACCCTGGGTTAGACACTGGCTATATGCAAATCAGCTCTGACCGTGTGCCTCATGGGAACAGTCCAGTCAGAACTACCAAGCCATGTCTTTCCCACACCGGAATCAAGCATCCAAGGACCGGTTTCTGGCTATCAGCCTTCATCAGCCTGGATAGCTTGACTCCAGTGGTGTGGAGAGCCTGGGACTCACGTCTGAGCATCCCCAGCCCACTCGGGGTGAAATTACAAACAACACAGTTGATGGACAGAATGTAGAACAATGTCATACATTCACCCCAGTACAAGGATCTGGGCCTAAATCCATAGTTTTTTTGCACTCCACACCACCCTGGGTTAGACACTGGCTATATGCAAATCAGCTCTGACCCTGTGCCTCATGGGAACAGTCCAGTCCGAACTACCAAGCCATGTCTTTCCCAGACCGGAATCAAGCATCCAAGGACCGGTTTCTGGCTATCAGCCTTCATCAGCCTGGATAGCTTGACTCCAGTGGTGTGGAGAGCCTGGGACTCACGTCTGAGCATCCCCAGCCCACTCGGGGTGAAATTGCAAACAACACAGTTGATGGACAGAATGTAGAACAATGTCATACATTCACCCCAGTACAAGGATCTGGGCTTAAATCCATCGTTTTTTTTGCACTCCACACCACCCTGGGTTAGACACTGGCTATATGCAAATCAGCTCTGACCCTGTGCCTCATGGGAACAGTCCAGTCCGAACTACCAAGCCATGTCTTTCCCAGACCGGAATCAAGTATCCAAGGACCGGTTTCTGGCTATCAGCCTTCATCAGCCTGGATAGCTTGACTCCAGTGGTGTGGAGAGCCTGGGACTCACGTCTGAGCATCCCCAGCCCACTCGGGGTGAAAGTGCAAACAACACAGTTGATGGACAGAATGTAGAACAATGTCATACATTCACCCCAGTACAAGGATCTGGGCCTAAATTCATCGTTTTTTTGCACTCCACACCACCCTGGGTTAGACACTGGCTATATGCAAATCAGCTCTGACCCTGTGCCTCATGGGAACAGTCCAGTCCGAACTACCAAGCCATGTCTTTCCCAGACCGGAATCAAGCATCCAAGGACCGGTTTCTGGCTATCAGCCTTCATCAGCCTGGATAGCTTGACTCCAGTGGTGTGGAGAGCCTGGGACTCACGTCTGAGCATCCCCAGCCCACTCGGGGTGAAATTGCAAACAACACAGTTGATGGACAGAATGTAGAACAATGTCATACATTCACCCCAGTACAAGGATCTGGACCTAAATCCATCGTTTTTTTGCACTCCACATCACCCTGGGTTAGACACTGGCTATATGCAAATCAGCTCTGACCCTGTGCCTCATGGGAACAGTCCAGTCCGAACTACCAAGCCATGTCTTTCCCAGACCGGAATCAAGCATCCAAGGACCGGTTTCTGGCTATCAGCCTTCATCAGCCTGGATAGCTTGACTCCAGTGGTGTGGAGAGCCTGGGACTCACGTCTGAGCATCCCCAGCCCACTTGGGGTGAAAGTGCAAACAACACAGTTGATGGACAGAATGTAGAACAATGTCATACATTCACCCCAGTACAAGGATCTGGGCCTAAATCCATCGTTTTTTTGCACTCCACACCACCCTGGGTTAGACACTGGCTATATGCAAATCAGCTCTGACCCTGTGCCTCATGGGAACAGTCCAGTCAGAACTACCAAGCCATGTCTTTCCCAGACCGGAATCAAGCATCCAAGGACCGGTTTTTGGCTATCAGCCTTCATCAGCCTGGATAGCTTGACTCCAGTGGTGTGGAGAGCCTGGGACTCACGTCTGAGCATCCCCAGCCCACTCGGGGTGAAATTGCAAACAACACAGTTGATGGACAGAATGTAGAACAATGTCATACATTCACCCCAGTACAAGGATCTGGGCCTAAATCCATAGTTTTTTTTGCACTCCACACCACCCTGGGTTAGACACTGGCTATATGCAAATCAGCTCTGACCCTGTGCCTCATGGGAACAGTCCAGTCCGAACTACCAAGCCATGTCTTTCCCAGACCGGAATCAAGCATCCAAGGACCGGTTTCTGGCTATCAGCCTTCATCAGCCTGGATAGCTTGACTCCAGTGGTGTGGAGAGCCTGGGACTCACGTCTGAGCATCCCCAGCCCACTCGGGGTGAAATCGCAAACAACACAGTTGATGGACAGAATGTAGAACAATGTCATACATTCACCCCAGTACAAGGATCTGGGCCTAAATCCATAGTTTTTTTGCACTCCACACCACCCTGGGTTAGACACTGGCTATATGCAAATCAGCTCTGACCGTGTGCCTCATGGGAACAGTCCAGTCAGAACTACCAAGCCATGTCTTTCCCACACCGGAATCAAGCATCCAAGGACCGGTTTCTGGCTATCAGCCTTCATCAGCCTGGATAGCTTGACTCCAGTGGTGTGGAGAGCCTGGGACTCACGTCTGAGCATCCCCAGCCCACTCGGGGTGAAATTGCAAACAACACAGTTGATGGACAGAATGTAGAACAATGTCATACATTCACCCCAGTACAAGGATCTGGGCCTAAATCCATAGTTTTTTTGCACTCCACACCACCCTGGGTTAGACACTGGCTATATGCAAATCAGCTCTGACCCTGTGCCTCATGGGAACAGTCCAGTCCGAACTACCAAGCCATGTCTTTCCCAGACCGGAATCAAGCATCCAAGGACCGGTTTCTGGCTATCAGCCTTCATCAGCCTGGATAGCTTGACTCCAGTGGTGTGGAGAGCCTGGGACTCACGTCTGAGCATCCCCAGCCCACTCGGGGTGAAATTGCAAACAACACAGTTGATGGACAGAATGTAGAACAATGTCATACATTCACCCCAGTACAAGGATCTGGGCCTAAATCCATCGTTTTTTTGCACTCCACACCACCCTGGGTTAGACACTGGCTATATGTAAATCAGCTCTGACCCTGTGCCTCATGGGAACAGTCCAGTCCGAACTACCAAGCCATGTCTTTCCCAGACCGGAATCAAGCATCCAAGGACCGGTTTCTGGCTATCAGCCTTCATCAGCCTGGATAGCTTGACTCCAGTGGTGTGGAGAGCCTGGGACTCACGTCTGAGCATCCCCAGCCCACTCGGGGTGAAATTGCAAACAACACAGTTGATGGACAGAATGTAGAACAATGTCATACATTCACCCCAGTACAAGGATCTGGGCCTAAATCCATCGTTTTTTTGCACTCCACACCACCCTGGGTTAGACACTGGCTATATGCAAATCAGCTCTGACCCTGTGCCTCATGGGAACAGTCCAGTCCGAACTACCAAGCCATGTCT